>NC_141884.1:5831235-6477399 GCF_030686135.1 Camelina sativa | reverse complement strand
TATAATTGATGTATGATTGTATAAATCCGAATATTTGAAATCAATCATAAGTCATAAATATGACCAAGGCCCGTAATTATTTTCCACAGAAGATACTATATGAGAAAAAAAAAAAAAAAATCTTAACTAACATTTTTAATGTTGTTATTTAATTTTGATGCTTATGACAAAAAAAATATATTAGATAACTACAGACAAGGTATAATAATAATATTAATGTGTTGAACTAGGTCAATCGCCAACAATATTAATTACTCGGAAAATTTATATAGAATCGTACGTGCATCATTGTGTAAACCATATTGATATATATATATATATATATTTATATATTTTTTGAATAAAATGTTAAATTCGATTCAAAGAAAAAATAGCATTTGTACAACTAGTGCAACGTGTAAACTAAAAATAAAACAACAATTTTATCACTGAATTGCTACAAACTTGGAGAGCTTTGAAAGCTAATATCAATAAACCACATTGATATTACCCAAATACGTTGAAAAAAAAAAAACATTTGAACTTGACTTGACTTGCTTGCATGCTTCGTTGCCTGAGTCTTCTTGGGGAATGTTTGCAACGTTTCTTGGTTACTGCCCGAATCTGAACTCACTCGACTTGGAATTTGACAATCTTCCAGAGACGGAGGAGATTAGAGACTCATTTGTTCCTCAGTATTTCAAGTCATCCCTCAAGTTTGTTCTTTGAAGATACCAACCACGGTTACAAAGACATCAAGCAAGATGCAACTAGCCAAATACTTTATAAAAAGGCGTCTAGTTTTGAACAAAACTGATGCTAAATGAAAGTTTCGAAAACGTCATCAATAAAATCATAAAAATTCCAAAACGGGCTACAGGGTGTGAAGTTTTCATGCTAAATCCAGCTTACGAGGTTGTTTCTCATGGATCCAGTTTATTACCAATAATGTACAAAGACATGTTCATTCCAAATGTACTTAATCAGTAATCAAGTGGATGACCTTTAAGAGACTTTTCTGGACATATGTCTTGGGTGTGACCAAGACGTTATGGAAGTAGATGAATTTGGGTTTGTTTTTTTTTTGCTTAGTTGAATTTTTATGGTTTTATCGACTTTGGTGCAACTTTTGTAGTTCTCCTCGAGATCTCCAATGTAATATGACTATCATTTGTTTTTCCAATTAAAGAAAAAAAAAGATTGGAGATATAAAGACAATATGTATCATTTGTTTGACGTTTAGGATAGAGGTTCCACCTCTCGGCTATCCTTTCCAGTCAAATTTTCACAGGATTCGACGTTTCCTTTGTAGAGTTTCTTGTCGCATCCCGTATAAAGTTAAAAGAACTTTAAAACATGAGTCACTAGTGGACCAGACAAACAAACAAACAAAAAATCTTGTAACTACACTATCATACAATTCTAACAAAAAAAAAAATTACTATAACTTGAATAAATCTGCAGCAACTATCAAATCTTTCTAACCAGCTAATTTTGCTGTAAAAAGATTTAGTATCATTTGGTTCACTGACTTAGAATCAAGTCATTCACTGATCAACCACTTTACATTCCCATAAACACCGGAATGTATAGTCAAAATAAATATTATATGTAAAGTTTAAATTCAACGTAATAGACCAATATTAAACGTGTGAGTTTGTATCAGAACTTGGTATATAAGTTGCAAAACTAAAGATGGCATAGAAACAAGAAACAAACAAGCCATGTCAGTGATTGGAACACGTTTGATCCACAAGAATATCCATAGAGAGGCTAATCGAACCCATGTGGTGCTTTGTTCTCCTCCACGAACAAGACAACCTTACTTCATTGTTTCCAATATGTCCTCTTATGCTACGCCAATCAATAAATCCATGATTGTAATTCGTCCGAGCCAAAATATCTCACTTCGACGATATCAAATCACATAATTAACGTAATTCGATCGATTAACTTTTTTCTTCCAACCTACTACTTTTTGATCAAAGCACATTATCAAACAAATATACACAAACAATGTTTGTTTTTTTTCTACTTTATCCTTAGTAATATTAGGGAACTAAAACACGTACACCTATAAGTATTGGTTACCAAAAACAAATTGTACTTCGGTCTTGCAGTGGCAGGTTATGCTTAGTCACAGTTTCATAAACTGTATGGAAGTCACTGCCAAGTGCCAAAGATTAACTCCCATAATTTAGAGAGAAATTAGAACAAGTTTCCAAAAGTTGCATAAATAGAAAATAAGAATACAAACTAAGAAGTTATCAGAAAACGTTATCCGCCTACAAACCCCATAAAAGACAGATCCATCCAACACAAAAAGGTCCAAAAGACATTTATGTTTTTCTAATCTTTCACAGCTTTCCCTTATCTTTGCGAGCCTCTTCATCCATACGTCCAACGTCGTTGAATGTTTGACCAGTCATTTGATCGGACGCCTTGAGTGAAGTTGCCACCTTACCCGGCTTTGTATCTTCCACCTTGACTTCAACCACCGTCCTACCCGTCCCTCCATGCTCACGGGCAGCGCGTGTCTCCTCCACTATATCTGATGGCATTGTCAGTTTGCTCTTTATGGCTTCCGTCACATTTCCTAATGCTCCAAATATTGTCCCCTTCGCTTCATTCCCCCTATATATGATTTAATCACATCAAAACAAAACGTTTTAGCCGTTACCTTCAGATCTCAAAAACATGAAAAGATATAACAAACATATCATTTTTTTTTTTTACCTTACGGCAGCAGAATCTTTGGCCTCTTGGGCTTTTTCAGCTGCCGACTCAGTACTCTCCCTAGTCTTTTGAGAGGCCTCGTGGGCTTTTGCTCCAGCTTCATTTTTGAGTTCTTTACCTTCCAATCTCATCTCTTCCATCTTCTGTCTCGTTGCTTCTCCAGCTTTCTCTATGTTTTCCTATGTCATCAAACAATTACATTACATCAACCATTCGACATATACTCCACATTCCACATGAAAATAACGTTCCAAGAGACTACCTTTGCAATGTCTTTCGTCTCCACAGCTGTTTCTTTAGCCTCCTCTGACTTCCCCGACAAGAAACCCATAGCTCTCTTAGCCGTATCAACCGCACTATCCTTCAACTCCGCAAGCTTACTCACCCCAACATCTTTCCCTTCCGTCGCCTTCTCCACCGTATAGTCCTTGTACTCTCCGGTCTTCTCTGCCGTCTTATCCTTTGCTTCGATAGCCTTCTCCGCCGTGTAATCCTTAGCTTCCACGGCCTTGTCCACTGTGTAATCCTTATACTCACCTATCTTCTCCGCCGTCTTGTCCTTGGCCTCTTTAGCCTTATCCGCCGTATAATTAGCCGTCTCCTTCGCTTTCTCTGCTGTTTTGTCCTTTGCTTCTACAGCTTTATCCACCGTGTAGTCCTTGTATTCACCCATCTTATTCGCCGTCATATTCTTTGCTTCCACCGCTTTATCAGCGGTATAATTAGCCGTCTCCTTCGCCTTCTCCGCTGTCTTATCTTTAGCTTCAGCCGCCTTATCAACTGTGTAGTCTTTATATTCACCCATCTTCTCCGCCGTATAACCCGCAGTGTCTCTTGCTTTTTCTACGGTTGCGTCCTTCGTTTCAGCAGCTTTCGCTGAGGCTATCTGAGCTCCTTCTTTCGTAGCCTCAGCCGCATCGTTAGTTTTTCCAACTACTGCGTCTCTCGCGTGCTCATACGTTCCTTGCACAGCCCTGAACACCGATCCTATCACCCCAGGCCTATCTTGTTCCGGTGGATGTTCGATTGTTCTCTCCGTCACCTTATACATCGCGACATCGCCACCACTATCTTTGTTGATGTCATGCAAGTCCTCAGCCGCTAGCCTCGCTGCAACCTCGGCTCTCTCCGCCTTTTGTTTGTCTGACGCCATTGCTTCTCTCGCTCGGTTACTTGAAAATTTAAGAATCTTTTCTATTGTGTTATCACTTTAGCTGCTTCTGTTTCCTCTTATAGTAATGCTCTATTTCGGTTTAGACATCCACGTGGTAGATAGGCGGACGCAACAGCTGCCACGTATCATTTACTTCGTTTTATCTCCGACGAATGTACTATGACACGTGGAGTTTTCATGCATGGATCTTGAGTGTTCATGGACATGACTTAGTAGTTAAGGTATATGCATGTGTTCTCGAACACAACATTTCGATAATGTAGTGTGTAGAAACCAATGTTTTGGAAACCTGGACCGGACCGGCCGGTCGAACCGGTTTAACCGTGAACCGGAAAGTATCCCGGTCCAGATTACACTTCAAACCCGGACAATAAAAGAACCGGATGAAATCGGGAAAACTCGGCTAACCGGTGGTTGACCCAGTGATTGAACCGGCGGTTGGCCCAACTATTTGAGTTAAAACCAATGAGTAATTGGTAATACTTAATCTATGACTAATCCATTTCTCGGTTTGAGTTATATAGTGAAGCAATCACGTACTTCTTCTCCTATACAATCGATGTGGGACAAAATGAATACTGTCCAGTTCTTTTTTTCTGTTTCTTCGGTCACCATTTTTTTAATTTGTTCTTCTAACATTTTTTATTATTAGGATTTTCCTATTATATTTTACTGCTAGTTAATTTGTTTGGATACAAAATCATAAAGTTTAGAAATTTATAATTAATGTTCAAAGATTAATTATTATAAAATATGAAAAGTTTTGTTTTGATATTCATAAAACCAAATGAAATTGAGTGAATTATTGATCCGCGGTCGGACCGGGTCGACCCGATGACCCGGCGACCCGGAAGGTGTTCCGGTTTGTTTTCCGGGTCGGGTTTAAAAACATTGGTAGAAACTGAATATGGTTCGTGACAGAGTTTGGTATACGTAATTAATATATACAGCGTGAGTTAATACATAACGTGTATAATTTTTGTATTTGATAGATAACAAATTTTAGTAATAAAAATGATGGAATAGTCTCTTCTGGTACGAGAAATATTAAGCTTTTAAAATTCTCATCTTTAAAATATGGAAGAAACAAATCATATATCGGTCAACTATTGGGATTTTTGCGGATTTGCAAAGAGTACAAATCAGAAGGGGTTTTAGGTAAATATTTGAAAAATTTGCATTGACAAATTTCATTACAATTTTTTAACGGTATCTATCGATCTTATTCCAACCATCAAAAATTACTGATGCAATAACTTGAAAATAAGCATTTGGTTTAGATAAAAACAAGGACACAAGTTTAATCATTGGATAGATCCGACCATTGATATCAAGTCAGTTATCAATACCATTTTGACGGTTCTCGGAAGGATACAACTATCAAGTTCTCTCATTCGCTTAGGTTGGATTTGATTTCAAAAATTTCTCTTTTTTTTCACTACTTGATTAGCACATGTAATGTATATACTTTATTGTCTTAATTAACCGAATATTTCACCTTTTCTTTTTGCTGTTAAACATCTTGATTAACTTTTTTGTCAACAAAGTTATCACGTTAATCATGCATGTTGTGTCACATAGAATAGTTTATATTTTTAATTTAGGTACATCGTTCGTCTATTATTACGCGCATTTGATCCCAATCATCCAAATCGGTCACGTTTCCCACATGATTTGTCGTTACTACACGACCACATGAGGACTGACTCCAATTACGAATATTTGGGTCCTACTTCTACAAATAAAATAAGATCGTAAAGTATCTAGTAAGATCAAGTCAAATCATAGTTGATAATTTCTAGTTTAGGATATCCAGATTTTGATTCTTCGATTTAATTAACCATAACAAAATAGTACCTCCTAGGCTCCTAGCAGCGTATAGAGCATACATAACATGTAGGTACGTGTGAGTGTGAGTACACACGTGTGTCGTGTAAGTGGAGAATCCGATGCCCAAACGAGTAAGCAAGCAAAAGCAATGGTAGTCAAAAAGCAACCGATCTCAATTAACTTTCTTATTTAAAACTCAATTAGAAAAAAAGCACACACAAAGGAAACGAATAATCTTACAAGACATGTTTCCTTTACAATCAAAGAGGAGTATAAAACTATTTTTTTCTTAAAAGACCATAATTCGTTTAAACCATTTAAATTTGATCAAACCCTCACAAAGATACATCAAGCTAGCAATTTTGTAATCTGTGTTTCGATCATATAAACCGAAACGACGAAAACCTTTTAAAAACGAGAAAGAAAGACTTTGGAGTTGAAAGAAAGAGGAGGAGATTAATGGATGGTTCAGGTCCAAGAGAAGGTGGAGGTGCTATGAAACCAGCGATTCTGAGAGTTTGTGTTGCTATTGTACTATCAGCAACTGGTTTGATTTGGGCCAGGTTTGTCTATAGGAAAGAAGATAATGAGGTAACGTCACCTGCAAGCAATCCAGAGTTCTCTTCATCACCTGGCGGAAGAAACGAAGAAGAGGAAGAGACAGAGAGCCTTGATCACGATAAGCAAGAGATCCTCAGTTTAAAATCCAGATTCGAGGAGCTTCAAAGGAAAGAATACGAAATGGAGATGCGTTTTGAACAATATTGTAATTTGAAAGATCAAGAAGTCATGCTTATGGAGCATAAAAGCATGTTGAACCTTGAGAAATCTCAATTAAATTTCTTCCGTAAAGAAGTTTTGGCGATGGAGGAAGAACACAAGAGGAGGCAAGATTTGGTGATTGTTTACCTAAAACTTGTGGGAGAAATCCAAGAGTTGAGATCAGACAATGGGTTGCTTGAGGGGAAAGCAAAGAAGCTCAGGAGAAGATCGAAGCAGTTATATCGCGTCGTAAACGAGAAAAGCATGCGGTTTATTGGCGTGGAGAAAGAGTTCTTAAAGTGTGTTGATGAATTAGAAGCGAAGAATAATGTTATGAAGGCACTGGAAGATGATGTTAAAGACCTTAAGGCTAACATTGATGTGTTGCAAGAGGAAAAGGAAGAAATTTCCAAGAAATTTTCAAGTTCCGAACAATCAGAGAAAACAGAGGTAAGTACAATTTTTTGTGTTCTAAATAAAAAGATTCTTTTCATTTTATGTTTATCAGCATGTTCTTGCTTTTGTGAAGATGGTGAGTGTAGAATGTTATAGAAGGGTACTAGATGAGTACGAGGAATTGAAGAAGGTTTATGCGAATGGAGTGAAGGAAGTGATTAACCTGAGATGGAGAAATGCTTGTTTAAGGCACGACGTGATAAGAAATGGATCCAATTATGAAGAAAATGTATTTTCTCCACATCGAAATCTGCAAGAGTTAATGGAAGAACAAGCAGATGATGTTCAGGCGTTAACAGTAGCAGACGATCATCATGAAGAGGCTCTTGATCAACATCATCATCATGAAGCTTCGAGGAGGAAGAGGCTGATGAAGAAGCTGAAGAAATGGGTTGAAGGAAACGAGAAGGGAAAATCAAAAGCAGAGGAACAATGTTTCGGCAGACATTCGTTGACAGTGGAACCTGAGGAAGAAGTCATATTTCATTCAAGACGATCATGTTCTAGTGTGTAATAGCCTTTCATTTCCAATTGATGCATGATAACTGTTTCCCCATTTCTCCACAAATACCGTCGTATTTAAGCAACTGTATTTCTCACAAGAAAAAAAGGCAAAGTAGAATAGCAATCCAAGAAAACCCAAAAAAAACAAACAAACAAAAGAATCCTACGAGAGTTTGTGTAGCAGCAACCAAGGTAAACTAGATTTTTTTTTTTTCCATTTTGCCCTTCAATTAATCGAAAGGCCAGAAACGGCAGTCGCCAAGTAATCAGAACGAAGAGTGTTTGGACTGGTCAGATTTGTCTTCGATGACTTCAGCACTTCAACCGCTTCCTGGACTTTACCAGCTAAGTCTTCTGGTGACTTCAGCAAAATAAGCAACTCCGACTTGTCCATTTCCAAAAGCATCCCTGTAATTTTCTTAGCAAGTTGGGGCTGCACAAGAATGATAAGTACGGTCACTGAGTATAGTGTTATATCAATACTAGCCCTACTAAAAAACGAATGTAAATATTACATAATAATAAAATTCAAGCACACCAACCTTGAGTTTCTCGACATGAGGGTAAAGCAGCTCTCCGATCACTTGCTTTTCCCTCCCAATTGTATCAGCCTGCCTTTGTTGGTTTAATTTCTTCATATCTTTCCCACGCGCATATGTTCTGTTCTGCTGCATCTGTTTTACAAAACTTGATTTTAACCATCTTTCACAAGGTATAATAAAACTAAATGGTATTTGACAAATACCTGCTGGTTCGAAGAATCTCTAGACAAAGGAAGCATTTGAGTAGACTGATACACATGGGGCACATACGAAACAGCATTGCTATCCAACTGTTCGTTTCTGTACTTCTTATTGTTTCTTGGCGCATTAGGTACCTACCACAGATCTTATAGTGTTATAACATTATCATAGTGATTATTCTTTCAACAAATAACAAGGATATTGATATATACCACTGGAGGATATGTGACAACTTGAACGTTAGGGTATGATGAATTGATCAGAGTTGGGGCGTATGATGGATAGACCATCCCCGGATGAGTGTTTGTGTAGTAGACTGAAGGGTATGTCCCTGGTATGACAGAAGGTAAAGAAGTGCTTCCTCCTGCTGCCGGCACACTTTTCCCAAATTGAACCTGTAATTGCATCTGCCTGTCTTCCTTCTTTTGAGCAATAGCCACATAAAGTGGTTTCCCATGAAACATTTGCCCTGTAGCGCAAGTAAATAATCAGAATGATAAGATGTGCAAAGAGCTATGTCATTTATCCATTGTGTACCAACACATCATGCTCATGCGGCTTACCATGAAAAGTTTTCACAGCATCAATAGCTTCTTCAGGTGCTGAGAAGCACACAAATCCAAACCCCTTGCTTTTTCCTTTCTCATCACACATTAGCTTTGCAGAAGTGATTGTGCCACATTGACTAAAGTGTTTTCTCAGCTCCTCCTCAGTTACATCAACATTGATGTTTTTTACATATGTGTTTGACACCTTCATTTCAGAATTAACAACAGCCATACATCAGATTAATATCATAACAGACTAGCAAATGCGTTTATCTATGGTAATACCTTAGCGTCCATCTTCTGTTCTTTTCGTTTCTCTTCAAACTGTTCCTTTAGCAGTTGCTCCCGTTCTGACTTCTTCTGTGCCCTTCCTACATACAATTTCTTTGAACCTATCAAAAAGAAACAAAGGGTTAAATAACTTGGCAAGACCTACGACGGTTTCATCATCTCAGAAAAGAAACAACTCCGTCAGACCATATTGTGTTCCATTCATTGTTTCTGCTGCGCATCTTGCATCATCTGGGTTTTCGAAGTTGACAAATGCATATCCTTTACATAACCCTTTTTCATCCTTCGCAATTGCTAAGCTGACAATTTTCCCAAACTCAGAGAACTTTTCCCTTAGAGAGTCCTCACTGACATTTGCATCTAAATTCTTCATGTACAAATTTGTGTACTTATCCTCAGGTTTGACTCGTTCAGTCTTTCTCATGAATTTGCCAACATAGCTGCATATAAAATTTCCCAAAAGATTCAGATTCGGAAACCACTGTTAAAAGATATGGTAGAAGTCAAATCTCTCATTCTAACTTTCTAAGCAAAAACGAAAGACACCGAGACCCACTAAGTAAGAAGGTCTTACATCTCCTTGCCAGCAACAATGGTACCGTTCAACTTCTCAATAGCAGCATGTGCAGCATCTTCTTGCTCAAATTGAACAAAACCATAGCCCCGACTCTTTCCATCTTCAAATGTTGCAATCTTACAAGATACAATGTCCCCAAATGTCTTGAACATACCTTGCAAACCCGCATTGTTGACTGATTCAGGCAAATTCTGAAAAAAAAAGAACGTTATCAGTATCACCATCAAACACAGGACACCAACACATTTTTATCAAACATTGACAGAATCATCCCAATCTCTTAAAGGTTTGAGTTACTACCTTAACGAAGACATTTCCAACCCCATTTTTCCGAGCATCAGATTCTCGAACTGACCACATGACTCGAATCATTTTTCCATTCAACATACTGTGATTCTTTTTCTCGATGGCATAATAAGCTGCACAAACGAAGTAAAAGAATGCTATCAAACAATGTCTTCTTATTCAAGCATTTCAGAAACACGATGATGCATTTGGTTCTCATATCTATGCTCAATAAACCAAGCAAAACTTATTCCGGTGAGGCGTTTCCAAAGGAAATGTCACTAATAAACGAAAAGGTCAAATATCAAAAGCGTGAACAGGCTAAGAACAAGCTCTGTTTCCAAATCACAAATCCATGGAGATTTACGAAGATCGGAGAAGACATAAACATATTCCCGAAAAAATCGGCCACATAAACACAGATTCATAAGCGATTAACAATCAAAGTGCGCAAAAACAACGATAAATAAGCGACACATGCTACAAAACTAAGATAATCAACGAAAACGCCTCGCCGGAAACCTAAAAAATCATCAAAACAAAAAATCCCAAACGAAATCGAAGAGATGGAAGAACAGTACCATCCTGACGCGAGAGAAAGTTAGCGTAACCATAACAGAGCGAACGACCAGTAGAGGCGTCTTTACAAAGACGAACAGAGGTTAAACTCTTAAACTCGGCGAACGCGTCGTGGAGTGTACCTTCGGTGACGCTAGGGTGTAAGTCTCCGACGTATAACGACGCCGGCACCGCAGAACTCGATCCCGAAAAAGCATTCGCCGCGGCGGGAAAAGGAGCGTGAACAGTCGCCATTTTTTTTGCCCTGATTCCTCTGAGGAAACACAAATGCACTAAACGACGAAAGAGAGAAAGAGAAAGAGAAAGAGAAAGAGAGAGAGAGAGTGAAGAAAGAAAGAAGATGACAAGATTAATAAAACGAGGCCGTTACGCTTCACTCTCCTGACCTTTTTATATTCCGTTTCAGTAGCGTTTTGCTCTAACTAGTGCCGTTTCGTCGCCCTCGTGCCGTTTCGTTAATAGACTATTAATTAACGTTAATTATACCCACTTCAATATTTAATTATAGTATTAGGCCATAAGTAGTAAC
The DNA here is from genome assembly GCF_030686135.1 of Camelina sativa. Classification (NCBI taxonomy): domain Eukaryota; kingdom Viridiplantae; phylum Streptophyta; class Magnoliopsida; order Brassicales; family Brassicaceae; genus Camelina; species Camelina sativa. The sequence continues at coordinate 6,466,406 of NC_141884.1, read as the reverse complement.
CATATTTTCTTAACAAGAATTATCTACAATTAAAAAAGTCACTATTGGTGAAAAGGAACTCAAAAGAATCAGACTACACTAACTCTAAAAACAAAACACACAAAATTCTATAATAAATTCACGTCAAGGAGAAGAAAATACAAAGAAGTAGAGTCAATAACATGCTAAACAAGAATCTTAAGAGTATGTTCCTTGTTGAGATGTTCAAGCATGGCTGCGCTGAGTTTACAATATCCTTTCCTGAAGTTACCGATACATTCACAGACATCGAACCTGTCAAACAAAATACAAGTTTACTAAGTTCAGACGATGACTATCGAGTTTTTTCTAAATGATATGACGGTATGATTATGTATATACTTACAATCATAGTTTGTCCATCCGATCCGTTGCCGAGCAAGATCATACACAAAGACCTTATCTTTAAGTACTAGATCTGCAACAAATAAAACAGTACAGATATATAACCACTGTTGAAACAAGAAGATGTAGTCTTTGAAGCTCAGTCAGTGTCTGACCTCCTAAAATGGTTTGTTCTTCCGGAGCTTTCATAAAACCAATGCACCACATGGACGCACCATCCTGTTGGATAGGAGAGACCAAAAATCAGAAGAAATTATGTAAAAGCAGACTATTTTTAGTTACTTTTATTTTTATGGTATGTATAACAAACAGAAGAGCTTACATAGAATCCATAATGAAATAAGTAGTCCTGAGGTCTTAAAATCATTGATGCACCACCAGCAAAGTTGAAACTAACCGGAGGAAACATGTCACTTATGCTGCACATACACACAGAACCAAAACAAACTCTCCTCTTAACTTTTGATCTAGAGAGAAAATGATTTGAACATTGCAGTTGTAGATGAGGAGACATACCTACTCGAGACCAAATAGCACTGCTCTCCATTTGAAATGATCGGTGTTACCAGCTGTGACACGCTGTTTGATATCTGCAGTTACAAAACAACAACATCATGATGTGAAAGTTCAGTCTCATGCAGAACACATAAAATATACACAAACTTACTGCATTAATCAAGGGATCATAAGCCTCTTTCACCAGATATGTCAAAGTGGTTCCTGTGTCAACAATAGTTCCACGGGTATTTGATGCTTCAAACACGGCTGCATCAATAGGCAGCATCTGTCCATTGACGCCTATGCTCAGCAGATTTAAGTTATAGTGAGGCCTGTATTACGTAATCAAAAGATGAGACAGGTTCTTATCAGTAACACATGGCACTCAACAACAAGTTCAGAATCAATTGGGAAGCAGCAAAAGATTGATTCAATCGCCATTGTTTGGATTCCAATCAGTAAAGTCATTTATTCAATCACCAAAGAACTACACATCATCGAGAGACTCGATTAACAAGAAAATCTCTACTCTTGGGCCCAACTCATTCTGCCTAACTTCTTATTTATTATTTAAACTGTTAGCTCTCTAGATAACCAACTCAACGAATGTTGCTGAGCTGAAGATAGCTAAAATCCACTACAACCCACCTACGCTACATATAAAGCTCATGCACTAGACACACGTTCAGTTTGTGACAGCATAATACACAATTAGAGAAACAATCCAAGACTGTAGAAGAGGTTAGTTAGCTTACTGTGACGGGACAAGAGGACTGTAAACGATTCCTGGGACCAATATCTCGCCAAGGACAAAGACGCCACCTCCACTACCATCTCCTTTCAAGCAATGAGAAAACACAGGCGGTGTAATCCCTCGTGAAGACAGCTGAGAAACAACTGACAACTTTCCCTTGCCAAAACCAAATATTCCATCCACTGCTTTGTCTGACTTTGTCAAGTCCCCAGATTGGTAGGTACTACAGCTGTTGCAAATACAAGAAAATCACTTCAAAAGCTTAAGACCCTTAATCTGCCATACACTTTCATGCAAACACAAGGGCTAGTGTTAGATAGTTAAAGCTCTCACCCGAAAACAATGGGAGCCGATGAATTTGCAACCAAAGACTCTCCCAAAATCGCATCAAAATAAAACGTGTCAGTCATGTAGAAACCTGAAGTCCCACTTCCATCACCATAGCGAAAGGAGTAACCACACTGGTTATTCTCAGAACACTGTGCAGCTGTTGTCTGAAAAACTGAAGAACAAATCGGATCTGAACAAGTAACAGATCCAGCAGTCAAGGAACCAGGAGCATCAAAGAAATGGAGGTCGATCTGAAAATGTATTTCGAAAAAAGAGAAAAGATAAGCCTTTCACAGTTCTCTGATGCTAATCTCACTATTAAGTAAAAAACCAAAACAAAGCTACACTTACTCCAAGTCCACTAGAGTGAGGGCAATTACTGCAAGAACTACAAGTAACCCACAAGATGTCACTTCCAGTATCAATCTGAACATTGAACTCTGTGGGTGGAGAACCCAATTTGACCTTTGTGAAATAAAGCCTACCAAGAAACAAAACACATATACACACATATCACATAAAGGAAAGATTTGTCCACACACAATAAAAAAAAGAGCTGATAAAACCCATTAGAACTCCAATAACATAGTGTGCAAGTGTGATATACATAGTCATCTTGGAGCTGCAACAAAGAAAAAAAAGAAAAGGAGACCACAACTTAATAAGTTCTTCTCCGTAATTATAGCATTTCAAACCTTGTAAAGCACCGGGTAAGATAAAGGCAAAGGGCTAAAGGAACATAAAAAAAGAAAAAGAAAAAGTAAAACATTTTCTGAGTTTAGGTTTGGGTAGAACAAGAAATTAGAAAAAAAAATGAAGAAATTATACCCGACGAGGTAAGGATCGGAAGAGCCTTGAACTGGGAAGTCCACAACGCCGCCAACGGAGCTCTGACGACCTCCTCCGCCGAGTAAGATTCGCGCGTGTCTGACACGATCACGCGCTCTGAGCTCACTCAGCTCAACTTGCTCGTCTAGAGGAAAAGCCCTTTCTAAAGGTAGAATCTTTACCGTACCAGCAGCGTATTTAGCCAACGTGGAAGGTAACGGCGGTGTAGCGAATCCAGTCACGGCCAAAGCCAAAACCACCGCCACCACCGCGAGAAGTAACATCAGGGGACGAAAGATACGCATTCAAGTAGCTCGTTGAGATTCTAGTTATTATTATTTCCCGATAAAGATTTACAAAGAGCGACACAAGTGCTCGATTCTTTGCATCGAGCGAGCGAGCGAGAGAGAGAGAGAGAGAGAGAGAGAGAGAGAAAGAGACAGGAAAACAAAAAGAACTGTCAGAGAAGAAAGAGAGAGACGTTCTGAAAATGTTTTAGCGGAGATAGTGGAGAGCTTTAAGGAAAGATATATATTGATTTCGGTTTAGTTTGGTTTTGGTTTGATTTTATAAATTAACGATTGGGTATATCGTTTCTTCTCTTTTAGTAGTTGATTATGAAATTAGTAAATTGTGCATATAAACCGGGGAATTTATCTTAAATAACGGATGTTGGTTAAAGGTATTAAAAATTTGGAGCAACCAAATTGTTTATTTAGGCTATTATTTATTACGAAAAAATTCAGTTTTCTTATACGCCAATCTTTAGACAATTTTTCTCAGCAGTTTTGTTTAGGTCATGAGTGAAGCGTTCTATACGACTACGAGCACCTTGGAATATTCAAGTAATTATCTCTCTTTTTTTGGTACAATTTTCATTAGATGCGTTACAAAATCGAAGCATAAATGTAAGAAGATGAACTACTGTATTATATTATTTTGGTTGCTTGTCGAGTGAGAGAGCCAGTGTTCTGATTTTAGAGAGAAAAAAAACTTAGCAAAAAAGAAAAGAGAACAAATGTTATTTTCGCAAACAACATTTAAGATGATGAATCACGATGAATGAATTAGATACTTATTAGTATTAGTTTACTATATTATATTAAACATTGACTTGTGGGTGAGTCGCGCTTAGTCGTCATGATCCAAAAGAGCACTTCAACGAAGGAGGCCTTTAGGTAAATTGTGGTGTGAGTTTCCTAAACAAACACAAAAATTTGGACACATTCCCACGTCACCCTCCCAACATAGTTGTGTATTTTGTTGTGAAGACTCAATAACCAAAAAATAAAGAAGAAGAAGAAGAAGATTAGAAAGCATTACATGATGCTTAAAATTATCCGGTGATACATCGATCTCGTATATAGATATTATACTTTGAACCATTTCTGTTTACTTACACTGTTACACATAAAACACCAAAACATTAATTATATTATTTTGTTTCAACCGAAAGATGATGAAGTTTTAGCAGCGAGATGAGTCAAAGCCCGTTGATGATACTTGCTTCTTAACTTCTTGTATTTCTGCACAAATACGGCTGTGTCAATATCCTTCTCCATAAACTTATGTTGCAGCTCCTCGGATTCTTCATCGACCTTGTTCATAGCATCTGCATTAAAACAAACAGGGTATGTACATGTTTTAGAAAACCAATGTGAATAATATTGGTTACACATGTAACAGCAACTAGAGTACTTCTTTACCTTGAAGCCTATGAAGAAGAGAACCTGGAGAGTAGAATTTAAGGATCTCTTCTCTTTGATTCTCAAGCTCATTAAGCTTCTCTTGCGCAGTTGCAAGCTCCGATGTACGAATTATTCTGCACTGTTGAAAACGGTTTTAAAGATGATGAACTTGAGAAGTTTCATACATATGTACTCAATATATTATACACACTCAAATATCAACAATATACTCACTTGGTTTCTGAGCTCCACTATCTGTGGTTCCTTCTCCAAATTTTCTCCTGTTATATTAGCATGAATGTTACAGATCTCGGGATATGAATAGGATTTTCATCGTTTAAATATGAGTCATACAAGAACTCACTAGCTAGATGTAGCGTTTCTTTGCGAAGCTCTTCTCTGATCTAATGAACATATAAAGAAGAAAAAGCACAAGATTGAATCATCTCAAAAACGTAAATAGTGAAGTAGCTTCATATCTCTAAGCCAATAAATATATGATTATATAGTAACTTCCATGTTTCCGATCGACTTACATTGTTTTGAATAGCGACCTGGTCAAGAGAGTACAGAAACTGTTGATATGCATTCTTGTCAGAAAGAAGGTTCTTGAGCTCATCCACACTATAGCAAAAAAAACATTTGAAGAAAATCAGAAATGAGTAAGAAGAGTAAGCATACAAGATAATATACCGACAAAGTATATGTAAATTATCAACAAAATGCAAAATCACAGAGACACTCTTCAGCAACAAAACGATAAATTCATATCAAAGATAAATGTTACACATTATGCACAAAAGAGGCAAAATTAACTGAAAGCTAACCTTTTGTCTTTTAAAATTGCAACAATGCCGGCGGTTTCACCTGGTGAAACATGTGATGGAATCTGCCCTGATGTTTGAAGCCGGGATGAGCTAGGCCCGGTGACCAAAGACGGTGAATACCATGGTTGTGGAGATGTTTCTGAAGAAAGATGAGACTGCCCTTGTTGTTGTTCTTTTGATCCCCTGAAATATTTACAACAAACAATCTAAAAACACTACCTGAAACTGTTCCAAAACTCAATATACTAACATTGCAAACACTTCAAAACCCAGAGCACAACTTCATGGACAGAGATGAGGATTCTTTTAAACATTACCACATACTTTCTCTTAGATACCCAAATCTACTAATCTTTAGATTCACCATCTCATAAATTACTGTAAAGGAGACCAACACAGCAACAAAGCTTTTCACAAGATTATGCATCAGGATGTTGTAGATAAGTTCGCAACAACCATAAAACCTAACACTTTGGGTCTAGAGAATTAACGGTATGCATTATAAACACAGTTAGTATCTAACAAAAAAAAGAAAAAAAAAAACAGAGTTTCTTTAATTACAAACACATAGAAATCCCAGTTCCCCAAAACGATCATAATCTGAGCTGATGTAAAAGAGAGTAAAAGAACGCATATGTAATCACAAAGAGAGACAAATAAGTAAGGTGAAACAACAGATCATGGAGTTGAATGAGAAGATATTACCAGAAATTGAACATGGTTCTTAGAGTCGACCGATCCAGCCAAAGGGGTTTCGTTTCTGAAATAATTTTCCCTATACAAATAGAAAATCGATAAAACTTTTTACAGCAGATGATGATGATAATGGTGACCGATCAAGGAAGGAGTCGGCAACTGCACAGAATCGTAATTTTGTTTTGTCAACGAGACATCATCATAACTATGATTAACATTGTTGTAATGGGCCTGTATTGTTGGCCCATCACAGATCTTTGGCTCACTTGTATTCTTTGTTTTATTTCCTCGACGCGAGGTAATCAAATCACTTGTAAATATACGCATTTATTTCTTTACAAATGTAACAAAATTTTACCGTAATTTATTTTAGCTTATGTAAAATCATCGGAACAGTACAATTTTAGTATTTTTAGAAGTAAACTTTGTTTTTTTTTTTTTTAATGTACGTCTTTCCTTGGACTTTATGTATCAAATTATCTATTAATGTTGTTAATTTTGACATATACTATTTTATTTTTTCGAATTTGTGTTTTATTTATACATACATCTTTTCTAGTTTTGAAAAATTACAATGTGTATCAAAGTGGACTTTCAGGGTGTTTTCGCAATCAATGCTAACCATTTTGATTACTACCTGGAAGGTCTAATTAAATTCGATTCGCAAAAGACAAAGCAATAGAATCAATCCGTTTGAATTTTTTTTTGCCACGTTTGAAAATTGAAACCACAGGAACTATTTTTGTCCACGAACAATACAATGGACTTTCTTATTCTTTCCCAAACCCAAAAAATTTGGCAATCGGAGATAAGTGACATTTTTTTTTGTATCTTATAATTCGACTTGATTGACTTCTTTATATACCAAATCAAATATCTGTTCGTAATGTAAGATCAAGTAGTTATATTTATATATATGATCATCGGATAAAACCTGTAAAACATATAGAAGTTAGCTTGTGTAACAGATAACACAAAAAAGACTACCTGTACGCTAATGATAAATACAGTTAATCTACTTTCATGGTTTATTTTTCAATTTTTTTAACAACACTCTACTTTCATGAATAACTTAGTAAAAAACTTGAAAAGTCTCAAGGCTTGTCCGGTTTAATTACTAATGTCAGCCCAATTTTCACGTTATTTCATTTCGTCAAAATAAAATGTACGTGTTTTCTTTTAGACGTTATCATTTTTTGTTGAAATAATTTACGTACGATACTTTTTTTGTATGGGTGAGAAAACAAAAAATAAAAATATGTTTATTTACTTCTATGGATAAGTACACACTGTGAATCGTTTTTTAAATTATATCTTTCAATTAGTTCAGAACTTCAGATCTCCTGATCACCACATGATGTAACAACTGTACTCAGAGATTGTTCTGGCTGGAGGAGGTGTCGTTTTTTAATATCTTTTAATTCTTACTTGTAACTTACAAGTAGTGCGAACAAAATATGATATCTTCAAACGTTGTTAATAAATAAGTATAAATATACAAAAACTTGTGGTTTACTGGTTAGAGTTGAGCAATAATTTAAGGATCATGCATGCATTTTATTATGATGTCTCTCATTAAATACAAATGCGACTTACTATAATAAAACATATACCAAAAAAAAAAAACGTAAAGAGGAAATGAATGATTAGTTGATCTGGTTTTAATTGTCCGTGAAGAAGAGTTGACCATAAGTACATCTGAAGTACTGTTTCCGTTTACGGACATGGCCAGATCTTTAAAAGCTAGCCCCCCTTGAATCAGGAGACCTTGTCGGCTTTAAACGTTCAACTCTTTTGACTATTCGAGCTCCATTATATTGCGTTGTTTACTTGTTTTTAGTTTCTAGATACAAACAGCATGCCGGTCAGCTAACGGTTGGAGAGATTAACACCGCGTAGTTTTTATTTTATTTGGTGGGAACAGGCACCGCGTAAAATCTATGATGACAGTCTCGTTTAACAGTTAACACAATTCGAATACTATCAATGAATGTTTCGGCATTTTCAATCTAGATATTCCATAAAATATCAAAGCATATAGACATAGTATATGGTCCAAAATAATAGCCTTGAACATACATACAATTACAGCATTTGACAATTAACTAAATAAGTATAATGTAGTTATATGATATCTATAAAATAATTTGCAACATTTCACTATAGTATAAGTTAAATTTTCCGTTGAGGAACTTTCAGTATCTTTACGTGAAAATTATAAAAATTCGACAGCCAAGTATCAATTATCTAAGATCCCACCAGCAGAAATAGTTGAAAGCAAAGTTTAAGACATGAAATTGGTTAGTGTCGTGGCTTGTCACTTAAAAAAAAAAAAATAGTTCGAGTAACGTTACGGTTGCAACCGTTCGTCAGCAATATGTCCCTAGCTCTTCTATTTAAGTTTTATATTAATTGACTTTATATACAATAATTAAAAAAAACTCTTACGATAATAACATTTGACTTAGGCAACTGTTATTAGATAGGACTTGTAAAGGTCCACGGATTCGTTTCCCCTCAATTGCAAGATGCTAAGTCACAATGTGCATTAGTTAATTAAATCTAGCTATGACTCTTTTATTAACTTCACATTATAAAATTATACTAGTATACTAATTTATACATATGTACAATGTAATAGCTTATCAATGTCTCATAGCCTTTTCACGATTGTAAAAGATGTAGCAATGACACTTGACATCTTTAAATTAAACAACTAATTAATGACGGAGAAACTAATGGCGAATGAACGATAGTTGAAAATTCATCGCTAAAATATTACTATTGTTTAAGGTATTCAAGCACTATACATATGTTTCTTTGCCAATACATTTAACACTGTTTTAAGCAAATTTAATAGTTAAAATATTTTATTTTGAACAATAATAGCTAGCTAAATTTTTAATGCGAAGGAAAATATACAAAAGAATATAAAGAAATAGAGAGCCTGACGTGGCCTACAAAACCAATGCAACGAATGGAGAAGAAAAAGACGAAATGCATGCAGATACTATATTAATATACAGAGTATTTTTCAATTTAATTCTCCTGTTAATATATGAATTTTGTGTTTGACTTCGAGGCCTGGTCGTCCAATACATATGAGCTACTTGTTTTGTCGCAAGTTTTAACTGTCTTCTGTTTTCATTTATTTTTGCCAACTCACGTAACAGTTCCTACTTCCTAGTAATTATGGACTCCCAACCCAACACTTATATTTTGTGTAGGATTCACATCTTTATTTAATAACCACTTGTCACTAGATTAAATTCGTATACGATTTGATAATCAGCATATCAACACTACTGTTTACATATTTATCTTCAGTTTCACGCATAAAAATAAATAATCTGGCTAAATATATACAACAACAAAAAAAAAAACATTATGCAAAACATTAAATTAAATTTTATATCATGTGTCGTAAAACCTTAGATTTGAAAATTCAAATGGTAGAAATTAAAGAACGACTTCACCAGCAAAGTCTGAAAATCAACTCTAGTACTTAAGGACTTCCAAAGCATTACTGTGAGAGAATAGACTTTATAGCTTACATAGAGGGGTATGTTTGAGACTTTCTTTAACGACTTTACAAAATCTATAATCCTTTTCCGACTCTATAAACCCACAACTGGATTTAGATTGAAGAATGGTGCATACTGAATAGTCCTTAATTGAATCGGTCAATTTCTATGAATATGTGAGTTTTCAGTTCTTGGAATGATGTGTTTAGAAAACTTTGAATCTATAGATCAATTTTTAAACTCAACATTAAAAACAAAGTTGAATTCAAGAAGTTAAAATCAAGGAGTATACCATCCGGCATTAGTAACAATCACAACAATAATGTTTTCATATTAATAAATTCGATTATTAAAAGTGGGAAAAGGATATGTTAAAGGATTATAGTCTCGATCGGGGAAGATGCTGTCTTACCTAGCTTCTGGAAACTTTTTAGCTTAAGCAAAAGATAAAATAAAATTCAAGAAGGGGGCACTTTATATGGCTTTATATTACGTCCAATAGTTTAAGTTAGCTAGCTAGCTACGTACGTGCCCATACATGGATGTGACGTGGATATCGTAAAACCAACCAATGTACTTCACGATGTCGTTGTTTGACTTTCATAAAAATAATATCCGATATCCTCAGACATAATTCACTTCATTATTTCTTGATAGTTTAATCAAAACTAAAGTCATTAGTCATTACTTGGGGAAAATATCGTATGCAAATACTTCGAGATTACTTTGCATGCTGTGTATTCATCACATTTATGTATATTTTTTTTATTAATCGTCAACAGCCCGAAATCTGGAATGCATGGATGAAAATAAACCTTAAATAAATATATTTGTGAAGATTCGTCCAATCACATTTTATCTATATTGTCATTATTATTCCTTATAAAACACTTAAGCTTGCTTACTTAGTTTTATAATGACAAGATCACATTAGTTAGAGACTTTTATTATTCAATTAAGGGTAATGTCAAAGCTTTAGAGTTGGAGAGGGACTTTGAAAATTACATAATTTCGTAATGTAGCTATATATGATTTTGTTTTGTAAAATCAATTAATTATTGTAATTCTGGTCCAACTATTTAATTTCTTTGTGATAATTAGTCCAACCATTTTATATAGTACTACATAGAGAAATACATTAAACGATAAACTTTTTCAGTTCATGGAAAATGATGTGTTTAGAATTCTTTTGTTTTTCTTTTTGATCAACCTGTTTAGAATTCTGTTAGATACTATTTATACAGATACATACACGTTATATAGCCTTGACTAATAAGAAGATGTAATATATAAATAAAAAAACTCGAATAAGATGTAATCGAAAGACTATTACGAAGTAAACATTAAATTACATATTTTTAAGGAAAATTTTATATTAGCAAACGTTGCAAAAGTCAAATATATATACAAAGTCCTATTGAGTTGACCCATTCCCTCCCCAACGGGACCCGAGCAGCGAAGTCTCGCGCCGGGTACTTTCGTTTCGTCAAATGCTTAAATATCATATTTTTGGGATCTTTTTATATATGCACCACTAAGAGTAATTTAACAAAAACAATTATATTATATAAACGAAAAACATAGGAAAAAAGATACACATGTACATGAGCCTATTTTTCTAAAGAATTTCTTGTGGTACTTAAATACTTATATTTCCAAGTTTTGATATATAATGACATATTTTAGAAATTAGTCTTCATCACGAAATTTCTTCATCCTCCTGTTTATGTATATATATATGATAAAATGACGTACGGAATCAAATGTATATGCATCTACCATTTACCATTTGGGAATATGCACTATATACCACAAAAATCAAAAGTAATTAAGAAACTACCATAGGACACAGGGCATTCTCTCCTTATATACAATTACTTTTATACCATTACATATATTACATGTTATTTTTAAAAATATCATGTCATTTTTGTTTTTTGAACGAAATTATATATCGGTTTGGGTTCACAAATAAAATGATTAGGGTTTAAATTTTATAATTAGAACGAAATTATATGTCGGTTTGGGTTCACAAATGAGATGGTTATGGTTTAGTTTTTACAATTAGAATAAAATTATATGTCGGTTTGGATTCACAAATAAGATGGTTAGGGTTTAGATTTTACAATTAAAACAAAATTATATGTCGGTTTGGATACACAAATAAGATGGTTAGGATTTAGATTTTACAATAAGAACGAAACTATATATCGGTTTGGGTTCACAAATGAGATGGTTAGGGTTTAGATTTTACAATTATAACGAAATTATATGTCGGTTTGGATTCACAAATGAGATGGTTAGGGTTTAGATTTTACAATTAAAACGAGACTATTTGTCGGTTTGGGTTTACAACTAAACGTTATTTAGTTCAATATAACATGTAAAATATAAATATTACATGCTATTTTTAAAAACCACACCAAATCTTTTACTCTTTTTATCTAACAATAAAACAAAAAGGGTGATTGTATCTTTTTACTCCAAAAAACGTGAGCCATATGGTATTTATCTATAAAAAAATGTTGCTGTGATATTTTCTTTATTTTTCTTTATATTTGTGCTATCTACTAATATTACCCTTACCATTTCAACATATTTATTTTCCTCACTACAAAATATTCTGTGTTGACAATTAGTAGCATGATTTTCATTGACAAAGAATGATTCCTGAACTTTCAAGTTTCAAATACATTCTAATTAATCTTCACCCGTATACATACCCCTCATATTATAATGTGGCATAAGTACTGATAATATAGTTCGTACGATACCAATGATCTAAAACTTGTTGACTGTACATAAACGATCTCCAACATGTTGTTATACAACTGCTACAATTTTTTTTGTCTGTATGGTATTGTATATATTTGCTGTATGTACAAAATGAGAAGTGATTGACTAATTTAAGTATAGGTATATACATGCGATGGAAATTTCACAAACTAATACGTAATTTTTTGATGGGTTACCAGTACTTTTCGCGATGGCTTTTAAGATACTAGCTATGGCGTACGATTGAGTCATACGTACTTTAGGTGTACACTTATTAAATTGTCTCGTTCCGCATTATTTTTTAGCAACTACTTTGAAATTTCCATCGCATATATTAATATACATGCGATTGAGTTGAAGAGTGGCATTAATTAGTCGTTACTCACTTGTAAAATTTAGTATCAGACCTTAATGTGGTAGCATTAGTGGTTCATCTTTTTTTTGAGTCGTTACTCACATGCAAAATTTAGACTCAATAGTCGATGCTTCATAATGTCAGTAAGTATAGGACTCAAAAAAAATTCTATTACAATTTTTTGGATATATGTTGTGTCCTTTTTTTAATGAATTAATCTAATTTTAAAATATAAATATAAGTATATGTATGTATTTTAATGAAAGCTTCAGTACTCAAGTACGGGTATCCACAACAGCCGCAAGTACACGAATATTTTGGCGTATCCAAAATCTGTGTATTCGAAAAGCATTCATTACAGACCTTTTCGATACGAATCTAAAACGTATCAAGTTTGAGATTTTGCATGCCTCCCCATATCGTTCTTCATTTATGTAAAATATACGTATCTCAGACTTTCACTCATATATATCATATCTGTATAAAAGTACTCTTTAACCCGAATTAAAATTTGTAAACAATAAGGTATGCTTTTCATAATAATTATATATACATCGAAGCTAGCAATCATTTTCATCTGGTAATGTTAATATAGTAAAACATTATCGAACATACTTCTAAAATTATTATATTTTAAATTTAATAATTGAAATAAATAAGGATATGTACTCTATCATCTCTATATGATAGCTGTTGCGAATTTGTGACCAAGAATGGAGAGCTATAAGATCTTGTTATGTCCATCTATTTATTTATATTAAACGCAAACATTATCTATAATAGATATGTTTTTCTCGTCAACAATATAATATCAAACTTTTTTGTTGTGAAAATTCAGGAGGTAACTCCATAATACATAAACTAGGTAGACTTTTGTATTTTGTATTCTTATTTTCTTCTATCATTTTCAAATGTATTTAATATTATTGCGAGCTAGAGACCCTACCATCTTGTGGTCTTATCGTTCAAATAGTTTAGTGTATACTAATAATAATAACAATATGTCAACGGTTTTTGGTGAGGAGGAATTAAGAAGAAAAAGTCAGTCTCCAAGGATTTGACTCAGACCAATACCAAAAACTGCCTTAACTCGTAAAAATATCAATTCTGGACTATTCATTTCAACGTCTCCTCCAAACACGTATGTATATAAATACCTACACCCACCAACACCATATCTTATTCTTACCAAGTCTTTAAACATAGATCCTCGCATTTACTTATAGATTTAATATCTCTAGAATTTTCAAGAGCATCGAGATCCATCAGGTATATTTCTTTCGTCCTTCCCTACAAAACATATTATATAACTTCTAAGTTTTTGTTCTTTGATAAATTCTCTCTATATTTGCTAATTGATTATTGATGCATGTACGTGGCGATGTCTCATTTTTCAGTACAACAAAGGAAAATGTCGCCCTCGATGATAGCTCCGGTGGTAGAAGAAGAGAACAGGAAATACCAAAAAGGTGTGAAACATCTTTGTGACAATGGTGTGACCAAAGTGCCAACCAAATATATATGGCCAGAACCTGACCGACCTATCTTCACTAAATCCGACAAGCTCATCAAACCAAAACAAAACCTAAAACTTCCCCTCATAGATCTCGCTGAGCTTCTTGGACCTAACCGGCCTCACGTTCTACAAACCATAGCCGAGGCCTGCGAAACCTACGGCTTCTTCCAGGTTGGTTCTCAAATCCCAAATGGTTAAAGCAAGCCATAGCTTACACAAAGTTATATTTAGCTTGCTTGCTAAACAAGTTAGTTATGTTAATGGGCATGTAGGTGGTGAATCATGGGATGGAGGGAGATGTGAGCAGAAACATGATAGAAGTGTGTAAGAGATTCTTTGAGCTTCCGTACGAGGAGAGATCAAAATACATGTCGTCAGACATGTCGGCTCCAGTACGGTACGGCACGAGTTTCAACCAGATCAAAGACAATGTCTTTTGTTGGAGAGACTTCTTGAAACTCTACGCACATCCTCTGCCTGATTATCTTCCTTATTGGCCTTCTTCTCCCTCCGACTTCAGGTCAGATTTCCCAAATTTACATTTCTTCCGTTTCCTAAAATATTGATATATAAAATTTTGATATTCCAACAAGAAACTTAACAAATACATTTTTAGCACATGTGTTTTAACTTTTAGGTATAATTAAACTCGAAAATAGGTAGTCCAAATATATATGTGTATTACATCTTTGAACATACAATTTAGAATCTTTTACCAAATTCTTCTATTTTGGTCACAAAGTGCAAACGCAATCTAATAAAGGCTATGGCGGTTATTTGATTTATTAAAAAAAAATATGTATGTAAGTGGCGGCTTGTGAATCTATAGAGATGGTGGGATTATTATCATACTACTAAATAACAAAGAAAAGGTCACACAAAACGACTTATTTATCTTCATAGCTACACCGCACCACCAAAACTAGCAGTCACGGGACTACTTTACATATCATGCGTAATATATATAATAAATAATAAATCATTCCCAATATACATATACTATTTGAACGTAGTGTAAATTTATTAAAAGTTACATGTATGTAACTAAACTTTATATTTATAAAAATTGAAAAACAGGAGTTTGGCGGCTACCTACGCTAAAGATACGAAAGAGATGTTCGAGATAATGGTGAAAGCCATCATAGAGAGTCTTGAAATCGATGGCGGCGACGAGGCCGTGGAGGAGTTGGAAGAGGGAAGTCAGTTGATGGTGGTGAATTGTTATCCGCCTTGTCCGGAGCCGGAGCTGACGCTAGGGATGCCACCTCACTCAGACTACGGCTTCTTGACGCTTCTTCTTCAAGACGACGTCGAAGGCCTTCAGATTCTTTACCGTGACGAGTGGGTCACTGTTGATCCCATACCTGGCTCTTTTGTCGTCAACGTCGGCGATCATCTCGAGGTATATTAATTAGCATATTCCTTGAACGTTTTCCATGAAGTGTTTTTTTTGTTTTTGTTTTTTTGTTGTCTTAATAATTTGTATCTTAAACTCGAGGGACAGAAATGGATAATGAAAACTTCCAACTATATTGTTAAACTTAGAAAAATATATAGTTTGTACTACATAAAAGCATTTCTCATGAAAAATAATTCTACAAGATAATTAATCATTGTTAGACTTTGGCTAGTAGTTAACTTTTGGTTGTTTAGAGATTGATATTTAAAAGTGATTTAATTTATATTATAAGGATCTCTAATTTTTGTTGTTTTAACTAACATTTTTGGTCACTCTTTCTGTAGATATTTAGCAATGGGAGATACAAAAGCGTGCTACATAGGGTATTGGTGAATTCCACAAAGCCTAGAATATCAGTAGCGTCTCTGCATAGCTTCCCTTTGACCTCTGTTGTGAAACCATCACCGAAGCTTGTCGATAAACAGAATCCACCGCAGTATATGGATACCGATTTCGCCACTTTTCTTCAATATGTTTCGTCTTGCGAACCTAAGTGGAAGAATTTTCTTGAATCACGCAAGATTCATATATAAGATAAATGAAACTACCCTTTTTAATGTTAACGTCATTGAGGTGAATTAAATTGTGTTAAAGATTTACGTCATATATTTGTTTAAGAGAAAGAATAACAAAATATACAAGCCATGTCTTTCTTCTTCATGAATATGATCATGACTTTCGACAAATAGAAAATACGAGACTAGACATATACTTCAGTTTATAGCTCTGTTATTTTAATAGTATTTTGTTCCAAATAGGGGTACACATATTAATCAAATCGAACTGAAAAATGTCTGTAATCTAATTGAAGCTGTAATCTAATTGAAGCTCCGAGATCAGTTTTTTTGTTTTATACTCCCTCTGTCTCACAAAGATTGATATTTTGGAATATATTTTTGTCCCACAAAGATTGATGTTTTGCAAACTTCAAGAAGTAATCATTTAAAATATTAAAATTTTTGAATTGTTATTGGTTTATATTTTCTCTCTCTACCAAAAAGTAATTATAAATTAATTAACAAATAAAAACTAAAAATTTTCTTAATATGTGTGAAGGTCTCAAAACATCAATCTTCATGAGACAGAGGGAGTATTTAATAAACATAGATTTTGAGAGGAGTTTAATTTAAAAGGTGGTTTTGATCATCAAAACTCATCGGAAAGCAAATAACTATAGAATTGGAGAGGAGTTGAATTTAAGGTGGATATAAGCAATAAAGAATAGTCTATATGGCAGAAGAGGACCAAGGGTTCAAAAGATTTTAGATTAACTAACTATTGCGTGTTTGTAAAATGTAGACAGAAAAATTCGGGACATTCTGCTTGCTCACCAGCACTCTAAACAATTGCTCACCAGCACTCTAAACAATGCAAGGGACTGCTATCCAAATGGCTCTCCCATGTTTTATCATGAAGTTGATTCGGCTAGTAGTTCGATCTAATTATATAACTTGTAATCTATAGCTTTTTATTTTTTTTGGGCTATAGTTTCTAATTAAACTCTTGTAAACCTCAAGTTCCATTTTGGTAATATAATTAACAGTTATAAAAAAAAAAATGTATTATGGTTCAGAAGTATGAGCAGAAGAGTGACTTGGAGGAGCATACATTTGTGAAATTATAGACTATTTCAGGACTTAAGCTGTTGGAAGTGGTCAGTTCTAGTCTAGGAAAGTGTTTAAGTTATTTGAGATTGGTTTCTTTGGAACCTAGATGGAGACGGGTTAAGCTGTTACAAATGGTCGATGAATAGGGTTTTTGAGAGTTTAACATCTGGATCTTGGGGAAACATTGATCACCGACATACAATCTGGTCTCTGATAAACATATCCAATTGCGCTTTTAGGTTTATCATTCTCTATGTTTCTTGGTTGTAGACATTAATGTTGTAGACTTCACAATATAAGTATCATTTCATTCTAGCTTCGTAAAATATGTCAACAATCGTGTTTGGATGGTCGATATGCAAAGAGAATTCTTTGTATTTTTAAGATTGTGTCAGGAACTTGATAATGAATATAATGTTTTTTTTTGGTTCTATGGTAGAAAATTCAAAAATTTTGGTTATTGTACTGAGTTTAAAATATGTGTATTCACGATGAACTATGAGGGGACAATATAGTTCTTTGATACTCAAACGTGAAATCTATTTGTTTAACTTTTTTTTTTGTTCAAAATCTATTTGTGTACATGTAACACTTTTTAGGCCGAAATTGTAATTTAAGTGAACGCTATAATAACAACAAGAAGCTATTGTGACTTTTTTACTTCAAACTTTTGTGACGCAATAGATAAATTCTTTTTTGAAACGGGTAGTACAACACATGTAGAGATGGATGTGACCATTAGCAGAAATTTATATTAGTCAATAACATATGGCTTAATTAGGTTAACAAAATCCCAAAAGATAGTAATGAAAATTTGGAAACTTGTCTAAAACAAAGAAAATATGTTGACCAGGAAATAAGGGAAAATAAATTCTATGACAAAAATAAAGGAAAATGTATATGTTGACCAAAGAATTAATTTGCATGAAATTGTAGTCAACATATTAATATTTTCTTTGGAAATCTATATTTAACATTTATGTAATGGATTCACTCCTATATATATTCTCAATGTCTAATTGTTGCATAAGTCATAAGAAAATTGAAAGAGTTGGAAAGAGAGAAGGATGATGGTTTGTAAGAGTTTGCTTATCATTCTCTTAATTGTCTCTCTCTTTTGTCTTCACCAATGTAAGAATTTGTTCAGTTTTTATTTTTCCCATACAAACCAAAACTTATAGTTGATGCGACTCAACTCAAGTATATTCGTCTCATCTCACCCATCTAAATTCATATTAACATTTGTCATATAATTCGATGGATTCATATCCAAAGTTCCAAACACATCCAATAAGATCAGTGTTCTCCCTGAAATATCATAGATCAGTCATACATGCATATATTGTCTTTCACATCCATTTTGACGGTCAATATACATTTGTTGTTATTTTGGCATACACTTTATAGAAAAAAGTTATTAGTTGAGATCTAATTAAAGATGAGATGTAATATTACACTTGATACATACTCAAATTTATATTTAAATATATCTTCATTACTGTTGCAACATAATTATTTTGAAATAATATTTTAGGTCAAGAGCCAAATCCCCATCGTCACGAGCCGGACCCCGATCGTCACGAGCCGGACCCCGATCGTCACGAGCCGGACCCCGATCGTCACGAGCCGGACCCCGATCGTCACGAGCCTGACCCCGATCGTCACGAGCCTGACCCCGATCGTCACGAGCCGGACCCCGATCGTCACGAGCCTGACCCCGATCGTCACGAACCTGACCCTGATCGTCACGAACCGGACCCCGATCGTCACGAACCGGACCCCGATCGTCACGAGCCGGACCCCGATCGTCACGAGCCGGACCCCGATCGTCACGAACCGGACCCCGATCGTCACGAACCGGACCCCGATCGTCATGAACCGGACCCCGACCATCACGAGCCGGATCCCGACCGTCACGAGCCGGATCCCGACCGTTACGAGCCGGACCCCGATCGCCACGAGCCGGACCCCGATCGTCACGAGCCGGATCCCGATCGTCACAAGCCGGATCCCGATCATCCAAAAGGAATAGAAAGATGTTTCCACAAATACTCGATTATGGGAGAACCATGGCAACTCGAGTATTTGTGTTGTATCAAAAAACCTTCCATATGCACTCCTGTCATCTTTCCCGAAGATTGTATTAAGTGTCCGTCGCTTACAAAAGATGAAGCACCTTCTCCTTCGGTCGATGCAACATTGCCTCATATGTAAAATGTTCATTGATTGATGATGTTATTTTATTAAAAAAAATCATTAGATAAAGTTTCGTGTATCATGCGAAATTTTAGTATTATATTTAAATAAAAATATTTGAGAAATTTTTTTAGATTTTTATAAATTTAATGTCTGCAGAAACAAATGGTTTTTTTTGTGGGGTAACAACTATAAACAAGAAAAATAGAAGAGGTGGCTTTTACTGATTGGCACCAATTATTCCATGATATATAATTGTCTCCAAATTACAGAAAGAATAACAAACCAAGAAAATTTAAGTAGAAACGGTTCAAAAACAGCACAGTAGTTTTACATTTTTTTTTGGTGGAATTGCACTCTATAACCAACAAAAAACTATAATTTAACAACTAACTATTCTAACCATGAAAAGCTAATATACACTATATAAACTATAATATATAGTGTTTACTTTTAAAATTCAAATCATATCATTATGTAATATATATATATATATATATATATCTTACTATAGTTTTTAATTTTTCTTTTATCATCAATATTTCAACTTTAAAGAAAAAGATATAATGAAAACAAAAATTATGATGAGTGAACGAAGGAAGAGAAAAAAAAATGTACTAAGTTTTAAGAAATAGAAAACTCTTTGTAAACTTTTGCAATTTACCAAAAAGTTAATAGTAACCGACGTCGTTTCATGACTTTATCGTGAGTCCTCTCTCGTCGCGACGACGGCGACACTGTCTGCATCTGCCGTCGGAGATATCTCTACTTCCGTCTCCGCCATCTGCGAATCTCCCGAATGCTCTCAAATTTTGTATCTTCCTTTCTGGTTTGTTTTTGCTTCCTAGGTACTCAATATGCTTTGCTTTCCTGATCAATTGGTACATTGATAAATAAACATATGTGAAAGTGAAATAGTGGCTGTATCTGTATTCTTGGTTTTGCCCTGTTTCTGTATGAGTCTCGATTCGGTTTTGCTACCATTAACTTTTTTTGTTAGAAACAGAGGCAGTCTCACTCTTTGAATCTTTTGCAATAAAATTTTGTTCCAGGTCTAGTACAGAAATTTTGTTTCATGCATTGATAAGTTTTCTCTATATTTGCTAATTGATTATTGATGCATGCACGTGGCCATGCATCATTTGCAGGACAACGAAGGAAAATGTCGCCGTCGACGATAGCTCCGGTGGTGGAAGAAGAGAACAAGAAATACCAAAAAGGTGTGAAACATTTTTGTGACAATGGTGTGACCAAAGTGCCAACCAAATATATATGGCCTGAACCTGCCCGACCCATCTTCACTAAATCCGACAAGCTCATCAAACCAAAACAAAACCTAAAGCTTCCCTTCATAGATCTCGCTGAGCTTCTTGGACCTAACCGGCCTCACGTTCTACAAACCATAGCTGAGGCCTGTGAAAACTACGGCTTCTTCCAGGTTGGTTCCCAAATCCCAAATGGTTAAAGTAAGCCATAGCTTACATAAAGTTATATTTACCTTGCTTGCTAAACAAGTTAGTTATATTAATGGACATGTAGGTGGTGAATCATGGGATGGAGGGAGATATGAGCAGGAACATGATAGAAGTGTGTAAGAGATTCTTTGAGCTTCCGTACGAGGAGAGATCAAAATATATATTGGATAGATATTAGACTTATATGTTGGGTTTTGTATATTGGGCTTATAATGTTTATGACGGTTTATGTTAAACCTAAAACCATAGAGTTAGATATGTATATATAGGTTTATCAAGTTGTTTAATAAAATCAAGTCAGTTCAATACCTAATTCTACATGGTATCAGAGCAAAGATCACAAAAATTTCTCTAAACTATTCTTTACAATCGATAGTTTCGATTTTCTCTTTATTTTTTTGTTCAAAGTTTGTTTCTTGCGTGACAAGCAAACATGTCCTCCGTCGAAGATAGTTCTTCTGCAACAAAGAAAGATGATTCTCCGCAGTTAGTGACTCCGGTGGTATCTCCTTACGTCTTGGCAAGCTCCGACAATCCTGGTTCCATGATTTTGTCGGTGTTGTTAAACGGTGAAAACTATAACGAATGGGCAACAGAGATGTTAAACGCACTCCAAGCCAAACGTAAGCTTGGTTTCATCAATGGCTCGATCCCTAAACCAGCTGGTGACGATCCCAATTTGGAGAATTGGTTGACGGTGAATTCTATGATTGTCGGTTGGATAAGGACCTCGATTGAACTGAAGGTGAAATCTACAGTTACCTTTATCGCGAACGCTCATCAATCGTGGTTAGACTTGAAGCAACGGTTCTCGGTAGGGAACAAAGTTCGTGTTCATCAGCTCAAAAGTCAGCTCAGTGCTTGTCGACAAGAAGGACAAACAGTCGTTGAATACTACGGCAAGTTGTCCACGTTATGGGAGGAATACCAAATCTACAAGCCTCTCACAGTTTGTTCGTGTGGTTTGTGCACCTGTGGAGCTACATCTGCACCTGCAAAAGAAAGAGAGAAAGAGAAGATTCACCAATTTGTTTTGGGACTTGATGAGTCCAGATTTGGGGGTCTTTGTGCTAATCTTGTTGCCATGGATCCTCTTCCATCTCTTGGTGAAGTATACAATAGAGTAATTCGAGAAGAACAACGGTTGTCTTCCACTCGTCTTTGTGAACAACGAGAGGAGGCCGTTGGTTTTCTTGCTCGGTCTGATGCTTCTAGTGGAAGAAAACCAGAATCTGTCCTTGGTAAATCTCGTTTCTCTTGTTCTCATTGTGGTCGGAGTGGTCATGAGAAACGAGACTGTTGGCAGCTCGTCGGCTTTCTAGACTGGTGGAGGGAGAGGAATGAGAAGAGCACTGCTGGTCGTGGTTCTGGTGGCCGAGGAAGAGGTCGTGGTACTAACTACAACGTCGGCGGTCGTGGACGTGGTCAACCTGTTACAGCTCATGCTACTAGTTCTAGTCCCTCTGGTTTACCTGAATTCACACAAGAACAATTGAAAGCTTTTACACAGTTTATTCAAGGAAACTCCAACAATGGCATTGCTGCTACCGATACTTCGAACAAGTTGTCTGGTAAGATCACTTTTGGCAATGTTATTTTGGATACTGGAGCTTTCCATCACATGACAGGGACTCTCTCTTTGTTGACCGATGTGGTCTCTATTCCACCAAGTCCGGTTGGATTTGCTGATGGCAGCAAAACTTTTGCTATCAGCATGGGATCTTTTCCACTCTCCCATGATGTCAAGTTGACAAATGTTCTTTTTGTGCCATCACTCAACTGCACATTGATCTCTGTTTCTAAAATTCTGAAACAAACTAAGTGTCTAGCCATGTTTTCTGACACTCTTTGTGTTTTGCAGGACCGATTTTCGAAGACTTTGATTGGAAGCGGTCAAGAGCGTGATGGTGTGTATTATCTTACGGATGTAGCTACAACGAAGATTCATATGGCAAGTGCGGCTCCAGATCCTGCCTTGTGGCATCGGCGTTTAGGACATCCTAGTTTTTCAGTTCTTTCGTCTTTACCTTTGTTTTCTCGTTCTTCGTCTTCCGTTTGCTCTACGTCTTGTGACGTGTGTTTTAGAGCTAAACAAACAAGATCTGTTTTTCCGGATAGTCTTAATAAAACAACAGATTGTTTCTCAATGATTCATTGTGATGTATGGGGACCATATCGGGTTCCGTCTTCTTGTGGTGCCGTATATTTTTGACAATTGTTGATGACTTCTCTCGCGCAGTGTGGACGTTTCTCCTCCTTGAGAAGTTTGAAGTAAGACGTGTTCTTACAAATTTTTTGCAATAGACGGAGAAACAGTTTGGTAAATCTGTCAAGGTGGTTCGAACCGACAATGGGACAAAATTCATGTGCCTTTCTTCTCATTTTCGTGCTAATGGGATTGTTCATCAAACGTCGTGTGTTGGCACACCTCAACAAAATGGCCGTGTTGAAAGAAAGAATCGGCACATACTAAACGTTGCTAGAGCATTGTTATTTCAGGCAAGCTTGCCTATCAAGTTTTGGGGGGAAGCCATTCTCACTGCGGCTCATTTGATCAATCTTACGCCGTCTTCTCTTCATTCTGGTCGCAGTCCTTTTGAGTTGCTTCACGGTTTCAAACCTACCTATGACGAGCTTCGTATTTTTGGTTCTGCATGCTATGTTCATCGTCTCAGTCGAGACAAAGATAAATTTGGTCAGCGTAGTCGTTTGTGTGTTTTTGTTGGCTATGCTCCTGATAAGAAAGGTTGGAAGGTCTTTGATATTGAACGGAATGATTTCCTTGTGTCTCGGGATGTGATCTTTCAGGAAGAAGTTTTTCCTTATGCGTCACCGGTTTCTACGTTACCTCTTGTGTCGGGTTCTTCACCATCCGGTGATGATGATTGGTTGGTGACTACTACGGATGCAAGGGGGAGCTCTTCTCATAGTTCTCCGGATTCTGCTGTACAAGAGACTGCCCTTGACAGTTCTTCGTCGCATGATTTAAGTGTTACTCCGGAGACTGCCCCACCTGCTTCTGTTCCCGTTGTTATCGAACCGGCAGTTCCCGCTGTTACACCCTCTCATGTTGTTCCGGTGGTTCCGTCTACGGTTGATCCTTCTAGTCTTCCTCTTGTTGACCAGGCTGTATCTGCTCCGTTACCGACTGTGTCGGCTCCTGTGCAACGTCAAAGCCAGCGTTCTTCTAAGCCTTCTGTTCGGCTTAATGACTACATCCTCTATAACGTTAATTACACACTATCATACTCTACTGCTCTTCCCGACTCCTCTTCAACGTCTTCGATCTCGGTACCAAGTATTTTTTGTCTCCTTTCACGGATTTTATTTCTGATGATGAGTTTTGCCCAGCTCATCGTGTTTTCCTTGCGGCTGTTACTAACAATAATGAGCCTAAACATTTCAAAGAGGCTGTTCAAATCAAGGTGTGGAATGATGCAATGTATAAGGAGGTTGATGCTCTTGAACTGAACAAAACAGGGGAGTTGGTTGACCTTCCTCCTAATAAAATTGCTATTGGTTGTCAGTGGATTTATAAGACAAAATACAATGCTGACGGTACTGTGGAACGATACAAGGCTAGACTTGTTGCTCTTGGTAATAATCAGGTTGAGGGGGAGGATTACAAAGAGACTTTTGCTCCTGTTGTTCGTATGACTACAGTTCGCACTCTCCTTCGTCTTGTAGAATTGGGAGGTTTATCAGATGGATGTTCACAATGCATTCTTACATGGGGATCTTGATGAGGAGGTCTACATGAAACTTCCTCCGGGTTTCCGTCATTCTCATCCAGGGAAGGTTTGGCGTCTTCGCAAATCCTTGTATGGGCTCAAGCAGGCTCCTCGTTGTTGGTTCAAGAAGTTGTCTGATTCTCTTTTGCGTTTTGGTTTCTTCCAGTCTTATGAAGATTACTCGCTCTTTTCTTATACTCGCAACAACATAGAGCTTCGTGTGTTGATTTATGTTGATGATCTCATCATTTGTGGCAATGGTGAATACATGCTACAAAAGTTTAAAGATTATCTTAGTCGTTGTTTCTCAATGAAAGACTTGGGCAAGTTAAAGTATTTTCTTGGCCTTGAAGTCAGTCGTGGGTCTGATGGTTTCTTTATGTCACAGCGTAAGTACGCTCTTGATATTGTTGCTGACACTGGGGACCTTGATTCTCGCTCTGTTCACACTCCGTTGGAACAGAATCATCACCTTGCTACCGACGATGGTCCTCTACTCTCGAATCCCAAGTCGTATCGGCGTTTGGTGGGTCGTTTGTTGTACTTGTTACATACCCGGCCTGAGTTGAGCTATTCTGTTCATGTCTTGGCTCAATTTATGCAAGAACCACGCGAAGCACATATGGAGGCAGCAATCCGTGTTGTCCGTTACTTGAGTGGCTTGCCTGGTCATGGCATTTTGCTTAAGTCATCTTCCGATTTGTCCATCGAAGTTTATTGTGATTCGGATTGGAGTTCTTGTCCGCTTACACGTCGGTCGCTTAGTGCCTATGTTGTTCTGCTTGGTGGTAGTCCTATATCGTGGAAGACAAAGAAGCAGAAGACGGTTTCTCATTCTTCCGCAGAGGCCGAGTATCGGTCTATGTCTGTTGCTCTTAAGGAGATTAAGTGGCTTCGTAAGTTGTTAAAGGAGTTAGGTATTGACCACGCTGCGCCAGATCGCCTATTTTGTGATAGTAAAGCCGCTATTTATATTGCTACGAATCATGTCTTCCATGAGCGCACCAAGCACATTGAAAATGATTGTCATGCCGTTCGTGATGCGGTTCGGGATGGAGTGATTGTCATGCAACATGTTCGTACGACTAAACAAATCGCCGATATCTTTACAAAGGCTCTTGGTCGTGATCGGTTTCATTACATTCTGTCCATGTTGGGCGTTCGTGATCTTCACACTCCACCGTGAGGGGGAGTATTGTGGATAGATATTATACTTATATGTTGGGTTTTGTATATTAGGCTTATAATGTTTACGATGGTTTATGTTAAACCTAAAACCCTAGAATTAGACATGTATATATAGGTTTATCAAATTGTTTAATAAAATCAAGTCAGTTCAATACCTAATTCTACGAAATACATGTCGTCAGACATGTCGGCTCCAGTACGATACGGCACGAGTTTCAACCAGATCAAAGACAATGTCTTTTGTTGGAGACTTCTTGAAACTCTAGGCACATCCTCTGCCTGATTATCTTCCTTATTGGCCTTCTTCTCCCTCCGATTTCAGGTAAGATTTTCCCACATTTACATTTTGTTTCGTTTCCTAAAATATCAAAAAAATAAAATATAGATATTTTAAATTTTGAAATTACAACAAGAAATTTAACAAAGACTTTTTTAGCACATGTGTTTTAATATTAAACTCGAAAATAGGTAGTTCAAAGGTATATATGTGTATTACATCTTTAGAGATATAATTCAGAATCTTTTACCAAATTCTTCTATTTTGGTCACAAAGTGCATACGCAATATAATCTAAAAGGCTATGGCGATTATTTGATTTATTAAAAAGAAGATATGTATGTAAGTGGCGGCTTGTGAATCTATAGAGATGAGTGGGATTATTATCATACCACTAAATAACAAAGAAAAGGTCACACAAAACGACTTATTTACTCCCTCCGTTTCGTTATATAGAATGTTTAGAAAAGTTTTTTTGTTTTATATAGGATGTTTTATTTGATGTAATTTTTAAACTATTTTAATACTTTATATTATACAATCTATACTATTAAATGGGGAGTACACTAGGAATAAAATAAAAACAAAAAATATGATATATATCCAGGTTGCCAAACAAACCAACTTGCTTACATAATTAAAAAAAAAAATTCCCTAAAACAATGATAACAATTATTAAAGAAATAAATGATTAATTCTTTCATAATTGGTTATAATACTTAGATTTTGGATCCTATTTTGGATATGGGTATATAACTAATTTCGAATATATGAAGTTTTTCAAAAAGTTTTCTAAATTAAATATTAAACATTTATAATTTTCTAAAAACAGTTAGTAATGTGTTATATTCATTCAAAATATTCCAGTATTTTAAGAAACAATATTAACTATAAAAGATGCATTCCTATATTTTATGAATTTATATTAATTACAAATAAAAAATAAACTTTACTAAAACAATGGTAACAATTATTAAAGAAATAAATGATTAACTATTTCATAATTGGTTATAATACTTAGATTTTGGATCCTATTTTGGATATGGGTATATAACTAATTTCGAATATATGAAGTTTTTCAAAAAGTTTTCTAAATTAAATATTAAACATTTATAATTTTCTAAAAACAGTTAGTAGTGTGTTATATTCATTCAAAATATTCCAGTATTTTAGGAAACAATATTAACTATAAAAGATGCATTCCTATATTTTATGAATTTATATTAATTACAAATAATAAATTCAAATATTTGACATACCGTCACTATAAAAAAAATTATAGCCAATAAGATTACAAAATGACAATTTTAAATATTATAAAATGACAATCTTGAATTTTATATAGTTCTTAGAATTTTATAAAATAATAAGAGTTTTGCAATTAATAAAACTTATCATAAAACAAGATTTCCATAACAATTGTATCTAATTAATTTCGAATAGTAATATGAAAATAACTTAACTTTAATTTAAACAGATGATTTATTTTATGTATGTGTCTCTGTATTAAAGTTTGCATATATGCATATACCTTGCTAACATCTACTATATTCTTTTTTTAGTTCACTAATACTATGTTCTATGTCCTGTTTCTCATTTATTATTCTTACGAATTGTTAAATTTATAATTTTTTGTCGTGTACATAAGCCTATACAAATCAAGATTTTTTTTCATACATTTTTTACCTAGAAATTGTATATAAAGAAGGATTATGGTATGAACAGGTGTTCATCCAATTGACATAGCATCTACAAAACAAGAAAATTACATTTGATTGCTTAATAGAAGTCCACATTTTTTATATGAACCCGATAAGTTACAAAATACTATATTAGTGTTTGTTTTCTTCAGTTTTATATAGATTTATTTAAGTAAACTCTATAGAAAATTCTTATTAGGGCATGTAGTTGAGCCTTGCATTAACATTATCAATTCACTTTGGAAACCAACAAATAAAAGTATAATTTAATCTTCAATGACTGTATTGTAAATTTATAATCAGCTGTATGTATTAAATTATATTATTTTCTTATTTTTCAAATATATGATGTGAACAGTCTTTATTAAAATGACACTATAAGCGTTATGTATATGGAAAAGAAAACAAACAACACACATGACAGTAAAATTTTATAATATGAATACCTTGAAATTTGTTTTTAAGTCATCATTATCTTTAAAAAGTCTATAAAATTTAAAAAACAAGACTACTCCGAAAAATACCACATGAGATTAGAAAATTTAGATAACAACATTCAATTTTTAAATTGTTAATAATTTTGGTAAGAGTTAATTTAAGAACATATATTTTGTAGAATTCAGCTATTTTTGGATTTTTAAAAACAGATAATGTTTTTAAAAATATAAAGAAAGTTTGTATAATTTCCATTAATTTTGTAAAAATTAAATAATCAAATGGAAAACATAGATATCCCGTTAGAAGCTTTCTCTTTTTTTTTTTTTTTTGACAACCAAATACGGATATTCTTTTTCCGATCTCTTATCCGCTGGACTAATATAAATATTGTCAAACAAATAATAATTACAAAAATATTATATAACAAAAATTTATATTTGGTGGACACAGAATGTCCAAAATATACATGCATATGTTCCTCATTTATAACTTATCTTTAACAATGAACCATATAATATATAATAAGAATAAAGAAGTCAATTAATTTTGTAATATATTTATTATAACATATGATATAAATATACTATGAATTATATTTATATTTATGTTTGTTCTATACGGGAGTTTGAGAATGTATGGTTTGAGAATGTATGTTTTCGATCGAAAATAAAAATTGGTCCCATATTCGGAATGTTCCATATTGAAAATGTTTTCTTTTATGCAACGGAAATTTGAGAACGGATGTAGGACATGATGGAACATGATAAAACGGAAAGAGAATTACGTCAATCCCTAAATATTCGTATTTGTCTCAAACGGGTTTTCATCATTGTTAGCGGTTATATATTTGATTTGATAGTTCACTAATTTAATAGAATCTAACCAACCATTTATCTGATTTAGTTTGTTGCCAGTCCAACCATTATGTTGTTTCGAATTTTAAAATATTGGTGAACTCATTATTATTTTAAATTTTCAAACATTAATTAACTAACAAAAAAATTAAACTAAAATCTCAATTAGTATGAGTTTGATTATGAATACTAAAATAAATTAGTTTATAAACATAACCCCGCAAGTACGTGCGGATCCGAACCTAGTCTTGTTTAAGATTGGTTAAACTTTTTTTAAAGTGATTATTTTTTAATCTACATACTTTACTCAAAACATTTTACAGATGATTATAATAAATCATTCCCAATATATTTTATTTAACATAGTGTAAATTTACTAAAAGTTACATGTAACTAAACTTTATATGTATAAAACAAATTGAAAATCAGGAGTTGGCGGCTACCTACGCTAAAGACACGAAAGAGATGTTCGAGATAATGGTGAAAGCCATCATAGAGAGTCTTGAAATCGATGGCAGCGACGGATCCCAGATCTCAGATCTTTGCAGATCCCAGATCTCGACTCCGAGCATGCGTAAGCTTTGTCCGCCCCCTCCCTTCCCTCGGTATCTGGTGTTTTCTCTCGCTGCTCTTGCCCCGCTGAGTTCCCAGTCACCGCCTTCCCGGTTTGAGATCTTCAAACGCCCCAACAGACTCAAATTCCGCTCCTCTCACCGCCTCCTCTCGCTGTCAACATCGACATCTCTTCGCTCATCGGATTTATTTCCTCTCCCCCAATGTGCTATTTGGATGGAGCTGGACGGGAGCTCTGTCTTGACGCTGGAAACGGTGAATTGGACTCAGATATCTCCATTCCCGGCGTTCCCTGTTTCACCCGTGATATTGCTTCGACCCAGGTTTGTGCTTCATTCTGTTCTCGGAACCCTGGCAATTAGGTTGCTCTGTTTAATACATGGATTATACATGATTTGGAAGCTACTTCAACCCTCTAAAACTGGATTGAACCCAACCCCTTTAGACCCTAATGTCTGTGTTGTGTTTGACCAAGCTCGACAGGATATCTCTGATTGTAGAACTTGCCTACCCAGAGCTGCACTTAACAAGTCTCTCCCAAGCCCCAAATCGATAGTACCAGCCGTTTCTGCTTGGTCAAGTCGAGTTTCACTCGAAAGCAGAACGCTGGTACCATCTGATTTGCTTGAAACCCATTTGTGTCGAGACCAGTACCTTAGTTTGGTTTTAAGGATTGCAATGATGAGCTCTTTAATTACTCCAACCCGCCAATGGGGCGGTTTTCAACGCTTGCTTCCTCTGTCCCTATTTGTCACCTATCACCAAATGGTCAACACTCTCAGCTTCATCGTGTACCCAGGTTTGAATCATCTTGGTGTGTCACTCTTGAAGGAGACAGCTTGGAGAAACTGGGCATTATGCTCCCACCTCTATGGAGTGGGGATTACCCATGTTTCACTAGCCTCTCCTCTCTATCTCGACCATGCTCAAAGCTTTCCAGAGTGCAAAGCAACCGCTTTTTGAAGCCTTCGCCTTTAAACTTGAAGACTAGCGGCATTATGATCACCATCCCAAGTGGTTACCGCAACCTCTTCAAGCTCTTTCCACCAAATCACAGAACCACCACCACCATGCTTTTGACCAATAACCAGAGCACTCCTATCCTTGCTCTCATCCCTGGCAAAGCTTCTAATCAAATTGTAGCCTTTTACACTTCGCCACTCAGTCTTCGACTCAAGACAGTGGAGTGTGTCCTCCTTTGCATTTGTGTAACCCAACCAACTCTACTTGTATGTTGATTTCTATTTAATAGAATGAGATATATGTTTGTCAAAAAAAAAAAAAAAAATTCCAACTATACTAGATTTTATCCCGCGGTACACCGCGGACCTATATTTTATTTTAGAAAAGAAAAATATAATTTGATTAGTAGATTAACTATATATATATATAGTATATGACTGTTTGCATAGTTTAAATCTTTATCCTTTATATTTATACATTAATTAAAATTTAACCCATGTTCTAGCATTTGATTAATAATATTTAAAATTTATGCTAATGTTGCTATAACCCGTTTTGAAATAAACTCTGTTTTTTGAGATTTTTAACATTTATATATATAAAGATTCATAATATTTTAATTTTTATTAAGTTAACATAGAAATAATCATTTTTTTGAAATGGTGTTAAAATATAAAAAGGTATATTTATTTTATTTAATAACTAGGTTCGGACCCGCACGTACGTGCGGGGTTGATTTCAAAAACTAAGTTTACGATCAAGTTTGCAATATGTTATGTATATGTTAGATTATGTTGTAAGCGTATTTTATATAAATATTATTAACATTCATGTCCAAACTTGTTGATTTGTTTTTACTTCGGTATAGAGAAAAAATGATCTGATTGTTTTTATTATTATTAGTGGCACATTAAAAATAGTAAGAGAAATGTGATATGTTTAAAGTTTAGACACGTCTCTTCCCTTTCTATGGACTATCAAACCGTTTCATCCCAAACCGGAACTAACCGAAAACCCGTCCCAGACCAAAACTAACAGAAAACCCATCCCAGACCGGAACTAACAAAAAAAACTCGTTTTGTATGGTCCCGTGAACTATCAAACCTTTAAAATTTACCAGTAATATTAATTAAAATTTGTCAAATCAAATGACCTAAATTTTGTAGCTGGACAAATCTATCTCGTTAGGTCTGCCTTGTAATGATTTTGCTATTTTTTAACTATAGTATACCTGTCATGCGAAACCCATAAGAGAAGTGTGTCACATTCATCTGGTTTGATTTTGTAAAACCTATGGATAACAAAGTTCAATAAAAAAAAATATAATATACAAATTACATTAAGATTGTATAATATAGAATAGGCATGGGCATAAAACCGTATCCGAATATCCAACCTGAAACCCGATCCAAAAACTGGGTTTGGTTTGGGTACGGGTTTACCTACAAAACTCTATTGGTTTCTATTTTCTAATACCTGTGGGTTCGGGTTAGGGTCAGGATTGGATATTAGCCGGTATCCATTCGGGTATCCATCATAACCCGAATATATAAATATATTAAAAGATATTTATAATATTTAGCATTAATATAATTCAATTATCCAAAATTTTAGTTATAATTTTGAATATTTCAATTAGTTTTAAACCTAAACATCAAAAATAATCAAAATATCTAAAATTATTTTTTAAATAAATCAAAATTTAGCTAAATTTATTTAAATTTAATTAATTAAAACTTTTTTTTCGGTACCTAAATCCGGTAATACTTGAACCAAACCGAACCCATATATCAAAAAATAACCAATGGATTCTATTTACCTAAATCCGTTTATCCAAACCTCATGGGATAATATCCGAACCCAAAGGGGTTGCACGAATGCCCATAGAAATTAAACTATTTCATACTATATATTATTGGTTGAAGTTTATTAAAAGGGAAGAACAAAACAAAAAAAACAAAAACAAAAACAAAAGAAAAAAATGAAACGACAAAAACATCGTTCTTGCCGTCTCCGCCTTCAGTTTCGCCTGAGAAAACAATTTCTTATTTTACCTGTCAGCCAATGGATCTCTTCCTTGATACCTTTTTCTTTTCCTTCATCCTTCTCATTTCTACCTTCGATTCCTATTTCTTATGAATCTCTAAATCTTCTGAGCTTAATCCTATGACCATCATAGGTAAATCTAATCACCTCTCTTTCATATTAGTATTATTTCCCGACAAAATCAAATCAGATTCAAGTCGATTTGCTATGTTTTAGATTTGAGTCTTGAGTTACTCATATTGGGTTTTTTTTTGCTTCTTTTTTTTTTCTTTATAATGGCTTATCAAGTAGAGTAATCATGTTTCAGATTTTAGTTCTTATCATAGTCATATATATATATATATATATATATTTATTTATTTATTGACTCCTTTTTAATCCCTCATCTTAACTCAACGATTTGCTTATCATCATCTCATACTTTGCTTTTGGTATCAGACAAAGTGAAAACAAATCAGACTGAGACAATAACAGAATAATAATAGTACATGTATTTTTTTTTTTACTATTGAGATTCTGAGGATACAAATAGGATCTTTGATTTGATGCAAAGGCCTCCTCAGATAACCGAAATAAAGATATGCTCCGGCTATAGCTAAGTTATATCTGAGTGTATGAATTCTTGTGGTCTAAGAGATTTATATTTTCTTGATTGCACAGATTTGCTGGACTTGCTTTCATATTTTCATCTACTATCCTCCATTCCTCCTACAGATCCTGGTACATTTTTATATACTTTCAAACCTTATATACATTAAGTCGATGGTAAGGTGCAGTTCACCATATTTTGTATTATTACATGATGAAAAAAAATTTCAATATAAAGGAGCTAACTATGGTGAATAAAACTAATAAAGATTCTAAAGGTTACTTGATAAAAACAATTTTCTGTTCGTCATAGAAATTCATTGCATTTCTCTATTTTCTTCATAGAAATGTTTATAGCTGGATAAACAGATTTATACATAATCTAAAAATCTAAACTGCTAGAAAACGACAACAAATCACTTATTCTCAACCTTCAGCTTTAGTGTCTCAATCTTTTTGTCAGTCAAATCCACATCATTCGTATGCTCACCATTTTCTTCTTCATATTTCTCCTAATGTATTGGTTGTGTAGACAACTTCTTGGGTGTTAATGATTGTTCAGATGCATAGACTCGCTTAGATGATGGGGTAGATGCATAGACTCGCTTAGATGATGGGGTAGATGCATAGACTCACTTATTGCTTCCAAGTATGAACTATCTTGACTCTTATCCTCCATGTTGTTTTGAAGGCCTTGAGATCAGAAACATGTGTGAAACCATCGGTGGCAGCCATGACTTATACGAAGGTGATTTTCTATTTTCTATTCAGTTTGTTTGTATGTTTGATGAGTTTAATATTGACGTTTCTATACTATGGTTTATATAGTAGTTGATGTTGGCTTTGGGTGAAAGGTAGAATATTCGCTGCATTGAATAGAAGATTTTCTGTTTTTGATTTGATTTTGTATTTTGATATGATATAGGATAGTAAGAATAGGGATTGGATCAAACTGTTTCCGTTTTCTGTTTTGATTATTGATTTACTTATTTATTGAGGTACGAACAAATGGTAATTAAGAGGTAAGGGTTGGTGTGATTGCCTGAAATGAGAATATATGTTATTATACTGAAATATATGCAGTTAATGATTTGATTTCATTTCGCCTCTTGTTATGATATGCTAGAGGATCATGAGGGATTCTGTTAGTTGACATTTCTATATTTCCTCCGCAATTATGATGATTATGATGTATTTTTTTTCTTTTATCCTACAGGTAAACGAAGAAGAATAGAGTGTTTGGATACACTTATAATATATCAAGGATCCGAATGAGATTCTCCCAAACAGTTATGATCCGCGTCCCATATACAATTAAATTTACCTTGTTGCCCTTAAATTTTTTTTTTCCTCTTCTTCCTTTGTTTGCTCGTAGGGTCAAATTATGGAATTTTTTGACAGTTTTTTTTTTTTCAGTTTTGTACTCCCCAATTAATAGTATAGATTTAGGTAGAACTATTTAGTTTTTATAAATGCATTTCAAATTTATTTATAACAATTAAACCAAAATTTATGGCATATGCTCCTCTAACAATTACTATGTATAACAACTAGTTTTTATTAAAAAAAATTAATTAAATATTTAATATCAGTGGCATTCCCTGTAAATAGTACTAAACTTCAGGATTTATTTCATAATTGTCTCCAAAAATGTATATATAGATTGTCTAACTTAAAAAAATATATAGTTTGTTACTACATAAAAGCATTTCTCATGAAAAATAATTCTACAAGATATTAATCATTGTTAGACTTAGGCTAGTAGTTAATTTTTGGTTGTTTAGAGATTGGTATATAAAAGTGATTATCACGTCAAAATTAGTTTCTATAATATGGATCTCTATTTTTTTTTGGTTTTAATTAACTAACAATTTTAGTCACTCTTTCTGTAGATATTTAGCAATGGGAGATACAAAAGCATGCTACATAAGCCTTCAGATTTTTTTCAACAAATAAAAATTTCGTGATTTAAATCAACGAAAATGCTAATTTGGGAATTTTAATGACATTTTTTCCATTGGTAAATTCCACAAAGTCTAGAATATCGGTGGCGTCTCTGCATAACTTCCCTTTGACCTCTGTTGTGAAATCATCACCGAAGCTAGTCGATAAACAAAATCCACCGCAGTATATGGATATCGATTTCGCCACTTTTTCAGTATGTTTCGTCTTGCGAACCTAAGTGGAAGAATTTTCTTGAATCACGCAAGATTCACTATATAAGATAAATGAAACTACCCTTTTTTAATGTTAACAACATTGAAATGAATTAAATTGTGTTAAAGATTTACGTCATATATTTGTTTAAGTGAAAGAAGAACAAAATATACAAGCCATGCCTTTCTTCTTCATGAATATGATTATGACTTTCGACAAATAGAAAATACGAGACTAGACATATAGGATATTCTTCAGTTTATAGCTCTGTTATTTTAATGGTATTTGTTCCAAATAGGGATACACATATTAATCAAATCGAACTGAAAGATGTCTGTAATCTAATTTAAAAGGTGGTTTTGATCATCAAAACTCATCGGAAAGCAAATAACTAGCATTAGAGAGGAGTTTAATTTAAGGTAATAAGCATGAGAGTTGTTTCTATTTTTTTTCTTTCTCCTTCTTACCAACTTCCTAGAGAGTTGTGAACTCTCTTATACCACACAGTAAATTTTTATAAAACTATTTGACACAATTTTTCGAACCTCCGAGAAGTAATTATATTTCAAAGGATGTACCAAACCAAGATATATCTTATTATATTAACTGGTAAGTACAAATATGAAACTAACTTTAAAAAGTGTAAAAAATTACATTCAAAATGTCACTAAAATACTTAATTAAGATTAATTAATTAATATAAGAAAGATAATTAATTAAAAATTAAAAATCGTTGACAGATCAAATAAAATAAAATCATCTAATCAAATAAAATCTAACTGAATCAAAATCTAATTTATACTTAAAAATATATAAAAAATTAACAGCTTAGATTTTTAAAATCTAATCGAATAAAATCTAGAACTACAAATTTTATCAAAAATCTAATGTTTAACAGCTTTTATTTAGTTTAACAGCTTAGATTGTATGAATTAGATTTAATTTTTTATATATTTTTTATCAAAACAAATCTAATTCGTACTTGATAAAATCTAAACTAAATTCACATCATATCTACATACATGAAACTAAATTCACATCATATTTGTTTAATCATAGATATATCTATACTATTAAATCGGGAGTACAAAAGCAAAAAACAAAAAAAAAAACAAAAAAATTCCATTCAATGCCCCCACGACAAAAGAAAAGGAAGACAAAGAAAAAACTATATCGAGGGCAAACAAGTAATCTGAAGAAGTCAAAACACGCGGACCCTAAAGGATCCGGTTTTACCTTATTCGGATCGTGGAATATTACAACCGTTTCCAAACATACTCTTCCGCCGAAACCTATAAGAAATTCAAATAAGAAATAGGAAGAAAAGAATATTCTAATGGCGTACCTACCAAATCAACAGTTAACGACATTTAATCCCCAAAAATCTGCTCTTCCAAACAAAATGGTTTTTAGAAACTAGCCATTCTTAAAATCGAATAAATATCAATTATCAATCATTAAATTAAAAACCTAAATCAACAAATATTTCACACCCGAAACTAACTCATTGCTAAAACTAACCAAGTCGGACTCTATCAAATGAAATCCTAAAGATCCTCTATAATAACATCTCAAATCAAAATAATTTGGAACATAATCTTCCTGTTTCGGTAAACATTAACTGAAAATCTTTAATTGATTACACAGAATATCGCAGAAAAAGCACATCCACTACTACTATAAAAACCAAACTAGACGTCATACACAACCAAACACATCAAACCTAAAACAACAACTCAGAAAGTCACCTTGATAGTATCGATGGCCGCCGATGATGGTATCATTCATGTGTCTGATATTAAGTCCTTCAAAACAGGATAGAAGATCAGAGTCAAAATAGTGCCAAAGTAATCCACACTGGTTTGATATTTTTCCATATGCGGGGAGTTACGTTTAAATCTAAAAAAGTTACCTTTTTTGTTGTTTCTCTTTAATGATGTTTCATATTTTCATTCACAGAGATCAGACTAGCAAATTCGTGTAATAAACTTGAGAATCTGAAAGCGAAAGGGAGTTCAAAATGAACAAATTGACTTCTAGATATTTAATATAAGGTACCATAAATCTTATTCATCTTTTTATTTTTACATCTATATTAAGTGAATTCTGTTTTTATTTATTTTACATTCAAATTACTAAAGGAGATGTTTGTTTCCATCTTATCCGTCATCGAGAAATTCCAGAGTTTACAAGATTAGACTAATGTAAGTTTATGCTAAGATGCCTTATGATTATTTTTATGGAGTTCAAATTAGTATGTCAAGTTATATTACGTTAATGTTTTGCTTTGCCAGGCACTCACAGATGAAGATACAGTTAAAGGTGATTATTTGCATTTCTGATTTTCAGAAATATATAGATCTATTCATTCAACTTATCATGTTAGCATAATGAAACAATTCTCCTATAAATTAAACTTTGCTTTTTAAACATTTCATTACTACTCATGTATATGATTAAATTTATTAACTAAATTCAAATTACTCACATGCTTTTCAATTACACGAATATCCTTAAAACTAATAAATCATTTCATTAGAAAACATATATTTTTGGTACCTTTTGACCTTGGTGATTTTAGAATCATATGGAGAGCATCTTGCCCTATCCTTCTTTAATATGTTTCCAAAATGTTATCCTGTAGTTCCTGAGATATTAAAGATATACAAATTTACGATTAAAACAGAAGATTTTCTTATAGGCCGTTAAATTGAATGATAGTAATTTTCTTCTTTGATTTTACTTTAAGCAAATGTAAAAGGTAGTCCCAAATGATTTCATATGTCCATGGATTCAACATGGTGAGCATAATTATTCAAATAACAGTTTTGTAATGTTGTAAAAGTGAAAAAACGGTCACCTGATGTTTTTTTTGTTGGGAAGACTTTGAAAATGATTAGCTCATAGTACCAAGAGAGTGAGGTCTCAAAAGCCTCATATCATTTTCTGCAAAACCAAAAGCTCAACAGCTCCAACAAAATGGAATAATAAATTAGTAATTGTTGGTCCCTGAACCGAACTAGATACGAATGATAATTCAAAATGGCAATGCAGCTACGAAATCAACAAGTAGAAAAGAGCATAATAATTAATGAAACAAATTTCAGTTTTGCATGAACTACAGAATCATCAAAAAGAAGGACCAGACTCGCCAAAAACCAAAGCACATCTTTTAAGGAAAATTTATGTTACAAATTAAATTACTTGAGTGATCTATACTTGCTTGGGGTTATCTCATGAAACTTAATGAAAAAGAAGACGAAAACGAGATCTCTTACCCATGAATTAATCGAAGATGAAACGGGTAAATAGGATTCACCAAAATTCTCACCTACTTCACTAATTGCTCGATTATATAATCCCATCGACACAATGAATCTGAAGAGACTCTTGCTTAGGGATTTGATAGGTAGACGAAAATGTAACCTTGGGGCTTGGGTGAAGTGAAATCGTCACCAGAAGGTACTATCACCGGATTTAATGGTGGTGAAGAGCTCGAGAATCAGCAGGTCTTGCAGTCTTTTGTTGTTGCCCAATTGATTCAGAAAACGGAGGTGTACAAGAAATTTAGGCGGAGGGTTATTCCCTGTGATTCTGCGTGTGTACGGTGTGGGGCTGAGGAGGAAACAATTAATCATGCTATTTTCAGATGCCCACCGGCTCGGCAGGCGTGGGCATTAGCCCAAGTTCCTGTAGGTCCTGGCTCCTTCCCGACGGAGTCTATTTATGCTAATATAGACCATTTTTTAGGTTCTTCTAATCCGGCCTCTCAGGTGGCCGCGTTCCCCTGGCTTATGTGGTATATTTGGAAAGCACGGAATGCTCGTGTTTTTGAGAATGTGATGGAAAATCCGATGGATGTAGTTCGGTTGGCGGAGGGGAAGGCAAATGTCTGGTTACAGGCTCAGGTGGAGGTGGAGGATGAGGATCAACCACACTCTCCACTTGTCCCCTCTACTAGACAAAGGGGGCCCATCCCTTTTCTTCCTACCTCTTTTACAGGTTATCGGTGTTTTGTGGATGGCTCTTGGAAAGCGACAGATGCTTTTGCAGGTGCAGATTGGTTTTGTTCTTCCATTGAAGATTCGAGGTCAGATATGGGCGCTACCAATTGTAACGCCCGCGAACCAATTTGTGTATTTTTGGTGTGGGTGTCGATCGACACCCTTGGTGGCATCGATCGACACCAAGTGTTCCGGTTTGGTCGGGTTCGTTTTAATTGCTGATTGGTTCGGTTTTGGTTAATTAAAATCCCTAAATCGCATTTAGGTGTTAAGGGACGAATTAAGGGTTTTGGAGAGTCTCATTGTTGTCGCCGTTGAGTGAAAAAGAGAGAAAAGAGAGAAAAGAGAGAAAAGCGTTCTTGAGTTTTTCTGGGCTTGTTCTTGGAGATTTTGGAGAGATCTGAGGCAGTAGAAGTGTTAGCTGTTGCTGGAAACGAAGGGGGAGCTTCTGGGGGTGTTGTTTTCCACGTTCCTCAATTCAATCTTCCTGTTCTTGAGGTGAGTGCTTGACCATGGTTGATCTAAGCATGAGATCTCCCTTGTTTTGTGTGATTCCTTGTTATTTGTGGTGTTTGCTTGCTTGGGTACATTGTATTTGTGATTTCTAGTGAATTCTGAGATGGTTAGACGTGTTTGGAGTTGATTCTGTGTTGATTGGAATCGGAGTTCGTCGCTGAGTTTCGCGCAGATCGTGACTGCAGAAGAGGCATCGATCGATACCACTTTTGTGGAGCATCGATCGGCACCGTCTCGAGTAGCATCGATCGGCACCATTCCGGCATCGGTCGACACCAGTTCCTGTAGCATCGGTCGACACCGATTGAGCATCGGTCGACACTAGTACCTGCCGAGTCTTATTTTCCTGGTTTGATATATTGATTGTGTTATTGTTGTTTGTTGACTTGGGAGTCTCATATGCTTGTGTGTATAACCCAGTAGATGGGAGGACGGCCTCACTAAGTATTTATGATAATACTTACGCATCTCAATTGTTGTTTGTGATGTGCAGGTAAAGGCAAAGTGTGATCGTGGAATCAAGGCGATGATGAAGGGGTGTTCTAGAGGCTTGATTGATTGTGGTCTAGCTGATGTTAGGTTGCTAGATTAAGTCATTGGAACATTGTAGGATGTTAGCTTTTGGTTATTTCTTTGTTTGGATTATGATGTTGTTGGAATATTATTGGAATTGTTTTATTTGGTTATCCGCTGTTACTGATTGTTGTTAGGATGTTAGTGGGTATGGGACCACTAGTAAATGAGATATAAAAAAAAAAACGGGAAGGGTTGTTTCACCAATTTCCGTAGAAGTTTGTCTCCACTCCATGCTAAAGTAGAAGCTCTCATTTGGGCGATGCGTTGCATGATTGGACATAATAACCGGGACGTGGTTTTTTATACGGACTGTTCTGATTTGGTGAAGATGGTGTCTTCTCCTCATGAATGGCCGGCTTTCACACCATACCTTGAGGACATCAAGATAGATCAAGCGGAGTTCTCTTCCTTCTCTCTATCTCTGGTTCCACGAAATGCGAATGTCAAAGCGGATTCTCTGGCACCCCAAGCGCGACTGTCACCGCAGCATGTTTTGTTTGTAAACTCTTTCCCTCCAAATTGGCTCATTTGAGTTGATTCTATTGTTGTCAAAAAAAAAAAAAAAAAAATTTAGGTCAATAGAGTTTTTTTTAATTTAATCGCAATTTCCTTTTCAGATATGTTTTTTATTTGCCGAGATTTTTTTTTTTTTGGGCAAAAGATTTTTCTTTTTATTTGACCTTATACTTTGTTACCCTTTTTCTTTTCTAATTACTTTAGAATAGTTTGTTTTTTTAATAAAAATACTATTATGTAAAGATTACATTGTTTCTTATATATTAGTATGCTTTACGTTTTGTGTCATGCCACCTATCTTCTTGATTCACACGAATATGCTAAAAATAATAATTTCAAAACAAACATTAATTAGATTTACACAGCCATAATTACTATAATTGTGATAATTTTTAAAATATTATTTATGGTAAAGTACCAAAATTTATATTTATATTTAAAAACACCATATATAGTATATATTTTTATTATTATATAACTATAATAATTGCATCAAACCAAACTAATAGAAATGAAAAAATAATTACTTTAATTAAAAAAATCTATATAATTTAAGAAATCTCAATAAATTCGTAATAAAATTTTAAAAATAAAGACTTAGAATATGTTACAAAAAATACATTAACGCTTGCAATCTTACATATCACATGTTTTTCCAATTTATCTAAGATAAAAATTTTCAAATTTAAAAAATAAAAACAGTAAACTATGTTTTCTAATAGTTTAAATTTTTTAAAACAATATGTGATCCTATGCTATAATATTTTTATAGCATAGGATATATAATTTTGTTTATATTTGTGTTTGTCCGAAACGGAACTTCGAGAATTTTTGTTTCATCTTATATCTAACCAAAAAATACAAAATTTGTCTCATACCAAGAATGCAACGGAAACATGAAATACACATATCCCTAAATATGTGTATTTCTTTCTAATGGGTTTTCATCATTTTAACGGTTTTCTATGCATGTATCACAAGTTTAATCTTACCGACCATTAATTTGGTTTAGTTTGATCTTGATGTGACCTTTGGATCATTCTGAGTTTTAAATTATCTGTAAAACCACTATTCAAACATTAACAAACCAGATTGAAACAAAACTCAAAATCAAACTAAATAGTAAATATCCAACTAATATGAGTTCAGGTACTATATTAAATTAATCTGTTTACAAACATAACTCCGAATGTATGTCTTAACTAATGGGTGGAACTACTTATAATTCTTTTTATATATAGACTGATTTGACATATAATAATTTTAAATATATAAATTTTTAAAACTAATACAAATTAACATATTCAGCAATTCAAACTATATGCAAACATACTTAAAATAATTAAAAAAAGAAATCCAACATATACATAACAAGTTGCTAAATTTATAGCAAAATTAGTTTAAAAAATCAACCCCGCACGTACGTGCGGGTTAATCCCTAGTTTATGTTAATTTTGTTTGAGTGTGAAGTACATTTTTGTCTATGATGAGATGTGAATTGGTGAAAGGACTTTCCAAAGAAGTAGGTACATTTCATTAATGTTTTTTTATAATGAAGAGTCATGGAAACAAGATCTAATCATTAACATTTAGTATATATAGTTACACTTTACTAAAATATACTATTTTTTATTAAACACACATATTCTTATGATTCTTGACTAAGTTATGTTGCATTATCTACTATTTTATATTTGTGTACGCATGTGACATATGACACATATGTGAATGTATATATATAGGCATATCATATATGGTATAAGTGTTAAATATTTAAATTTTGCACAAAAATTGCTTAACATTTGCTTAAAAAATATTTAAAATATGCAAAGAAAGGACTAATTTTTTGCTCTATGTAATAAGATGAGACAACTAAATCAAAATTTCCAATGAGCTAAATAAGTATACTCAAAATAAGAATACAAAAAACAAAGAATCATACTTTATGCTGGTTGAGTCCAAAGTGCTTTGCATCTAGTTATCATCCACACTGAGAGATTATTACTCCTGGTTTATAATGTTTTGGCCTAAATCTGTGATGATGCTTCGGGTTTAGTTCATTCAATCTTAATCGAGAAAACAAAAAGGCAACAAACAAGATTCTTTCACATGAGTCTTAAGATAAAAAGCAGTTAATCTTACATAGATTACTTGCATTAACAAGCTTGTAAATAATCTTCTTGACTTTGGTATGCTCTAAAGCCATTGCTCACCATCGATAAAGGAGATGTTGGCGAAAGGAGCCGCTTCCACATCGGTGAGTTGCTTAACATTTGCTTGAAATATATTTAAAAGGTTACTGTGAGGCCTTTGGACTACCTTAAAAGTAATAATTATTGACGTAGGTTTCATATTTACCAATTACGACAATAATTTTAATATTGTTGGTAGAAAAATAACCAATCTCTTAATGGCCCTATTACCGAAATTTCCACTGCAAATTAAGATTAAACAAAATAATCTTAGCAGGGTAAAAATGGAAAACAAAACTAAGAAAACACGCGGATCCTACAATTCCCTGGTCGGGTTCAATGTTGAGTGTTGTTGACCGATTCAATTTTTATCCGAGAGATCCGTTTCTCTTTGTTCTTCGGAAAATGGTACTAGGCCTTAAACTTACTTATGGCCCAGTGAAAGCTGAAATTTAAGTGATTATCAAAGATTCAAAATAAATCATTCTGTGGCATCTATTCTAACCTAACTACCATTAGTTGAAGAGTTGTATTCTTTTTATATTTTCTAATTTAGTCTACAAACAATCGCACACGGTTAGTTGGATTGTTATTTTCAAAAATAATTAGATAAATTTTAACACTAGTCATAAATTCATAATAATCTAAACAAGGATCACATTATTTATCTTCAAAATTCCTAAAATTGTATTAAATTATTTGACAATTTTTTTGAACCTCCGAGAATTTACGATATTTTGAAAGATTTACCAACCCAAAATTTATGTATCTACATGAAACTAAATTCACATCATTTTAACTTAGAATCACATATATGTTTGTGTTAATTTTGTTGGAGCTATGAAATAGTCATAAACATTTCATTAAGTTAAAAAATTTTATATGAGG
The DNA here is from genome assembly GCF_030686135.1 of Camelina sativa. Classification (NCBI taxonomy): domain Eukaryota; kingdom Viridiplantae; phylum Streptophyta; class Magnoliopsida; order Brassicales; family Brassicaceae; genus Camelina; species Camelina sativa. The sequence continues at coordinate 6,422,309 of NC_141884.1, read as the reverse complement.
GAAATGTGAATTCGGTGAAAGGACTTTCCAAGTAGGTAAATTTCATCAAATTTATTCTATAATGAAGAGTCACTGAAACAATTTCTAATAATTAATATTTGATAATATTTTTTTTAGTAATCCTATGAAATTTTTTATTTCAAAAACATTTAAACAACTTTAAAAAGCTTGGAAATTCTTGTTGCATTTCAATCAACAATTTCTTAATTTCTTTTATTTCTTATAAGCCACACATATTCTTATATTTCTTGACTAAGTAAGTTCTGTTGCATTATCTACTATACTATATTTGTGTACACATTTGATATATGAACATATAAAATGAATGAATATATATACACATATAATACACAAATAAAATTTGTTTATAAATAGTTGAGGTTTCTTCTAAAAATTGAATTTTTGGTTTGATTGATATCATGTATTGTGAAATGATTCTCCCATGATTAATGTTGTATTATATAAGCTAAGAATCAGTTTTAAATAAATATTGACTGAAAGGAAAAATTATTATGCCCAAAACAATCGTGGAAAACCAAAACAAAATGGTTTAGTTGAAAGCAAACTACAAATTTTATAAATCAAACCAAACATTTTTTGAATATAAACCGAACCAAATCAACAAATCGTTTATAAACCAAACCAAACATTTGGTTGAATATAAACCGAACCAAATCAACAAATTGGTTTACAAACCAAACCAAACCTTTTCTTGAATATAAACCGAACCAAATCAACCTGAAGAATTAAGCGACGTCGTTGGGTTCAAACCAATGTCAAAGCGACGTTCTTTTAACCTAAACAAATCTCGCTAATAAAAAGTCAAAAATTAAAAAGCGACGTCGTTTAGGTTCAGACCTGTTCAATGTTCTCTTTTCTCTCGTCGCGAAAACCAAGGTGAGAGCTTGGCCAGCGTTGCTCAAACAATTTCTAAGCCAAAAATAAATCAAAAACAAAAAATCAATACAATAAAAACACAATGTGTTGCTTTCTTTGCTTAACACATCAGCTTGTGTATTGAAGCAAGTGTTGACACTTCAGCAAAAATAAACAACCTATCAAATTATAACAATTAATATATGTCAGCTTTTTTTTTAATTACGTGGACAAAGAAATTAACTAGAACGGCGAAGAAACAGAGGTCAAAGAGCAGCAAGAACGAGACGAGAGGGTTTTCATTCGACTTCTGGAGATAGGATCTTGCTGCCTGCTGGGTACATCAATCGCCAAGCGAAAATACCAGAGCCTATTTATCCTAATTTGCGATGGATGAGATTCAATCATTATCCTTCACGGAGGTGGTTCCGCGGCGGTGGTCTCTCAAGAGCAACGGCGTCGTCCTTGCTGATTCTTCTTATTTCCATTCGCCCGTTGTCATCTCCACTGTATAAGAGAGGCTGCTAAGACCATACCGAGACGACACTGAGAAGTTATACTCGAAGACTATGAAGCTAGCATCAAAGAACTTATATCCAAAGTTGATACCAACAATGTAAGTCGCACAATCTGAGTATCTGACATAATCCATCATGGGATCATCTCATTCGCTAGTTGTGCTCTTATAGATATATATAATTTCTTCTCAATTTCCGTTATCTTATACGCTACTATCACTGCTTTTTCTGCAGTTAATGGACCAGGTGGACCACTTATTTCTGCCTACATTTACTAGGATAAACGAGATGTTCTCTAAGGAACTGGAAACTGTTAGAAAGCAAAACCCATGTGAACCTTTGAAGGTAACAACAATATGTGCAATTTAAAGAATATTTAGAAACTGAGTTGTTATATTTTATTGAATTCTGATAACTGGCACTAAAATGCAGTTTCTTGAAAAAACATTGAGGTTAACGTTTGAAGAAGGGATTCTAATACTCAAGGTATGATCATTGACTTTATTTTGCATATGAACCTACTTGAAAGGAGTTATGCGAATGGACTATCAATAAAATTTGGTAATCGTAATGTGTTGACAGGAAGCTGGTGTGGAGATTGATCCTTTTGGAGATTTAAACGCAGAATCTGAGAGAAAACTTGGCCAGCTCATTCGGGAAAAGTAATTGATCCACCACTTTTTTATATCTATATTCTTAATTCACAAAGATGTGATGCTTAAATTTTGTATATCGCAATTGCAAACTTGCGCTAACACTCTTGTTTTCAATATAGGTACAACACAGACTTTTACATATTGTATCGCTTTCCTCTGGCAGTTAGGCCATTCTACACAATGCCCTGTGAATGGCAGTTAGACCATTCTAGAATGCATCGAAGTTGGTAAAATAGATTTTTTAAAAAACATATAACCCACAAGAAGCCACTTATTCAATAAAAAATGCAAACAAAGTCAATGTTATCAAAACCTGCATGCTAATGATTCATTTAACAAGTTGATCAACAAGTAAAATCTAAAACCAAATACCAGATAACATTTATCATTTCATTTATAACTTATAAAATCTTAAAATAGATTACCAATTAAATTTAAATAATACAGTTAAGCATTTCATGTCCAGTAAAAAAAATCCTTCTACGTTCCACATCACATTTATCATTAGTCAATAGTATTGATTTATGATATTAACAAGTTTTGATTAGTTAAGTTATTCATTTCTTTTTTTTTTTTTTCGTCAACGTTTGGGTATTCTAAATTTGAGAACAACCCATACAATTGCATTTCGACCAAAAAGAAAAAAAAACATACAATTGCTTAATTTACACTTCATTCTAAGAATGAGAATGAGTTACGTTAATCTCTCAAGCTTGTGTAGAGGATAAACATCAGTTATTGGATTCTTGGAGCATCATACATAAACTTTACGTATCATCAAACAAAAATTATCATATGTCTATCTTATTGCATGCATTTACTACGAATATAGATGTGATTTCTTCTACGGGGACACCAATTATATAATTAAATTTATCTGACTTGAAATGTAAACGCATAACAAATACTACGAAGTTACAAACCATTGTAATTTTTCGGTACATTTCTATATTTTATCATTGTGTAAATCATAATTTTTATGATTAATATAATTTCAAAAAATTAAAAATCATATATTTAACATCAAATATATTAAAACATGGGGCATTCTCAAAAATGCCCCTTTTTCCATACCTCTTTTTAAAAATACCCCTTCATGTTGACCATTTTTAAAACTACCCCTTTTTATATACAAAATGACCAAATTACCTTTTTTGAGTGACAGCAAGAATGTACAGTCATCAAAATCGAAAATATTTTCCCGCCAAAAAAATTTCCCGCAAAAAAAAAATTTTTCCCGCCAAAATCGAAAATTTTTCCCGCCAAAAATATTGAAATTTATACCTTTTAAAAACATTGTAAACGCTTTTAAAAAAGCGTTTACAATGTTTTTAAAAGGTTTTTAAACACATTGTAAACGCTTTTAAAAACCTTGTAAATGCTTTTAAAAAGCTTGTAAATGCTTTTAAAAGGTTTTTAAGCACCTTGTAAACGCTTTTAATAACTTTTTAAAAGCATTTACAAGGTGTTTAAAAACCTTTTAAAACACTTTTAAAAATCTTACAAAAACTTTTACAAGGTTTTTAAAAACATTGTAAAAGCGTTTACAAGGTATTTAAAAACCTTTTAAATTTTTTTTTAAAAGCCATTTGAAAACCTTTTAAAAACCTTTTAAAACCTTTTAAAAACATTTTAAAAATCTTGTAAAAGCGTTTACAAGTTGTTTAAAAAACCTTTTAAAACTCTTTAAAAAATCTTGTAAAAGCCTTTACAAGGTGTTTATAAGGCGTTTATAAGGCTTTTATAAGGTAGAAACCTTATAAAACCTTTTAAAAACCTTGTAAATTTTTTTTGGCGGGAAAATTTTTTTGTCGAAATTTTTTATCAAAATTTTTTGACAAAAAAATTTTTTGGCGGGAAAATTTTTTCGAAAACTTTTTGGCGGGAAAATATGTCGGAAATTTTTTGGCGGGAAAATTTTGTTTTTCTTTTTATTGAATAAAATAATTTTCATATAAGAGTAAAATGGTCATTAAATATTAAAAGAGGACAAAAATAAAAATGGCCAGAAAAGAGGGTATTTTTAAAAAGGGATATATCAAAAGGGGCATTTTTAACAAATTCTCTTAAAACATGCCGCGGCATCGCACGGATCTAACCTTGTAAGCCTTAATATTCTGAGAATCGTTGCTCAGGCGAGCATCGGAAAAACCCTGGAAAAAACGGTACGTGGCAGCTTCTGATTGGATGTTGTTAAAATATAAAAAACAATTGTTTTTCCTCATTTTCTTTCTTTTCTTTTCCCCACTTTCTCTCTCTCTCTTTCCTCCCTCGACGAACCGATGAATCCAGATTCCTCGACGAATCGATTGGTTTTTCCGGCTTAAAGACGTGAGATTGTTTGCTCTGAGAACGATTTCTGTTCGGTTCTGGTTCCAATCGTTATTCTTCTCGAGCCGACGATTCGGATCTGACCGCAATCGATCTCCGATTGCGATACGAGCTATGGAGTGGTTTATCTGATGGACTTACGGGGACGGCGAGGTGCACCGGCAAGGTTAGTTATCTCTCTCTCCCTCCCTCTCTCGTTTTATTCTTATGTTGCTTCGATTAGATTACTTCTCGCTTTTGTTCCGTATTGATCCTACACTTTAAGGTTATTGGCTGATACGTGATTCGAGACTTTTATATTAGGAAGTTGATCATAAGCTTCATATTTGGTATTTTGTTGTAGTTTGCTTATATGCTTTTGGAAATATAAGAGGGAGATAGTTCTGTTTCTTACTAGTTTTTGTTCTTCTTATGATTCATTTGTTGTTCCGACGGTTTTTGGTTGGTGATGTGTTCCTTCGGGACCAATTTGGGATGGTAAGGTTGTTCAATATGGACCATACTCGAGCAGTGACAAGAAAAGTAGTTGGAACCTTGTAAGTTTGCTCTGTTTTTACAGAATCGGTTATAGGCAAAACATAGCTCCTCTGTTTTTTAGAAATTAGTTTTTGTTAGTGATGTTACATATCTAGTTAGATGCATATCAGAAAGTTCAAGGTGATGTTCTTCTTCACGCACGAGTCTCTGATTTGTTTTTGTTTTTGTTTTTGTTTGTCTTGCAGGTTTTTCGGGAAGCGAATCTGTGATGAATATGATCCGATCATCACCTCTCGTTCTTACTTTTGAGATCTTCTTTGAGTGCCCAGTTTGCACTCAGTACTTTGAGGTAAGTTAAACGTTTATGGCTATGACTATTAGAGGTTCATTTATAAAGTTTGAAACCATAGGCATTACTTATTTACTTGGGTACAAAGCTTATGAGTAGCAAAACTGCAGGTTCATAAGAAATGCTCACCTGAAATTGGTATCACACATTAAAGTTCAAGACACGAGAGCACAAGCATTAGATCAAACACGTCGCGCAGAGACGTAGGGCGTGACTTGACACCGGTCCAAATACAAGTATGATTTTTCAGCGAAATGTATAGCTTCCGACGGGGGTATTGGTGAGGTTCAAGAGGCAGAGGAGGTTGACTTAGGAGTGAGAAGGTCAAAGAGGGAGAGGAGAGTCAATCCACGATACCAAAACTGAGTCCTTGCTTCAAAGTTCTTTTAATTATTTTGGTTGTTTCTACAAATAAACTAGGTCCACTCTGTTCCTAGATTGAAGGACAAGAGTAGGCACATTCACTTTCAGTTTTGCTATTTGCTTCCAGCTTTGTAGGAACAATATCTAAGAGAAGGTCAAGAACAATAGTTCCATTGGCTTCTTTCTAAGCTTCAGCTTCTTTCGTAAGAAGAGATTTGCTTTTTGTCCCTTTTAAATTACTCGATTTGATTGCTTCTAGAATTGATGAATGTGGTGAACCTGATGATTACACAATACTGTTTGCTTCTCGCTTATTGATTTCTCGATGATTACGCTTGTGACTTGTGAGGCATCTGTAGGCTGTGTGTAGCTTAATGATGAGTAAGCACAAGAGAAAGAGAACAAAAAATAGTTTACAAATGGAAGTAGAGGGTATCTAGAATGGGGTGCAAAGATTCAGAATTGGTTAGCTCCGTTCTTTGGTGGATATAAGCAATAAATAATAGTCTATATGGCAGAAGAGGACCAAGGGTTCAAAAGATTTTAGATTAACTAACTATTGCGTGTTTGTAAAATGTATTATGGCTCAGAAGTATGAGCAGAAGAGTGACTTGGATAAGCATAAGTTTGTGAAATTATAGACTATTTCAGGACTTAAGCTGTTGGAAGTGGCCAGTTCTAGTCCAGGAAAGTGTTTAAGTTATTTGAGATTGGTTTCTTTGGAACCTAGATGGAGACGGGTTAAGCTGTTACAACTGGTCGATGAATAGGGTTATTGGATATGTTTATCTTGAGATGCTCGAGCCCAGTCTTCAAAATAATGATTGTTTTATCTAACAACCTGTATCTTTGGAAGCAATTGTGCTGTTGTGCAAGGTTTTTGAGAGTTTAACATCTGGATCTTGGGGAAAAATTGATCACCGACACACAATCTGGTCTAAGATAAACATATACAATTGTACTTTTAGGTTTATCATTCTCTATGTTTCTTGGTTGTAGACATTAATGTAATAGACTTCACAACATAAGTTTCATTTCATTCTAGCTTTGTAAAATATGTCAACAATCGTTTGGATAGTCGATATGCAAAGAGAATTCTTTGTATTTCTAAGATTGTGTCAAGAACTTGATAATGAATATAATCTTACTTTTTTGGTTCTGTGGTAGAAAATTCACAAGTTTTGGTTATTGTAATGAGTTTAAAATATGTCTATTCACGATGAACTATGAGTGGACAATATAATAGTTCTTTGATACTCAAATGTGAAATCTATTTGTTTAACATGTTACACTTTTTAGATCGAAATTGTAATTTAAAGCGAACACTATAAGGGCATGTTTATAGGAAGATCAGTTTAGGGTGTTCTTAGAGTATAAATATTGTAAAAATAATGTAAGATCAGTAGTTAAGAACTTTTGTTAAGAAGTTAGTTATTGGGAGAACATGTATAAGATCTTAAGATTTAATAATATAGTATTCTTATAGAAATTTAAGAATGTTTAATAAATACATAGTCTAGTGTTTAATAAATAATTTAAGAATGTTTAATTCTATTTAATAATATAATGTTTATTAATATTCTTAAACATAATACAATTATAAAAATTTATAAAATAACATTTTAATTGCAAACTTACGAAACTTTTACTAAAATTCAAAAAAAAACAAACATATTACTTAATTTATTAAGCAAGACAAATATTTTATTTAATTAATACATAGATTAATGACCAAATTTATTCCAAATATACATAGATTAATACATAGATCAATGAAACAAAGCTCACATTTTTGTTTAAAATTCAATAGATACCTTCAGAAACAATCTCAAACTACAACTTATTTTCAAGATTGAAATAGCAGATTGTTACTAGATAAAGTGTTTTCCTCAGAAAAATTCAGATAACTATTACTAATCATAAAAATTAATATGAAAACACCAAGTCTTGAAAACATCTTTTGCTACTTGCTTCAAGCTCTTTTGGCTACATCAGTGTCATCTTCGAAATCTCCTTCCACTGGTCCATTCTCCATCTTAATTTCACTTTTCTCCATGCTTCCAAATTGATCTTCACCGCCAAATTGGCTACCGGCAGCAAACTGAGTATTGTCACCACCAAACTGCAAGCTGTTGGCAACAGGGTTTCCTCCAAAGCTCACATACATTTTTACTCTATCAAAGTTTCATAGATCAGCAAATGAACTTACCCGACCATCCAAAGCCACTAACGAAACAAACAAGTGCCTAATTTGTTCGCTAACACCCTGCCATAACATTCACAAGAACAGTAAAACAGATCAGTTGCTTACTTTCAACGACTTCACCATATTTAGTGAAAGCTTCTCTTAAGCTATCCTCATCCATGCTATAAGCCATACCTTACAACAGAAACGAAAACAAAATCACAAAGTTAGGTAACGAAAAAGCTTAGAAGAGCTTAGAAGATGACATACACCTTATAGCCTGAAAAAGCGAAGGGCTTGGTACCTGTTGTAAGGTTGATTTTCTTCAATTCTGGTGGCCAGAGTAAGACTCGCAATCCCAACTAGTATTAGAGTCCTTTCGCTTTTGAATAATCCTTTGCTCAGGAATCGATCCAACAGACCAACTCCTAGAAACAATGTCTCTTGGTGAAGCTCCATTTCAGAACATTGCTGCTTGTAATCAGAGAGAAGACAATCAACAACATAGAATACCATAGCTTACTGATACATAAACCTTTAAAAGATTCCAAAGTAAGCTATATAGACTTCTTTAGGCTAAAACATTCTTAAAACCAGAAACAAGATTTCCGAATATTTATTCCCTTCTGCTACTGATACATATTTACGAGCTTCAACATTCAGAGATCAAAGATATATATAACTACATGCAAATGAACAGATTCACCTTCACAATCCATTGAACCATGATGGAGCGTAGACGTGTGATGATATCAGTATGGTTCATCCTGGAACAGTAAGCTTTAGCACAGTCCCGCATATATGCAAGACTCCTCTCTCTTTCCCTCAGCCTTTGATAGCTCTCTTCCACCTCTTCATCATCAAACCTTAGCACCTAAAACGACAGTGTATACTTAAGATCCATTCTACAACACAATTTCAGAGTCAAATCTTGAAACACAGAGCAGAGCAAGTCCCAGATCAAAATAGACTTAGTAATCGATTGAATTTTAAAAACCTATAACCACATCTTCAATCTCTAACCACTAGCAATTGTTCCAAGAGCTATGAAGGCATTATACAACTTACTTGAGAGAGAACTTCTTCCTGGCAAGAAGATCCCAATTCGTTCGGAATTGTGGATCTACAGAACTGTTCCTTGAACTCGAGGTACAGAGAGCGAGAATACGAAATAGGAGAATCAGAGGAAGATTTCTCAGAGAATTCACTACCAGGGTGAGACCAGGAGATCGGTCGCCTCGGTGTTTCAGTGGCCGGACAGAGGAGACAACGGTGAGGGAAAAAAAATCTCTCGCCGTTTCGCTGTCGTCGTTTGCGGGAGAAGAAGAAAAAATTATGTTCCAAAAGAAATGAAAAATAAAACGAAACTTTCTTTCAGAGGGTGACACGTCGCCTTTAGATCAGCCGAAGAACTGATCTTATTCAAGATCACATGGGCCGATCTTATGGGTACTGTTCAATTAATTTTAATTTTAAAAGCCCCAAGATCACCCCATGTGATCCACCGATAAATATGGCCTAATAACAACAAGAAGCTAGTCAAAGAGAAGCTATTAATGATAATGAATATAATATTAATTTTTGTTCTATAGTAGGAATTCACTAATTTTGGTTTATTGTATTGAGTTTCAAAAATCTTATGTATACACGATGTACTATGAGTGGACAATATAGTTCTTTCATACTCAAACGTGAAATCTTTTTGTTTAACATGTCACACTTTTTAGGCCAAAGTTGTGATTATAAGCGAACGCTATAATAACAACAAGAAGCTAGTCAAGCAGAAGATATGTCACACATTTTAGGCCGAAATTGTGATTTAAAGCGAACGCTATAATAACAACAAGAAGCTAGTCAAGCAGAAGTTATTGTGATTTTTTTACTTCAGACTTTTGTGATGCAATAGACAAGGTTTTTTTGAAACGGGTAGTACAACACAAGTAGAGATGGATGTGACCATTAGCAGAATTTTATATTAGTCAATAACGTATTGTTTTTTAGGTTAACAAAATCCCAAAAGATAGTAATGAAAATTTGGAAACTTGTCTAAAACAAAGGAAAATATGTTGACCAGGAAATAAGGGGAAATTAATTCGATGACCAAATAAAAGAAAATGTATATAATACCAGAGAATTAAATTGAATGAGATTGTAGTCCACAAATTAATATTTCTTTGGAAATTAATTTAACATTTATGTGATGGATTCACTCCTGTATATACTCCCAATGTCTAATTGTTGCATAAGTCATAAGAAAATTGAAAGAGTTGGAAAGAGAAGGATGATGGTTTGTAAGAGTTTGCTTATCGTTCTTTTAATTGTCTCTCTCTTTGGTCTTCACCAATGTAAGAATTTGTTCAGTTTTTTTTTTAAATTTTATTTTTAATTTATTTTCCTACAAACCAAAACTTATAGTTGATGCTACTCAACTCAAGAATATTTGTCTCATCTCACACATCTAAATTCATATTAGCATTTGTCATATGATTTGATGGATTCATATACAAAGTTCCAAACACATCCAATAAGATCATTGTTCTCCCTGAAATATCATAGCTCAGTCATACATGCATATATTATTTTTTTCACATCTATTTTGACAGTCAACATACATTTGTTGTTATTTTCGCATATACTTTATAGAAGAAAGTTATTAGTTCAGATCTAATCAAAGATGGGCTGTAATATTACACTTGACATATACTCAAAATTTATACTTAAATATATCACTATTACTATTGCAACATAATTATTTTGAGATAATACTTGTAGGTCAAGAGCCGGAGGATCCCGATCATCCAAAGGGAATAGAAAGATGTTTCCATAAATTTATGGGAGAACCATGGACACTCGAGTATTTGTGTTGTATAAAAAAACCTTCCATGTGCACTCCAATCATCTATCCTAAAGATTGCATTAAGTGCCCACCGCTTACAAAAGATGAAGCACCGTCTCTTCCAGTCGATGCAACATTGCCTCATATGTAAATGTTTATTGATCGATGATGTTATTTAAAAAAAAAATCATTAGATAAAGTTTCGTGTATCATGCAGAATTTTAGTCTGACATTTGAAATAAATTGTTTGAGAAAAAATTTCGGCTTTTATATATTTAATGTCTGCTGAAACAAATAGATCACCAATATCTGGTCTCTATCTTTGATATGCTTCACAGTCTTCTCTCATGTCGTGGATGTTCTGGGAATGGGCCGTGATTACATGCTGTCAATGTAAGGGTGGCTGCATTTTTTCAACAGGTGCGAAGACCAATCTTTTCACGTATCACATATTTGATGTAATGCTTCTCGAGGAACAAAGTATTGCTACTGTTTAAAACACAATTTTATTTTTCAAACCATGGACATTCAAGGAGTACAAAGCAAGGCCTAGTATCTTTGCATTTGTATGTAGTATCAATAACCATGTTGTCTTTAGAATTAGAGGCTAAAGCATTAGCATCTTGGAACACATGTTGTTAATAAAAGAGTGTCATGATAAGAAAGGGACGAGGATTCTACTGTTGAACAGTCCATGTAAAGGCGAGTGAGTTTAATTTAAAAGGTGGTTTTGATCATCAAAACTCATCGGAAAGCAAATAACTAGCATTAGAGAGGAGTTTAATTTAAGGTGGATATAAGCAATAAAGAATAGTCTATATGGCAGAAGAGGACCAAGGGTTCAAAAGATTTTAGATTAACTAACTATTGCGTGTTTGTAAAATGTAGTATGGTTCAGAAGTATGAGCATAAGAGTGACTTGGAGAAGCATAAGTTTGTGAAATTATAGACTATTTCAGGACTTAAGCTGTTGGAAGTGGCCAGTTCTAGTCCAGGAAAGTGTTTAAGTTATTTGAGATTGGTTTCTTTGGAACCTAGATGGAGACGAGACGGGTTAAGCTGTTACAACTGGTCGATGAATAGGGTTATTGGATATGTTTATATGAGATGCTCGAGCTCAGTCTTCAAAATAAAGATTGTTTTATCTAACAACCTGTATCTTTGGAAGCAATTGTGCTGTTGTGCAAGGTTTTTGAGAGTTTAACATCTAGATCTTGGGGAAAAATCGATCACCGACACACAATCTGGTCTCTGATAAACATATCCAATTGTGCTTTTAGTTTTATCATTCTCTGTGTTTCTTGGTTGTAGACATTAATGTAGTAGACTTCACAACATAAGTATCATTTCATTCTAGCTTTGTAAACTATGTCAACAATCGTGTTTGGATGGTCGATATGCAAAGGGAATTCTTTGTATTTTTAAGATTGTGTCAAGAACTTGATAATGAATATAATCTTCTTTTTTTGTTCTATGGTAGAAAATTCACAAGTTTTGGTTATTGTACTGAGTTTAAAATATGTGTATTCACGATGAACTATGAGGGGACAATATAGTTCTTTGATACTCAAACGTGAAATCTATTTGTTTAATTTTTTTTTTTTGTTCAAAATCTATTTGTTTAACATGTTACACTTTTTTGGCCGAAATTGTAATTTAAGCGAACGCTATAATAACAACAAGAAGCTATTGTGACTTTTTTACTTCAGACTTTTGTGACGCAATAGACAAATTCTTTTTTGAAACGGGTAGTACAACACATGTAGAGATGGATGTGACCATTAGCAGAAATTTATATTAGTCAATAACATATGGCTTAATTAGGTTAACAAAATCCCAAAAGATAGTAATGAAAATTTGGAAACTTGTCTAAAACAAAGAAAATATGTTGACCAGGAAATAAGGGAAAATAAATTCTATGACAAAATAAAGGAAAATGTATATAATACCAAAGAATTAATTTGCATGAAATTGTAGTCAACATATTAATATTTTCTTTGGAAATCTATATTTAATATTTATGTAATGGATTCACTCCTATATATATTCTCAATGTCTAATTGTTGCATAAGTCATAAGAAAATTGAAGGAGTTGGAAAGAGAGAAGGATGATGGTTTGTAAGAGTTTGCTTATCGTTCTCTTAATTGTCTCTCTCTTTTGTCTTCACCAATGTAAGAATTTGTTCAGTTTTTTTTTTCCCATACAAACCAAAACTTATAGTTGATGCGACTCAACTCAAGTATATTCGTCTCATCTCACCCATCTAAATTCGTATTAACATTTGTCATATAATTCGATGGATTCATATCCAAAGTTCCAAACACATCCAATAAGATCAGTGTTCTCCCTGAAATATTATAGATTAGTCATACATGCATATATCACTACAAGAAAACAGGTTAGAACTGACAAGCTGATCCGTCAGTTTCTCGTCGGAAACAAAGATTACTGACAAAAAACTGACGGAAATGTCCGTCGGGTATAGATTGTCGGAAAAATATTTCTGTCGGTAATCTGTCGGATATTTCTGACAGATTTCCGACGGACAATTATCGACGGATTACTGACGGTACCTATTGTCGGTAATTCTGTCGGTAACTGTCAGTCAGAAATCCGTCGGTTATTGTCTATCAGAAATCCGTCAGAAATGTTTTTACCGACGGTTTACCGACCGAACTATATTCGAAAATATCCACTAAACCGACGGTATAACTGACGGTTTAACGACGTTTCCGACAGATTTCCGACAGAACAGTTCCGAGAAAACTCCATCATTTCCGACAGATTTCTGACAAATTTTTTTTTTTGTTTTTTCAAAAAAAATAGAATAATTATACAAATTTGCATTAAAATTGAAATGCTTATATATTTAAATTCAGAAACTTAAAAATATTATTAAAGTTAAATTCAGAAACTTAAAACAAATATTATAAAAACCAAAAGAAAGCAAATTAAAATTCAAGAAAACCTAAAAAGCGGAATGTCGTGCCCGTGTCTCACTCATGAACGCTGCTAGCTCTGCGTCCCTCTTCTTGTACTCCTCGTCCCTTCTTTTGCATAGCTTGTTCTGGTTGGAACTCTTGGGTGGGAGCAAATGAGAAGCACGTTGTAGGACCTTGCTTCGAAGAGATTGCCTAGTCCGAAAACTCGTCCCTTGGTTTTAGTGGACTCCGATCCATCAAGAGACTGTAGCATCGAATCATCAAATCATCAAATCATCAAATCAATAAAATCATCAAATCTATAAAATCCAATTATTGTTAATTTAATTCATCAATTATCAAAATTCAACTAACAATCACATAAAAAAAAAAATCCAATTAACAAAATTTAATTCATCAATTAACAAAACTCAACTAACAATTTAATTAAGAAAATTAAATTAACAAAATTAAATTTACAAAACTCAATTAACAAAAATCAATTTATCAATTCAAAAAATAACTTAACAAAATTTGGGAGCAAAATTCAATCCATCAAAATTTCAATCCATCAAAATTCAATTGTCACAAAATTAATTTCATCAAATCCAAAATACAATCCAAATCCTCAAATCAATAACACCCAAACAATTCCAATTCATCAAATCTTATAAACCTAGCATATTCCTAAGATATCTAACAAAACTAAGAAATTTAAAGGGGAAAGAGAGAATTTACGTCATAGCTTCGCCGGAATCTGATGAGAGAAGAGCGCCGGAGAAGGGAGAGAGATCGCCGGCCGGAGAAGGGAGAAGGGAGAGAGCTCGCCGAAGAAGGGAGAAGGGAGAGAGTTCGCCGGAGAAGGGAGAAGGGAGAAAGGAGAGATCGCTGGCCGGAGAAGGGAGAAGGGAGAGCCGGAGAGATCGAGAAAAATAAAAAATTGTCGGGATAGCTAAGGGAGAAGAAGACAATTACTTAGGTTATATCGAAATTTCCGATGGAAAACCGACAGAAAACCGTCGGTTATGGCTAAAATTCTTAATTTCAATTTATTTCATTCCCGGGTAAAAATTTCGAGACCCATCGGAAATCTGTCAGAACTTTCCGACGGATTTCTGACGGATATTGATTTTCGACGCTAGTTACTGACAGATTTCCGACGGTTTATAGCTTAAACTCATTGATTCCATAATTTTTCTTCATAAATATGCATATATTATGTGTTTATGATAACTATGGTATTAATTCTCAAAATAAGGAATTCTCAAAATATGCATATATTAGTTGGGGTTTTTTTTTGGAATTTTCCCATTTATTATACTATAATAGTTATTTATTTACTAAAATTTTGGACAGAAAATTGTAAGATGGAATTAATTACGCAAAAATTAAAAATCTACCTTCGAGTTACAATAAGTTTAATAAAAACAAACTATTTTGAATCAAAAGAGTAACCAAAAGAAACTGATATCCGTCAGAAATCCGGATATGTTGACCAGGAAATAAGGGAAAATAAATTCTATGACAAAATAAATTCTATGACAAAATATGAAAATATGTTGACCAGGAAATAAGGGAAAATATGTTCTATGACAAAATAAAGGAAAATGTATATAATACCAAAGAATTAATTTGCATGAAATTGTAGTCAACATATTAATATTTTCTTTGGAAATCTATATTTAACATTTATGTAATGGATTCACTCCTATATATATTCTCAATGTCTAATTGTTGCATAAGTCATAAGAAAATTGAAGGAGTTGGAAAGAGAGAAGGATGATGGTTTGTAAGAGTTTGCTTATCGTTCTCTTAATTGTCTTTCTCTTTTGTCTTCACCAATGTAAGAATTTGTTCAGTTTTTTTTTTCCCATACAAACCAAAACTTATAGTTGATGCGACTCAACTCAAGTATATTCGTCTCATCTCACCCATCTAAATTCGTATTAACATTTGTCATATAATTCGATGGATTCATATCCAAAGTTCCAAACACATCCAATAAGATCAGTGTTCTCCCTGAAATATTATAGATTAGTCATACATGCATATATCACTACAAGAAAACAGGTTAGAACTGACAAGCTGATCCGTCAGTTTCTCGTCGGAAACAAAGATTACTGACAAAAAACTGACGGAAACGTCCATCGGGTACAGATTGTCGGAAAAATATTTCTGTCGGTAATCTGTCGGATATTTCTGACAGATTTCCGACGGACAATTATCGACGAATTACTGACGGTACCTATTGTCGGTAATTCTGTCGGTAACTGTCAGTCAGAAATTCGTCGGTTATTGTCTATCAGAAATCCGTCAGAAATGTTTTTACCGACGGTTTACCGACCGAACTATATATTGTCTTTCACATCCATTTTGACGGTCAATATACATTTGTTGTTATTTTAGCATACACTTTATAGAAAAAAATTATTAGTTGAGATCTAATTAAAGATGAGCTGTAATATTACACTTGATACATACTCAAATTTATACTTAAATATATCTTCATTACTGTTACAACATAATTATTTTGAAATAATATTTTAGGTCAATAGCCAGATCCCGATCGTCACGAGCCGGATCCCGATCGTCACGAGCCGGACCCTGATCGTCACGAGCCGGACCCCGATCGTCATGAGCCAGACCCCGATCGTCACGAACCGGATCCCGATCGTCATGAGCCGGACCCCGATCGTCACGAGCCGGACCCCGATCGTCACGAGCCAGACCCCGATCGTCACGAGCTGGACCCCGATCGTCACGAGCCGGACCCCGATCGTCACGAACCAGACCCCGATCGTCACGAACCAGACCCCGATCGTTACGAGCCGGATCCCGACCGTCACCAGCCGGATCCCGACCGTCACGAGCCGGACCCCGATCATCCAAAAGGAATAGAAAGATGTTTCCATAAATTTATGGGAGAACCATGGCAACTCGAGTATTTGTATTGTATCAAAAGACCTTCCATATGCACTCCTGTCATCTTTCCCGAAGATTGTATTAAGTGTCCGTCGCTTACAGAAGATGAATCACCTTCTCCTTCGGTCGATGCAACATTGTCTCATATGTAAAATGTTCATTGATTGATGATGTTATTTTATAAAAAAAAAATCATTAGATAAAGTTTTGTGTATCATGCAGAATTTTAGTATGATATTTAAATAAAAATATTTGAGAAATATTTTAGATTTTTATAAATTTAATGTCTGCAGAAACAAATGGTTGTTTTTTGTGGCGTAACAACACTATAAACAAGAAAAATAGAAGAGGTGGCTTTTACTGATTGGCACCAATTATTCCATGATATATAATTGTCTCCAAATTACAAAAAGAATAACAAACCAAGAAAATTTAAGTAGAAACGGTTCAAAAACAGCACAGTAGTTTTACATTTTTTTTTGGTGGAATTGCACTCTATAACCAACAAAAAACTATAATTTAACAACTAACTATTCTAACCATGAAAAGCTAATATACACTATATAAACTATAATATATAGTGTTTACTTTTAAAATTCAAATCATATCATATGTAATATATATATCTTACTATAGTTTTTAATTTTTCTTTTCTCATCAATATTTCAACTTTAAAGAAAAAGATATAATGAAAACAAAAATTATGATGAGTGAACGAAGGAAGAGAAAAAAAAAATGTACTAAGTTTTAAGAAATAGAAAACTCTTTGTAAACTTTTGCAATTTACCAAAAAGTTAATAGTAACCGACGTCGTTTCATGACTTGGTCGTGAGTCCTCTCTCGTCGCGACGACGGCGACACTGTCTGCATCTGCCGTCGGAGATATCTCTACTTCCGTCTCCGCCATCTGCGAATCTCCCGAATGCTCTCAAATTTTGTATCTTCCTTTCTGGTTTGTTTTTGCTTCCTAGGTACTCAATATGCTTTGCTTTCCTGATCAATTGGTACATTGATAAATAAACATATGTGAAAGTGAAATAGTGGCTGTATCTGTATTCTTGGTTTTGCCCTGTTTCTGTATGAGTCTCGATTCGGTTTTGCTACCATTAACTTTTTTTTGTTAGAAACAGAGGTAACATCAGTCTCACTCTTTGAATCTTTTGCCTGTTTCTTTCCAGGTCTAGTACAGAAATTTTGTTTCATGCAATAAAATTCATGCATTCATGCATTGATAAGTTTTCTCTATATTTGCTAACTGATTATTGATGCATGCACGTGGCCATGCATCATTTGCAGGACAACGAAGGAAAATGTCGCCGTCGACGATAGCTCCGGTGGTGGAAGAAGAGAACAAGAAATACCAAAAAGGTGTGAAACATCTTTGTGACAATGGTGTGACCAAAGTGCCAACCAAATATATATGGCCTGAACCTGACCGACCCATCTTCACTAAATCCGACAAGCTCATCAAACCAAAACAAAACCTAAAGCTTCCCCTCATAGATCTCGTTGAGCTTCTTGGACCTAACCCAAAACCCAATGCGAAACCTACGGCTTCTTCCAGTTTGGTTCCCAAAACCCAAATGGTTAAAGTAAGCCATAGCTTACACAAAGTTATATTTAGCTTGCTTGCTAAACAAGTTAGTTATGTTAATGCCAATGGGCATGTAGGTGGTGAATCATGGGATGGAGGGAGATGTGAGCAGGAACATGATAGAAGTGTGTAAGAGATTCTTTGAGCTTCCGTACGAGGAGAGATCAAAATACATGTCGTCAGGCATGTCGGCTCCAGTACGATACGGCACGAGTTTCAACCAGATCAAAGACAATGTCTTTTGTTGGAGAGACTTCTTGAAACTCTACGCACATCCTCTGCCTGATTATCTTCCTTATTGGCCTTCTTCTCCCTCCGACTTCAGGTCAGATTTCCCAAATTAACATTGGCGTTATCATTTTTTTTTTACGTTATTTTCTTTTTCGGATTATTGCTTTGCGTTCTTCTCTCAAATGAGATAATGGAATTCTCTAACAAAATTTTAACAGAGATTCATTTTTTTCATTTTTTTTTGTTTTGCTTTAAGTGAAATCGCGGGAAATGTTTTTTCTTCGTTGTATAGAAAAATAATAATTAGTATTTGGATTCAAAATTCAAAGTATCCAGATTTCGACTCGGCGAGTCTTAAGTTTTACTATCTAAATTTGTAAAAGTGATTTTCGGATATATGTCCAAAACTCCAAACATAATTCGATCTGTAAAAAAACAGAAAAATAATAATTTAAACCTTGATCCAAACTAGCCAAAAAGAAGAAGAACGTCAAGCACTGTACCCTCACATTCACATGTAACTTTTTATTTATTTTATTTTAGTCAATAATGTATCATTAATTAGGTTCACAAAATCTAAAAATTAAAAATCTTGTCTAAAAGGAAAGAATAAAAATATGTTGACCAACAAAAAAGGAAAGGAAAACAGAAATTAATGAGAATGTAGAACCAATTGCCAAAAGAAGGCAACAAATATAAAAACCGACGAAACAAAGGAAACAAATATGAATTAATTAATACATATAATTGAGTCTTCCATAAAATTAACTTTTTTTTTTTGTTTTCTTTGGAAACAATAAAAACGTCATACTAACATTTATGCGATCGATGTATTCTTGATGGCTTTGAGTCCGGGGTAAACACACAAATCTAAGTTCTGCATAAGTCATAAGAAAATTGAAAGAGAGGAGGATATGTTGGCTTGTAAGAGTTTGGTTATCGGCCTCATAATTGTTTCTCTTTTTGGTCTTCACCAATGTAAGAATTTGTTTTAATATTTTTTCTCCCACAAATAAAAACTAACGATATATATGCAAGGTTTTATTAGCATGTGTGTGTTATTTTCAATGTATATATATTTACTTTTTGTTAAAGCCTTTTAAATGTACGTATTACACACTAGAATTAGTCCATACGAATTCAGTTTGTACATGGTTAGTAATTTTTTTTTTTGTGATTACTACATGGTTAACGTTTGATTTTATATATGAGCTAATAATGAAAGTGTTGTTTGGTGCATAATATTTGCAGGTCAAGAAGATTATGATTATGGACATCCAAAGGGAATAGAAAGATGTTTTTCGCGATTTGAGGGAAAGCCATATTCATCGGAGGATTTGTGTTGTGTCGAAGCTCCTTGGATTTGCTTCCCTGAATACCTTAGGAAAGAATGCATCAAGAGGTGCCCGCCTCTTCGAGAAGGTGTACCTCAGCCTCCACCGCCGCGAAAAGGAGCTGTGCCGTCTCCAGCTCTGCGAGATAGAGCAGCGCCGTCTTCATACCTGCGAAAAGGCGAAGCGCCGTCTCCATCACCCATGTCATCTCTTTTTTAATCAAGTCTTTCAACAAATAATAATCTCCCTACCTTTTAATTGAAAACAAATAATAATAATTACATATATATATATATATATATATATATATTGTTTATCAAAATGTGCGATGACAAATTGAAAACAAATAATAATCTCCCTACCTTTTTACTTGAGATCTGTTGGGGGTCTTGTTTTCTGGTTCGTTCTTTTTCACTAATGTTGGTTTAATTTGGCTTTGTTTGATTTACTTAGGTGGGTGAATTGAAAGTGCGCTCTTATGCTTATGCATCACCACAATTTGTTTGTGATTAGTTGTGGTTACAATTTCCTTCTCATAAAGTGGCCAACTAGTTATATATAAATTACAAAAGATTGTATGTATTCCATAAATTAAAATAACCATTTTTTTGAAAAATATAAGATTATCATTTATGTGATGGATTCTCTCAAGTATTATTATATAAACATCTTAATGGCTTTGCAAAGAGGCACGCACCCAAATCTACTTGTCGCGCAAACCATAGCAAATGTCTCTCTTTGGTTTTCAATTTTCATCAATGTAAGAATTTGTTCAAGTTTTATTATTATAATTTTATTTTCCTCACAAACCAAAATTAGCAATAGATATGTATGGCGACTAGTTAAAAGCCTGCTGTGTTCCTTCAAAAAAAAAAAAAGATTTAATGGGATATGTAGTCTATTTTTGCACATATAGTTATGAGAGTGATACTAGGTTTTTTGTGTGTCTTATCCTAGTAGGTTTAATTAACCTTAAGTGTTGTAGTATTTAAGGTGTCAATCCAAATGGGATGTTGCTAGCAATCAAGATGCAATCAAGGAATCACAAGTCAAGCCAATTCAAAAAGAGTGTTTTTTCTAATAATCCTAGAATGACAAAAAATGCAAACAGAAATGTGTTCTGGAACTAGAAACGAGAATGCAAGACAAGAAATGAAAATTAATAAAAACAGAAACGAGTCTAAGCATGAACTAAAAAGCAAGAAGCAAAACAATCTCAGGAATGTAATATCAATCAAAAGGATAAAAGTCCTAAGGATGGGAGTAATTGATGTCGGTGGAGTATCCTAGTCTACAGAGTGTTTAACATACCACAAGCAATCTATCCCTAAACAATGAACATCACAACTTAGCTAATCCAATCTCTCGGTAAAAGCTACTCAGACTCAATCACTTCCATACATAGCTCTCGCTAGAGAAACGTGGTCGAGCAGGCATGACAAACAAGTTCATTCACGTCAACAAACATCATAGACAACTAATCTCTTAGGCTAGGAACGTAAGTCTATGGCACTAGTTGGTCAGACATTTCATCGAACACCTTTTGGGTGTGGAAATGTCTCGAACCTAGTTCCAATTGATCAGAGAGAAACTAGTAATTCTAACTCTAGTCCAGAAGGGAATCATACAAATCAAGCTTAAACACCCTACATCCTAAGATCCTCCACCTAATCTATCCCATCCTCAAGAACTAACGCACTACTCAGATCCAGAAATCATCATCAACAATACAAACTCAGAAAACATTGAAACAAGCATTCTTAGATAGGTAAAAATAAGATAAACAAGTTTGTAGAAGAAATCAAATGCAAATACTCAATGTATCAAAAGATATCTGGATACAGAGTCTGAGAACGGTTTTTGGTGGCTAGGGAAACCTTACAAAATAAAAACGAGATAAAAACTAAGATGATGTCGCAAAGACTTCACAAAACGTATTTATAGTAAAGACATAAATTCTCTAAAACTTAAAACGACAAGATGAAGAGTCGGTTTGGGAATCTCCTGAAGCGTGTAAGATGGAACGTCTTCCTGACATGTGCGAACGAGAAGTGGCTCGAGTGAGTGATGGCGTCGGCTCAAACGGTAGTCGGCGACAGAGTGATGGCGCGACTCGAGCGGATGTGTGATGACGGAGTGACGGCGCGACCCGAGCGGATGTGTGATGACGGAGTGATGGCGCGACCCGAGCGGATGTGTGATGACGGAGTGATGGCGCGACTCGAGCGGATGTGTGATGACGGAGTGATGGCGCGACTCGAGTGGAGTGATGGCGTTGGCTCGAGTGGAGTGATGGCGTTGGCTCGAGTGGAGTGATGGCGTTGGCTCGAGTGGCGCAACTCGAACAGCACGACAGCGCGACTCGAACGGCACGACAGCGTGACTCGAACGGCACGACAGCGCGACTCGAACGGCACGACTCGAGCTTGATGTATACGCTTCTACTAAAACGATGATAACGTTTGAACCACAGCTCCGATTGGCTTGAAATAAACGGCATTGGAAAGATGACTCAATTCTCTACAACTTTGATGAAGACGTCGAAAGCTGAATCCCCCGACCGGTGGCTAGAAGGACGACTCGAATGGCGACTCGAACGGCGATGCTGAGCGATGTGTTCCCAACGTCTTCTAGATACCTGAAATACTCCAAAATGCACAATGTATGCAAGGATGATGCAAGAACTACCTAGACATGCAAAGTGTATAGAAAAGACTAGAAAATGTTGCAAAACAATCAGTTGTCCTAGCTAAATGCATGATAAACATATGCTAAAAGGAGACAAAATATAGACATATCAACTCCCCCAAACTTATTCTTTGCTTTCCCTGAAGCAAACGATCAAGAACAACGTATGGAGAAGAGGTGTGAAAATGGGGTCTCAGAACCTAAAACATGCTGAATAGAGTAGTTAGAATCAAGGTCCTTGTTTTTAGTTCTATGATGCGTGGTGAAGGAATTTCATTCGTTTGATCTACACATGCAATCCTATCAATCACCCCCTTTAACATTTATTAACAAAGAACCATGAATCAAGCTATGCAGTGTCATTGAACTCATTTGGCTAGGGTGAAAGGTTAGAGACAAATGTGGTCTCTTTCTGAAGTGGTTCCATCGATACATAACAAGGTTCTCTCATGAAAAGAGTTGAGCTTAAGAGAAGGCTAAAGGTTGAAACCAACTGATGCATAAAAGAGCAGCGCCCTGTCTACCCAAAGAACATTCCAAACCGAAGTTGGACCTATCTCTATCCTTCATCAGAAACTTCATCTCAAACCCATTATTTCATTCTTTAGATTTGGTCTTAGGAAGAGTTCACTTCTTATCACTCTAGCGGATTGGGAAAACTCTAATATCACTATGGTTCATTCTCTTTTCTTCTGAAGACTCTAGACATCTTAAGCATTTTTACTTTCTTTTCTTTGTCTATTTTTTTTTTAATTTCATGCCCAGAACCAATTATTCTTTTTACTTTGCTCACCCCAAATCCTTTACTAGACTTGTAAACTTTGAAAACACATCCCCTTCCTTAAGACTTTCTACCCTTTACTTTTCTGCACAAATCCATACCCAATACCCAATGTCAAGTTCTCACCTAGTCCTACTAGTCCGGATAACGCGAACTAGAGCTACACAGGATCCTACTCTTGTCGGTTAGAACCTAACAATTTCTAACAAGCTCAACTCGGAAAAGACCTGACACTCAAGAATACAATTGGCTTGAAAGAACGGTTGGTTAAGGGTGCGGGAAACTGTTCCAAAGATGGGAATCAGCTACTTGGATTGACAAGGGTGGTAAAAAATGTGAAAGACAATCCAAGTATGTATATGGTATCCATGAGTTCAACTTCAATGCATAACAAGATAATTGCAAGTCAGGATTAGGTTCAGATAGATAGGGAATGACGTCAATTCAAAACATGCTTCAATCTTACATTTTCAAGTTCAATCAACATGCATCAAAGAACTAACAACAAGGGCCTTGATCCTATCCTATTGAATCCAGCATGCTACCAAGGTTACAATCATCATCAACACCTATGCTTAATGCAACAAACCTATACGAATGACACTAGACTCAATCCTAATATGCAAGTGCAAGCTACATGAACACTCTGTTTTTGTGGAAATTTTCGAATTTTTTTTTCAATTTTATTTTGGGTTTTTCTATGCAAATAGATGAAAGCAGACTCAAACATGATATGATGCAAAAATTTCAAATAAGAATCACAAGACACAACATCAGATACATCATCTCAAACCCTCCCCCAAACTTAAATTACACAGTCTCCTATGTAAGAAAAATTTGCAGGAGGATTTAAGAATCACAACAGAAACAATGCAGAAATGAAATGATATATACAAAGGAAGGTAGGAGTATCTCAGCAGTAGAAGAAGGAGTCGGAGCTCGCCCAAGGAGTTGGTGCGTGATAATGGCTCTGTCCTTCACCGTGTTCGGGATCCGCGGGTGTGGTCTCAGCTGGTTGGTCGACTTGTTGCTCAATCGCTTGCGTGTTATGATAAGTGATCGGCTGCTCGTCGCACTGCATGTCGTCGACTTGTGTTAGATGGTCCGGTCGAGTCGCAACGTCGTGATGATTCGCAAGTGGATCTTCGTGCAGGTCGTGTGGAGAGCAGGTCGATGTGGGTCGAGTGAGTAGAGTTGACTCGAGCGGGATACTTCGGAACAGAGGATCAAGTTGCATCGGTCAAGTCGTGTAGCGAGCTGGAATTGCCGGATGGGTCGAGTCGGCTCGCATGGTGCCGACTCGAGTGGTGGTGAACGGTAGCGACGGAAGTGCTACTTGCGTTGAGGTCGCCGGTCGAGTAGGAGATGATAGAATCGAATGACAAGTGAAGATGGTGGTCGAGTGAACAGGTCACAGGTGAGATGAGTTGACGGTCTAGTCGATTTCCGCGCGTGTTAAGTTTCCTGGTCGATTGGCCCTTTTGACTGTTACTTTCACTTTTCCTTTTGTATTGCTCATACTCCCTTCTGTAGATTCCTGAACACAATAAAACTAAAAACCAAAATCAAAAACACAAGGATCCTAAAAAATATTTACAGTGATACCTTTGGGACTTCCTCCCAAGTGAGCTTGTTTAAAGTCCCTAGCTTGACTTTGCATACTCCTTATGCTTTGGGAGGGTCATAGCGAGGTGGTGAGCTCCCCTCTGGTATGTCTTGTCTAGCCAGATACTCTTTAACATTCTGTCCAGGTTCAACAACAAATGAACTGCTCTTCTTCATTATCCCAAACCTCCACCTTAATTTCCTTGCAGGAGAACTTCTCATTGTACCTTGGAGCTTCTTGATTTGCCCACTCATCTCCTTCACCATAGCTGTTAACTCTCTCACTGAATCCCCTAGAATCTTGGTAGTTTGGAGTTCAGACAAACTGTCAAGCGCGGGAGGACTTGTCTCTTGCGATTGGTGAAGTTTAGGAAGCAGGTCATGACGCTTAGGGAGAGCAACAACTGCACTCGAGTTGGAACACGGTTGAGTGAACCTTCGAGTTTTTTCTTTGGTTACCCAAACTCTTGTTTCTGCCTCATTGACACCCTCAAAGATGTCAAACCCAGCTTTCTGATCTTTTTCTTCAATCACGAAGGTCTGCCCATCAATAGTTGGCTTCTTCTTAGCATCCTTGATATCAAATTTCATCTTGAAATTCTTACCCAGATTGAGATCAATCACCCCCTTCTTGACATCAATGACTGCTCCAGCTGTAGCTAAGAAAGGCCTTCCCAGGATTAGTGGATCTTTAGGCTCTTCATCCATTCCCAGCACCACAAAGTCAGTAGGAATCTCAGCTTGTCCAATTTTGATGGGCAAGTTCTCTAATAGACCATGAGGCAATCTAGTAGTCCTATCAGCCAATATTAAGCGGAGGTTGCATGACTTGTATTCGTTGAATCCTAGCCTCTGAGCTACAGAGAGTGGCATGAGGCTTACTGAAGCACCAAGGTCGCATAGGCACTTTTTGAAGGCCAATGGACCTAGAGAACAAGGCAAGGTGAAAGAACCAGGGTCCTCTAGCTTCTTTGGGATAATCATCTTCTGAATAACAGCCTTGCATTCATGAATAACCCCACCTATGTCATGCACTACCCTCTCATCTTCCAGAGCCTTAGCTTGAGCTCCTTTAGCTATCTCCTCCTTCTCTTTGGTCCTTTCTGTTACCAAATCAGTTAAAAACTTTTGATATTGAGGCACAAGTGCAAATGCATCAAGCAAAGGCATCCTAAGTTCAATCTCCTTGACTTGGTTTTCAAACAGAGTTTTATACTTCTCAGTAAGCTGCTTCTTAAACCTCACTGGAAATGGTAGAGGTGGCTTGTATGGTGGAGGAATGAATCTCACAGGTTTATCCTTGGGAGCAGCAGGTTCTTTAGTAGCTTCAGGATCAGATTGCTTGGCTGACTTAATTGGATCCTTGAGCACCTCGACGGGATCCATTATCTGAACTACATCTTGAAGAAAATCCTCCCCATCTAAACTCTCATTGTCCTTAGTGAGCCGTATATCTACAGCTTGGGTGGTGATGGCATGGATAGTAGCATAGTCTTTGGGATTTTGAACTGCTTTTCCAGGTAGTTGGCCAAGTGTTAGGGTAGAAGTAGAAACAGTCTTGCCTTCCATGTACTTCATCTTGGAGTTAAGAGCTTCAAACTTGACATTAAGATCATTGTATGAACACTCCATTCGCTGACTGAGTTCAGCAAACTTCTTAGCAGTATCCAGAGATCCGCTAGCTTGACCCAGAAGAAGTTGTTGCATCATTTGCTTTATTTCTTGATCTGGGGCTGGAGTAGGCTGTACTGGTTGAGGGCGGAATCCTGGTGGTGGTCCTGAGGGAGCTTGGTATCCTTGCTGGAACTGTTGTTTAGGGACGAATCCCTGATTGTAATGCACAAAAGGTTTTTGTTGATCTTGTTGTTGCTGCTGAGGAGGGTACACCTGATCCTGTGGATTTGCAACGTTGGTGCTCCGGTAAGACAAATTGGGGTTCATCTGATAGGAGTTATAACCCTTGTTGTATCCACCTTGATTGTGAACATAGCTGATCTCTTCACTCTGCTCACCCTCCCCATCTGGAACTTGGAAAGGGTCGTCCTCAGAGACGAAGTGGACGCTCCTCTGCTGAGTCAGCAAGATACGGTCAAGCTTTTCATTGACATTCTTGAGGTCCTTCTTGTACTTCTCTTCAGACCCAGCGTCGCCACAAAATATGCGGTCATAATCCTCATTGTAGTTGCCGTCAGACTGAGCGAGATTCTCCACCAATGGCCAACCTTCATCAACGTCCTTGTTCTGGAAGTTACCAT
The DNA here is from genome assembly GCF_030686135.1 of Camelina sativa. Lineage (NCBI taxonomy): Eukaryota > Viridiplantae > Streptophyta > Magnoliopsida > Brassicales > Brassicaceae > Camelina > Camelina sativa. The sequence goes on along the minus strand of NC_141884.1, from coordinate 6,395,386 downwards.
TAGAAGCGGTGTCAAGCAGCATACGTATTTTGGGAAGGACACCACGGTAGAGAGTACTCAGTAATGACTCGTTGCTGAAACCATGGTGTGGGCACTGGCTGTGGTAACCCTTGAAATGCTCCCATGCTTCACAGAATGATTCTGAGCTCTTCTGAGTGAAGCTGGAAATCTCATTCCTGAGACGTGCTGTTCTAGAGGTGGAGAAAAACTTGGCCAAGAATGCCTTCTTGCAACCATCCCAGGTGGTGATTGATCCCTTGGGAAGGTTTTTCTCCCATTGATGAGCTTTGTCTCCAAGGGAGAATGGGAAGAGGCACAACTTGTAACCATCCTCACTCACGCCGTTGATCTTCGTGAGACTGCAAAGACGGTCGAACTCGTCCAAGTGGTCAAGTGGATCCTCCATAGGCAACCCGTGAAACTTGTTTCCTTGGATCATAGTGATCAGACCACTTTTGATCTCGAAGTTGTTGTTCTGCACGGCGGGAGGGACGATTCCAGCACGTTGAGTGTGAGTGTTCGGTGCATCCCCAGCACCAATGTTTCGCGGTCCCTGATGTGGTTCATGCTGTTGTTCCATAGTGACGTGTACGGGATGATCAGTAGGTGGACGAGCTTGTCGTGGTCTTTGTAACCGATTGATGTCGTCGATAGCAGGGAGGAGATTCTGATGTCCTCTTGATCTGGTGTGCATGCAATGCTGCAATCAACAGGTTCCTAAGATGCAAAACAAACAAGCAAACAACCAAAACAAGTCAGTACTCAGAATGATAAGTGTAACAGAACTTAATCTTACAAAACTTGAAATCTCAAATGTAACAAAACGAATCCCAAATGGCAACGGCGCCAAATTGATACTAGGATTTTTGTGTGTCTTATCCTAGTAGGTTCAATTAACCTTAAGTGTTGTAGTATTTAAGGTGTCAATCAAAATGGGATGTTGCTAGCAATCAAGATGCAATCAAGGAATCACAAGTCAAGCCAATTCAAAAAGAGTGTTTTTTCTAACAATCCTAGAATGACAAAAAATGCAAACGGAAATGTGTTCTAGAACTAGAAACGAGAATGCAAGACAAGAAATGAAAATTAATAAAAACAGAAACGAGTCTAAGCATGAACTAAAAAGCAAGAAGCGAAACAATCTCAGGAATGTAATATCAATCAAAAGGATAAAAGTCCTAAGGATGGGAGTAATTGATGTCGGTGGAGTATCCTAGTCTACAGAGTGTTTAACATACCACAAGCAATCTATCCCTAAACAATGAACATCACAACTTAGCTAATCCAATCTCTCGGTAAAAGCTACTCAGACTCAATCACTTCCATACATAGCTCTCGCTAGAGAAACGTGGTCGAGCAGGCATGACAAACAAGTTCATTCACGTCAACAAACATCCTAGACAACTAATCTCTTAGGCTAGGAACGTAAGTCTCTAGCACTAGTTGGTCAGACATTTCATCGAACACCTTTTGGGTGTGGAAATGTCTCGAACCTAGTTCCAATTGATCAGAGAGAAACTAGTAATTCTAACTCTAGTCCAGAAGGGAATCATACAAATCAAGCTTAAACACCCTACATCCTAAGATCCTCCACCTAATCTATCCCATCCTCAAGAACTAACGCACTACTCAGATCCAGAAATCATCATCAACAATACAAACTCAGAAAACATTGAAACAAGCATTCTTAGATAGGTAAAAATAAGATAAACAAGTTTGTAGAAGAAATCAAATGCAAATACTCAATGTATCAAAAGATATCTGGATACAAAGTCTGAGAATGGTTTTCGGTGGCTAGGGAAACCTTACAAAATAAAAACGAGATAAAAACTAAGATGATGTCGCAAAGACTTCACAAAACGTATTTATAGTAAAGACATAAATTCCCTAAAACTTAAAACGACAAGATGAAGAGTCGGTTTGGGAATCTCCTGAAGCGTGTAAGATGGAACGTCTTCCTGACATGTGCGAACGAGAAGTGGCTCGAGTGAGTGATGGCGTCGGCTCAAACGGTAGTCGACGACGGAGTGATGACGCGACTCGAGCGGATGTATGATGACGGAGTGATGGCGCGACTCGAGCGGATGTGTGATGACGGAGTGATGGCGCGACTCAAGTGATGGCGTTGGCTCGAGTGGAGTGATGGCGTTGGCTCGAGTGGAGTGATGGCGTTGGCTCGAGTGGCGCGACTCGAACAGCACGACAGCGCGACTCGAACGGCACGACAGCGCGACTCGAACGGCACGACAGCGCGACTCGAGCTGGATGTATACACTTCCACTAAAACGATGATAACTTTTGAACCACAGCTCCGATTAGCTTGAAATAAACGGCATTGGAAAGATGACTCAATTCTATACAACTTTTATGAAGACGTCGAAAGCTGAATCCCCCGACCGGTGGCTCGAAGGACGACTCGAATGGCCACTCGAACGGCGATGCTGAGCGATGTGTTCCCAACGTCTCCTAGATACCTGAAATACTCCAAAGTGCACAATGTATGCAAGAATGATGCAAAAACTACCTAGACATGCAAAGTGTATAGAAAAGACTAGAAAATGTTGCAAAACAATCAGTTGTCCTAGCTAAATGCATGATAAACATATGCTAAAAGGAGACAAAATATAGACATATCAGAGAGCTGGTCATATATCAATTTGTTTATGAACTATGAGGTAACACAATATAAAAATATTGTTTGACATGTATGATATTTGCAGGTGAAGATATTGAGTATCCGAAGGGGATAGTGTTATAGGAGGTATATAGGAAAGCCATGGAGAATAGAGTATTTCTGTTGTATCGAAGCTCCTCCGAGGTATATGGAATAGTGTTATATGATATTTGATGCCTCACCATTTGCCCACAGCTGTGAAAAGGAGCACCGACCTCTCTATGGCTGCGGAAAGAAGTAGCGCCGTCTCCACAGCCTTCTCTTAGTTCTCTATAGATGTGTATGTGATGATGATATATATGTCAAGTCGTCTTTAAACAGAAACTCTTTTGTTTTTTTAGGTGTAAAACCTTTTGAGCTAGTTTTGATAAGTTCGATGTCAAAAAAAAGAAAATTTTATTTTGGTTTGATGAAAACCAATTTTTCATGTTGGCGTGTTTCTTGTGGTTTAGTATTCCTTTAAATTTGAGAATTGTATTAATAACGAAAAAAAAGAAAAAACGGCGTTACCTGAAATGAAAGAAGCAACTGTTTCTATCTATTTTATACTGTATACTCGACCGGTGTATGAAGATGGATAAAGTGATGGTTATAGAATGTTTGCAACGGATAAGGCCACACCCACAATGCTGAAATGAGGTAAACGTAGAGTCTTTGTCCCTGATCCTATTGAGTGTTTTCAGTTGGGTCAGAATATCCCAAATACATTTCTAGGAAGTTCTTAGAGATAAGTTTAGATTTTGATAGAGTAATGCATACAACTCTAGAATGATATAACATGAGAAAACAGGTTGAAGCTTTTGCTTGTGGAGAAAGAAACCAAACCATGAGAAACTAGCCTCGACCATCACGGTTCCCTCGGCCTCCAGCTAGCATCCAGCTGAGGGAGTCGTCATATCCAACATGATGGACTCATCGTCTACATTCAGTCCCGGCATTTTCAGTGTTGCAAACTGGTTATTTACAAGGCCTTTCCCAACCAATCCTTCTTTGACCAACCTGCATACACTAGGGTCATCTATGCCATCATCAAGGGAGGAAGTGCTGTAATGTTTTTAGTTTCAGTTTCTAAGTCAGTAGGAGCGACCCTTTCAGTGTATGATGACCCTGTGTGTGGTTGTACCAAGAGTAGGCTCTGTCGTGGCTGCAGTGTCAAAACCAGAGAATTCTCTGAAGTTGCCGTATGAGAAAGTTCAAGATCAAGACTTGGCCCTGTTTCACTCACTAGCTTTGCTGTGTTTGCGAAAGTTCCTGGAGCTGTGGTTTTGATCTAGTGTCATAGATTGTAAACATTGTCTTCGCTTGATACAAAATTTCTTCTAGAGGATGTGTTTATGGTAAATGTGTTAAAGAATGTTGAATAGATTGGATTCAATTCTTTTGCTCAGAATTCCGTTTCCCCTTTGGAGTCTATCCTTCCGAGTGCAACAACAAGCACTGAGTAGCCAAAGCAAGTTACACAAGTCCACCGCTTTTTCCTGTATTATGCAAATGACACCTTCACAATCCATGATCATTTATATACCTAGTTGCAGGACTTTTTGAATAACACAGATGATGGTGTTACTTACATGGAGACTACTCCTAGTTATAATTACTTAGTCTACATCTGTTATGATGCTTTTGGTTTTATCTTTGTTCTTTATGCTGGTTGAGTCCAAAGTGCTTTTTGCATCTAGTTATCATCCACACTGAGAGATTATTACTCCTGGTTTATAATGTTTTGGCCTAAATCTGTGATGATGCTTCGGGTTTGGTTCATTCAATCTTAATGGAGAAAACAAAAAGGCAACAAACAGAGGATTCTTTCACATAAGTCTTAAAGATAAAAAGCAGTTAATCTTACATAGATTACTTGCATAAACAAAGGATAAGTAAAGCTTGTAGATTTTGGTATGCTCTAAAGCCATTGATCACCATCGATAAAGGATATGTTGGTGAAAGGAGCTGCTTCACTATCGGTGAGTTGCTTCCCATAGGGAACTCGTTGACTATGATTCACTCCAGGTCCGTAGCACCGATGTTCTCCGTAATACACCGTCTTTTGCGAACTGTGATGTTCCATATCATTCCACCCATCAAGAGAAACCACTTTTGACATGTATGTCTTGGAAAAGACAACTCTCGAATATGGTCTCCACGCACGCCCAAGCCAAACTTTCGCGCTTCCTTTAATTTGGCAATTCACAAAAACAAATCCGGTTCGGTCTCTTAACGTGTTCCTTCCGTTTGCCGTAATACACCCGATTGTATTCTCCTTTGCTACGGAATGAATTATGCAATCCTGAAAAGGAGGAAAGTATATGGTTTCGGATTGTTAATTACATGTCAAAATTCTATGTGAGAAACGTTAATAATCATATTGTTGTATCTTTTTTCTTACATCATAAAGCGATCTCCCATTACCGAATATGAAGTCTATAGATCCTTCGATGAAGCACTCTTTGAAGTAATGCCTTCCTTCTTGGTCTAATAGTGTGTCTTGGTTCCCATAGAAGCCACATCCATAGAAGGCAACTTTGTCACCTACAATTTTTAGAGCCACGGCTTGTGCATCGACTGCTCCGGGGTTGGGTGCGGGAGACGTGTTCTTATACCATGCAAATGACAAAACGTTAAGGGTAGAGAAGTTTATTAGAAGCCATAAAACAGGGGAAAAAATCATTAGATACCAATAAAACAGAGAGAAAATTTTGTTAGATACATCAATTAAGTCTAACTATCCACCAACGAAGTAAATAATTCATTAGAAACTATAAAACAGAGGAAACAATATCTCAAAATTTTGTGTAAGAAAGAGAGACAATCATTAGAAACCATAAAACAGAGGAAGTTTTTAATTAGATACTCTATCAAATTTAAACTATCTACGAATGATGATACATCTCTTTAAAACCATAAAACAGAACAAAGACCACTTTACTTATTTTACCAGTATCTTAAGTTCCAAGCAAAAAAATTTCTCTGTTATTAAAATGAGACAACTTAACAAAAATTTCCATAGAACTAATAAATTATACTTCAAAATGATATAAGAAAATCAGAGAATATGATATAAGAAAATCAGAGAAAATGATATACGAAAATCAGTAAATTATACTTCAAAATGAGACAACTTACCTTGAAACTTATGTTTTTGGCAGTGAATTGATCTCCATAGAGAGCCACTGAGAAGCTTTCAGATGTTCCATGGGATGAAGAAGCTGTGTTGTTCCATTCAATAGATGTCCTTAAGAACCCCATACCTTGCATCACAAGGTTGTTCTTGTTCTTAGGAACAAAAACTCTCTCCCTAACAAAAATATATATATGATTAGACACCACAGGACATCTAAATATTATAAGGAAAAGGAAGAAGATTAGAGTGAAAGACTAACCTATAGATTCCAAAATCAATGAGTATGAGGGTCTTGGTTACAGTTGAGCCAATGCTTGCATTAATGGCATCTTGGATCTTTGTGAACCTTCCACAACCTTGAAGAGATACCTTGAACACCATGGAGTATCCCTTGGTGGGAAACTTTGAGAACTTAGCACATTTAGGAGAATCCATCTGAATTGGAGAGATGATGGATAGAAAGAAAATGAGGAAAAGCATGATAGACATAGTGTATCAAGAAGATGAAATGTAGAGAAATTTTTGAAGAGTTCAAAAGCTTTTTTTAAAAAAACTTGGGGAAGATGAAATGAGGAGAAAAGCTTCTTTCCTTTTTTATAAAACTTGGGGAAGATGATGATGATGATGTTGGTCAATTAGTATCCCAATTTTCATTTGATATTTCTTACTGTCATCACAACTAAAGATTCCCTGAATTTTCTTAATTTGTTTTAATTTTTAATTTTTCACCTCTTCAACTTTGTATGCAATGTTTCTATATTCAGCAATTTATGCATATGGTTTTGTAGTTTAGGCATTTAAGAAATTTGAGACTCATAAACGTCCTTATGAGTTGGTGTCATAGCTTTTTTGCACATGATGCTTTTAACGCTAGTTATCTAATTTTAGTGTCTATTTTCGTTTCTGTACACTAAACACTAGCATACATTTTGATTCTGCACCGTTGAGAGTAATTGATATCATGTACAGAGAAATAATTCTTCCATGATTAATGTTGTATTTTACAAGCTAAGGTTAATGTGTAATTTGTTCTCAAACAAATAAAAAAAAAATCTGATTTTTGTTTTGAGAAAAATTCATTGAAGGCCTAAATTATTAACACACAATACAAAAATAGTATTTGTGTATGAAAGTTTACAAATAGTTGGGGTTTCTTCAAAATTTTGGATATTTGGTTTAATTGATATCATATACAGTGACATAATTCATCCATGATTAATGTTGTATTTTACAAGCTAAGGATCATTTTTAAAAGAAAAAAAAATAGTGTGTATATATAATAATATTTTATGATCATCTTCCAAAAAATTAAAAGAGTGTGAAAGTTTAAGGGGGTGTATTCAACTTGACATTTTAAGTGATTTGTGTAAAAGTTACAAATCCTATGTTATTCAATCATGGATTTTAAAAATTCTCCTGAAATCCACCGTTAATGAACTGATGATTTAAAAATCTACTTTAAAATCCACTGTTATTCAAAACAGTTTGTGGATTTGGATTTTAATAAGTTTTAGAGATTATGGAGGATTTGAGAGGGTTTGTTTAGTTAAAAAAACAAAAATCCAAATCTCATAGTTTTAGGTGGGATTTGAAAGAATTTTACCAAAAATCATATGAACTTCCCTAAAATCTATCAAAATTCCAAATTTACTAAATCTCTAAAATCCTCCAAAATCGTTGTTTCAATACACCCTCCTAAGTGTAGTGTAGAGATAGACTGAAAATAAGAATCATAAACAAAAATTATAGAAAACTAAACTAAAATGGTTTGTTTGAAAGTAAAAAAAAGAATAAAAAAATTGTTTATAAACCAAACCGAGCCTTGTTTAAATATAAACCGAACCAAATCAACCTCAAATATTAAAGCTTTTACTACAAGGATAGGAATACGCGGGAAAATATTTAAGTCATTTATTCATAACGCTGCCGAGAGAATTGCTAAACCGGACGTCAATGATTTGGATTTGGTTTAGAACCGCGCGTTGTGGTTAACAAGAAAAAATTAAATAAAAGGACGTGTAGTAGTCAGTAGCGTTTTCTTTGTTTTTGTAATGAAGTTTAAAAAGATACATTTTCATCACATCTATGTAATGTAATCATGATTTGGAATTTTACATCGAGGGAAACTGTCAATGATCGTCTCTTATCCAAATAAAAGATTCCCTGATTTTTATTTTTCTTTAACTTCTTATGAAATATTACCATTTTGGTTTAGTATAACAGAATATTTATTAAATGGTTTTGTAGTTTGTGCAAATAAGAATTCTTACAGGTCTATGAGGGTTGCTTTTACACTCATCTTCTGTTTTTCATTTATTGTTATGTAATAAACCAACTAAATAAAGGCACGCATTTTATTTTCAAGTATTTTGTTTTTAAATAATCTTTGTTTGGGAAAATCTCACAAAAACTTAAATTCTCCATACATATTTGTTTATGAAAAGTTCATAGGGTACGTAGAGATTTCTTAATTACTGTATAAAAGCGATATACAGTATGTGTATATAGGATAACCAAAGTATTTATCTGAAGATTGACTTTTTCACCAACACAATAAAAAGTCAACCTTAATATTCGACTCATTTAATTAGGCTAACGAAAATCCCAAAAGGTGAAACAAAAGCTTGGTAAAAAGAAAAGGAACATATGTTTGACAAGAGTAAATAATGTATGAGAAATATAGAAAAGATTGCTAAAAACTGACCAAATAAAGGATATAAACGAATTGATTACATTGTATTATGCCGTCCATATATAATATTTACTATAATATTCACATTTTTTATTTGCAAACAATATGTGTTTTTCTATATTAGAGGGTAAATTTCATTAGACACATCTTTTTTTTTTTAGGCAACCACCCATAAGACACATCTGCTGTATTACGAAATTTCGATGTATGAGGAAATAACATAAAGTCGACAGCTGCTGCTGACCACTGAAAACGAAACCTGAAAGGTTAGTGTGAGGCCTTTGGACCACCTAAAAAGTAATAATTTTTGACGTAGGGTTCATATTTACCAATTACGAACATAATTTCAATTTTGTTGCTAGAAAAATAACCATCTCTTAATGGCTTATTACCGAAATTGCTACTGCAAATTAAGACTAAACAAAATAATCTTAGATTATTACCGAAATAATCTACTGCAAAAATGGAAAACAATATTAAGAAAACACGCGGATCCTACTATATACCCTGGTCAGGTTCAATGTTGAGTGTTCTTCGGAAAATGTTATTGGGCCTTAAACTTACTTATGACCCAGTGAAAGCTGAAATTTAAGTGACTATCAAAATAAATCCATGCATTCATGCAATATAACCGGTTCGATAGATTATGGTATTGACTTTTGAGGCTAAGGCACGTGCGTGGCATAGAAGGTTCGACTAAGCTATGCAGTATATACATCATCATCTTGTTAAAAGGGAATTTTATTAGAAATACCACTTTTCAAACAAAAGTTGTGGAAAATGCCACTTTCTAATTTTCATTTTCAAAAATGCCATTTTTTATTTTGTGCCATATATGAAAAATACGAAAATACCCTTTCATTAAATCATTGATTATTAACATTTACAATTAAGATTTTGAAAATAAATCAAGATTGACATTAATTGTTTGTAAACATTTTGTTCATCATTTTGTAACAATGTGGTGGACAAAAACTTTGGTCGTTGTATTTGGTCTCCCGGAATTGCATATATGCAGTGTGGACATTGTTTTGGGTTAGTAGTGGACACAAATCTTCATATTAAACCTTGGATATGGTCTACTCATGAGACGAAGAACATAATGGTGATGGACAAAAAAATCTTGGCTACTAGATGTGGTCCATCGTATCTGCAGACCTGCAGTGTGGACAAGTTTTTTGTTAGCAATGGAAACAAAACACATGACCAAACGGATATAGTCCACTGAAGAGATAGAAGGACATTATAGTGGTAGACAAAAACCTGGTCGGTTGGATCTGGTCCACCGGATCTGGAGACCTACAGTGTGGACAAGTTTGATAGTGGTAGACAAAAACTTGGTCGGTAGGATCTGGTCCACCGAACACCAGATTTGCAGACCTCAAGTGTGGACAAATTTAATTGTTAGCAATGGACATAAAACGCATTACCAAACATATATAGTCCACTAAAGAGAACGAAGGACATAATAGGGATGGAAAAAAACCTGGTCGGCTGGATCTGGTCCACCGGAGTTGCAGACCTGCGGGTTTTTCTGCCTGCGGTCGAGTATAAGAACTCTGGAACAAGACCTAGCGGTTTCACCTGCCACGGTAGAGGCAAATAGATCAGATAGAGGTCTCAGTTGAAGAGAATTGTGTCTTGATGAAGAATTTCTCCATTATATGCAGACTAAAGACTGAAACAGTTGGAGTTTTGCAGAAAGAGATTCAGTTTGTTTTACCCAAAAAAAAAGATTCAGTTTGTGGTGTAGCACCAACAGCAGACTGAGAAACACTGAGGTAGAAGAAGATGAAAAATCGAGAGAGAATGAAGATGGAGAAACATAAAAGTCGAGAGTTAAAATGAGGAGAGAGAGATTTGTTTTTTGGAAAAAAAAATTGTGTTAAATTATTATTTTGTGTTAAAAATAAAGAAGGGTATAATAGTATTTCAGTTATGGGGTTGTGGCAAGCGGGAAAAGGAATTGAGAAAAATGGCATTAACCAAAATGTTGGGTACTGTACATGGCATTTTTGATAAAATTCTCTTGTTAAAATCAATCCCTCACTTTCATATTGCATAAGCATTTGAACCATCTTCACCATTGTATCAGTCAAAAATAACCTGACCATGAAAGTTTAAATTTTAAATTCAGTTTAAGTTTAATTTCATGTATGTCACTAGTCATTAACACTAAGATATTGTAATATATTCATTCTGTGGCATCTATTCTAACCTAACAAGAATATTTCTAAGCCCACACTATCTTTGACTATAAACCCTTTCAATAAGCCATATCCAACTATTCCAATCAATCAAATTTCACTATTATTACTGCTTAAAAAGGCTGCTGATATGGGGTTGACATATGAATTAACCCCTTCATTTGGCGCATTCAAGTAATTTCATTATTGGACGCAATACAATTACTGCTTAATCTCGCGAAGCATCCGAAATCGTGTTTGCTGATAAGAAGATGAAAGCATAGAGAGTCTTGCATTAAATCTTCTACTAATTATTTGTTCTTTGTTAACTTTTTTTCTTATAAATATAATGTGTGTAAGTATGCAAAATTAAACCAAAAATTTACAATAGCGAGATAGATGTACGTATAGTAAGCATACTGTTCCTTTTTTCTTTTCTAATGGGATGTGTAGTCAATTTTGCATATATAGTTATAACAATTGGTCATATATCATATATGTGAACTCAATTTGGTTATGAGCTACACGATATAAAAATATGTTTGATGTATGATATTTTGAGGTGAAGCTATTGGTCATCCAAAGGGTATAAAAAAGATGTCATACGAGATATGGGAAAGCCAAGGACAATAGAGTATTTGTGTTAGTTATTTTATTTATTTTGGTTGTGGAAAGTGTGACGAATCATATTGATCATGGTCATATGAACATGTTAGGGCTCTTCATTTGAGATTTTTTTTTTTATTATTTTTTTTTAATTATTGGTGGTTTGGCTTTGTTTGGTTTACTTAGCCTTAGGTGGGTGGAAGCGCTCTTATATAAGATGCATCTATGTATCACCATTTGTTTCTGATGTGAGCAGGAAGATGATAGAAGTGTGTAAGAGATTCTTCGAGCTACCGTACGAGGAGAGATCAAAATACATGTCGGCTCCAGTACGATACGGCACGAGTTTCAACCAGATCAAAGACAATGTCTTTTGTTGGAGAGACTTCTTGAAACTCTACGCACATCGTCTGCCTGATTATCTTCCTTATTGGCCTTCTTCTCCCTCCGATTTCAGGTAAGATTTCCCACATTTACATTTTTTTTCGTTTTCTAAAATATCAAAAAATAAAATATAGATATTTTAAATTTTGAAATAACAACAAGAAATTTAACAAAGACTTTTAGCACATGTGTTTTAAGTATTAAACTCGAAAACAGGTAGTTCAAAGGTATATGTGTATTACATCTTTAGAGATATAATTCAGAATCTTTTACCAAATTCTTCTATTTTGATGGTGGAGGAGTTGCCAGAGGGAAGTCAGTTGATGGTGGTGAATTGTTATCCGCCTTGTCCGGAGCCGGAGCTGACGCTAGGGATGCCACCTCACTCAGACTACGGCTTCTTGACGCTTCTTCTTCAAGACGACGCCGAAGGCCTTCAGATTCTTTACCGTGACGAGTGGGTCACTGTTGATCCCAAACCTGGCTAGCTCTTTTGTCGTCAACGTCGAAGCATATTCCTTGAACGTTTTCTTAATTTCTTCTAATAAATGCAATCATTCCTATTTTCCATGAAGGGTTTTTTTTTTTGTTTTTTTTTGTTGTCTAAGTAATTTGTATCTTAAATTCCAACTATATTGTCTAACTTAGAAAAATATATAGTTTGTTACTACATAAAAGCATTTCTCATGAAAAATAATTCTACAAGATATTAATCATAGTTAGACTAGTAGTTAATTTTTGGTTGTTTAGAGATTGGTATTTAAAAGTGATTATCACGTCAAAATTAGTTTCTATAATATGGATCTCTATTTTTTTTTTTTTTTTTAACTAACAATTTTGGTCACTCTTTCTGTACCCTCACATTCACATGTAACTTTTTATTTATTTTATTTTAGTCAATAATGTATCATTAATTAGGTTCACAAAATCTCAAAACGAAAAATCTTGTCTAAAAGGATAGAATAAAAATATGCTGACCAAAACAAAAGGAAAGAAAAAACAGAAATTAGTGAGAATGTAGAACCAATCGCCAAAAAAGGAAACAAATATAAAACCGACGAAATAAAGGAAACAAATATGAATTAATTAATACATAGTATAATTGAGTCTTCCATAAAATTAACTTTTTTTTGGTTTTCTTTGGAAACAATAAAAATGTCATACTAACATTTATGTGATGCATTCTCTCCTACATATATTCTTAATGGCTTTGAGTCCGGGGCAAACACACAAATCTAAGTTCTGCATAAGTCCTAAGAAAATTGAAAGAGTTGGAAAGAGAGGAGGATATGTTGGCTTGTAAGAGTTTGGTTATCGGCCTCATAATTGTTTCTCTTTTTGGTCTTCACCAATGTAAGAATTTGTTTTAATATTTTTTCTCCCACAAATCAAAACTAACGATATATATGCAAGGTTTTATTAGCATGTGTGTGTTATTTTCAATGTATATATATTTACTTTTTGTTAAAGCCTTTTAAATGTACGTATTACACACTAGAATTAGTCCATACTCATACGAATTCAGTTTGTTACATGGTTAGTATTCTTTTTTTTTTTTTATTTGTGTGATTACTACATGGTTAACGTTTTGTTTTATATATGAGCTAATAATGACAGTGTTGTTTGGTGCATAATATTTTCAGGTCAAGAAGATCATGATTATGAGCATCCAAAGGGAATAGAAAGATGTTTTACGCGATTTGTTGGAAGGCCATATAGATTGGAGGATTTGTGTTGTGTCGAAGCTCCTTGGATTTGCTTCGCTGGCTACCTTGCGGAAGAATGCATCAAGAGGTGCCCGCCTCTTCGTGAAGGTGTTCCTCAGCCTCCACCGCCGCGAAAAGGAGCAGCGCCGTCTCCACTGCTGCGAAAAGGAGCAGCGCCCTCTTCACACCTGCGAAAAGGGGAGGCGACGTCTCCATCACCCATGTCATCTCATTTTTAATCAAGTCTTTCAATAAATAAATAAACCTTTTGGATGATCTCTTAAAATATTTAATTTAAACATTCAGAGTCGAAAATAATTTTCCATATTAATCATTTATATTGGTTCTTAAAAAGTGCGATGACAAATTGAAAATAAATAATAATCTCCCTACCTATTTATGGGATATATAGTCTATTTTGCACATATAGTTGTGAGAGCTGGTCATAAATGTGAATGATCAATTTGTTTATGAATTATCACTACAAGAAAACAGGCAATTTACGACTACGATTGGCGACTAAACTCGTAGTCGCCAAATTTAGTGACTATATACCGACTGTTTAACTACTACTTTACAACTGCTAAAACTTAGTCGTAAATTAGTCGTTTTTTACCGACTGAAATGAATAGTTGGTTCAGTAGTCGTTAATTAGCGACTATTTTACGACTGAAAGACAAGAAAGTAATTTTGTCAGCAAACAGTAGCTAAATTGGCGACTACATGGTGACTACTGCGGCGAGTCGTTAATTTGGCTACTAAAATACGACTAAATTAGTTAGTCGGATATTTGGCGACTACTAAGCGACTATTGAGGTGAGTCGCAAACATGTCGGCCAAAAAGAAACACGTTTTTTTCGTTTGTGGGGTTGGTAAGCTTTGTTTTGTTGCGACTGTTAGTTTGAGTCACATCAGAGTCGTTTTACAGTCGTTTTTCAGTCGCCAAATTTCTCTATATATACCACACCTTCCTTTCTTATTTCATTCACACCACAAGCAAGAGCATTAGCAAGAAAGAAATCGAGAGTAACAAAAAAAATTTTGAGAGTGAGAAAAAAAATAGAGTGAGAAAAAAAAAACAAGAGTGAGAAAAAAAATCAAAAGAGAAAAAAAAAACAAGAGTGAGAGATCTTTAATAATGGCGGGAAGTTCTAATTATAGTCATTTTCGGGAGTGGATGTATAAGAGGCTTGATGAAGTGACGGGAAATTTCACGGAAGAGTTCAGCACCGGGGTAGAGGAGTTCAGAGACAACTCTTTTGCAAACCGAAAATGATGATGCTGTATTGATGACTACAATTGAAGATATTGTACTTGACAATTTGGAAGAGGAAGTTAACCCAATAAATCTAGATTACGGCGTTGAGGATGTGGAACCTGAAGATGAATTCTTGTGTAATTTATCATCTTCGGATGATGAAGAACCAGATGATGAAGAATCCTCCTAATTATGTCTATGTCAAATTTGTGGAATAAATAATATGTAATATATCTTGAATTGTGTTCTAAATAATACGTAATATATATTAAATGTTATGTTTAAAAATATATAAGCTAAGCCAAATATATAAATTAAGCCAAATATATTAAATGTTATGTTTAAAAATATATAAATTAAGCCAAATATATAAATTAAGCCAAATATATTAAATGTTATGTTTAAAAATATATAAATTAAATTATATGAATTTAAAAGGATTAAGTTAAGCCACTGATTAGCGACTATTAAGTGACTAAGTTCAAAATACTTGGGTTTAATTACCTCAATCCGTTAATGGACCTGATTATAGACTTCTTAAACAAGCCCAGCCTTATAAAAAAATTAGTCTTTACAAATACCAACTACTTAGAGACTGATAGGCGACTAATTTGAAGCTTATTGGGTTAATTAAACACGAAGTCCATTAACGGCCCATCACACACGACCTAACCCTAATCGTTAACCTAATCTCTATTCATTCTAACATTTCTTCTTCTTTGTGTTCGTCGCCGTTTTCTCTCTACATCGAAACCCTAATCTTTCCCGTTCTTCCCCGTAAATCGCCGTTTTCTCTCTAACGACGAAGATGCCTCTAGTCAAGAAGCCTGGACGCAAGAGAAATGTTGCCCCCAACGCTTCTCTCAGACCCGGTGGCTCTAATCCATCATCTAAGGTGAGAAGACTCAATCCTCTACCGAGTCAATACAACTTCACTCCGGCGGCTGAAAATCCTACGCCTCCGACGCCTCCGACGCCTCAAGAACAAGTCCGCGTTTCTCCCCAGATATCGACATCCGCGGCACCGCAAGTCAGAAACTATCCACCACCGCAAATCCTTTTTCAAAGCTCCGTGAATCGAGTTGGTGTAGAGCATCCATCTCGGTCATCAACCGAAGTGATGAACAATCCACCGGTTCAATCGAATCCGTTGGAAGATTCTGCGAGATCTCCAAATGCAGCCTCTCACGCTCAAAGTCATCCTTCTTCTCAAGGTCACAACTTCGCAGAGTCAGATCCAGTCTTGCCGGAACTCCAGGAGGACACGTTGAGGGCTCTAAACGCGATACTTATGGTGCCGGACCGTCATACGTTCACCACCGTCCTCTCTCCGGAACCGAAGCCTAACACGACTTGGTATGTCTACGTTTTCATAATTTTACAACCGTGTTCTAGTTAGTTGGTTGATTTTTGTTGTCTGTTATTGGTTGGCTTCAGATTGTAGTAAACGAGTGAATGTGTTTAATGTCTGTTTCAGTGTGTAGTAAACGATTTTAACTAACTGTTATGTGACTTGATTCTTTTGTTATGTCTGTCAAAGAACTGACTTGATTCTTTTGTTATTTGAGGTTTACTCGTGATGCAAAATCAGCACTGGTTCGGAAGATTACTAGAGTTTTTACAAACAAATTTGATGGTCCATTCTACAATTGGTCATGTGTGCCTCCGGATAGACGAGAAAGATACTTCCTTGAGTTTGCGGTATAGTTTTATGTTCTGAGTTTCATTCATAGATAGGTTTTGATTAAGTTGTTGTTCACTAATGTAATTTTATTTTCCTTTTTTCATAGAAAACACACACTTGGGATCCTTTAATAACAGGAACAGTGCAACAGTATTTCTATGACATATGCCAACGACGGATGAAAAACATGGTTAGCGACGTTAGGACTAGTCGAGTGCAACCTAAATGGATCGAGGGTGACCTGTGGAAAGTAATGGTTGCTCAGTGGGAGACTGAAGAAGCACAAGAAAGGAGTCGAATCTATTCCAAAGCTCGCATGTCAGACCGTAATGGTCTCGGTCCTCACATGCACTTATCTGGGCCAACATCTTATCAACAAGTCAAACAAGGCTTGGTGAGTAACTTTGTTTTTTTTCTTACACCTTTGCAACTTAAACTTATATCTTAACCCTTTTCTTTGTTTTTGTAACATTCCAGGAAGAAAAACTTGGGAGACCAGTGAGTCTCGGTGAGGTTTTCAAAGAAACTCATACAAAGCCAGATGGTACATATGTGGATCGCAAGGCTGAGAAGATCTTTACAACTTATGAGAAAAACTTACAAGCTAAGCTATCTGAGATTGAGTCAGATCCTTCACAAGTTCATGAGCTCACAGCAGAAGATTATACTGCCATCTTTCTTCAGGTAAAGATACATTTCTCACAATCTATATTTAAAGAATCTTTAACTTTCATATTCTCTATTTACAGTTTCACCTTTTTTTTTTCTCAGTCCACCGAGAAGGATTCACGAGGTAATATTTTTGGGCTCGGTAGCCTCAAGGATCATCTTCAGGGTCTTCTCAATGGCAGCAGCTATCATCAACAAGGACAGTCATCATCGTTTGTAGCATTGCAAGAGCAAATGAAGGAAGCTCAAAGGATCATTGAAGAACAAGTTGCTTATGCGACAAAACGTGATGCTGAGTTTGCTGCTCGTGAAGCAGAACATTCCAAAGTTGTGGCTGAGCAACAGAAGAAGATAGATCGCTTGGAAAAGTTCATGCAGAAACTTGATCCGGCCTTTCTCGAGTTCCATGAGTCTGAATCAAGTGATGCACCCATCGACCCTCCTACATAAAGTGCATCTCCTCCTTAGGTTAATTCTTAGGCTACTTATCTCTCTCTATTTCTTACTCTAATGAACTTGACAATTTGGGATGATGTGTTCTTCCTTATCACTTAAGAGAATCATAGTGTTAGGTTCTCTCTTTTGGTTGTGACAAAAATATGGTTCTCTCTTTTTGTAATGGCTTATGTGGTGTACTAATTACAATTATGGTTAACTTTTGGTAATTAAAAATGCAAATTTTAAGGCTTTCTTTGATTATAAATTTGAGTTATAAGCAAAACAAAAAAAAAAAAGATTCTGGTTTTTAATCCCTATAGTCTTCAAATAGTCATTAAATCTAGATTAACATAGTCGCAACACAGTCGTCAAATAGTCGTCTCGTAGTAGCCAAGTAGTCGCTACATTTGACGACTATATCACAACTATTCTCAAACTAATCTCCTTCACATCGCATTAATCGTTAAACTGTCAGCAAATAGTCGTGAATGTTTACTGACTACTTTACGACTATCTGTACACAACGACTGTTCACATTTTAATTAATCGTAACTTAGTCACAAAACAGTCGTAAACGTTTACGACTATCTTACGACTACTTTTACGACTACGTGGATTAGTCGTAACGTAGTCGCTATTTACCGACTAAATTACGACTGAATTTCCTACCGACTAACGTTTTACGACAACAGTGATTAGTCGTAAAATAGTCGTAATTTATGAAATAGCGACTACGAAACGACTACAAATGCAGTCGTAAATGGCCTGTTTTCTTGTAGTGTATGAGATAACAGAATATAAAAATATTGTTTGACATGTATGATATTTGCAGGTGAAGATAATAGTGTTATAGGAGGTGTATGGGAAAGCCATGGACAATAGAGTATTTCTGTTCTATCGAAGCTCCTCGGAGGTATATGGGAATAGTGTTATATGATATTTGATGCCTCACCAAGTGCCCACCGCTGTGAAAAGGAGCACCGACCTCTCTATGGCTACGGAAAGGAGCAGCGCCGTCTCCACAGCCTTCTCTAAGTTCTCTATAGATGTTTATGTGATGATGATGTGATGATGATGCCCTATATATATATATATATATATATGTCAAGTCGTCTTTAATCAGAAACTCCTTTTTTTTTAGGTGTAAAACCTTTTGAGTTTTGAGTTTTGAGTTGAGCCGAACATATGGCTCGTTGGCTCTTCGAATAATAATATAATTGATTACTTATTTATGTCTTTACTTTTGTTTTACTTTAGAGTCAGATATTATAATACTACTTTGAAATTGAATTAATTATTTTGGTTTGATAAGTTCGATGTAGAAAACAATTTATTTTGGTTTGATGAAAATCAAGTTTTCATGGTGGCGTATTAAGTTTTTTGTGGTTTAGTACTAGGTAATTAGTCCACGCAATGCGTGGTTGTATGCATAATAGTTTTGATTATATTTCTTAAATTTTCTGAAACTAAAATATTGTTTTACTAATGTATAATCTCAAAAAAATATACTGTATGAATCTCAAAAAAATTTATAGAAATTTCTCAAACTAACACTCCTGTCAACATTTTTTTGGTAATGGTTATTTATTATACAAAATTTAAAATAAATAAACTTTTCTATAAATCAAAAATTAACCAATACTACAAAATAATATTACAAATTGATTAGCTATATTAATATAAATAATAATATAGAAATTTAAATTTTCCTGATATGAGAGAATCTATGTTTATGATCATGTTTTTATAAATTTAAAGATTTTTTCTTAATGACATTGTAAACATAAGACTGTAGTATAGTAAAATTGAATCAAATAAAATTATCAAAAAATTAGTATCTACATATAAAATTATTATATATAGAATATTCCTCATTTCAAAGTTTAAAGCAATTAAAATAATTAAAAAAAATATTAAAATTTTACCAAAAATATTCTTTCTTGAAATATAAATATATTAGTTGGAGGAATGAATGTAAAATTATTGGGTAGTAGTTACATTTGAGTTAAATGTAGAGTTAAATGGAGTTAAATGCCTTTAAAAGTGGGTTAATTATAAATAAATATTTTAATTTATTATTGACTTAAAAGAAAAGGAATACCAAGTGGCTCAATCAAAATTTAAACTTACACTTTTTGATTGTTTTGTTGATATAAACTCAACACTCACACATAATATTCCAAATTGAAAATATTACTTTTGAAGTGACAAACTAAATTAGTTTTTTAAAAAAATTATATGAACTTCAATCTAAAGATTTTTTAAAACCCCAAGAATAATTTCAATCCTTTTGTTTTTTTTTTTTTTTTTCACTCATCAATTTAATTTATAGTGCTAGATTTCATACTAATGGTTTCATCTTTAGAGGGTTTAGGTAAATGGTATTTTAATAATTATATTATTTTCTATATTTCACTTCCAGTTAAACATGATTTCCTTTTGGAATCATTTTTCATTTTGCTTAAATCAAGAAAATCAATTTTTTATAATTAAGTTCTTTTTGTTTTCAAAAACCTCAAATCTTAAATAATATAAATATTATATTGATCTTTACATATTTATCTATTGGATCACAAAACAAAATAGACTTTACAAAATAAAATAGACTTTATAATGGATAATTATATTGATCATTCTAAATTATTAAAAATGATACATGAATATGTAAGATAATCAGAGTACATAATAGAGAATTAGAGATGAATGATTTCAACTTCATGACCTTATTGTGTGGTGAGTATTGTAAAAGTATGAAAAATAATGACTTATAAGATGCTAATCTAAAATAGACAATGAAGATAAACCTTTTAAAACAGATTCTCAAATAAACTTGATTTTTTGTTAAAACCAACATATGTGAATTTAAATTTAGCTATGGAAATTTTAAAAATAAATATGAATAGATTAGAAAGGCAAGAAATATAAAAGAAATATTTTATTTTTATATAAATAAAATAAAAATTAAAAACAATGTTAATTATATATAATACTTTCTAAATTAAAATATAGAATCATACTCTTACAACACATATTAGATATAACAACATTTGATATTGGTGAGAGAGGAGGAGAGAATGATTACTTATAATATGATAATCTAAATTAGATAATGGAGATGAATCTTAAAATATAAAAACAATGTAAAATATATACATCATGTAGTCTTTAAAATTAAAATTTCGCATTAAATTTTTACAATGATATTTCATTTGGTTTTTTGTAACTCATACAACAAAAATAAGAAATTGAAAACATAAAAAAAATGATTTGAGATATTGTGGAAGAGAATGAGAGAATGTGAAAATGAGAAAGTAAAAAATGCTAATATGAAAAAATAGGGCAATGCTTATTTATATGATAAGAAGTGATGGAAGTTACATTTAGAATTACTGGAGTTACAAATATTATTTATTGTGTTTGAATAGGATTAAGTGGTAAAATATGATTAATGCATAATTTATTTTATTTTCAATTAGAATTTTGTTTTAATGTATGAATTAAATATATTGTATTAATTATGTCTTAAATATTATTTAAAGCAATTAAACAATTAGAAAGCAAATACAAAAATAAAAAAATGAGAAAGTATTAAAAGAAAATTAACCAATAAGGAGAGACCAAAGCCTTACTTTTATATATATATATGATTCCTTAAGTTTGAGAATTGTATTAATAACGAAAAAAAAAGAAAAACGGCGTTACCTGAATTGCAAGAGCCGACTACTCGACCGGTGTAAGAAAATGGACGAAATGATGGTTATAGAATGTTTGCCATGCTGAAATGAGGTAAAGGTAGAGTCTTTGTCCCTGATCCTAATGAGTGTTTTCAGTTGGGTCAGAATATCCCAAAAAGATTTCTAGGTAGATTCTTAGAGATAGTTTAGAGTTTGGTAGAGATTAGTATACAATTCTAGGATGAAATAACATGAGAAAACAAGTTGAAGCTTTTGCTTGTGGAGAAAGAAACCAAACCATGAGAAACTAGCCTCGACCATCACGGTTCCCTTGGCCTCCAGCTAGCATCTTCCTGTTACCGGTATTTTACAAAGGAGTCGTCATATCCAACATGATGGACTCATCGTCTACATTCAGTCCCGGCATTTTCAGTGTTGCAAACTGGTTATTTACAAGGCCTTTCCCAACCAATCCTTCTTTGACCAACCTGCATACACTAGGGTCATCTATGCCATCATCAAGGGAGGAAGTGCTGTAATGTTTTTAGTTTCAGTTTCTAAGTCAGTAGGAGCGACCCTTTCAGTGTATGATGACCCTGTGTGTGGTTGTACCAAGAGTAGGCTCTGTCGTGGCTGCAGTGTCAAAACCAGAGAATTCTCTGAAGTTGCCGTATGAGAAAGTTCAAGATCAAGACTTGGCCCTGTTTCACTCACTAGCTTTGCTGTGTTTGCGAAAGTTCCTGGAGCTGTGGTTTTGATCTAGAGTCATAGATTGTAAACATTGTCTTCTGAATGGAATTAACCTTTACGCTTGATACAAAATTTCTTCTAGAGGATGTGTTTATGGTAAATGTGTCAAAGAATGTTGAATAGATTGGATTCAATTCTTTTGCTCAGAGTTCCGTTTCCCCTTTGGAGTCTATCCTTCCGAGTGCAACAACAAGCACTGAGTAGCCAAAGCAAGTTACACAAAAGAAAAGGCAAGTCCACCGCTTTTTCCTGTATTATGCAAATGACACCATCACAATCCATGATCATTTATATACCTAGTTGCAGGGCTTTTTGAATAACACAGATGATAGTGTTACTTACATGTGCATGCAAAGCTTAGTTGGAAACTACTCCTGGTTATAATAACTTAGCCTACATATGTTATGATGCTTTTGGTTTTTATTTTTTGGGCTTATCTTTGTTCTTTATGCTGGTTGAGTCCAAAGTGCTTTGCATCTAGTTATCATCCACACTGAGATTATTACTCCTGGTTTATAATGTTTTGGCCTAAATCTGTGATGATGCTTCGGGTTTGGTTCATTCAATCTTAATCGAGAAAACAAAAAGGCAACAAACAGAGGATTCTTTCACATGAGTCTTAAGATAAAAAGCAGTTAATCTTACATAGATTACTTGCATAAACAAAGGTGTGCTCTTAAGATAAAAAAACAGAGGTATGCTCTAAAGCCATTGCTCACCATCGATAAAGGATATGTTGGTGAAAGGAGCTGCTTCCTTATCGGTGAGTTGCTTCCCATAGGGAACTCGTTCACTATGATTCGCTCCAGGTCCGTAGCACCGATGTTCTCCGTAATACACCGTCTTTTGCGTCTTGTGATCTCCCATGTCATTCCACCCATCAAGAGAAACGACTTTTGACATGTATGTCTTGGAGAAGACAACTCTCGCATATGGTCTCCACGCACGCCCAAGCCAAACTTTCGCACTTCCTTTAATTTGGCAATTCACAAAAACAAATCCGGTTCGGTCTCTTAACGTGTCCCTTCCGTTTGCCGTAATACACCCGATTGTATTCTCCTTTGCTACGGAATGAATTATGCAATCCTGAAAAGGAGGAAAGTATATGGTTTCGGATTGTTAATTACATGTCAAAATTCTATGTGAGAAACGTTAATAATGATATTGTTGTATCTTTTTTCTTACCTCATAAAGCGATCTCCCATTACCGAATATGAAGTCTATAGATCCTTCGATGAAGCACTCTTTGAAGTAATGCCTTCCTTATTGGTCTAATAGTGTGTCTTGGTTCCCATAGAAGCCACATCCATAGAAGGCAACTTTGTCACCTACAATTTTTAGAGCCACGGCTTGTGCATCGACTGCTCCGGGGTTGGGTGCGGGAGACGTGTTCTTATACCATGCAAATGACAAAACGTTAAGGGTAGAGAAGTTTATTAGAAGCCATAAAACAGGAAAAAAAAAATCATTAGATACCAATAAAACAGAGAAAATTTTGTTAGATACATCATTAAGTCTAACTATCCACCAACGAAGTAAATAATTCATTAGAAACTATAAAACAGAGGAAACAATATCTCAAAATTTTGTGTAAGAAAGAGAGACAATCATTAGAAACCATAAAACAGAGGAAGATTTTAATGAGATACTCTATCAAATTTAAACTATCTACGAAGGATGATACATCTCTTTTAAAACCATAAAACAGAACAAAGACCACTTTACTTATTTTACCAGTATCTTAAGTTCCAAGCAAAAAAATGTCTCTGTTATTAAAATGAGACAACTTAACGAAAATTTCCATAGAAGTAAGTAAATTATACTTCAAAATCATATAAGAAAATCAGAGAATCACTCTTACCTTGAAACTTATGTTTTTGGCTGTGAATTGATCTCCATAGAGAGCCACAGAGAAGCTTTCAAATGTTCCATGGGATGAAGAGGCTGTGTTGTTCCATTCAATAGATGTCCTTAAGAACCCCATACCTTGCATCACAAGGTTGTTCTTGTTCTTAGGAACAAAAACTCTCTCCCGAACAAAAATATAAATATGATTAGACACCACATCTAAATACTATAAGCAAAAAGAAGAAGATTAGAGTGAAAGACTAACCTATAGATGCCAAAATCAATGAGTATGAGGGTCTTGGTTACAGTTGAGCCAATGCTTGCATCAATGGCATCTTGGATCTTTGTGAACCTTCCACAACCTTGAAGAGATACCTTGAACACCATGGTGTATCCCTTGGTGGGAAACTTTGAGAACTTAGCACATTTAGGAGAATCCATCTGAATTGGAGAGATGATGGATAGAAAGAAAATGAGGAAAAGCATGATAGACATAGTGTATCAAGAAGATGAAATGTAGAGAAATTTTTGAAGAGTTCAAAAGCTTTTTTTTTAAAACTTGGGGAAGATGATGATGATGATGATGTTGGTCAATTAGTATCCCAATTTTCATTTGATATTTCTTACTGTCATCACAACTAAAGATTCCCTGAATTTTCTTAATTTGTTTTAATTTTTAATTTTTCACTTCTTCTACTTCGTATGCAATGTTTCTATATTCAGCAATTTATGTATATGGTTTTGTAGTTTAGGCATTTAAGAAATTTGAGACTCATAAACATCCATATGAGTTGGTGTCATAGCTTTATTGCACATGATGCTTTTAACGCTAGTTATCTAATTTTAGTGTCTATTTTCGTTTCTGTACACTAAACACTAGTATACATTTTGATTCTGCACCGTTGAGAGTAATTGATATCATGTACAGACAAATAATTCTTCCATGATTAATGTTGTATTTTACAAGCTAAGGTTAATGTGTAATTTGTTCTCAAACAAATAAAAAAAATCTGATTTTTGTTTTGAGAAAAATTCATTGAAGACCTAAATTATTAACACACAATAAAAAATAGTATTTGTGTATGAAAGTTTACAAATAGTTGGGGTTTCTTCAAAATTTTGGATATTTGGTTTAATTGATATCATATACAGTGACATAATTCATCCATGATTAATGTTGTATTTTATAGTCCTGGGCAATCGGCATAAACCGATCAAACCGAAACATTCGGTTTTCGGCAATGAATGAGAGAGGAGAAGTAAACCGATCGGTACAATTATTTTAGGAATTCGGATTTCGGTTTTCTCGGTTCGGTATCCGATTACCGATCGGTTTAAAAACCGAATTTTAGGAATTATTTTAGGAATTCAAATTTTTTAAAACCAAATTTTCCTTAAACCGATTAACCCGACCTGGATAACCCGGTTAAACCGAACGCCCAGGACTAGTATTTTACAAGCTAAGGATCATTTTTAAAAGAAAAAAAATAGTGTGTATATATAATAATATTTTATGATCATCTTCCAAAAAAAATAAAAGATTGTGAAAGTTTAAGTGTAGTGTAGAGATAGACTGAAAATAAGAATCATAAACAAAAAAATTATAGAAAACCAAACCAAAATGGTTTGTTTGAAAGAAGAAAAGAATAAAAAAATTGTATTTAAACAAAATAAATTAAAGCTTTTACTACAAGGATAGGAATACGCGGATATTAAAGCTTTTAAATATAAACCGAACCAAATCAACCTCAAATATTAAAGCTTTTACTACAAGGATAGGAATACGCGGGAAATCTTTTAAGTCATTTAATCATAACGCTGCCGAGAGCATTGCTAAACCGGACGTCAATGATTTGGATTCGGTTTAGAACCGTTGTGGTTAACAAGAAAAAAATAAATAAAGGACGTAGTAGTCAGTAGCGTTTTTTTTTGTTTTTGTAATGAAGTTTAAAAAGATACATTTTCATCACATCTATGTAATGTAATCATGATTTGGACTTTTACATCAAGGAAACTGTCAATGATCGTCCCTTACCCAAATAAAAGATTCCCTGATTTTTATTTTTCTTAACTTCTTATGAAATATTGCCATTTTGGTTTAGTATTAAATGGTTTTGTAGTTTGTGCAATTATAATTCTTACAGGTCTATGAGGGTTGCTTTTACACTCATCTTCTGTTTCTTATTTATTGTTATGTAATAAACCAACTAAATAAATGCACAAATTTTATTTTCAAGTAATTTGCTTTTAAATAAACTTTGTTTGGGAAAATCTCACAAAAACTTAAATTCTCCATACATATTTGTTTATGAAAAATTCATAGGGTACGTAGAGATTTCTTAATTACTGTATAAAAGCGATATACAGTATAGGATAACCAAAGTATTTATCTGAAGATTGTCTTTTTCACCAGCACAATAAAAAGTCAACCTTAATATTCGACTCATTTAATTAGGCTAACGAAAATCCCAAAAGGTGAAACAAAAGCTTGGTAAAAAGAAAAGGAACATATGTTTGACAAGAGTAAATAATGTATGAGAAATATAGAAAAGATTGCTAAAAACGTGGTAAATAGGAACGTAAAAAGAAAAACTGAAGAAAATACGAAATGATTACATTGTATTATGCCGTCCATATATAATATTCACATTTTTTATTTGCAAACAATGTGTTTTTCTATATTAGAGGGTAAATATCATTATACTACCCATAAGACACATCTTTTTTTTTTTGGGCAACCACCCATAAGACACATCTGCTGTATTACGAAATTTGCAAGTATGAGGAAAGAACATAAAGTCGACAGCTGACCAGTGAAAACGAAACCATGAAAGGTTAGTGTAAGGCCTTTGGACCACCTGAAAAGTAATAATTATTGACGTAGGTTTCATATTTACCAATTACAATAATAGTTTCAATATTGTTGGTAGAAAAATAACCATCTCTTAATGGCCTATTACCGAAATTTCCACTGCAAATTAAGATTAAACAAAATAATCTTAGCAGGGCAAAAATGGGAAACAAAACTAAGAAAACACGCGGATCCTACAAACTACAATACCCTGGTCGGGTTCAATGTTCAGTGTTGACCCGTCTTTAAACTGATTCATTTTTTACCCGAAAGATACGTTTCTCTTTGTTCTACGGAAAATGTTATTGGGCCTTAAACTTACTTATGGCCCAGTGAAAGCTGATATTTAAGTGACTAGCAAAATAAATCCATGCATTCATGTCATGCAAAATATAACCGGTTCGATAGATTATGGTATTGACTTTTGAGGCTAAGGCACGTGCGTGGTATAGAAGGTTCGACTAAGCTATGCAGTATATACAATACATCATCATCTTGTTAAAATCAATCCCTCACTTTCATATTGCATAAGCATTTGAACCTTCTTCACCATTGTATCAGTCAAACATAACCTGACCATGAAAGTTTAAAATTTAAATTCAGTTTAAGTTTAATTTCATGTATGTCACTAGTCATTAACAATACTAGGATAGTACCCGCGCTACGCCGCTGGGAGAGTTTTTATGTTTTTTTTTTTAATTTTTTTTTGGTTTGTTGTGTGTAATTTAATTATTGTGTGTGTTTTTTTTTTCTTTTTTATTATGTATTGTTTTGTGTATTTTTTTGTATGTTTGTGTTGGATTTGTATAGTGTTATGGTTGTGTTGATTGTTTACGATGTATTGGAGGTTGTTTGTTTTGTTATGTTGTTATTTTTACTTTATTTTGGTTGTTGGTTTATGTATTGACATATATATTCTATTGTTAATATTTTATTTTACTGTAGAACTGATTACTTGGTTTATTTAGAAAGTATTCGAACATGGTAGAAATAAAAAGCCCATTGTGTGTCGGTCCAATTCAGGAGCTCTTTCTTATTTTGTTTAACCGTGATGTTTTTTTTGTTATTGACAAATTTGAAAAGATTGTCTTCTAGCGGATTTCGATTATGTTTCCCGTTCGTGCTGGGTAGATTGGAATCCTTGGTGCTTGATTCCTCTGATCCCCATTCGACAATAAGAAGAATAAGTAGAAGAAGAAAAATTAAAGAAGAGAGTATCTGTTGTCCCTATCTGTTGTTCCTTGAATTATTTTGCAGTATCAATGCCATTGACCCTAAGACCAAGAAGATTCTCCAGCTTTTGCGTTTGAGACAGATTAGTGTTCCTTTTTATGTTGTTGTTGCTGTGGTATATTTCTAATGATAGAGTTTCTGTAGATGATAAGTTTTTGGAAAAATTGTCGCTAAATGCTTGAGACTTGGAATCATCAAGCTGACAACATAGAATCATTGTAACATACCAAAAATAGTCAGAGAGGACACGTCTAACAAAACCGTTGGCTAAGACAACTTCATCAACTTTTAGAGTGTGGTATGGTAAACTTGGGTTCATCCCGAGTGCTGTTAATGGCCACACTGAAAACAAACAACCAAAAACACAAACTTTTGATCAAGAGACAAACAATTCCCTGTCTCATATGTTATGTTTTGGATGATACTTGCAAAACTAAAATATGGAAGATATTATTATACCAAGCCACCAGAGAGCAACAAGTGTAAACAGTCCAATGTATGCAAACATCTTTTGCACATCAACCCTTTCTCCTCCTTCACCAGCAAACTTCTTAAGAAGCATTGTGTTGTCAATAACAGAAGGGTGGCCACGAGGTTATCCTCCCCAGCACACAAAATCTTCTAATTATTAAAGGATCATATACAAGAACAATTAACACATTGAACGAATCATCAGCTTCTCTTCTCCTTCTCTGATTCCCGAATACACTTCTCTTCTCCTTCTCCTTCTCTTCTCCTTCTTGTTCGATCTTCATCTTTATTTATCAATTAAGGGAACTTATCACATAGTTGAAAACCTCCTGCAGAAACTCTGGCAACTCAGGAAAGCATATACATACCAATGCATGCTCTTGTTTTGAATCTGAGTAAGCAAAGAGATAAAAAAAAAAATGAGATCCAGATTGGAGAAAAAAACGAACCTTGCGGTAAGTGGTGCCATCAGGCTCGACGATCCAACCAGCTTCGTTGCAGAGTGCTTTAAGAACTTCGTTGTTATCGCAATGCTTACGAAGCTCGTAGTTACCGTACATTCTCAATCCGGTGAAGATCTTAGCTGCCATTTCTCTCCGTCGTCTCTCTTTCCTCTTGTTGTTTTCTCTCTCCCTCCATGTCGGCATTCTCGTCCCCGACGTCATTTTCTTCCTCCTCTGTTTCTTTAATGATACAGATCATAGAGACAATTCGCAGAGAAGCTCAAACTTAGTCAACCTCAGAATCTTCGATGAAGCAATATAATATAGCAGATCTGCGTGCACCAACACTTTCCAATCTCCGATCAGCTTAAGATTAGATATGCAACTTGGCTTCTCCGTCGGAGATCAAATTCTCTCACCGAGATAGATACATACAATTAAAACAAACAGAAATAAACCAATTCGCTTAATTCACTGGATTATATACAACTGAAGCACCAATCTTTATAGGTCAAATCAAGTACCTCTCTTGGACCATAGACAGCTGCAATTTCTTTGGTATTGCCCATCTCGAAAACACCAGAACTAAAAACAAAGTTGAAATTTTGTGTTCATATATAAGTATATCGTTGAATCGAACAAAGACAAGGAATCAGCAAACAAAGACAAGGAATAGAGAGATGGGAAACATACCTCATTGAATTGGCGACATCAAATCGAAGACCTTCTGGGTTTACGTACTCCATTGTTGTGAAATCCACCACAAGCAATCAATCAATCGACTAACAATCGGTCGAAGGTTGGTACGACGGCGACGAAGAACATAAATTCAGCAATTGATTAAACGCAGTGTTACAAAGCTTTTTTGATTTGCTTTGTCCACATAATGAGAAAACCTGACATGTATTAATTGTTATAATTTGATAGGTTGTTGATTTTTACTGAGGTGTCAACACCTGCTTCAACACAGAAGCTGAGGTGTCAAGCTCTGGAAAGAAACATTGTGTTTTTATTGTATTGATCTACTACATACGTAAGATTAAATAGAAACATATTATTATTGTAATATATGTAAATCAAACGAAAATTCAATACTTTAGTAGTACAATTGTAAATTCATTATTTAAACCAAAAGAAAAAACTATCATTGAAATGGATTGTTCTTTGTGATCGATCATTAGTAACTTCTATAACAAACAACAACATTGAGTTGCCGTCAGTTTAAGAATTTTCACCGACAATATCGGACGGAACTATTATATTACGTAAACTACTATATGGTTAATTTTTTTTTTTTCAACCTAACATTAAATAAATTAAAAGGTGACTCCAAGGGTTGGTCGTCCAATCTGGAGCAAAAGAGTTTACAAAGGAAGATTCGGAAGCTAAAGGTCTAGAAGAGCGAGCAAGACAGTCTGTTCGGACGTTTGACGATCTCGGAATCTGGGTCAGGGTGAAGAAAGAGAAAGATGAACTGAGGAAATGGAAATCATGAAAAGTTAATGGATATTGGTTCTTTTTGAATTAATCATTGGTTTATGATTGGTGATTTTAATGAATTAGTTGGTAATCATGAGAAAAAAGGTGGCGCTATGCGCCCAGTGTCATCTTTTGTGCCTTTTAATTCAATGATTAATCATTGTGATATGCTGGAATTCCCGTGCTATGGGGAACAATTGTCATGGTTAATCTTTATCACTAAGATATTGTAATATATTCATTCTCTAGCATCTATTATAATTAACCTAACAAGAATATTTCTAAGCCCACACTATCTTTGACTATAAATAACCCTTTCAATAAGCCATATTCAACTATTCCAATCAATCAAATTTCACTATTATTACTGCTTAAAAAGGCTGCTGATATGAACTAACCCCTTCATTTGGCGCATTCAAGTAATTTCATTATTGGACGCAATACAATTAATGCTCAACCTCGCGAGACATCCAAAATCGTGTTTGCTGATAAGAAGGTGAAAGCATAGAGAGTCTTGCTTAAAATCTTCTACTAATTCTTTGTTCTTTGTTAACTTTTACTGAAATTTTATTATAAATATAATGTGTGTGTGTGTGTGTGTTTTTTTTTTTTTTGATTTTTTTTTGATTTTTTTGATTTTTTTGACAAGCAAATATAATGTGTATAAGTATGCGAGATAGATGTACGCTAGTAAGCATGCTGTTCAATTTTGCATATATAGTTATAACAATTGGTCATATATCATATATGTGAACTCAATTTGTTTATGAGCTACACGATATAAAAATATTGTTTGATGTATGATATTTCGAGGTGAAGTTATTGATCATCCGAAGGGAATAAAAAAGATGTCATACGAGATATATGGGAAAGCCAAGGACAATAGAGTATTTGTGTTAGTTATTTTATTTATTTTGGTTGTGGAAAGTGTGACGAAACATATTGATCATGGTCATATGAACATGTTAGGGCTCTTCATTTGAGATTCTTTTTTTTTTTTTTGAATTTTTTAATTGTTGGTGGTTTGGCTTTGTTTGGTTTACTTAGGTGGGTGAAAGCGCTCTTATGCATCTATGTATCACCATTTATTTCTGATGTGAGCAGGAATATGATAGAAGTGTGTAAGAGATTCTTCGAGCTACCGTACGAGGAGAGATCAAAATACATGTCGTCAGACATGTCGGCTCCAGTACGGTACGGCACGAGTTTCAACCAGATCAAAGACAATGTCTTTTGTTGGAGAGACTTCTTGAAACTCTACGCACATCCTCTCCCTGACTATCTTCCTTAGTGGCCTTCTTCTCCCCCCGACTTCAGGTCAGATTTCTCACATTCACATTTTTTTCGTTTCCTAAAATATAGATATTTTAAATAGTGAAATTCCAACAAGAAACTTAACAAAGACATTTTTAGCACATGTGTTTTAAGTATTAATTAAACTCGAAAACAGGTAGTTCAAAGGTATATGTACGTGTATTACTCTTTAGACACACAGGTTGAACCTTTTACCAAATTCTTCTATTTTGGTCACAAAGTGCATACGCAATATAATCGGCGGCTTGTGAATCTATAGAGATGAGTGGGACAATACGAGACTAGACATATATCATATATGACATTCTTCAGTTTATAGCTCTGTTATTTTAATAGTAGTATTTTGTTCCAAATAGGGATACACATCTTAATCAAATCGAACTGAAAAATGTTTGTAATCTAATTGAAGCTCCGAGATCAGTTTTAATATTTTTTTTTTTTCACATAGATTTTGATCTCACAGCACGTTACCAATAATAGACATCATATTCTAGAATTAGAGATGATTCCTTTTTTAATAAAACGGAAGTACACAACTTCAAATTGTTAGACTATATAATATTAATATAGGTTATAACTAAGATTAGTTATTTGATAGGTTATATGAATTAATTATTTGATAGGTTATATAGATTTAGGATTATGATCCTCTTAAGAAGAATATTCCAAAGAATAAAATAAAATCTCAAAAAATATTTAACAACCATGTATAGACAAAAACATCTTAGAAATTAATAGAAATTAATCACTCTTCTGTAGATTACAAGTGATTTCTGATTATACTAAAAAATAAAATCTTACCTAACTTTATCAGAAAATTTTGACTGAATAACGGGTCAAAATAGAATATTTAAATTTATTTCATATATTTTTTTGTTGAATTGTATAGTTATATAATAAACTTTTTAAATAATTTAATTTGGAATCTTTAAAAATAGTTTAACTTGATATTTTTAAAAATATCATAAATATATGATAAGATCAAAAAGTTAAAAATTGTAAACACTCTAATTTGATTTGTTATAGCACGAGTCAATAATATGTCACTATAATATAAAAAAATTAAGAAATATGATTTTTTTGCTAGAGCACGGGTTAAAATTTCAAAAATATGATTTTTTGGATTAAATTTAAGTTTGGAAAAATGTTGTTTGGTAGGCTTTCTCGGTCACGATGAGTTTGACAAACATACGTTGCATATTTGGTCATAAAATTAATATGCGCTATACTATAGGTTAAGTCATATAATTAACAATCAAAATACAATATATAATTTTAAACACTTAATAAATCAAATAAAATTAACAAACAAAAATTAATTTTTTATCACACAACTTGCGCGTTATACCGCGGGTCAAAATCTAGATATACTAGAATATATCTTACCGAATAGATGTTATTTTCATAAGTTATATTCAGTAGATGATTACATGTCATAGTATATTCCATCCAAAAAAACATTTTAAACAAA
Source organism: Camelina sativa (assembly GCF_030686135.1). Classification (NCBI taxonomy): domain Eukaryota; kingdom Viridiplantae; phylum Streptophyta; class Magnoliopsida; order Brassicales; family Brassicaceae; genus Camelina; species Camelina sativa. The sequence goes on along the minus strand of NC_141884.1, from coordinate 6,362,437 downwards.
TAAAATAATCACATATACGATGTTTTAAATAAAAATCATATATATAAAAGTAAGGTTTTGGTGTCTCCTTATTGGTTGATTTTCACTTAATGCTTTTTAATTTATTCATTTTTTATTTGCTTTCTAATTGTTTAATTTTTTTAAATAATATTTAAGACACAATTAACACAATATATCTATAACTCACACATTAAAATAAAACTATAACTGAAATAAAATAAATTATGCATTAATTATATTCTACCATTCAATTTTATTCAAACACAATAAATTATAATTATGCACTCACTTTTCTTTTGTAACTTCCATAAATTCTTATCATATAAATAAGCATTCTCTCATTCTCTCATATTAGCATTTTTTTACTTTCAAATTTTTCATATTCTCTCATTCTCTTCTACAATACCTCAAATCATTTTTCATTTTTTTTGTTTTTGATTTCTTATTTTTGTTGTATCAAAAACCAAATGAAATATCATTGTAAAATTTTAGAGACTACATGGTATATATTTTACATTGTTATTTTTCATATTCTCTCATTCTCTTCAATTTCTCTCATTCTCTTCTACAATACCTCAAATCATTTTTCATTTTTTTTTTGTTTTTGATTTCTTATTTTTGTTGTATCAAAAACCAAATGAAATATCATTGTAAAATTTTAATGCTAAATTTTAATTTTAGAGACTACATGGTATATATTTTACATTGTTAAATTTTAAAGATTCATCTCCATTATCTAATTTGAATTATCATCTTATAAGTAATCATTCTCTCCTCATCTCCCACCAATATTAAATATTGTTATATCTCATATGTGTTGTAAGAGTTTGATTCTATATTTTAATTTAGAAAGTATTATATATATATATAACATTGTTTTCAATTTTTATTTTATTTATATATAAATAAAATATTTCCTTTATATTTTTTCCCTTTCTAATCTATTCATATTTATTTCTTAAATTTTCATAGTTAAATTTAAATTCACATATGTTGGTTTTAACAAAAAAATCAAGTTTAATATATATAATTCACATAAATAATTCACTTTAATATATATAATTGACTTTTTCCATTCATTATCCCTCAAACACACTATAAATTATAATTGTAACTCCTCTAATTAAATTATTTTAGAAATATAACTTATATCTTTGAAATCCTATAAATAAACATTTTCACATCATCATCCACCATATCACAAATTCTAAATATTTTATTTGTTTCGTTTATGTTCTTGCATGAATTCAAAACTCATAGTAAGAGTGTGATTATATATTTTGCTAGATTTCTCTTATATTTTGTTCAATTTGTTTTTTTAATGTATTTCTTCCTTCCTTCTTTCTCTTCTTATTATTTTCAATCTTCAATTACATATGTATAATAAAAATTTGGTGGCCGTAAAAACCCAATGAGGAAATCAATCTACAGAAATCATCTTCATACATGTATATATATATATATATATATATATATATTTAAAAGTATGCAATGTTTAAACAAAATTAACTATAATAATAGAATTATTAAATCAAAATTTTTAACTCTCTCTTACCTCCAATTTGTTTTTGAGAATTTGTATACTCATCATTATATTTAATTCTTGTGATCCAAAATATAATTATATAAAGATCATTATAATGTTTCTTTAATTCAAAATTATGTAATTTAATGATTTTATATATAAAAGACAATTTAATATTCCATTTCCAAAATTTTACTACATAGAGGAAATCATTAGAATTTAACCTAGCAATATAGCTTAAATTAAAGTGAATTTAAATAATTTAATATATCTATTTTTAATGAGAATAACAAAAATACATCTTTTTCAATACCATTTTCAGAAATATCATTTTAAAAATCTTTTTAAAAAAATATTCTCAGAAAATTTTATAGTTTTATAATTATTACATAAACTAAAATAAATTAACATAACTAACACAACAACCCGCGCATATGCGCGGGATATTACCTAGTTACCAAATAAACAAAAGGTAGGAATTTCAACCCGTGCTCTAGCACGGGTCATAGTCTAGTTTTAATATAAAAAGTGGTTTTGATCATCAAAACTTCTCAAATAACTAGCATTAGAGAGGAGTTTAATTTAAGGTAATGTGCATTAGATTTGTTTCTCTTTTTTTCTTTTTCTTTTCTCCTTCTAACCAACTTCCTAGAGAGTTGTGAACTCTCTTAATTATACCACACACATGCACCTAAACTTATGGTTAAATCCTAACCATTACTTTTAGCCTTAAATATTTGATTCTTTATATATTTTCTAATTTAATCTACAAACAATCACACACGGTTAGTCGGATTGCTATTTTTTAAACTTAACTATAATAATTTTCTAAATTTTAAAATTATTCATAATAGCCTAAACAAGGATTACATTATTATTATCTTCAAAATTCCAAAATTTTTATAAAATTATTTGACACAATTTTTCGAACATCCGAGAATTAATTATATTTCAAAGGATGTACCAAACCAAAATATATCTATATACATGAAACTAAATTCACATCATATTTGTTTAATCACAGATATGTTTATGTTAATTTTGTTTGAGTGTGAAGTACATTTTTGTCTATGATGGAGATGTGGATTGGTGAAAGGAGTTTCCAAAGAAGTAGGTAAATTTCATTAATGTTTTTTATAATGAAGAGTCATGGAAACAAGATCTAATGATTAACATTTAGTAATTAATAAAAATAGTATATTTTAGTAATCAAGTGTAACTATATATATTTCGATTTCAAAAACATTTAAACAACTCTGAAAAGCTTCAAACCATTCAACTATTTGTTGCATTTCAATCAACAAGTTCTTTCATTTCCTATTAGCCACACATATTCTTATGATTCATGACTAAGTAAGTTGTGTTTCAAAAAAAAAAAAAAGACTAAGTAAGTTATGTTGCATTATCTACTATATTATATTTGTGTACGCATTTGACATATGACATATAAATGAATATATATATATATATATATATATATATATATATATATATATATATATATATATAAATATATGTACTTATGTATGTAGACATATCATATATGGTATAAGTGTTAAATAACTAAAATTTGCATAAAATTTGCATAACAATTGCTTAACATTTGCTTAAAACATATTTAAATTATGCAAAAAAAGGACTAATTTTTTGCTCTATGTTATAAGATGAGACAACTAAATCAAAATTTCCAATGAGCTAATAAGTATACTCAAAATAAGAATACAAAAACAAAGAATCATACTTTGAAGCTAATGATCTCCAAAAATCGCAACCAGAACTTTTTGAATGTGCCATTGGAAGAAGATGCGGTATTATTCAAATGTGCCAGTGTTTTGAAAACCAGTTCCTTGCAGTACAATGTTCCTTTTCATTTTGAGATAACCTTTTCTATGGTTTTTTTTTTTGCATGAAACCTACATTACCACAAGAGAGATAACGAGAAGAACATAGACTATTAGTTTGTATAGAATACCTTGACAATGATGAGGGTCTTGTACTTGCTTGAATCAGGGACAACGTTGACAGCTCCCTGGACGTTGCTGAAGTTACCCGATCCCTTCAAGTCTACAACAAAAACTAGTGCAGAGCGAGAGATAGGTGTAATTGCACAGATATATGTAGAGATAAGAGAAATGATTATGGTAATGATTATTATCATGATCAGGAGTTTAGAATTGATGAAACACAGAGAGAAGAAGTTTAAGGTGAAACGAGAGAGATGGAAGGTAAGTGAAGTGCATTACTCCATTACTTCATTACCATTTACGTATGCTAATCCAAAAATTGCCTCTCAAACATAGTTTGGAGCCTTGTGGTTTGTTTTGTATAATAATCCAAACAAAAACATTCTTCATTCTTCTTTGTAAGAAATGTGAACCTAATACGTAACAAAAAAAAAAGAGCTCCGCATCTACAAAATTTACACAAGTTTCTGTTGTAAGAACTCATTTAAAACCTCCTAAACCCTTCACTCTTTAATCCATCTTTAACCAAATACATGACTTGCTTTACCTCAACACAAAGGATGAACATACAACTCATTGGGTAACCATGTAGCAAGTAATTTTTTATTACTTTTAAAAATTACTTTTAATAAGCTCATACCAAAAAAGTAATACATAATAACACCATTGCTACATGGTTAATAATAATTACTTTTTTTTTTGGTGTGATGGTTTATAATAATTACTTTTAACCATCACACCATTGCCCATTTAATCTCGTTTTTAATTAGTTTATTCTTCTAATAAAAAAACTATATATCTATGTATCAGTGACATTTCCTTGTGAAAAGTGTGCATGTCTCTTCGAATATATATTTGGTTTTAACTTTAGAGTATAAAATAATTTTGTTAGTTATTTTAGTTCTGAAAAGTGTGACAAAAAATTGAAAATATATATTAATCTACCGCGCTACCTTTTTATATATCAAATTGATATTGGTCATATAAACACGTCAGGGCTCTTCATTTGTGGTTGTTTTTAATTTTTGGGTTTGCCTTTGTTTGGCTTTCTTAAGGTGGGTGATTTGTGAAAGCCTCTTATGAATCTACGTATTTGTTAGATTATATAGCATATTCTTTATTCTAACATGTTTCACCATTTGTTTGTGATGTCATGACTATATAATTTCCTTTTCATTCGATGAAATTAATTTGCATCTGGATACTTACAGCAAATCAGTACCAGATTTCCTCTATTCTTCTTAAATTCACAAATCACTTAGAAATTTTATTTAAAAACGAGAGCTAATTCAACACATGGTTATTCATTTTGATGGGTTTGTCTGAAGATGTTATGCTTGAATGATATCTAGTTGAACACCTCGACCTCAAGTTACATAAATATATGATCTTCATCACAACTCATATCTCAATGTGTGACTAACAGAATATATATATGTATCTAGATATCTTAATGGTTTTTTTTCCCTATGCATCTTTTATAAACGTTAGTAAAACCCAATAAGATCGTCTCTAATATCCTTAGATGTAAGGTCAGAGAGTTTGTTGGTGTGATCATTAAGCCATTGATCACCATTTATAAAAGAAAGATCTATGAAAGAAGATGCTTCAGAGTCTGTGAGTTGTTTCCCAAACGAAACCCTCTCTTTGTAATTTGCTCCGGGTCCATAGCACTTATGCTCACCAAAAGTCACTGTCCTGAAAAATAAATCCATTTAAGATACACTTAATATTCTTTTTGTATACAGTATATAGTTTGAAACGTGTATGTAAAAGACAAAACCCTCTCTTTGTACTTTTGTTTGGCTGGGTCGCCCCAGTCATTCCATCCTTCTCGAGTGATGATTCCAGACATGTAAGTATTTGAGAACACGACGGTAGCGTAGGCTCCCCAAGCTCGTCCAAGCAACACTTCCCCACTTCCATCTATCTTACAATTCACAAAAGAGAATCCTGATTCTTCATCTTTTGATTGTCTTCCCTGAGCCGTGATTGATCCGGTAACTCCAGCAGATGCATTCCCCTTTGCTATTGAATTAATTGTACAATCCTGCTTGCATGCGGTTTTAGAGTATTATAGTCACGTTTTGAAAATGTCATGAATGTGTTATTTTTAATTGTAACCTGGTAAAGTGATCTTCCATTTCCAAATATGAAATCTATGGAGCCTTGAATGAAGCAATCTTTGAAGAAGTGTCTTCCCTTATCATCTAGAAGCGTGTCTTGAGCCCCGTAGAAACCACACCCATAAAAGGCAGCTTGGTCCCCTTCAATCCTTAGAGCTACCGCTTGTCCATCAGCTTCACCAGGATCCGGTTCTGGCGCAATATTCTTCGTCCATTTAAAACATACACACATGAGAACTCATATCGCCAAATATGTTAGATAATTAGGTTTTGTTGTTGTGATCTCGATGTCCTTCTTACCTTGAAACTGATGTTGTAAGCTGTGAAGTTAGCTGCAAACACTACAAAGGAGAAGCTATCAGCAGTGCTTCCTGCGGATTTTGCTGTGTCATTCCATTCGATGGATGTGTTTTGATATCCTCTTCCTTGAAGAACAAGATTTGTCTTGTTTTCATTAACCGTAACTTTTTCCCTGTTGCTTACATCGAACGTTAACTCAAACGTTACTAAATATATATCATATTACATAGATCATATATATATATATACATATATGGAAGAATCATTGATCAATAGAGATAGGAGAAAAAGAAAAGAGGTTGGAGTTGAAGATAGGACCTATAAGAACCCGAATTGACGATGATGAGAGTCTTGGAAGGGCTTAAATCAGGGACAGCATCAATGGCACTTTGAACATTGCTGAAGTTACCACACCCATGCAAATCAACAATCAACACAAGAGAAGTCTGGTATTGGTGTGTAAGCCTTGAAGTCCATTTCTCACAACGTTTTATTGGCTCATGGTGGTGTCTGTATCCAAAGAATGTTGAATGTATTGTTAATGCTCCGAGTTGGGAATTGGTTATGATAGTTGTAGCAATAGAAGATAGAGAGGAATGCAATGGAATTGCGTAGAGAGCAAGAATGAAAAATGCTATTAGGGTAGTTAAAACCGGTTTAATGGGCATGGTTAAGAGAACCGGGTTTATTGTGTCTCTACTCAACTAATTAAAAGTAAAAAGGGGGCAAAATGTTGTTTGGTATTTATATTAAGATGTGTGGAGATGTGTGAGGAAGAGTGGCGTGGGAGTAAAGTGAAGGATATGGGTTTCGAAGACATTGTGATACTTTTTTCTTTGTAAATCAGATACGTTTGGTGATTCAACATTTCTTTTTTAATATCAAACATCCAATGGCATTTCTGAATTACAATTTTATATCTTTCCGTCTTTTTTTGTTAAAGGATTTATTTTTATTATTTTAAGGAAAACCAAATCTTTAACGTTTGATGTAGATGAAATATGAAAATTAATTGTTGCATAAATCTTCATCTATTCTGAAATATTGTCGTCAAACTATTAGAAGAAAATGTTAACAATGATAAAATAAGTTTTTTGAGAGACATTTTCAATCAGTTAGAGAGAGACTCAATAATGGAATAAGATGATGATCAACAGATTTTTACAAATATCAGAGTGTTGTTTTTTCTTCTTGGTTTTATGGGTTCATGAAGAGGATCGAAATATTTAGAGAAAAAAAAAGAGAATCGAAATCTCGTTTTCTTTTTTTCTAGATACAAGTACAATTGCAAAGTTTGTTTTGCAAGACTTTTAAAGCTCATAGTATATGAAACTTTTCATAGAGACATTTATATATTTTTTTTTTTGTGTAATAGTACGAAAAATAGTAGGAAACACGGCTATCTATCTAAAATGGTAAAACTTAAAATTATAATGAAATCTAGCCAAAAATATACTATAAAATTCATGTAACGGTATACAAGTTTTGTAAATTTTATATAGAAATGGGTATACATTGTTGGAAATTAAATGATTCTAAAGGAGTTGTTGGGATCATAAGAAATAATTTTTAACTCATCCGACAGCCAAGCGAGTTGGGGGTACACGCCAAGATGGTGGCTAATGATGCTTAATAAAACCATTACGAAAGCAACTTACTATATTTTTATAGTTTTGATTTGATTCATAAAATTGTTAGTGTTTTCGTTGTTGGTGGAATTTTGATAAAAAATGATATCATACGAGCAAAATTTGATATAATCCAAACATAAACAGTTAAAATAAAAGATATTTGGGAACAAGAGAGCTAAAATAGTAAAATGTAACAAGAAAGAGCTTGCAACTACACAAAATATTTACACAAGTCTATTGTAAGACCTCCTTTAAATCCTAAGCCCTTCACTCTTTAACCAAAATACATACATGACTTGCTTTACCTCAGCACAAAGGATGAACATACAACTCATTGGGTTGTCGCACTGTATAAATTAGCAACATAAATAGCCAAATCAATGCCCCCGTAGTCTAATCCTTGCATAGTCTTCCTAAACAAAACATGCACTTGTGATTGTTATTGATAGAAATTGAAAGTGTTATAAGGATCAAAGTAAGGCTACTTGCATCAGGCTTTGAGAAAATTCCTCACCCATAAACCATTCTCGGAACTTATGGAGGGAAATTTTTACATATATTCATAAAATTTCTTTTAAAATTGCACAATAAATTTTCCAGAAGAGGGTACTTATTAATTATATATGGTTATGTCTTACTTTTGGTTCAACTTGTAGGCATAGAAACAGATATATATGTGCATACTAACCAAACCAAGATCATAATATATACACATGATTCAAGTTTTAAGTTACCCTGCCCCATAACTTGCCGGCCAAGATTCAATGGAAAGAGAATCAGCCATGAGCTAAACCAATTTTTCCTTTGCCGAACAGTACTAATCATCTAATTGAAACAAAATAATTTCTATCACATAAAGTTGTAATTCTAAATTTCGAACTGCAGAGGCACTTACATGGAAAAATGGCTAGTGCCTGAGACAGTAACATGCAGCTTTCAGGAGAAGTAACTCTGCCGCTGATCAGTCTCCATCTGATTTCAATATCACTGATGGAATCTACATTAGTTCTCTCTCGATCGCTTCATCTGTATTATTCCCAAAGAAGAATCTGAAAGCTTCTCCGCACAATTAAGAAGTAAAGTAACCTTTGTAATGTGAAGCAAACCAATTTCCTTAAGGTAATCCCTGTCAGAAAATCATATACAAATTGGACAGACAAAGATACAAAACGCAGCTACCACATCAAAACCTGTGATTAAAAGACACTTCAACATAGACCTGATGGTCCATTAAAACAGGCAATACTTTTTAAGAGACCTAGCGGTTTTCTCAAACAAGTAAAATTAAGATACTTTTGATTGTCTCAGTACAGGTGAACCTTTCAGGACAGAGTTGTAAAAGCAATATTAAGCAAAAACCACAACGACACATAAAGAGGAAGGATTAAGTCTCAGTCAGAATGGTGATGAATTTTTATCTAATGGAAAAATATGGGAAAAGAGTAAAATAGAAAAGAAAAGTTACTGAAGAAAAAAATATGTACTCAACTAACATTTTAGAGTTTTTTTTGTTTCTTAAAAAAAAAAAATTATGTGACTTTACTAATTCGTTATCATGTGTGATACTGATATGTATCCCAAATTGTATGATCTTAAGGGATTCATACATATATAGCCTTGTACTGTTTAATTCTTTATTTTAAATTAATGCACCAAATTATGGATCAATTATAATTAATGATGGATTCTGTCCTTAATAATTTCCAATATATATATGTATCTGCAACTCCAAGCGTCAACGACATTTATTTGATCGAAGAAAGTTGTATCAGTAGAGAAAAATCAACTAAAGATGGGTCGTAACAGTTTGGCTATCATTCTCATTATCGTCTCTCTTTTCGGACTCCACCAATGTAAGAAGTGATTCAAATCCTTTTTTCTTCAAACCCCATGAATTCAATTCATTGTTGCAACATGATAAAACTTTTGACCTAATGCTTGTAGGTCAAGACGAAGATCCCGATCATCCAAAGGGAATAGAGAGATGCTTTCAACACTTTATGGGAGAGCCATGGCAACTCGAGTTTTTGTGTTGCATCGAAGATATTACCGTTTGCTTCCCTTTCACCGAACCAGAAAATTGCCTCAAGCAATGTCCCCCGCTACGAAAAGGTGAAGCACCGTCTCCTTCACCTGGTGCAGCACTGCCCCCTCTATGAATGCTCAATGATTAAGCTCCCTAGTCTTTTTATATATTAAGTACTCTCCTGACCCACATGAGAGGTCTATTACAATGTCATCAATAAGTCAATAATGCCAAACTCAATTTTGCTTGCTTCTCTGTTCTGTTCTATGTTCTGTTTTCTTATTGATTCCCAGTTTGGTTTTCTTCTGATATGATTCGTTTCCGGGAGTTTCGGTTAATATTGATGGTGTTATACAACATGTACGATGAGAACGATGAGGTCATGGGCAACGAAAATATAAGAGAAGATGTTTTTTTTTTTTTGTGTTGCTGTTCCTAGAGTTCTGAATGAGGATCACACCGAGACCGAGGTGAAGCTAAAGCGTGTTGTAGAAGTAAGTTAAGAAAAGGGTGATTCACAGTCATGAGAATGGAGGTGAGAGTACATTTTGGTCATGTAGAGATGATGCAATGCGTAAGGAAAACAATGAACATCAAGATTAAAAACTGGTGTATATGCAACAGAGAAAAAATGATGGAAACACAATGCATGCAATAGATATAAGGCATCGTTGCTTAAATGTTGCGTACATTGAATCACCTGACCTGATTCTATTCAATGTTTTCAGTTGAATCAGAAGTTCACAATGGCTTACAGTTGATTAGAAATAACTCCTTTAGGCTATCCTTTTGGCAAATCATATCTTGAATCCAAACTCTTGGTATTCTGACTCTTCTCTGGTGTTTGCATGAGTGGAGATGAGACCATCGAGCCAGTTTCCACAGGAAACTACACTCCCTAATGTAAAGGTTCTGTTTTCAGACTGCAGAAAACAGCAAAGGCAAGTCTATTTGTTTTTCTTTCTGAATAGAAAAACTGTAAATCACGAGTAACACCAGTCACTTACTCACCTATGTGCAGAGCGTTGATGAAAAACATAGATGAACGAGCTTCAAGGAGAGAAGTTTGATAGAGAGTTACTTACAAGTTACAACTGGAAGCAACCTCCTCCAATCCTCGTGTGCATTTGTTCAGGGCCTCACTCGCTCATGCTTTCTTTATTTGATTTAGTGATGATATGGATAGAAATCATGTCTTTACGAACAGATTACACGCACATGGGTACTTTGGTTGACAAGAATGGGCAATTGGAGAAGTTTGGTAATTATAAGTACATAAGAATGCATAAGAACTTTGATAGACAAGAATGTGTTATAGCAAGCATTGATGGTTAGTTAAGTACACAAAAATGCATTGCTTTGTCTCTATATCATCTCTTACTATGGGTTGTAACTAATTGTACACATGCTTGCTGTCTATGCTCATTGTTATATCCCTTTACAAACAATGGAACATCCACTGATGCATATGGTTCCCTCAATGACCATTCGTTGTAGAAATACAAAGAGTGGAACTGTCCTGATCTAATTAGCGTACGTTAGAAATGACTATGAACCAAGATATAACCAAGATGTGGAATATAATAATTAGATGTTCTGCTTAATATCATTTCCAAACAAGCAACTGATCCTTCATGTCTTAATTTTAATCTAAGAACAACATTTATATGAAATAAACTGATCCCTTCATGCGTGAATTAGCAACAGAAACTGGTCTATGCATATATGCATTAGAATCCTTACATACTATCAGTAAGAACTGACAAGATCTTCTTCAAGTTCTTCATTGTGAAGCTCAGCTGGTGTAGTTCCATTCAGCCACTGATCTCCATCAATGTAAGATATGTCTGTGAATGGAGATGCTTCTGAATCTGTTAGTTGTTTCCCATACGAAACTCTTTCCTTGTAATAAGCTCCTTCTCCATAACATCTATACTCACCAAAAGTCACAGTCCTGGAAAAAGAAGAGAGGAAACGATAAGGAAAAATCAAAAGCAGAGGAAAGATGTTTCGGAAGACATTCTTTGACAATGGAACCTGAGGAAGAAGGCATATTTCATTCAAGTAGGTCTTGTTCTAGCGTGTAATAGCCTTGACTTACAAGTGCAGCATGATAAATTTCCACATTTCTCCACAATTACCATAGTCATTGAAATCATATATGCAAATGTATTTCACACAAGAAAATAAAAGCAAACTAGAATAGCAATCCTACGAGATATTTGTGTAGCAGCAAGCAGCAACCAAGGTAAACTAGATTGTAACAGCAACTTACTTGTCTCTGGTTTGATTTCCAAAGTCATTCCATCCATCAGGAGAGATGACTTTGGACATGGAAGTCTTAGAGAAGACAACAGTGGCATAGGCTTTCCATGCCCTCCCTAGCCACACCTTGCCACTTCCATCAATCTTGCAGTTCACAAAAGAGAAGCCTGTTCGTTGATCTTTTGATTCCCTTCCATGAGCTGTAATCATTCCACTAATCCCTGAGGTGGTCTCTTTTGCAATGGATCTGATCACACATTCCTCGTACAATGATAGGCCATTGCCAAAGATGAAATCGACGGATCCTTGGATGAAACATTGTTTGAAGAAATGTCTTCCTCGATTATCATAGAGCGTTTCTTGTGCACCATAGAAGCCACAACCGTAAAACGCAGCTTGATCTCCTTCAATCCTTACAGCTACGGCCTGTGCACCTTCAACACCCGGTTCTGGTTCTGGGGCGAAATTCTTCCTCCCATCAAATTACAAACGAATTAGGTTATTAAGACAATGTTACAAGGATATATATGAGAACACATAACATTATAGACGAATAAGGTTCTTAAGACAATGGTCCTTATAGAAACAGAGGAAGATATAACAAAGATGAAGAAGTTAACAGAGAACGATTACAAAGCTTAACATGCTAAGAGCCATTAATTACAAAGTTATGTGAGATATCTCAATCACTAAAGTTAACTACTTGGTTGAATACCTAAACATGTGAGATAATATACGCTAAGAAAAGTTATAAGTTTACCAATAGTTATATATGATAACCCATAACATTACAGACGAATTAGGTTCTTAAGACAATCCCCTTTATAATAAAACGGAAGTACACAACATTGTTTTGGTAGACTTTATAATTTTAATAAATGGTTACAAATAGGTTATACATATATTATAAATTAATCCATATATTAATTGTAACAAATAAAATCTTAATTGTAACAGAAAATCTTAAACGGGTTATTCCAAATTGATAGTTCATGGATATTTCAAACTTTATTTCGGAAGATCACGTATATGGTTCCAAATATCTAGAATCACAATATTACCATTTTATTTTCCACATATTTTATTGATAAACCACATCAATAAAAAAATTATTAAAGGGATAAAAATATACTCTCAATCATAAAAAATAATCAAATCTCGCTAATTTAACAAGATTAATCGTGATCTTCGGGATCGTATTCAGAAATTAAAAATTAAACATTAATGCTAGATTAGGACCGTGTTAGAGCACGGGTTAAAATTCATTTTATTTATATTATAATTTTCGAATAAAATATAATTTATATGATTGATTTTAAAAGTTTTTAAGGTCCTAATCTAGCATTAATCATGATCTTTAGAATCATATTTTATTCTAAAATTATAATATAAATAAAAGGAATTTCAACCCGTGCTCTAGCACGGGTCCTAATCTAGTAAAGTTATATAACATGATATTTACGAACTCATAACATATACAAAACTAGGTTCTTAAGACAATGGTTATAAGTTTCCCATGAGTTAACTATACGAATTAGGTTCTTAAGACAATGGTTATAACGTGATATATAAAAGAACTCATAACAGATTAAAAAACTAGGTTCTATAAGTGAGATCTTGATAGTTTACCTTGAAACTTATATTATAAGCCACAAAATTATCTGCAAAAATAGCAAAAGTGTAGCTATTTGCCGTGCCTCCTGATGAGTACTGAGCAGTATCATTCCATTCAATGATTGTTCTTTCATATCCTCTCCCTTGCATCAAAATGTTTGCCTTCTTTTTACTAACTTGAACTTTTTCTCTGTTTTTTCATGAAAGCATACATCATGAAAGCATACATCACAAAAGTATAGTTGCTTATCAGTGACTATTTCTCACAAATTATTTTTTGTATCTAGTGGTGTCACTAATTATTATAAATTACTACAATTTTGCTACTAAAATTTTAATTTAATTTTTTGTAACTAATTAGTAACTAATCGTCGCAAAAATTAGCTACAAAAAAATAATGTGACAAATTCCGAAGCTATATCTTCCAATCTTTGTAGTGAAAGAACTTAAAGAACATAGGTTTTAAGGTTGAATAACAACCTGTAAACTCCTGAGTTGATGATAATGAGGGTCCTTGAAAGGCTTGAATCAGGTACAGCATCAATAGCCTTCTGGACTTTGGTGAAGTTACCAAGACCATTCAAATCAACAATGAACACAAGAGAGTGGAGGCATCCTTCGGTGTTTCTTGTTGTAGGAAAAGAAGACTAAGATGGAGACACAGAGAGAGAGATTGTGGTGAGAAGAACAATGAGAATTGTTATCATTTTCTTGTTTGACATAATGATTCAGAGAGATTAGCCGGTTCAAAAGAGAAGTGTGTAGCTGTGAGGAAAAAGTTTGAGAGTTAAATGTTTTTTCTTCTTATGCAGTAATGTAATTTACTTATGCTGTGAGGAAGAAGTTTGAGAGTTAATCATACATACATTCCTAATATAATGATAGCCAATTGCCAAAAATAAAATCGACTAAGCCTTGGATGAACACTTTAACATGTATGTAGATATTTGAATAAATTTGCTTTCATAATAATAATTTTGGTATATATTTGAATAAAAATGATATCACTAAGAGCATAATTTGAATAGAAAGTAACGATCTTGATATTAGCCAAATACAAACATTCTTCACTGTAAGAAATTGCACAAAAAATGCTTAACATTTGCTTAAAACATATTTAAAATATGAAAAAGTACCAAGTCATGCATAATAGAGCTTGTTAGATAGATAATTTTCTCTATTATTTATTAAAAAAAATATAAAACAATAAAATATAAATTATTTCATTAAATTTTTAAACTGTTGTGCATATGATTTATCTTAATAAAATTTGAACTAATTATGAAAAGACATGTATGTAATTCTAAGTGTGAGAGGTTAGAATTTTAACCCTTTTTCTTAAGAAATATATATTTTTTTATCATTTTAAAATGCTCTAAGTCTATTAAATCTTGAAATTAGTTTTTTACATATTTCAAGTATCGCCCTCAAGAGTAAACACTATTTTTCAACTGAAGACTGGATCCCACTATAAATTTGCTTTCATAATAATAATTTTGGTAGATATTTGAATAAATATGATATCACAAGAGCATAATCTGTAAAGAAAGTAACGATCATGATATATCCAAACAAAAACATTCTTCTTTGTAAGAAATGTGAACCTAATATGTAACCAAAAAACAGCTCCGCATCTACAAAATTTACACAGATTTTGTTGTAAGAACTAATTAAAAACCTCCTAAACCCTTCACTCTTCAAATCCATCTTTAACCAAATACATGACTTGATTTACCTCAACACAAAGGATGTACATACAACTCATTGGGTTGTTTCAAATCAAAATTTTCTTCTAAAGATACACCGGTTTCGATCTTATTGTCAACGACTTGGTGCGAGTGCACTGGTTTCTGCAGCATGGATGATCCTTTGAACCTCACCATTTGGTAGCACGTCTTTATGTACTTGCTGAGCTGTAGCAATGAAGGGTTTAATTGTTATGAGATTATCTTAGAATAAATTTTAAAAACTACACAATTCACAAGCGTGTCAAAAACTATCGTTTTACCTGTTCAGGTACAAGTTTTCTGAACCCAAATTTGTTCATCCATAAGGACTCTGCCTCTTCAGCTGCTGGAACCACGATGCTTTCAACATTAAGGAATGAGAGTAGCTTCTCAATGCAGGAAAAGAGCAATTGAAAGTAGCCCTGTTTTGTACAATACCCCATCGGTTAAGGAAGGAACCTCTGAAGTCAATCAGGAAACAGCCTTTCGCTTCTAGATATAGTTTTTAAAGAGCAAAGAAGACATTACCTTCTCTCGGCTGCACATGCGTGTTGCAACTAATGGAAGTTCTGCAACCTCTCGGCCAAATACTCGTAGTAGTCCAGCAGTAACAACAGTCGCACTGTGTAAATTAGCAGCAGAAAAAACGAAATCAATGCCTAACCGCAGTATCAATATGGCTTCTTGTTAGGTAGCGACAGGGAAAATATCTTACTTAACAGTCAAAACAGCACAGCAGATTCCCCCGTAGTCTTGTCCTTGCATAGTCTTCCTAAACAAAACATGCACTTGTGATTGTTATCGATAGTATTTGAAAGTGTTATAAGGATCAAAGTCAAGCTACTTGAAGCAGGCATAGATGGAAAAGTCCTCACCCATAAACCATTCTCGGAATAAGATTGCGTCCAGAAATTGGATCAACTATAGGATCAAAGCAATCCTGTAAGAAAGACACGCACAAACTTAGGACACGATGGTAGAGTTTAGCAAATTCCTATCGGTTAGAGTGGCCATATATTCATATGCTTCAATTAAAAGTGCAGAGGGATATAAATCTTGCGCAATAAGTTTCTGCATTTCGATACTATACAAATTCTCCAGAAGAGGGTACTTTTTATTCATGGTAATGCCTTACTTTGGTTCAACTTGTAGGCACAAAAATAGATATATATGTACATACTAACCAAATCAAGATGATAATTTAGTTCATATATATACAAGATTCAAATTTTAATTTACTATACACTACGGGTAATGTAAACCTATGCAACCTTCCTTGGGTACTGTGTAGTATGCACAGCCTTTGCGAGTTACCCTGCCCCATAACTTTCCGGCCAAGATTAAATGGAAAGAGAGTCAGCCATGACCTAAACCAATTCGTCCTTTAACTTTTAACTACTAATTATCTAATCGAAACAAAAAGTGGCCATCACAGAGTTCTAGTTCTAAACATTCGAACAGTAGAGGCACTTACATGAAAAATAGCCAATGCCTGAGACAGTAACATTCGGCTCTCTGGAGAAGTAACTCTGCCGCTGATCAGCCTCCATCTGATGTCAAGATTATTGATGGAACCTACATTAGTACTCCCTTGTTTTGTCCGTATTATTCCCAAAGAAGAATCTGAAAGCTTCTCGGCCCCACCAAGGAGTAACTTTTGTAATGTGGAGTTGATCCTCGTACAGTCCATGGAGCAAAACCAATTTCCTTTAGGTAATTCCTGTCAGAATATCATATTACCCTGTGTAAGCTGAAATCAGGGCAGACAATCTAAATATAATGATCGAATCTGTGAACAAACGCAGAAGATTGTAAGCTGGGGTTGAAGCTATATGTGGTCACCTTTAAATCCACAATATTCTGACTACTCAAACATCCAATGTGGTACTCCTTTTCGCACTGTTGCAAAAATAGAGAGAGTAAAAGTGGTAACTAGTTTGATATGAAATTTACAGAGTAATTTAATTCAAGATCTCATTTCGATTGAGAAAGTACCTGATCACATATTATGATTGTCCGGGGCCCAAATCCTGATCTACAAAAATCAGAACCACTGAAAAAAAAATATTTTATTAGCTAAGATTGTGAAAATAAATACTTATTTAGTTTTATCTAATCTACCATTGGCCAGACAAATACAAAACGCAGTTATCACATCAAAACCGGTGCTTTTAAAACACTATAACAAAGACCTAATGGTCCACTAGAACAGGTAATTATTATAAGAAGCCTAGCAGTCTTCTGAAACAAGTGATTTAAGATAGACCTGATCGTCTCAGTACAGGTGAGACCCATGAACCTTTCAGGACAGAGTTGTCAAACAATTTTTAGGTATACAACACATAAAGAAGAAGTATTTCGACTCAATCAGAATGATTACCTGCATAAGACACACCCATTTATTTCAACTTCCAGGTTCTTGACGACGCGAATGCATCGTCCAGCTAACTGATCAACAGGGTCAAGAGGATCAACTCCTTCTACTTGCCCAACTGCAGAAGAATTACCAATATAGTCTCCAGCAATTTCGCTCTTGGATTTTTTCTCGCAGTATTTGCAATGCCAGTTACCACGAGGTATACTTGGAAGGGAAACGCATTCTACATAGACCAGAAAGATATGTTGAGCAAAAGTGACTGAAACTTCAGGAGAGTTATTGAGAACATAAGAATGCAGCAGACCCTCTTGTTTAAGAGACGTGATCAGAAATGCAGACAAGTGACAAATATGGGAAAGGTTCTCGAAATGATCCTGCTTGTTAATATATACATATCTATTTCTAGCTCAGGATTTTAATCATACAAATTAATTAATCATGCATGTAATAATTTACCAACAAGTGTAAGTATCGAAGTAGAAGCAAAAGTATTCAAGAGATAGAGAAAGAAAATGAAACGATGCTGCAAAATTGATTAAGCTTTACCTATGTGGAACGCTCTTGGGCAGCTATCGCAAAGCAATAGATTTCCACCATCAGCACAAATAACACACAAGTTATCATTTTCATTAGCAGAATATTTCCGACCTTGTGAGAAAGTAGTTGCCCATTCGTGAAGAGATACACCGTTAGATGTATATATATAAAAATAACTGCAACAACAGAGAATAGTCAGACATTAAGGGAATGCAACAAAACCAATATACAAGAGACAAGAGAGCAAGTTCGCACGGTTTTCTACGAGATGCCCAGCCTGCATGAGCTTCGAACAGAGAGGGGCTCACCTGCTCACAAAATACCAAATTAAGAACTAACTGATAAGGCATAATGTTGTTCGTATAATATCCAAATACCTCAGACTTGCAACAGTAACAGAATATTCCAGCGCCCATTTTGTAGCCTCCAACCAATTTCTGCCCATAGTGATAAATGTCTTAAAAGAAAAGGACATGAAGAGGGATATAACAATATAACGACACAATCGATAAGGTAAGTAACCTTTCCACGGGCATAGTATCCTAGTTCAGTTCCATCTGGTAATCCCCCTGTCTCAAACACTAATTTATGCAATCCGTGATCTCTGTATGAAAAAGGATTTAAGTAAAAAAAGTTAATAGACGGTAACCAGCCAGAATAAATGAAATTAAGGTTGCTATAAACAAATGATACCAACTTTTTTGTTAATCTATAACTCCTCTTTTTTGAAGAAACAGAAAAGGACACGCTTGTAAAATCCTCGGAAGTCACAGAATCTTGGGTCCACCTTCAAGAAATACAACGAAGCCAGATGCATCAAAACTAAGACTCTTTATCAGCAGTGTTGATTTGGCTAACATCATCATGAAGTAAAGATACCAACATCTTAAATTTGGATCTGCACTTATTTTGTGAAGAAATATTTGCCGAAGCACTGAGATAAGCCTTCCCAACCAAAGCTTGACGTAATGCCCTGAGATGCAAGGTGATGATTTACAATTTGATAACCAAATCCAAGAAAGTAAGGAGATGCACTAAACATAACATGCCCCAGCGACAACGAAAATTATAAATAAGTCTTATCTTATGGTTTGGAAAAGTGTATTTTTTCATTCCATGGTTGATGAAGATGCACAATACACAACAGCAGGAAAAAAAAAAAGCAACAAAATGGTACCCACTTTTTTGTTATCTTTCGAGTGCTATTTCCAAGTGGTGACATAAATACTGGAGACTGTGACGTGGATTCTGATGGCCTGAAAAGGTAAAACAAGACGGCACAGAATTGAATATTTATACTCATGCATGATGCCCAAAGAAAATATTTTTTCGCTACACAGAAGATGTAAATCTAAACAGAAGAAGAGACTTTCTTGTTACCAACTTTATGAAAACGAGTACATAGAATAGGTTACCAACTTTCTTGTTATCTTCAATCTACTCTTAACCGGAGATGTTATGCATGCATGAGCAATATTTAAAGTCCTTGTAGTAGCAGGGCTGCCCTGAGAAGTTTCTACCTCCAAGCATGACATACACAGAAACCCTCTATGGCCAAGAGAGGATAAAGGGAAGACACCTAGAAAGCACAGGCATTGAAGTTCAATTCTAACCGCAAATCTAGGAAATCGATGAATATTAAAACAAGCTAGAGGAATAAGAAAACAGACCCACCTTTGCATCTTTTACAGGTAAAACATTTTTCTTTAGAAGCACTATTAACAGCGTCAAGAATTGTTGCTTCAAGTGCATGTAGAGGAGTGTTCCTACTAATCTTCAGAACATCTAGCAGGCTCTTACCATTCTCAAAGCAAATGTATTGTGATGCTCGTCTGTATTGTTTAGAAGCATGAATCTCAAATTTGGAAGTTGAAATAACCTACAAAAAATGGGAACTATCTATATATCAGAGTACGTCTGATAGAATAAGTAGAGATCATCGAAGTCAACCTGCATTCTAAGTTGCAGGGTGGAAACACATTCTTACATTAGCCCAATCACATGAGGAACATGAGCACAAAATTCCACCATCTTTAATAATGCCACGGAGACCAAAGGCTTGAGACTGGCACATAAAGAAATCATTTTTTAGATTAAGCTAGAATGAAATGGTCATAAAAGCATACAGAAAAGAATAGCCCAACCTTAACAGTACCCATGTAAACCACCGGCAGACCATCGAGTATACCAGTCTCAAAAAGATCCCTCACAGTTTCTGGCCTCCTTCGGATTAAATTGGACTTGTCCGCCGTACGGCCAGAATGACTCTGTTCACCTAAACCCTCATGGTCAAACTCTGGTTCCGCAAGAACATCTACATCCTTAGGCACCATGCTGTTTACCTTCTTCACTCGTAAAAGTGATTTATAGATCTGTGCTGTACGCTTAAAAGAGCCATGCCTTTTCTCCTTGGAAACACTATAAGATTTTCCCATGGTTCTGACTTTAGTTCGTAGTCCCTTAATCTCAAAATCTAGGCTTCCTTCTGACATAATTTCAACAGGAATCTCTTCTTGCAACAGTTCTACAAAATTGATGTCATCAATTACAACATCGACTAATGAGCTACTGTCAGTCTCAACTACCGGACTTTCAGCCAAGCTGCCATTAAGTAACCTCTCTTCCACAGCAATTTTCCGAGCGGGGCTCTCAACAAACGCACTCTTAATACAAGAGCTCCCACTAACGTTAGTTTCAGATATCGAGTTGCTGTGACACATATCAACTGAGCCATTTGTAGCTCCACCACTTGCTGGTTTCGACTCCTCGAGATGATGATGATTCGACATTCCATTTTCCAAAGGAGTTTCATCTTCTTCGTGAAGCTTGGTGAATTTAGTCTTCCTAGTTCTAGTGTAAACAATAAAACCATTGACCTGAGTCGTTTTAATTCTCTTACAGCTAGTCCTACTCCTATCACCACCTTCCCCACATGAACCACCGTCTACGGCCATCCGCTTAACCAGAGACTGCCAAACCGAACTTACACCGCCGCCTATAGACTCTTCCTTCATTGCAAACGAATCTGCTCTACAACACTATACTCCCCCAATGAAATCTAAACAGAGAAAAAGGAGAAGTACGATTCAGCAATCTAATCGTAATATGCATAAAAGGGTTTAGCTTTTCGAATCTGGTATAGAGAAAGGAAAAAAAAAAACGAAACGAACCTTGAAGAGTCGTAAAACCCAGTTCGATTACGAGACGAATCGAGGGAGATTTCAGGATTTAGAAGTTAACATCCGATTGAATCTCAGTGAAATTAGGGTTCAGGCGAGGTTTTGTAAATGGATCTGTACGAAGAAGAAGATGAAACCCAAATCCTTTGAGAGGTTTGGCTATTAGGATTTTGCAGCCATTGGGAGGAGAAGAACGAACAAGATAGAGAAAGAGAGAGAGAGAGAGAGAGAGAGAGAGAGAGAGAGAGAGAGAGAGAGAGAAAAATGCAGTAAATTCCAGTCTACAAGGCAGTGGCAGATGTCGTAAATATAAACCTTTTTAAGGGTATTTATTTAATTTAAAGTAATAGGGCTCAAGGCCAGATGTTGCAAACGCGAAAATTTGCGTTTTTGTCTCGTTTTGTTCTCTTTCTTCAAAATAACAGCGTTTATGATTTGCGTTTGTATATTTACAGTTTCGCACCTCCATTTTGATCATTAGTTTAGTAATGGACGAATTGTTTGCTTTTTCCAATTTTTTTTTTTTGTGTCAATTTATATTGTACTAGATGAGGACCCGCCCGATGTGCGGATTTCAAGTTTTATAAATTAAATTAAATTAAAAAAATATATATTAAAATTTGTTATTAGTTATTTATAAATTTTATTTTTGTTATAATACACTGATTTATTATATTTATTTACAAATCTTTTATGTACGTCACTATTAAAATTGTATTTTTTTTACACCTAAATATACTCTGTGTTACAAATATATTTTTTATCACCATCTATAAAATGTCTATATGAATACATTAAGCCAACTATTTTACTTTTATTTCTGCATAGTTTTTTAATTATTAAAATTGTTGGCTCAAAAAACATTTTGAATAAAAAATATATTACATAATATACTAATCAATGATATATCATCAAAATATGTATTACCACCATGGAGAAAACCTCAGCTCCACTCTCATCTCTCATCCCTTGCGTGCAACCTCCTCCACCATGGAGAGAACCTTGGCTCTGCCTTCCTCTCTTGGGGAGATAACCTTGTGCCCAACCTTCTCCACCATAGAGAGAACCTGGCTGTGTCATCCTTCTATGTGGAGAGAACATGTTCACGTCTTTTTGCTATCTTAAAATGGCTTGCTCCGACAACCAATGAAAGTAAAAACATTTTTCTAATGTATTCGTGATAGTAACTATGCAGAAGTGAAAGTAAAATAGTTGGATTAATGTGTTTATATATTACATAATATAGTAATCAATGATGTATCATCACAATAATGTATGACCGCCATGGAGAAAATCTCGGCTCCGCCCTCATCCCTTATGGAGAGAACATTGCATCCAACCTGCTCCACCATGGAGAGAACCTTGGCTCCGCCTTCCTCCTTTGGGAGATAACCTTGCGTCCAACCTCCTCCACCTCCCTCTCTTAGGGAGATAACCTTGTGTCCAATCTTCTCCACCATAGAGACAACCTCGGCTCTGCCCTCCTCCTGTGTGGAGAGAAAATGTTCACGTCTTTTTGCTATCTCAAAATGGCTTGCTCCGACAACCATTGAAAGTAAAAACCTTTTTCTAACGTCACAATATGTTTTGATAGTAACTACTGTTAAATTTCCAAATGTATTCGTGGAAATGCCTTTGACACACCATGATGTAGTCTGTCTCTGTAACGCCTAAACCGCCACCTTGCTTAGTGAGCCCATGTCCACTCTCAGTCCATGGTCCACCTTCTTAAGTGGGCCCTACATCTATTCTCGGCATTTGGACCCACCCATATTTGATGGCAAGTTTGTTATGTTTGGGAGGTTTTAAAAACTTGTTTACCGACCCTACAAATCAACAAATGATATTTTCTTGTGTTTTGTCCTCACTCGCATAGTTCCGACAATCACTTCCAGGAAGGTCACCCATCATGAAGTTCTCTGAGGACCCTTGACCAGAAAAATAAGTGCATTTTGGTGACATATGTGGTCATATCAATTCTTATAAACTTTTACGCAAACCAGGGTATCAGAGTCATTGAGATCCTATGGATCTATCAACAACGATTTATGTTTTTTCAATCTATCTATCTATGTTTGTTGTAAGCTTGTGTTTGATTAACTTATTTTATCCATCCATTAGATTGATGAGCTTCTACTCGTTATCTCCATTTGGGATTGAGTGAAAATAATGGTAACAATTATGTTTGAAGAAAAAAAGAAGGGTTTATGACCAACCAATCAAGGTTGAGAAATTAGAAGAAAATTAATTTGGCATAATTAAAGAAACAATAAAAAATTATAAGCATGGTAATATATCTCAAATAATTCAATTATGAAAATATAAATTAAATTTTTTTCCTAAAAAAATATAAATTAAATAAAATAATCTAAAAATACTAAAATAATTTTTAAAAATACAGTATTAGGAAAAGAATATGCATATATTAATCTTTTTTTAGGTCACCATATTATTCTTACCTATTCCCAACTGGAAAAGGAGAAAGTAGGAGAAAATTTGGTTTAAAAACATAAGAAAAATTTACCTTTCCATTTTAAAAAAAATTTCCCAATTAAACAAAATTGAAAGCAATGTTTTTGAACAAATTATTTAAATATAAGATGATCTATGTTTTATAGAAGTGAGTATTTACAAAATTTAGAATTAATAATTAACTGTATATTTTCTTTAATCCCTTTTTCTATATTTTTTCCTAGAATTAATAACTTAAATATTAAAAATAAGTAAATAATATCATAATTTCGAATTTTATAATTATTTAAAAAAAAATTATTTTTTATAAATTCTGTAAGTTTTGATAATTATCTTTTTATATTATTAATATTTTTTAAAACAAAATATTTTATTTTTGTTGTAATCAAATTTCTTTTATTAAATATTAATTTTTACACATGTCAAAATCTGAGATTGATAACTTGACACATGTCAAAATCTTGTTAATGGCTAACTTTCAAACCCAACTTTATATAATAAGATACTATTGTAAATATAAATATATTACCTTTATATATATCCCCCAAACAAAATTATAAAATCAAAGCTAAAAAAAAACTAATGTTAAAAATGTTAAAAAAATGACACCTATCAAAATATCACAAACCCTTTTGTGTTTTAAAAGTGAATGCTATAGTAATAAGATATATAATACTAGGAGCTCAAAAAACATCTTATATTTTTCATATAGTGGAGAATAGGTAGATAATGAGCCTGTTCTTTTGCTAAACGCTGCGGCAACGATAGATAAAGAAGAAAAATAGTGTCGCCGGAAAGAAGAATACACAGAGATAAGAGAGAAGTGTCATAGATGATGAACGCCGATGACAATTGATATGTCGCTGTTATTTTTAGCGATCGATGTGATGCTGTCGCGACTCAACGGATGCCATCGGCGACTCATCTAGATCTGTAATTTTCAAACCCACGGTGTCATTTAACATTACTGCTACTCCGCTTGACACGTCGTTTCAATCTGTCGCTACCGCAGCCGCAGCGTTTAGCAAAAGAACATGGCCAATATCACTCAATACAAAAAAAATATAAAGTGTTTTTCTCCTGGTTTAACACCCAAGTATTTTGGTATAATATGGAGCTCACACCTCATTTAAAAGTTTTAATTTATAAAAAAAAAATCTACATGAAAAGTCCATACAAAGGAATTCTATATTGTTTTTCATAGATATATAGAAACACAAAATAAATATAATATAAAAATTGTATTGCTATAACATAAAATAATTGCGTTTGTTTATTACAGTTTCGTCGGTCCATTTTGATCATTCGTTGACAAATTTTGTTGTTTGCTTTTTATATATTTGGTTTTTCCGGAATTTTTTTTTTCAGAATTATTTTATATATTTTTGTAAATGGACGTAGTTATATATATCACACAAATTGTTTTTGGATATGCTCACAATTTTAAATAAATGAAAATGATAAAATCTAAAGGTAAATACAAACACCTATCAAATATTGAGAGTGCAAAATATGACAAACTGAACCTAATATATATGTCTAAAGCATTTTTCCTACGAAAAACTCTAATAACATCATACATTTTTATCCGATTTTCCATGCTTGAAAAGGTAGATAATATTTTTATTTAATACAAATCTTCAAGGGAAATCCAAACAAAGGAATTCTATCTTATTTTTCTTAGATATATAGAAACACAATATAATTATATTGCATTCCTATAATATAAGATATATTTCCACCAAAATATACAAAATATTAATTGGAAGTCAAATACTTTATTATGGACTCATTCAGTGAACAACATAAAAGAAAGAAAAAAAAAACAAATAGATACAAGGAAGATGGGTAAGAATTTGAGCATGATGCTGATGATGGTGTTGATAGTAGCGGCGATTGTGGTCGGAGGTGAAGCAAAATCGGAGATGGAATGCTGTAACTTGTGTCTTCCCCATTGTCAATTTTCATCACCAGTAGCAGAATGTTCTGAATGTCATAGAAAGTGTACCAAATCGGGGATGAAATGCTGTAACTTGTGTCTTCCCCATTGTCAATTTTCATCATCAGTAGCAGAATGTTCTGAATGTCAAAGAAAGTGTACCCAGTCTCCACCGGCTGCTACGAAGACAGATGTCCTTAAGAACCAGCACCTCAGCAGAAACTTTGGTCTAGCCAACTAATTTCTAACATATATGATATGGTGATTGTATGATTGTATTAATGGACATTTAGTCCAACTGTTATTGCTTCAACTACTTCTACATTATGTCTGTAATAATAAGATGAGATAATGTATTCTTGTTTTCAGTCTCATGCTCATAATAAATTAATGGTGAAAAATTAATTAAAATATAGGAACATTATAAACATAACTTATTATTGTGGAATTTAAATTATTTTGGTAGAATAAATATATATATATATATATATATAATATATATAATCTCATCATGTCTCTTACAATATTTTCAACTTGGTGTGGTAACAGAGTAGCTAGCGATCATAAGAACTAGTGCACTAAAATCCCAATTGAAGAAGCTATTAAAGACATATTCAAATTAAAAACTCATCATCGATCCATAAACTGTAGGGTAGTAATCATCAAGTTTATAACCACAAACACAGATGAAAAGAGAGTGGGAGACAAGAGGGTGAACGATACAAACCAGAGAAGAAGTGAAACTATGAAACAACACAATTTGATTAGAACTCTCAAAGGGAAGACGATACACACATCTTGTTCTTCAATCTCACGTCGAGGAAATGCCAAAGGATCCGATGTTCCAACTTCCTCAGGTTCTTCAGAGAAGAGAAGAGAAGAGCCAACACCACCGTCATGTTTTGGTTGTGTGGAGAGGGTTTTATAAATGATGCTTTTATGCTTTCTTTATAGACTCACACATATACGTATACAACTATACACTTATGTCCCTTGTACGCTAGCATAATTTTCTGATATTCGACTTTTTTCTATGAATTATATATCATGTGATAGTATTTTACTCCTCTAGCTCTCCATTTGGAAGAAAAAAAGAAAAGAAATCCCAAGGATATGTGATTACTGGTTCTGGTAAAGAATGCTATGAAACCTTGCGAATGAATCAAGAAACCTATAGAAGGTTATGTGATACTCTCAAGAATGATTATAATCTTAAAGAGTCACGTGAATGCACAATGGAAGAGGCTGTGGCAATGTTCTTAGAAACACTTGGGCATGATGAAGTGCAGCGGCAAATTGCTAAAAACTTTCAAAGCAGCCAAGAGACGGTGAACAGAAAATTTATGAAAGTGTTAGATTCCGTACTCCTTCTGTCAAAGGATATTTTAAAGCCTCAACCAGAAGAGTTTCAACAGATTAATACTCGGCTATTAGCAGATAGAAGATGTTGGCCTTTCTTCAGTGGTTGCATTGGAGCTCTTGATGACACGCATGTGCCGGTACGAATTAGAAGTGATCAAAAAGAGAGGTATTGGAATGTAAGAAAGCAGTTCCCCTCGATGAATGTTCTTGCTATTTGCAACTTTGATATGAAGTTCACATATGTGTATGTTGTCACACCTGGAAGAGCACATGATACCAAAGTTCTTACGTATTGTGCACAAGAAGACAGGTTCTTTCCGAAACCTCCTCAAGGAAAATATTTTGTTGTTGATTCTGGATATCCAAATAGGAAGGGTTATTTAGCACCATATCGAAAAACAAGATATCATCCACATAAATGGGGTGAAGGACCACCTAATTCTGCAAGCGAGAGATGTTTAACAAACGACATTCATCTTTGCGTTCAGTGATTGAACGTACTTTTTGGTGTGTGGAAGGCAAAGTGACGAATACTTAAAAATGAGGCGCGGTATATTCTTCAAACACAGTGCAAAATTGTTGTAGCAACCATGACTCTTCATAATTTTATACGTTCATCAAGCATTATTGATGATGATTTTGAAGAGTACGAAAGGATGGAAGAACAAACATTGAATCCTTTTAATTCAGATGACGTAACCGAAAACGAAAACACACGTTATGAACCTACAAGAGATGCATATATGAATGGGATCCAAAACTAGGGGTGGGCATTTCGGTTTAAGTTTGGATTTGGTTTGGGTTTGGTTCGGTTTGATTAATTCGGTTTTCATAAAACTCTAACCATACTCAACCAAAGTTAGTTCGGTTTGGTTTATGTTTGGGTTGGTTTATGTTCGGTTTGGTTTGGTTCGGTTTGACTTTAATTTGGTTTGATTTTATTCGGTTTAAAAATCAATTAATGTAACAAAACAAAATTCATTGTCCTTTGATAATAATATGTATAAAGTAAACAACAAATTGTAAGTTGAATAATTCATAAAATCCACAAAATTTTACCTAAAAATAATAATAATATTATTATTAAATGTTTAATAATTAGAATAAAATAAAAATGAAACAAACCAAACAACATAAAAAGATAGAAAAGTCTAATTTTTTATAAGAACTTTTGAGTTATTTACAATTTTATTCTTTAAAACCTAGGGTTAAAGTTTTAGAAATAATTAAATTCATAAAGAATATAAGATTATGATTACATATTATACAAAATTATGAATATTATTAATTAAATTAGTTAATAAAAAGCACATTGGGTTATCGGTTCGGTTTGGGTTTAAACCGAACCAAACCGAACTGTTTGGGTTGAGAAAAAACTTAACCAAATGGTTTGAAGTAGAATTGGGTTGGTTTGGGTCGGTTTGAGTTCGGTTGGGTCGGTTTGGTTCAGATCGGTTCGGTTAAAATGCCCAGCCCTATCCAAAACAATATTGCAGAAAGTATCTGGGCTGCTCGACATTAGTTATTAATAACTTTGAGATTAGGTTTTATATGTTTTTATGCTTACAAACTATTTTTCGTATGATTTGTTTCATTTATTTTAATATTCATAAGTTATTATTTCATTTGATATTATGGTTATAAGATGTTTTAATTTGTTTTTCGAAATAAGTATTTTAAATTCTTTCATTAGCAACAAAATCTATATTTGTATGTTTAAAATGTCTAATTTTGTAATTTTATGTCTAAATACTAACAGCTAATCACATATCATTGTTAATATACAACTAGATTCGGACCCGCACATACGTGCGGGGTTGATTTTAAAAACTAAATTTACTAACACATTTATAATTTATTACGTACATGCGGATTATGTTTGTAAACATATTTTTAATAAATGTTATTAACATTCATAATCCAAACTTTTTTGTATCAGTTTAGTATTTGATTTATTTTTAATTCGATTTAGACAAAGAAATGATCAAATTTGTTTTTGTTATCAGTAAAAACAATTATATTAAAAAATAGTAACAGAAAGATGGTATGTCTAATTTAGGACATAAAATCCATCATGTCCTGTATATGTCTCATAACTATGGTTGATTTTTTTTTTTTATCTATTATAGAACATAGTTTAATGTTTTTTCTTTTTCTTTTGAATATTTTTTTGACATTTTTGTGTTAGATAAATTGAAAAATATGTTACATAATATATTGAAAGCATTAATTTATTTTAATTCTAACATGATCCTGGATATTGATTTTTGAAAATTTTTAATCTCATCTTATTCCTCCTTCTATCCCGTTTCCGTCCCATTATTCTTTTCTCATTTCCTCAAAATCATGTTCCTACATATTTAGCACACAAACACGTAATAGTTTGATTCAAAACAAAATAAAGTATTTGATGAAGAAAAATAATTTCTTTGAAACATTCAGTTAATAGATCACACATACATGCCGTGTCAGTTAACATTCTTTTATCTCTTGTTTTGTACATGCTTATGCTAGATAAGCTGAAGAAAAAAAAAACATATTTAAAATACTGTTGTTTTACTTTAGTTGTAACATGTTTTTGGATCCGCACATTTATGCATTGATAAAATGATAAGTTATAAGTAGTTTCAAATGTATGTATATCTTAATTCAGTATCCAAGATTTAAACATACTGTATATATGTAATACATATGTTTGAAATCATAATATAAAATCATAAATATTGTTTACGAATATCTCACAATATATAACCAAATTATATTTTTATACATATATTGTATTATTAATTGCTCGATTTTAATAGATACCGATTTAAATTATTTCTATAAACATTTAGATGATTTTGTATATTAGGTAACATCATAATTTCTTGTTTCCGGATATATCTCAAAATATAAAATCAAATTAAATAAGTTTACATATATACAATTTCGAAATTAATTGCCCAAATTAAACATATACATAAATATCAAAATTATTGTTTCCTTAAATTGTTTACGCAAAACTACTTACCTTTTTTGAATTTTATTGCAGATGCTTGTCTCGATTCTGTTTGGATACGAGAATATGAAAACAGCTCTGAACAGTTAATACATGTTCCGAACAGAATTAATCCAGGGCATATAGGATCCGTGCATTTTTATTATCAAATTTACTTTAATGTCCCTCTTGTATTGTATGCTTTTTAATTTATTCAGAGTCATTTTATGTCATATATTTCAGGATTCATTTTGCCTTGTAAATAATGCCTTGTCATACATTATTTTATCTCTTGTTTTGTACATGCTTATGCTAGATAAGCTGAAGAAAAAAAAACATATTTAAAATACTGTTGTTTTACTTTAGTTGTAACATGTTTTCGGATCCGCACATTTATGCATTGATAAAATGATAAGTTATAAGTAGTTTCAAACGTATGTATATCTTAATTCAGTATCCAAGATTTAAATATACTGTATATATGTAATACATATGTTTGAAATCATAATATAAAATCATAAATATTGTTTACAGATATCTCACAATATATAATCAAATTATATTTTTATACATATATACAATTTTGTATTTAATTGCTCGATTTTAATAGATACCGATTTAAATTATTTCTATAAACATTTAGATGATTTTGTATATTAGGTAACATCATAATTTCTTGTTTCCGGATATATCTCAAAATATAAAATCAAATTAAATAAGTTTACATATATACAATTTCGAAATTAATTGCCCAAATTAAACATATACATAAATATCAAAATTATTGTTTCCTTAAATTGTTTACGCAAAACTACTTACCTTTTTTGAATTTTATTGCAGATGCTTGTTTCGATTCTGTTTGGATACGGGAGTATGAAAAACAGCTCTAAATAGTTAATACATGATCCGAACAGAATTAATCCAGAGCATATAGGATCCGTGCATTTTTATTATCAAATTTACTTTAATGTCTCTTTTGTATTGTATGCTTTTTAATTTATTCAGAGTCATTTTATGTCATATATTTCAGGATTCATTTTGCCTTGTAAATAATGCTTCCCTTTTAATAGTATAGATAGCATACAGCTTATGCAGCATACTGTTCGTGCTGCATAATCTTAATGCTCCAATAACAGTTGTTCCAATCAAGACCTAGGTGAAATAATGTATTCTTCTTTTCAATCTCATGCTCATAATAAATGGTGAAAAACTAATTAAAATATAAGAACATTATAAACATAACTTATTATTGTGGAATTTGAATTATTTTGGTAGAATCAATATATATATATATATATATATATATATATAATCTCATCATGTCTCTTACAATATTTTCAACTTGGTGTGGTAACAGAGTAGCTAGCGATCATAAGAACTAGTGCACTAAAATCCCAATTGAAGAAGCTATTAAAGACATATTCAAATTAAAAACTCATCATCGATCCATAAACTGTAGGGTAGTAATCATCAAGTTTATAACCACAAACACAGATGAAAAGAGAGTGGGAGACAAGAGGGTGAACGATACAAACCAGAGAAGAAGTGAAACTATGAAACAACACAATTTGATTAGAACTCTCAAAGGGAAGACGATACACACATCTTGTTCTTCAATCTCACGTCGAGGAAATGCCAAAGGATCCGATGTTGCCCTATCTACATATATATAAAAAGAGAACCCACTGGTTAAAACCGCGGGTTCAACTTCCTCAGGTTCTTCAGAGAAGAGCCAACACCACCGTCATGTTTTGGTTGTGTGGAGAGGGTTTTATAAATGATGCTTTTATGCTTTCTTTATAGACTCACACATATACGTATACAACTATACACTTATGTCCCTTGTACGCTAGCATAATTTTCTGATATTCGACTTTTTTCTATGAATTATATATCATGTGATAGTATTTTACTCCTCTAACTCTCCATTTGGAAGAAATGAAAAAAAAAAAGAAAAGAAGAACTGATGTGTTGAAAAATTGGTGATTTGGGAATCTTCCAAGGGATATGCTATATTGCCCATTAGCTACCCTTTTCACTTCAGCTCCAATCGCACTCCATGGATTATCATATCATATTGACATAAATCATTTTATGTTACTTTTCTTGCTTACTTTATGATGAAAACAATTTCATTGATTTATCTTTAATGATGAAAATAACATTAATAAACACCCACGAAATTAAACAAAAAATAATACCTATGACATTTATAGCTCCTAAGATGGATCATACGTATGCGATGACTTGACGTACGTACTTTTCCACTCGTAAATGCGTTGAAAACTTCAAGTAACTACACTTTCCGCATGCAATATGTATATTTTCTTACACATACCTAATTAAGATACACATAATTGCATAAGTTATTTAACGTGAGAGGATTCAACGTACCAACTACTTTGGTAATGATCAATCTATATTGTTAATTTGTTATGCTAGATTCACGTACGTTAGTAAGCTTTCAATGGATGTGTCTATGTGATATTGTTTGTTACTTTCTCCGAAGAAGAAGTGCATGTAAAGCGAAACTTCAACGTTATATCGTTTTTTTTCGATGTATGATTTTCATAATATTCAAGCATTTTTTTTATAAAAAATGAATCGTTATAAAAAGAAGCAAATCAATGAAATTAAGTCGAACAATACTTGGGTTCACCCCTAGGGGTGAATCTCTCTATTCACCCCCTAACAAAATAAGGCAATAAAATCTGTACATATTATTATAAAATAAAAAAATTTAAACCGCACTTTAATAAACCCAAACCGACATATATAAAATCTAAACTCTAACCATCTCATTTGTGAACCCAAACCGATATATAATTTCGTTCTACTTATAAAATCTAAACCCTAATCATCTCATTTGTGAACCCAAACCGACATATAATTTCGTTTTAATTGTGAAATCTAAACCCTAACATCTCATTTGTGAACCCAAACCGACATATTATTTTGTTCTACTTGTAAAATCTAAATCCTAATTATCTTATTTGTGAACCCAAACCGACATATAATTTCGTTCTAATTGTAAAATCTAAACCCTAACCACCTCATTTGTAAACCCAAACCGACATATAATTTCGTTTTAATTGTAAAATCTAAACCCTAACCACTTCATTTGTAAACCCAAACCGACATAATTTTATTCTAAGTTTAAAAATCTAAACCAAGCCAATATTTAACTTTCCTTAATTAAAAGTATACAGAATTTGTTTCCTTAATT
This sequence comes from Camelina sativa, assembly GCF_030686135.1. Lineage (NCBI taxonomy): Eukaryota > Viridiplantae > Streptophyta > Magnoliopsida > Brassicales > Brassicaceae > Camelina > Camelina sativa. Next base: position 6,329,187 of record NC_141884.1, on the reverse strand, counting down.
TGGTTTGCTTTTTAATTTAATTTAAATTTAATTTTAAAATAAAATATTAGATGGAAGATTCTTCGATTAAGTCGGAGCCAACGCTAAAGACACAACTTTTGGTTTCAAGACTTTTTAAGTAATGTGAAATAATGATAAAGATTTCACTTTTTATATTTGTGAAACCTTGTTGAGAATCTTCCATTGGATATGCCATTTTGCCATTGGCTACGTTTTTCTTCGTTGTTGCTCCATTCGCACATCCATTTATATTTTCCAAATTTGAATTTACACTTTCCATGTATTTCAATTACACTTGCCTATATCAAAAATTATACTTTACACTACTATCTGAAAATAAAAGAGTATATATATATTCTGATTGGTTTCAAGTTTTTATTAAATTTATAAGAAAAACTTGGTGTTATTGATTATAAATTTTGTAAAAGATTATATTTGATTAATATTTTTTTCTAAAATACACAAAAATTTGACATAATGACATATGGTTAAATATTACATTAAAAACCCAAAATAATAGTTTTTTTCTAGAGTCATTCACTATAGAAAATCTTAAGTGTAAACAAGAAGAGAGGTTAAGAGATTCAGATCACACTAGACAACAAATGATTGTCATATGTCAAGTGATGAAACTTGAACAAATCTAACAACTCATAGATAGAAACATACTCAGAACGAGGATCATATCCAGAGAAAAATCTATGAACTGAACCTTCTAGCTCTAGACAACTCTCTCCTGCGATTTTCTTCATCTTAGTTTCCTTCATTACCTTCCTAACTTCAGCTGCTTCATCCCACATCCCCGCTTCCGCAAACCTATTCGCCACAATCACCAAATTCCCACTTCTCTTTGGCTCTAACTCAATCAATCTCTTCTTTACTTTCTCTCCAATTCCATTATCATCATCATCATGATGGATAGTACACGCAGATAGTAGTGTTCTCCAAACAACCGCATCAGGCTCAAAAGGCATTTTCTTTATAAAGTCATACGCCTCGTTTAGTCTACCTGCACGTCCTAATACATCAACCATTGCACCATAATGAATCATCATTGGTTTGATCTCTTGTGTTTCTTCCATTTCGTGGAAGTATCTGTACCCGTCCTCCACCATTCCCGTGTGGCTACACGCGCATAAAACACCGAGAAATGTCACGTAGTTTGGTCTCACAGACGATTCTTTCATCATCTTCGAGAAAAGTTGAAGTGCTTCTCCTGCAAAACCATATTGTGCTAATCCTACAATCATAGCACTCCAAGTCCAAACATTTTTATCAGCCATTCTTTCGAAAACTAACCTAGCATACTCTAATCCACCAGACTTTGCATACATGTCAACAAGTGCAGTACCAAGTCTACAGTTTAACTCTAACTCTCGTACCATCACCTGTGAATGTATCAATTTCCCCAAGCTCAAGTTACCAACACACGCAGAGAGCAAAACCACCATCGTCGTCTCATCCGGACAAAACCGCAAACCAATCATCTCTAGAAAACACTCAATCGCTGAATTGAACTTACCATTCTCAACGAGAGCAGTCATGATCGAGTTCCAAGAAACAAAATTTCTCTCAGTCATTTCGTCGAACACCTTCCTGGCACTAGAAGTTTTCTTACAAGTACCATAGAGGTGAATAAGATTGTTCCCAACATAGACATCAGAATCAAACCCATGTTTAAAAACCTCGACTTGGATCTGTCTCCCTGCAGTGAGACCTAAAAACGAAGCACAAGCCTTGAGAAGAAAAGGAAAAGTGAGCTTATTAGGTTTGATCATTCGTCTCTTCATCTCAGAGTAAACCCAAATCGATTCTACAGGAGAATCACTCGATGAATAGCCTCTGCTGAGCATATTCCAAGTGGAAGGTGTTGAATCTGAAGAGTGTAGCAGAAGGGTTCGTGCAAAAGTAAGGTCCTTGGCGTGAGATAGTGAAGATACACGTACAAGCTCGCTGATGATAAAGCTATCATTTTGGAGAGCGGAGACATGGACTTGGCCATGGATCTGTAAAAGATGTTTGATTGAGGAACAAAGCTTGAGTAAGATAAGGCATTGGTGTTTCTTGGATTTGAAGCTCGACATTGGATATTCAAATTATGCCATTGGAGCTCTGAATCTGAGTAAACGCATAAAGTTTCAATTTTTTCAAATCAGTGAACTATTTATAGCTTTGGAGAGGTTTGGTTTAACAGAACCGAAGTAAAATTTAAAATTCATTCGGTTCGGTTAAATGTGAAATTGATATTACCTGAACCAAAAAATATAATCTTTCATGTCACAAGTTAAGTAGAGAGAGTTACATGAATTTACAAGGTCAAGAAAATATATAAAATTACACTTTTTTTCCTCTCTGATTCGGTGATGGTGTCGTAGGTTCTGGTTGGGAGGATCACTCTTTCTGATTAGAGTGCTGTTTCAATTTCAAGCTCTAATCATGAGAACTTCCTCCATTAATGTTCTAATCTCTGAGAACCAAAACCATTTGATGATTTTATACACAAGACTGGTTGTGGGAAGTTCCAATCATGTGATGTGAGCTGTAAGTTCTACAGAACATGATTACGACTGTAAGTGGCATGATCATGTTTCAAGGAAACAAAGGCTTTTGTTTTAATATACTTACCAAAGCAGAGCAGGGAGAGGTGGTTATTATTATTCTGAATCTTCTTCACTTTCTTCTTCAGACTCGAACCTAAGGAAACGAGCTGAGTTTCTGAGGGTAAATGATTTGTTTAGCCTCGGAATCTTTGTTCTCTTTTGTTTTCTTGTAAAACCTTTCGCCACAAGTGTATAAAACAAATCTCCCATCTCCATTTTCTTTCTCAAACCATCGTGTTCGTCCATGAACCTTCAAGAAAACCAAAAACATAACATGTGTTGAATATATCAGATTCTAAAACTAAAGTCAAATGGCAATGTAAAAGCGTGTTTCCCTGACAACGTTCATTTGTTTTGATCCATTAGGAGGAAATAACGAAGGAATAATTCTATAGATGAAATCAAAGATGCAGAAATTTTTAAATTACCTTTCACGTATTGCTTTGAAGGCGTCTTTAGTTGCATAAGGAAGACCAGTTTTTGGATCGCGGTACCTGTATCATCACCAATACACAACAGTTAAAAACTAGTTTAGAATTGCAGAGAAAAGACAATCAGGTTGCTTGTGTAGAACATCATTTTTTCAATAGGTGTGTATAACAAAAACAAACTGATAACTTCTTTTTAGTAGACCTACAAAGGTTCTACTTGCGTTTACTCCACGGGATCTTGTTCTTCTAATGACAAAATAGATGAATAGAAAAACTCTTACTTGGCAGGTAATCCCGTAATCACACATAAAGCTTTTTCTGGATCTGGAAAAGAGAAAACAAACCAATATACAGACAGAGATCAGTATAGAACTATAGTTCAATATGAACACATTTATGTTCATCTCTAAACACAACTTAGAACAAAATTACTTACAGGGAACAAACTTCGTTGACAACTCTGAATTGAACGACGCACCATTACTGAATTCTAAATAGTTGCATCCTGCATGTAAAGTTAGAAGTTTAAACATTTACAGATCTTAGCCTGGAAATATCCGTTTAGATTGAATACTATTTTGCTGGAGAGCTTACCATCTTTTGAAATATACCGACTCTGAGGACCCTTGTAGACTGCTTTATGCACAATCGCTTTCTTTTTCACTTCTTCTTCCCTTGCCAAGACACGTTCTAAATTCCTCAAATTCATGATTTCTGCAAAAAAACTGACGTTAGCAATTTGAGTTTCTGACAGGAAAAAACGGATGCAGCATCATAAATCCAAACCTGTTTGAGCAGCTTCCAGAAGCATTTCTTCTTGCGTCATCCGTTTTTCCTCCCCTACTTTTTTCCTTTGTATTGGCTGAACAAACACAAGAACGAAGTCAACATGGCAAGACTAAAACAAAGGGAGATAGCTAATGAGGATGAGTTCTGTGGAAACCTTTGTTGTCGCCTGTATAGCAGCACGCAACGCATCTCTTTCTGCTTGCCGCACAACTACTGAAGTCCGGGTAGATTTCCTAATGACCTTCTCACTTTCCATATCTTCTTGTGCTTCATTCTCTTCCTTTTCGTCTTGTTCCTTGTTTCCCATTCCTTCACCTGGCTTCTCATCTGCAGGAGTATCTTCTAGTTTTGAAATTACCTTCGTCTTCTTCTTCTTTTTCTTTGATGCAGGTTTCCCAGGGTAAATCAGCCGCTTCTTTGGCTGATCCCTGCAACAATGTGTACAATTGTAACAAAACTAAAACAAATTCACATCATAGTCATCAATCACATAATGAGCTACTGAAAATGCCAAAACGAGACAAACCTCTCTACTTTTTCATTTTCTGCTACTGCTTCTGGCTCGGGCTCCTATTCCCAAACAAAAGCAAATAAAAGAAGCTTAATAAAAATGGAACTAGAGCAACAGCTTGGTGAAGAATAAGAACTGAATATACAAGCAGTATATAAAAACTACATCGTCATTGAAGTCGCTATCAAATTCATCAGCAACTTCACCTTCTGCTTCATATTCATCATCATGTTCCTCCTGCATATAGCAAAGATAAAAGAGAGATATATAAAAATTGACAACATACATACAAAAATACATCTGCAATAGTATTGGATTGTTCCATTATGTATTATAACATCTATCAATTTATAACAAAACAAACCTCTTTAAGAGCTTCTTGATTCCAAAACTGTTCATCTTCTTCTACTTCGTCATCAAGCAACTTGGTCATCCTTGCAAACAAGAAAAGTAATGAGACTAAAAAGATTCCAAAAACACAAACACACACATTAATCAAGTAAGAAGGTTTTAGCTCGAAGTTGTTTCTTACCGTTTACCCCGAGTTGCTCGGGTTGTACGGTCCAAGAACACCACTGGCTCCTCTTTATCGATTTCCATTGATAACCTCTGCAAGTTCACTCCTTTTAACCAAACAACATTAGGGTTTTTACGAAAATTTCGATAATATCAAAATCTAAAGGAACAAACCCCAAAATTTGAGTGAGAACACAGTGATCTAAGAAGAGCCCACGAAGGCAAGATTGAGAAGTGAATTGTCTGATAAAAATATCACCTTGGGGAGAATTAGGTTGGAGGAGTTTATTTCGACGAGCACGTCCTCGCCGGCGACCACCGTACTGATTCTTTTCACCCTTTTGATTCACTTTTCCACGTGGCAGTGGTTCGTAAACAGTTATTGAACTTGAGATATTATTATTGGGCCTTTATGTAAAAATAATTTTTAAAGCCCATTATATATTTTTAACTAGGATAATTTTACGTAAGTGAAAAAAGTGAACACTTTGTTGTCATTTGTCTCTTTCGTAATATCATCATCTTTAAGATAAAAACATCCTCAACAGTTGTCATGATCGAGGGGGAGAGAGTTTTTGATAAGTCTTCAACTCTTAAGGAGCCGCAAGAAGCAAGCAATATTGATGAAGTTGAGATATATCCTCCTCATACAGGACCACTTGAGCAGGTTTCTACACTCTTCTACAACTAAAACGAATTTTTTAAATTTTGTTTTTCTTCTACTTTCATTCTACATAACATTTTTTTTTTAGCGTCGTTTAAATTGAGTTACATAATTTTAATAGAAGACGATTACTTAATAATCTTAGTATGATATTATTTCTAGATTCGTAGAAGTATAGGTAATTTTAAATAATTTTATATGAATTTTTCTTCAACAAAGATGTAATCAGGGAACCAACGTACAATAGTTTTCATTTTTGGATGAAACAAAAATCAAAAAACCAACGTACGTTCATTTTCTTTTTTTGGGTAAAACCAAGAAACGTTACAATCAGTTCTTGGATTGTACTGCCCGTTGCATTATGTCTTGTAGCAATAATGTAATGTTGGAATGAGAAGAGCCTCCTTCCTCCACGGCCCTGTGAGCTAATTCTCCAAGCTCTTTGACTCTTTTTCTTCTCTCCTTAGCATCATTACTATCACCCATTAACTCTTCCACTTCCTTCTTTACCCCTTCTTTATCCACCAACACTCCTATTTTCTCTTCTTCTCCCCATCTCATGACCTCTTCAACCCCGGCACTTACACCTACTTTTAGCACCTGCACAACCAGTTTCTGGTTGCAGAACTGATCTCCAAACAATGGCCATGTGAGCAATGGAACTCCCGAGGTGATTCCTTCGAAAGTTGAGTTCCATCCACAGTGTGTCAAGAATCCTCCAACGGCAGGATGTGAAAGGATAAGCATTTGAGGTGACCATCCTCTTATGAGAAGGCCTCTTTCTTTGGTTCTTTCTTTAAAACCGCTCTCTGTGATCCAGTCAACTAACTCGTTATATCTCTCCCAACCTCTTATGACCCAAATGAATGGTCTTTGGGATTCCTCCAGGCCTAACCCTATCTCTTTGAGCTGAGACAGAGGAAGATTGCATATACTTCCAAGGCAAACATATAGAACCGAACCTTCTTCTTTAGAATCAAGCCATTTAATACACTCTTCTTGATCAATGTCCGCCTTGTTTCCCCTCTCAGCTTTGTCTTCTCCTACCTTGTTGCACAAGGAAACCGGTCCGATGCTCCATACCTTACTCGCTTTAACTTTCTTGTAGTCTCTAACATAAGCTGGCTCAAGCTCTTCAAAGGTGTTAACAATCACACCATACGAAGTGTTATCCGCTTCTGTTATTCCGTCAAGAAACTCTTTCCAATCTCCAGGAGCTAAGATAGTTGGAAGCTGAGATTTTGTTAACTCAACTTTGTCAGGGAAATTTGGAATGGAGAAGTACTCCTTTTCAGACTCTAACGCTTCCAAGAGCTCGTGGTTTTGGTGCATAATATGCATACAAAGAAGATTGAAGCAACACATGCCATGAAAGATGATTTTTGGTATGCCAAGGCTCTTGGCAACTCTGTTTGTATATGGCAAACACATGTCGGCAATTATGCAGCTTGGCCTAGGTTGAATCTCTTTCAAGAGCTTCTCGACCGGTTCCCCCAGCATATTAGTTGCTTGAAAGAAGGTTAATGACACCCCCAACGAATCGAGCAAGTCCAAATTCTCATGTCCTTCCGATGAACCCGATTCTTGAGATGGAAACTTTATCTGCACAAGATTGATGGGCAAGCCAGACTGGATGGCCCGGCTGAGAACGTTCTTGTACCGGGCCGCGTTGTGAGGCGTCGTGACAATGGTTGTAGTCACCCCTCGGTGAGCCAAGAGCCTTGCAATATCGACCATGGGGATCATGTGACCTTGGGCCATAAAAGGGAAGAGAACAAAGTGAAGAGAAGGAAATTGGTGGCTAGTTTCGGATGCCATGAGGAACTCTCTTAAGTTCTTTTTGTTTTTGTTTTGCTTTGATTCTGATTTTGTGTGTTTCTTCTCTGTGCTATAAATAGCCATGAAAACAAACCCATAATTAAAATGTGTGATGCAAGAAAGAACAAAAAGCATATTGGCTTATTCGTTACAGTTACAGAAGACCGAGTGGTTCACAATACTGAGTAACATATGAAATTTTATCCTTTCGGGAGCTCAAGTGTTCTTTCGTATTCATACTTTCATATAAGCCCAAAAAAGTAAGAGAAAATATCTTTGAGAACTACGTCGAAATTATAGTGAAGATTTCACAGCCGCAGAAAAAAAAAAATAATATTACGTGAAATAATTTAAGGCAAACTCGAAGGGTCCTTCTTTTTATAACATTTGGACAACAAACCTCAAAGCATCAAAAAGGCCCCATCATAACCTAAAGTAGCAAAAAAAAAACCAAAATTTAAGTGAGAACACAGTGATCTAAGAAGTGCCCACGAAGGCAAGAGTGAGAAGTGAATTATTTGATGAGCTTAATAATCTCACCTTGGGGAGAATTAGGTTGGAGGAGTTTATTTCGACGAGCACGTCCTCGCCGGCGACCACCGCACTGATCCTTTTCACCCTTTCGATTCACTTTTCCACGTGGCAGTAACGAGTTATTAAACTTGAGAGGTGATTGGGAAGTCAGATAATTTTAAAGCCCATATTATATTTGTAACTAGAAAAATTACAATATAAGTGAAAAGTGAACATAAAAGGGTCTGACCAAACATGTAACATTTTTGTTGTCACTTGTCATATATTACAAGTCTCTTTATCTTTTAGTTTTGCATTACGATATAAACATCATGAACAGTTGTCATGATCGATGGGAAAGAGTTGTTGTTACGTCTTCAACAAGACTACAAGAGTGAACAAACAAAAGTGTTGATATGTCTAAACTCTTGAGGAGCCGCTAGAAGCAAAGTTGCGATCCTCCTCATGCAGGACCACTTCAGAAGGTTTCTACACTCTTCTACAACTAAAAATAATATTAGAACTTGTGTTTTTCTTCTACTTCATTGTACATAAGCTTTTTTTTTTTTTTTGTCTTTTGTCTTTTTAATTGGGACGTTATATACTTACATATTAATAGACGTCGGTTACTTAATCTTAACTATGTACTACTTATTTGAAGAACAGGCTGTGAGTAACTGAGTATCATCATATTATAATTAGATTTGAGAGTATAGAAAATTTAAATACTAAAAAATTACAAATTTTTCTTCAACAAGAACTGACGTTACAATCATTTTCTTTTTTTGGATATAACCAAGAAACGTTACAATCAGTTCTTGGATTATGCCTGCAGTTGCATTATGTCTTGAAGCAATAATGTGATGCTGGAATGAGAAGAGCCTCCTTCCTCCACCGCCTTGTGAGCTAATTCTCCAAGCTCTTTGACTCTTTTTCTTCTCTCCATTGCATCATTACTATCACCCATTAGTTCTTCCACTGCCTTCTTCACTCCTTCTTTATCCACCAATACTCCTATTTTCTCCTCCTCTCCCCATCTCATGGTATCTTCAACCCCGGCTCTCACACCGGCATTTAGTACCTGCACCGTCAGCTTCTCGTTGCAGAACTGGTCTCCAAACAGTGGCCAAGTGAGCAATGGAACACCTGAAGTGATTCCTTCAAGAGTCGAGTTCCATCCACAATGTGTCAAGAAGGCTCCAACAGCAGGGTGTGAAAGGATAAGCATTTGAGATGACCATCCTCTTATGAGAAGGCCTCTCTCTTTGGTTCTTTCTTTAAAACCGCTCTCTGAGATCCAGTCAACTAACTCGTTATACTTCTCCCAACCTCTTATGACCCAAATGAATGGTCTTTGGGATTCATCAAGGCCTAACCCGATCTCTTTGAGCTGAGACAGAGGAAGATTGCATATACTTCCAAGGCAAACATATAGCACAGACCCTTCTTCTTTAGAATCAAGCCATTTAATACACTCTTCTTGATCAATGGCCGCCTTGTTTCCCCTCTCAGCTTTGTCTTCTCCTACCTTGTTGCACAAGGAAACCGGTCCGATGCTCCATACCTTACCCGCTTTAACTTTCTTGTAGTCTCTAACATAAGCTGGCTCCAGATCTTCAAACGTGTTAACAATCACACCATACGAAGTGTTATCCGCTTCTGTCATTCCGTCAAGAAACTCTTTCCAATCTCCAGCAGGTAAGAGCATTGGAAGCTGACCTTTTGTGAACTCAGCTCTGTCAGGGAAATTTGGAACGGAGAAGTACTCCTTTTCAGACTCTATATTTTCCAAGAGCTCGTGGTTTTGGTGCATAATATGCATACAAAGAAGATTAAAGCAGCACATGCCATGAAAGATGATTTTTGGTATACCAAGGTTCTTGGCAACTTTGTTTGTATAAGGCAAACACATGTCGGCGATTATGCAGCTTGGCCTAGGTTGAATCTCTTTCAAGAGCTTCTCGACCGGTTCCCCGAGCCTATTAATTGCTTGGAAGAAGTTTAATGACGCCCCCAACGAATCGAGCAAGTCCAAATTCTCATGTCCTTCCGATGAACCCGATTCTTGAGATGGAAACTTTATCTGCACAAGATTGATGGGCAAGCCGGACTGGATGGCCCGGCTGAGAACGTTCTTGAACCGGGCTGCGTTGTGAGGCGTCGTGACAATGGTTATAGTCACCCCTCGCTGAGCCAAGAGCCTAGCAATATCGACCATGGGGATCATGTGACCTTGGGCCATAAAAGGGAAGAGAACAAAGTGAAGAGAAGGAAACTGGTGGGTAGTTTCGGATGCCATGATACTCTCTTAATTATGTTCTTTTTGGTTTTTGTTTTGCTTTGATTCTGATTTTGTGTGTGTGTGTGTGTGTGTGTGTGTGTTTCTCTGTGCAATACATATATATTTATATTCATCGACTCATGAAAAGGATAAATAGCCTTGGAAGTTAAAGAGATAATTAAAATGTGATGTAAGAAAGAACAAAAAGCAAATTTGGCTTATTCGTTACAGTTACAGAACACAAGTGGTTCACAATACTAAGTAAATATATCGTGTCGGGCATTCAAGTGTTCTTTCGCATTCATAATTTTCAAATATTTGAGAAAATATATTTTATAACTACGTCGAAATTATTGTGAAGATTTCACAGCCGCAAAAAAAAACAAATATATCAAATATTGGATGAAAGAATTTAGAAGAAAAACAAAGTCGAACTCTCAAAGCAGCCAAAAGGCCCCATCATAACCTTGATGAATATGTCTTCAAAATAAAAATAAATCAAAGTGTTTGATTTATAGTATTTGTTTTCTTACTCCAGATTTAATGATTGATCTTTATAGGATATTATTATATTAGAATCCGGTAAATACATTTTTCTTATGTCAAAATATTTTGATTGTTGAAACTTCAGATTGGTAACAGAACAAATCCAACGGATTAATTCAGGATTTAGTAGTGAATGTTAGTAGATTTGAAAATCATCTTAGGATTTGAAATTTTATGTGATTGATTGATTCTTAAAATCACACAAGTGGAATTAGAAAAGTCAAACAAAATGGATTTGAAAATCACAAAAAGTGGAATTAAAAATTAAATTACTATTGAACGTATGGATATTTTCCTCTATAATCTCTCACTGTTTTTTTTTTTTTTTAATGAATATTTTTAAGGAGGAGACGGATGGTAGATTTTATGTCATTTTTCATACTAAAATCTTCAAAAATTTAAAAATGTTCAACCAATTGAAGCATTAGAGGTTTTTAAAAATTTTAGAATTGAAGACTTCTAGTAGCCGTCTTAAACCTTCTCCTTAAAAAAATTAATAATAAAAAAAAAACGAAAAACAGTGAGAGGTTCATAAAAAAATTTGAAATTTCATCAACCAAATGCAGTTTTAAAATTTAACATTTCAAGCAAATCTAGACCATAATATAGATAACTATCATACGGAAATAATATAGATAACTATCATAATATTACTAAACAATGATGTAATCAGTTCTTGGATTTCACCTGCTGCATTATGTCTTGTAAGAAGACAGTAATGTTAGAATGAGAAGAGCCTCCTTCCTCCACAGCCTTGTGAGCTAATTCTCCAAGTTCTTTGGCTCTTATTCTTCTCTCTTTTGCTTCATCACTCTCACACATTAACTCCTCAACTGCCTTCTTTACTCCTTCTTTATCCACCAACACTCCTATCTTCTCCTCTTCTCCCCATTTCATAGGCTCCTCAACACCAACTTTGACTCCGGATTTTAGTACCTCCACAACCAATTTCTCGTTGCCGAATTGATCTGCAAATAGCGGCCATGTAAGCAGTGGTAGACCAGCGGTTATCCCCTCTAGAGTTGAGTTCCATCCGCAGTGTGTTAAGAACCCTCCGATGGAAGGATGTGAAAGGATAAGCATTTGTGGAGACCATCCTTTTATGAGAATGCTTCTATCTTTGATTCTTTCTTCGAAACCGCTCTGTGTTATCCACTCAGCTAACTCATTATACTTCTTCCAGCTTCTTATGACCCAAATGAAACGTCTTTGGGATTCCTCGAGGCATAGCCCGAGCTCCTTGAGCTGATCCAGAGGAAGATTGCAGATACTCCCTAGGCAAACATAGAGCACCGAACCTTCTTCTTGAGAATCAAGCCATTTAAGACACTCATCTTGATCAATGGTCGCCTTGTTTCCCCTCTCAGCTTTGTCTGTTCCTGCCTTGTTGCACAAGGAAACGGGTCCAATGGACCATACTTTTCCGGCCCTTGCCTTTTTGTAGTCTTTGACATAAGCAGGCTCCAATTCCTGAAATGTGTTGACGATAACACCATATGATTTGTTATCAGCCTCTACCATATCGTCTATGAAAACTTTCCACTCTCCATCAGCATCAGTTTCGACATGAACTTGAGGTTCCCTAAATTTGATCCTGTCAGGGAAATAAGGGATTAGGAAATACTCTTTGTCCGACTTTATAGTGTCGAAGATCTCACGGTTTCTGCGTAGAAGTAGCATACACAGAAGATAAAAGCATGACATGCCATGGAAAACGATCTTTGGTATGTTGAACTTGTTGGCGATTTTGCTTGTGTAAGGCAAACACATATCAGAAACCAGACAGTTTGGTCTAGGTGTCATCTCTTCCATGAGCTTCATGACCGGTTCTTCAAGCGTGTTAACCGCTTTAAAGAATTGTAGAGTTGAATCCATTGAGTCAAGCAAATCCAAATTCTCCTGTCCTTCTGGTAAACCAGCTTCTTGATATGGAAACTTGACATGCACTATGTTGATGGGCAAGCCAGACTCGATGGAACGGTTTAGGACATTCTTGAACCTTGCTGCGTTGTGAGGCGTTGTGACAATGGTTATGGTTGCACCGCGCTGAGCCAAAAGCCTTGCGATATCAACCATGGGAATCATATGGCCTTGAGCCATGAAGGGGAAGAGAACAAAGTGAAGTGAAGAATGTGAGTGGTGGGACTGGTGGCTATCTTCAAAAGCCACATCTGCTCCAGATTTTTATTTCGGTTGGAATATGAGTGTGTGCATATAAAATATATAGATGCAAGAAAATCGTGAATATATAGAACAAGAAAAAACAATTAACCATATATAATAGATGACGTAATTAGTATCACTAAAGAAGGAAGATAATCTCCTGAAGAAAAAAAAATGATACACAGATAGAAATAAATATATATAATTTAATAGTTGACATAATTAGTATTGACACTAAAGAAGGAAGATAATCTCCTAAAGAAAAAAGAAAATGATACACAGGTAGAAATATATATACATATATTATATATATAATCATTTATAAAAGGAACCTATTCTTTAGTTCACCTCCTTTTTCACCTCTCTTTATTTTAACTAATGAAAATATGATATGTCAAAATACATTTGAGAACCTATTCATTCACATTCTTATAAAATAAGGAAACAAAATCTGTATACATTATTATAAAATTAAAAATTTAACCGCTCTTTTATAAAACCCAAACCGATATATAATTTTATTTTAATTGTAAAATCTAAACTCTAACCAATCTCATTTGTAAACTCAAACCGTCATATAATTCTATTATAATTGTAAAATCTAAACTTTAATCATCTTATTTTTGTAAATCCAAACTGACATATAATTTTGTTCTAATTGTAAAATCTAAACCCTAATCATCGCATTTGTAAACCTAAACCGACATATAATTTCATTTTAATTATAAAATCTAAACCTTAACCACTTCAATTGTAAACCTAAATCGATATATAATTTTGTTTTAATTATAAAATCTAAACTCTAACCATTGTAAACCTAAACTTACATATAATTTAGTTTTAATTGTAAAATCTAAATCCTAATCATCTTATTTGTAAACCCAAACCGACACATAATTTTGTTCTAATTGTAAATCTAATAAGCAAATATTTAACTTTCATTAATTAAAAGTATACAGAATTTGTTTCATTAATTTAATTTTGATTTATTTTTTAAATGAAATAATGTATAGAAGATTCTGATTGGTTGAGAATGAGGAGGTGAACAACAAAGTATTTTTCAATATATAACATAAAATCATTTATAAAAAGAATACAATCTACAGCATTTTTGTTAATTTACCAAAATCAAATAAAGAAATCTACACGTACCAAGCAAAAAGAGTTTAGTATACTGTTTTTATTTTTTAATTATCAATTCATCATCATGAGATGATAGGTAAAAAATTAAAAACAATTTGTTCTTAATTTAAACCCTCTAAAAACGTAAATTTGTATTTATAAAAATATTCAAACAGATTGTACTTGACGTATGTCTTGTAAAAACAATGTGATGTTAGAATGAGAGGAGCCTCCTTCTTCCACAGCCTTGTGAGCTAATCCTCCAAGCTCTTTGACTCTTTTTGTTCTCTCTTTTGCATCATCACTCTCACCCATCAAGTCTTCAACTGCCTTCTTCACTCCTTCTTTATCCACTAACACACCTATTTTCTCTTCTTCTCCCCATTTCATGACTTCTTCAACCCCGGCACTTACACCAGCTTTTAGTACTTGCACTACCAGTGTTTGGTTGCAGAATTGGTCTCCAAACAGCGGCCATGTGAGCAGTGGAATGCCCGAAGTGATTCCTTCGAGAGTCGAGTTCCATCCACAGTGTGTTAAGAATCCCCCAATAGAAGGATGAGAAAGAATAAGGACTTGAGGTGCCCACCCTCTAATGAGAAGTCCTCTCTCCCTGATTCTTTCTTCATAACCGCTCTCCACCATCCACTCAGATAGTTCATTATACTTTTCCCAACCTTTTATGACCCAAATGAAAGGTCTTTGGGATTCCTCGAGACCGAGACCCAGCTCCTTGAGCTGAACCAGAGGAAGATTGCAAATACTTCCTAGGCAAACATAGAGCACCGAACCTTCTTCTTTAGAATCAAGCCATTTAAGACACTCATCTTGATCAATGGTCGCCTTGTTTCCCCTCTCAGCTTTGTCTACTCCTGCCTTGTTGCACAAGGAAACGGGTCCAATTGACCATACTTTTCCGGCCCTTGCCTCTTTGTAGTCTTTGACATAAGCAGGCTCCAACTCTTCAAATGTGTTGATGATCACACCATAGGATGTATCTTCGGCTTCTACCATTTCGTCCAAGAACTCTTTCCAATCTCCACTTGCATCTGTTTCCACTGTAACTTGTGGCTTTGTAAATTCAACTCTATCAGGAAAATTAGGAACCCGGAAATAGTCGAGGTTTCGACGTAAAACATGCACACACAAAAGACAGAAGCAACCTATGCCGTGGAAAACAATCTTTGGTATATCGAACTTCTTGGCGAGTTTACTTGTATACGGCAAGAGCAAATCAGAAATTATACAGCTAGGTCTAGATTCCATCTCTTCCATGAGCTTTATGACCGGATCTTGGAGCATGTTAACCACTTTAAAGAAAGGTACCATCAACTCCATGGAGTCAAGCGAATCTATATTCTCTTTTCCTTTTGGCAAACCAACTTCTTGATAGGGAAACTTCACATGCACTATGTTGATGGGCAAGCCAGACTCGACGGCACGGCTTAAGACATTCTCAAACCTCCTTGCATTATAACGTGTTGTGACAATAGTTACTGTTGCACCGCGATGAGCCAAGAGCCTTGCAATATCAACCATAGGAATCATGTGACCTTGGGCCATGAAAGGGAAAAGAACAAAGTGAAGAGGAGGATAAACTTGGTGGGTTTTCTCGGAAGCCATATCGTACCAACTCAATAGGAACTCTCAAATTTTTTTTGTTTCTTGGATTGTTTGCGAGTGTGATCGTGAGATTATATAACTCGGGTACGAAGACTTGGGGTCCAAAAAAGGCTGCACCAAAATGATGCGGTAGATGACGTAATAATAGAGTTGTTGTACATAATCGGCAGAGGTTATTATTACAAGAGGGCAACTCGTGACCAATACTTCTGTCGTCCTTTTTTTTTTTTGCTAAGTGAGTAAATATCATTAATAATGAAAGTAGTTTGGATTTACATAGATGATTACCAAAACAAATTGATTCTGGAGTTTCTGAGAGTAATGAGGATTACGATGACTATGAGTTCACAACGGTGGTGTCGCAGAGGCAGCGCAAGCGTGAACGAGGCAAAAGCCTCAAATCCAACTAATATTTATATTAATGTGTGTAGATATTTTTTGCTGGAATGTACGAGGCTTTAATAAGCTTTCTCACCGTACCGGTTTTAAAAAATGGCTTCGCAGGAATAAGCCTACTTTTGGTTGTCTCGTCGAGACTCATGTGCAGCAG
This sequence comes from Camelina sativa, assembly GCF_030686135.1. NCBI lineage: Eukaryota > Viridiplantae > Streptophyta > Magnoliopsida > Brassicales > Brassicaceae > Camelina > Camelina sativa. The sequence goes on along the minus strand of NC_141884.1, from coordinate 6,313,060 downwards.
CACAAGTTTTCCAAGCTAATAAATAGCGTTTTGCCAGGTTGGCTGCATGAAGGAAACTATGAATTCTCGCCACTAGGAAAGATTTGGTTTCTCTGGGATCCAGCAGTAAAAGTCACTGTTCTTTCGAAATCTCTCCAAATGGTCAGCTGTGAAGTTCATCTGCCTACTTCAAACCAACCCTCGATAGTATCTTTTGTATATGCTTCAAATGAAGAATCGGACCGACTGTCTCTTTGGGATGAGATTCTCACTCAATCCCAGAGCCCTTCCTTACAAGGTAAAGCATGGTCTGTTCTTGGCGATTTCAATCAAACCCTCAACCCTTCTGAGCACTCCACCTCAGACGGCTTTACGGTTGATAGAGCTACCAGAGATTTCAGAAATTGTCTCTTCAATGCTTCACTTTCTGATCTTACTTTTAGAGGTCTCTCCTTTACATGGTGGAACAAGAGGAAAGAAGAACCTATTGCGAAGAAACTCGACAGAGTAGTTGTTAATGATCAATGGTCCGTGGATTTCCCTTTATCTTACAGTTTCTTTGGAGAACCGGATTTCTCTGATCATGCCTGCTCCTCGGTAAACCTCTCTACACCAAGACAGAGTCAGAAAAAACCTTTTAAGCTCTTCAATTATCTGCTCCAGGACCAAGGCTTCTTCGATTTAGTTCAAGAGATTTGGTTCTCCGTAAACCTCGTGAGCTCAGATATGTTCCGAGTCTCAAGAAAGCTGAGAGCCCTAAAGAAACCTATCAGGGACTTCAGCAGATCAAACTACTCCGGAATTGAGAAAAGAGTTTCAGAGGCTCATGAGGTGGTACTACAGAGTCAAAACAAAATGCTAATCTCACCTTCTCGTCACAATGCAGAACAGCTTCAAGAGGATGAGAGAAAGTGGCACTTCCTGGTTTCAGCAGAGGAAAAGTTCTTTAGGCAGCGTTCAAGTATCACTTGGCTGAGAGATGGGGATTGTAATTCTACTTACTTCCACAAAATGGCAAACTCAAGGCGGGCTATAAACCACATACATTACATTGAAAATGAAGTAGGCGACAAGGTGGACTCTCTGGAAGGGATTCAAGATATTTGTGTTGAGTATTTTTCAAACCTTCTTGGCGGTCATGTCTCTCCTCCCCTATTCATTCAGGAAGATATCACAAACCTTCTCGATTTCCGTTGCTCTGTGGATCAGCAAAACCAATTGTCAAAGGTTTTCTCATCCGAGGAAATTAAAGAAGCTTTCTGCTCTCTCCCTAAGAATAAGACCAGTGGTCCCGACGGTTTCCCTGCAGAGTTTTTCACTCAGTGCTGGAGTATAGTGGGGGGAGAGGTAACTGCAGCAATAAAGGAATTTTTCTCCTCGGGAAAGCTGCTAAAGCAGTGGAACGCTACCTCTCTGGTTCTCATCCCCAAGATTCAAAATCCTTCAAACCCTTCAGAGTTTAGACCCATCTCTTGCCTAAATACCTTATATAAGGTAATTTCTAAGCTTCTCGCCAACAGGCTCAAGTCGATTCTCCCAGATATAATCTCTCCCTCCCAAACGGCTTTCATTGAAGGCAGAAACTTATCTGAGAATGTCCTGCTTGCCACCGAGATTGTGCATGGATACAACAAGACCAACATTGACCCTCGTGGCATGCTCAAAGTTGACCTGCGAAAAGCTTTTGACTCGATCCGCTGGGATTTCGTAATCTCAACTCTCCGAGGAATAAATCTTCCTGAGGTTTTCATTAAATGGATCGAAGAGTGTATCACTTCTCCATCTTTCTCTATAGTAATAAACGGAGTATCAGGGGGTTTTTTCAAGAGTACTAGAGGGCTTAGACAGGGAGACCCTTTGTCGCCGTACCTCTTCGACCTAGCTATGGAAGTCTTCTCAAAGCTTCTTTTATCTAGGTACTCATCAGGTTATATCTTCTATCATCCTAAAACATCTGATTTGAAGCTTTCACATTTGATGTTTGCGGATGATGTGATGATATTTTTCGATGGAGGTAGCTCTTCACTTCACGGTATAAGTGAAACCTTGGATGACTTTGCTAGTTGGTCAGGCTTAACAGTGAATAGAGACAAAACAGAATTATTCCTTGCGGGTGTGGATCACACTGAGAAAGCAGCGATTGCAGAGTATGGGTTCCCTCAGGCTACTTTACCTATAAGATACATGGGGCTCCCCTTAATGTCCCGAAAGTTAAAGATTTCTGAGTATGCTCCTTTGGTGGACAAACAGAAGAGCAAATTTATGCACTGGGCAGTCAAATCCCTCTCTTTTGCAGGAAGACTCCAATTATTAGCTTCGGTTATCTCTGGAATTGTGGTTTTCTGGATATCCACCTTTCGTCTGCCTAGAGGCTGCATTAGAGAGATTGAATCATTGTGCTCTCGCTTCCTTTGGTCAGGTGGTATTGAAAATCACCACAAGGCAAAGGTTTCCTGGGCTCAAGTTTGTTTACCTAAGAGGGAAGGTGGACTTGGTCTCAGAAGGTTCACAGAATGGAATCTTACCCTCAACCTGAAATTCATTTGGTTGTTATTCTCAAATGCAAATTCTCTCTGGGCGTCCTGGCATAGGCTCCATCATTTTCCAGGAGGTCTCACTGGGCGAATCTCTGACTTTTGGTCTCTCAAGGAACATATCAATGACACTTGGAATTGGCGTTGCCTCTTGCGGCTAAGGCGGTTTGCACAAAAATTTCTAACGTGCTCGATAGGTAATGGTCTCACTGCTAGCTTTTGGTATGGCTCTTGGACCCCTTTTGGCCCCCTTTTAAAGGTGTTTGGTGAAGAAGGCCCCAGAAACCTGCAAGTTCCACTGACAGCCTCGGTAGCCGATGCAACGTCGGGTGTTATTTGGACTCTGCCATCTCCAAGATCTCAGCAAGCGGTGGACCTTCACATTTTCCTGACCACTATTCCTCTCCCGCTGCAGCCACTTTCTCAGGATTCTTACGGCTGGTCTATCAATAATCAGGCTTCAACAGGTTTTTCTTCCTCAAAGACATGGGAGATCCTTCGACAGCGAGATGATGAAAAATCTTGGTCAAAGCTTATCTGGTTTAAGGGTGCAACCCCACGAAATGCGTTTCATTTCTGGATTGCTCATTTAAACAGGCTTCCTACGCGAGCAAGGCTTCTTTCTTGGGGTCTGCAGGTCTCGGCGTCATGCTGTCTTTGCTCTGCACATTTGGAAACGAGAGACCATCTCCTCCTATCCTGTGATTTTAGTGTTGTCATCTGGAGATCAATTCTGCTTCGACTTGGACTTCCCCCAGTCATCTTCAGAAACTGGGAGAGCCTCTTGGAATGGATCAGAAGGAGTTCAGCCTCTTCCCCAACTCTGCTTAGAAAGCTCGCTGCTCAAGCAGCAGTCTATGCAATCTGGAAGCAGCGGAATAACATCCTACACAACTGCCAAGTCATTTCTCCATCTACCATCTTCAAAACTATAGACCGAGAAATCATTAACACCACCATGGCAAGAAGGTATAGGAAGAACTTCAGACAGCTTTTTGCTCTTTGGGTTGGTTGAGTCTCTTTCTTGACTAAATCTTATCTCTCAATTGCTTCCTTATTTTTTAACTTTTTTTCTGTCGTCCTTTTGTGACCATTATGCGTTTTCAAGTGTCTTTTCTTTACCGAAAAAGCTTACAAAGACACAAAAACCAGACGTGGAGTCTTCGTCAACTATACATATGCTATAAAAAGTCTTAAAAACACAAAATATGGCTCTTTCGGACATTATCAATATCGATTTCTATTTATCATTTTAAAGTTCAATTCAATTCTTATACATTCTATTACCAACAATTATATATATATATATATATATATATATGATATTTGTTAGAAAAAACACTAATAATATGTGATAAATGAAATTCGTAAATTAATTATATATATATATATATATATATATATTCATTTCTGTCAACTTTGGAAAATTATAAATTAATTTATGATTTCTTTTTTTTCACCCGTTTTGTAAATAAAAGAGTAAAATTTGGTATGTAGTGTATATTTTCTTAAATAATTGACGGATTATATCATTACATCAATTATTTATGAGACATACTGTATTTACTATTTTTAAAAACTTTTTTTTATTTAACTTATAGTTATATTTATTTATTGTATTCCAACTATTAATCAACTAAGATCCGCGACTGGTAAAAAGTAGTAAGTTCGAGAAAAAAAGCAACAAATGAGATTAAGTCAATCCCTTTAAAAAGCTTTGTTTTTCGTTTATGATTATTAGGCGCAGCCTTATATATTTAGATATGTCTAAACGAAATTTATACCAACTCTTAGGAAGTTAAAGATGACTTCAGAAATATAACTTAGGAAATAAAAGACTGTTTGCTGTTTAAATATTTATAAACAAAAAAAAAAGTGACGTATGCTCAATTCTTTGATTGTGCTAGTTGCATTATATCTTGTAGCAAGAATGTGATGTTAGAATGAGAAGAGCCTCCTTCTTCCACAGCCTTGTGAGCCAATTCTCCAAGCTCTTTGGCTATTCTTCTTCTATCTTTTGCTTCATCACTCTCACCCATTAATTCTTCCACCGCCTTTTTCGCTACTTCTTTATCCACCCACATTCCTATTTTCTCCTCTTCTCCTGGTTTCATAGGCATCTCAACCCCGGCTCTTACACCGGCTTTTAGTACTTGCACGACCAATTTCTCGTTGCAGAATTGGTCAGCAAATAGCGGCCATGTAAGGAGCGGTAAACCAGCAGTTATTCCCTCAAGAATTGAATTCCATCCGCAGTGAGTTAAGAACCCTCCAATGGAGTGATGTGATAGGATAAGGACTTGAGGAGACCACCCTTTGATGATAAGTCCTCTCTCTTTGATTCTTTCTTCGAACCCGCTCTGTGAAATCCACTCAGCTAACTCGTTATTCTTCTCCCAACTTCTTATGACCCAAATGAAAGGTCTTCGAGATTCCTCAAGGCCTAGCCCCAACTCCTTGAGCTGAGCCAAAGGAAGATTGCAGATACTTCCTAGGCAAACATAGAGTACCGAGCCTTCTTCTTTAGAATCAAGCCACTTAATACACTCATCTTGATCAATGGCAGCCTTGTTTCCCCTTTCTGCTTTGTCTGCTCCTACCATGTTGCACAAGGAAACGGGTCCAATAGACCATACTTTTCTGGCCCTTGCCTCTTTGTAGTCTCTGACATAAGCAGGCTCCAACTCTTCAAATGTGTTGATTACCACACCATATGATGTGTATTCTACTTTTACCATTTCGTCCATGAACACTTTCCAATCCCCACTTGCATTTGCTTTCACAGGAAGTTGAGGCGTTGTAAATTCAACTCTATCAGGAAAACTAGGAACCAAGAAATACTCTTTTTCCGACTTCACATTCTGCAAGATCTCGAGGTTTTGGCGTAGAACATGCATACACAATAGACAAAAGCAACCCATGCCGTGGAAAACAAGTTTTGGTATATTGAACTTATTGGCGATTTTGCTGGTATAAGGCAAACACCAATCAGAAATTATACAGCTTGGTCTAGGTTTCATCTCTTCCATAAGCTTCATGACCGGCTCTTCGAGCATATTAGCCGCTTTAATGAAAGGTGCCATCATCAACCCCATCGAGTCAAGCGAATCTATATTCTCTTTTCCTTCAGGCACACCAGCTTCTTGAGATGGAAACTTCACATGCACTATGTTGATGGGCAAGCCAGACTCGATGGGACATTCTTGAACCTCGCTGCGTTGTGAGGCGTCGTTACAATTGTTATGGTCACACCACGTTGAGCCAAGAGTCTTGCGATATCAATCATAGGAATCATGTGGCCCGGAGCCATGAAAGGGAAGAGAACAAAGTGAAGAGAAGGATGAAATTGGTGGGATTTTTCCGAAGCCATACCGGTCCCAACTCAATATGGAATACTCAAGTTTTGTGGTTTCTTGGATTGTGTGACTTTGTGTGTATGTGATCGTGAGATTATATAAGACGGATAAGACTTCACCAACATGATGCCATAGATGACGCTAGACACATCAAGTAATAAGATAATAATTGAAAATTTGGTCAGCGAAGAGGATATTTCTTGGCCTCCACTCGTCTAGTGACTCTTCTTTACTGGAAAAGCTTACAAAAATATTTTATTCAGCAATAAAATAAAAGGGGACTTGATCCGCAAGACGCAAAATCAAATTTGGGCTCTCATGAGTCATGAGTTGTTACACATGCTATGCAAGTCTCAAAAGACTAATATATAAAGAAGACATTACGTACCAAAATCGATTTCTGTTTGAAATATCAAAGTTTCATTCAACTCTTATAAAGTGGCACTAAAAGATCCACAACCGCCAAATCATATTTGACTCTTTCCATGACAACTATATCTACTAAGAGACGTGTTAACAAAATAAGTCTCTATGGGTCACAATGTCTCATGCACATGTACTATACAACGTGTGGGTTATAGCCCATTATTTTTTACAGTCGTTGTTGATATATCTTCAATTTAAGTGATTATTTTAATATAAGATAGTTATGTTTACATGTGTGAATACTAATTAACAATTTTAGTTGGAGAATGGTCGGATTAAAATCATTTCTATTAAGATTGAAAGATTATAGTCTAAATAATTCCAAAAAAAACAAAAATTGTATATGTATGTCTTATACATAATTCTAATTTGTTCATTTGGAGAAAAAATCCAAATCGTTGGATCTTATTTTTCTAAGTGGAAGACATTTTAAAACTTTAGGTTTATGTTTGTTAAATTTAAATTATTATGCATGTTAATCTAGATTCACTTAGATTATCTAAACAAAATTAATCATGTTCAAACTTTAAATCTACATAATAATAACAATCGGAATAAATGCGAACAACAGTTGAGACTTTTCGTTGTACATTTTCGTAAAATAATTATTTTTATTTATTTATTTAATATTTATACGGTTGTAACTATTCAATGTAGAGTTGTGTCTTTTCACCATATTTTATTCATATATTTACATCATAACTTTTTCGTTCTAATAGGTATGTCTATTTAAATAGTCATATCTTTTGAACTCTCTATATATTCGTCTCTTCATCAATAGCAAAACAATGATTTTTTTGTTAAAACAAATTTTTTGTTTTATGTTGAATCTAAATAATTTGAATTTTAATATCCAATATTCAACGTTATTCTAACTAAAATTTTAGAAATAATTATAGCAATATAGAAATTTAATATATAATTTACAGTTGTGTCTATTTATCATAACTTTTCGTAAAAAATTATTATAATATTTAAAATTTTATTTTTAGAAGTTGTGTATTTTAATTTTAATTTATTGTTGATACATTTGAACTCATTATTAAATATATTTTGTAACTATAATTATTATTAGAAATTACAACCAGTTCAATATTCTTAGTTAGAATCACTTTGTTATAATAATTTTTTAATTGTAACTCTTTATCATAATTCTTCATAAAATATTTTATATATTTATAATATTTTAAACAATGTTACGTCTATTCTACGTAATATTTTTTTGTAATAAGTTTTCATTTTAATAATTGTGTTTTTAGTAATATTTTATGTTTAATGTTTATGTCTTCAAACCATTCTGTTATATTCAAATGATTTTATAATATATAATTTTAAATTTTAAATTTTATTTACATTTTTTAAAAATATTTCCTCGGCCATGTCTCCGGCGTCTGAGTCCTAGTTAACTTTAACAAATAGCAGTACAGTGTTTTGATTTGTAATATTCCGATGGGGTATTTTGGGTAATTACTCCCGTCTCTATCTCTGTAATAAATTAACAGAGGAGGAGGACTAAAGAAGCAAGACGACTCAAAAGACAAAGAGAGAAGAAAAAGTCCACAAGAAAAGAGAGATTAGATCAAAATGGCCTTTGAAGCTCTTATGGGAATCAATGGTGATCTAATCACCAAATCATGGATGGTGTCGAAAGGAGCTTACCAAACCGAGCCGTATATCAAAGAAGAAGCCGGAGGAATCGTTTTTTTCGCCTTCCGACCATCTTTCACGGTGAAAGATTTGTTCGCTACGGGTAATAAATCTCCACTTGGAGAAATCAAGATGAAGCGTGTTGAGTTTCCTTGTATGAGAAGCATCGGCAACAACGTTGACGCTACTGTTAACGAAGCTTTCCTCAAGAATATTGAAGTCATCATTGGTCCAAGAACCTCATTTCATGCTTCTGTAAGTAAAAAAACAGAAACCTTCTTAAAAATGTGTTTTAATCGAAAAGACTGTGTCTGAAACTTGCTTTATTCAGGTGCAAAGAGCGGTTGATAGAGGACAAGAGATTGTGTTCACAGGACATTCTTCAGGAGGAGCAACTGCAATATTAGCAACAGTTTGGTATTTGGAGAAGTACTTGATACGCAATCCGAGTGTTGTCCGTGAGCCTCGTTGTGTGACATTTGGAGCTCCTTTGGTTGGTGACTATATCTTCAAGCACGCACTTGGGAGAGAGAACTGGAGCCGGTTCTTCGTGAACTTTGTCACAAGATTCGATATTGTCCCTCGGATTATGCTTGCTCTGGAAGGCATCGATAGAGCAAACACTACCTTGTGTTCTTGGCCAATTGGATCCTACAAGAGTTTCTTCAACCCAAGAGGACGATGAGGAAATAACAGAGTTTTACAAAACGGTGATGCGAGACACATCAACTGTTGCTTACCAAGCTGTCAATCAGCTGATTGGAAACGGTCAAGCGTTTTTAGAAACTCTTTCTAGTTTTCTTGAGCTAAGTCCTTATAGACCAGTAGGCACTTTTGTCTTCTCTACAGAGAAAAGATTGGTTGTAGTAAACAACTCAGACGCCATTCTTCAAATGTTGTTTTACACTTCTCAGTGTAGCGACGAACAAGAATGGTCTTCGATTCCATTTCGAAGCATTACAGATCACCATGGCTATGAGGGACTGGTACAATCGATTGGGATTAAGTTGCTTAATCATTTGGATCTACATAACCTGCTTCTGGATGGAGAAAACTCAATAGGCTCAGCACTCAATGACCTTGGAGTGGTAAAATCTTACTCTCTTTTTCAATTTTCGCAGCTTCATAACTCTGTCCTTGCATGTTTTTGCTATCATCTACACCATTCATGTTTCCTTTTTTTGCAGAGCACAAGAGCCAAACAATGCATTCATGCTGCATTAGAGGCTGAGAAGCAACGGGAAGAAAATCAGAAGAAGATAGATTCCAAAAGAGATAAAATTGTTGATAGACTAAATTGGATAATGGACGAATACAAGCCAAAGTGCCAAGCTCATAAAAACGGGTATTACGATTCTTTCAGATTCTCAAATGAAGAGAATGACTTCAAAGCAAACGTCAAGAGAGTGGAGTTAGCCGGTATTTTTGACGAAGGGCTTGGTTTGGTGAAGAAAGATCATCTTCCAGATGGATTCGAGGGCAGGGAAGACTGGATCACTTTAGCTACTCAATACCGCAGATTAACTGAACCTCTTGATATTTCAAACTACCATAGACATTTAAAGAATGAAGACACAGGGCCGTACATGGCAAGAGGAAGACCAAGCCGTTACATATACGCTCAGAGAGGGTACGAACATTGTAAATTGAAGTCAACAGGCAAGATAGCATAAGATGTGTTTTGGAGCAAGGTAAATGATCTTAACTTAGGGTTACAACCCGACGTAATGCAAGAGATGCTAAAGATATCAGGATCCGAGTGCGGATCATGCTTTTGGGCTGAGGTCGAAGAACTCAAGGGAAAGCCATATGAGGAAGTTAAGGTAAGAGTTAAGACATTAGAAGGGTTGCTTGACGGATGGATCACAGAAGGAGAAGTTGATGATAAGGATATATTTCTGGAGGGTTCGACATTTAGAAAGTGGTGGAATACACTTCCTGACTATCACAAATTCCAATCACCGGTGCAAAAGCATATGATGGATGAAACAAGAGCTATCTGAACCTTAACTGGTCTATTATTTAAGCTATTGGAGCACTTGCTTCGTAACTTGCGCAATAAGAAATGTAATAGCTCTCTGTTATATTGTTTATCAATCTGGTTTCCACTTCACGATGATCTTAGAATAAGAAACATGTCCTACGATCATGGATCATTGTAATGTAATGTAATAGCTCTCTATTCTTATGCAAGATCTGGTTTCCACTTTGCAATGATCTTAGAAAAAATACATTGCTCTAAAGCTTAAGTCATATTAAATGTTTAAATTTCCATGGAAAGATGTGGTATAATCAATTATTGGATTGTGCTAGTTGCATTATGTCTTGTAGTAAGAATGTGATATTAGAATGAGAAGAGCCTCCTTCATCCACAGCCTTGTGAGCTAATTCTCCAAGCTCTTTGGCTCTTCTTCTTCTCTCTTTTGCATCATCACTCTCACCCATTAACTCTTCCACTGCCTTCTTCACTCCTTCTTTATCCACCAACACTCCTATTTTCTCCTCTTCTCCCCATTTCATAGGCTTCTCAACCCCGGCTCTTACACCGGTTTTTAATACCTGCACAACCAGTTTCTCGTTGCAGAATTGGTCTGCGAATAGCGGCCATGTAAGCAGCGGTAGACCAGCGGTAATTCCCTCAAGAGTCGAGTTCCATCCGCAGTGCGTTAAGAACCCTCCAACGGAATGATGTGAAAGGATAAGGACTTGAGGAGACCATCCTTTGATAATAAGTCCTCTGTCTTTGATTCTTTCTGCAAATCCGCTTTCCGAGAACCACTCAACTAAATCTTTGTACTTCTCCCAACCTCTTATGACCCAAATGAAAGGTCTTTGGGATTCCTCAAGGCCTAGCCCTAGCTCTTTGAGTTGAGACAGAGGAAGATTGCAGTTACTTCCAAGGCAAACGTAGAGCACAGAGGCCGGTTCCTTAGAATCAAGCCATTTAAGACATTCATCTTGATCGATGTCTGATTTGTTTCCCCTCTCAGCCTTGTCTGCTCCCGCCTTATTGCACAAGGAAACGGGTCCAATGGTCCATGCCTTACCGGACCTTGCCTCCTTGAAGTCTTTGACATAATCAGGCTCGAGCTCTTGAAATGTGTTGACTATCACACCATAAGATGTCTTATCTGCTTCTACCGAACCGTCCAAGAACTCTCTCCACTCCGCAGGAACATATGTTGCCACCGGAACTTGAGTTCTTGTGAACTCGACTCTATCAGGAAAATTAGGAACAGTGAAATACTCCTCATCAGACTTTAAATTCTCCAAGATCTCACGGTTCTTGCGTACAACGTGAACACACAGAAGACAAAAGCAACCCAAGCCATGGAAGACGATCTTTGGTATATTGAACTTCTTGGCGATTTTGCTTGTATACGGCAGACACACATCAGAGATTAGACAGCTTGGTCGAGGGCTCATCTCTTCAATGAGCTTCTGGACTGGTTCTTCGAGCAAGTTAGTCGCTCTAAAGAACGGTACCATCTGCTCCATCGTTTCAAGAGAATCGATATTCTCTTGTCCTTCTTGCAAACCAGCTTCTTCATATGGAAACTTCGGTTGCACTAAGTTAATGGTCAAGCCAGACTCAATGGCACGGTTCAGGACATTCTCAAACCTCCTTGCATTGAGAGGCGTCGTAACAATTGTTACCATCACACCCCGCTGAGCCAAGAGCCTTGAAATATCAATCATGGGAATCATGTGGCCTTGAGCCATGAAGGGGAAGAGAACAAAGTGAAGAGGATAAGGTTCATTGGTTGTTTCGGAAGCCATTTCAATTCAACCTTGATAAGAAACTCAAGTTTTTTGGTTTGGGTTTGGTTTATTATATTTATAGAATAAGATACGTGGAGAGCAAAAAATAAAGTGAACAGAAGACGTAATGGATGACGTAAGCAGAATTTACTTGCCAAACGCCTCTTATGAAGTCCACAGATTGTGCTTATTACAGGACATTCTTGGCCAATACGTAGTTTGTCCGTTTGTGACCATCCTACATCCTTCGCAGGAAATGTTTCCAGACATATCTTCATAACGAAAAGAAGATAATCCACAGACACAAAAAAGCAACTTGGAGGCTCGCTGATAGCCACATCTTACCGCAAATCTCAAGAATATAAATAAACAAAAAGAGGCCAAGAGAAATTGCTAATTTTACCAAGATCGAATTTGTGGTTGAAACTTGAAAGACTAATTAAAATTTCATATAAAACAGTAAATGAAGATAAATCAAACGTTGGACTCTTTCAGAGAGCTATATCTAGCAGAAGCCTCAAAAATCTATAATCAACAAAAAGAGGACCAGAGCCTACAACACTTTCGTGTGAATGTTTCTTTCCTGAGTTCGGTAATAGAGATGACACACAAGTGACAACCCTCGCAAGATGAAAACAGAAAACGTAATACACTTTACAACAAACACACAAACCTGGATGGGTTCTCATTGCACACTGTACCTATGGAAATATATATTGCAAACCCCCCGGATTTTTCTTAACAGACTGGTTGGTATTCACACGGACCGCAACGCACATGTTATTTCTTAACAGACTCAGGATCATTGGATTTTCTACCTGAGTCGCTCCTATCAAGTCGAGCTCCTCTCCATAATTGTGACTTGCTTGATCTTAGCAGCAACCCAAAGGCTGATGAGCATGCTGCTCTCACAACTGAATCTTGCGTCGTCTGACTCTTCTTTACTGGAAAAGCTTACAAATATATTTTATTCAGAAATGAAATAAAAGGGGACTTGATCCGCAAGACGCAAAATCAAATTTGGGCTCTCATGCTATGCAAGTCTCAAAAGACTAATATATAAAGAAGAAATTACGTACCAAAATCGATTTCTGTTTGAAATATCAAAGTTTCATTCAACTCTTATAAAGTGGCACTAAAAGATCCACAACCAAATCGTATTTGACTCTTTCCATGACAACTATATCTACTACGAGACGTGTTAACAAAAGAAGTCTCTATGGGTCACAATGTCTCATGCACATGTACTATACAACGTGTGGGTTATAGCCATTATTTTTTACAGCCGTTGTTGATATATCTTCAATTTAAGTAATTATTTCAATATAAGATAGTTATATTTACATGTGTGAATACTAATTAACAATTTTAGTTGGAGAATGGTCGGATTAAAATCATTTCTATTTAGATTGAAAGATATAGTCTAAATAATTCCAGAACAAAAAAAACAAAAATTGTATATGTATGTCTCTCATACATAATTGATAATTCTAATTTGTTCATTTTGAGAAAAGAATCCAAATCGTTGGATCTAATTTTTCTAAGTGCAAGACATATTTTAAAAGTTTAGTTTTATGTTATGTTAAATGTAAATTATTATGCATGTTAATCTAGATTTACTTAGACTATCTAAACAAAATTAATCATGTTCAAACTTTAAATATGTAAAATATAAAGTTCCTGAAATTGGCCTTGAACACAATAGAAAACTTATTCCATAGATGGATACTTATAACTACACTTTTAATCATTTCACATTTTTTTCATGAAATTATTTGACATATGATTTATAATTTACATTTATCATAGTCACCCGGTCATATTGTAATTTAAACCCACGACTGATATGTCGGAGGAAAACCTCAAAATTAAGCGCAGCCTTAACTTTATATATTTCTATAAACGAACTTTAAGCCAACTTTTTGGAATTTGACTCCAGAAAGTGAAAGTTATCACTATGTTTGTCTTCCGCTGATTCGTACAAGTGTGTAACTAATCCATCCAATTAAATTTCTCAAAAAGAAACAAAAAAATCTATTAAATTTTCATGGAAAGATGAGGTATAATCAATTATTGGATTGTGCTAGTTGCATTATGTCTTGTAGTAAGAATGTGATATTAGAATGAGAAGAGCCTCCTTCATCCACAGCCTTGTGAGCTAATTCCCCAAGTTCTTTGGCTCTTCTTCTTCTCTCTTTTGCATCATCACTCTCACCCATTAACTCTTCCACTGCCTTCTTCACTCCTTCTTTATCCACCAACACTCCTATCTTCTCCTCTTCTCCCCATTTCATAGGCTTCTCAACCCCGGCTCTTACACCAGTTTTTAATACCTGCACGACCAGTTTCTCGTTGCAGAATTGGTCTGCGAATAGCGGCCATGTAAGCAGCGGTAGACCAGCGGTTATCCCCTCGAGAGTCGAGTTCCATCCGCAGTGCGTTAAGAACCCTCCAACGGAATGATGTGAAAGGATAAGGACTTGAGGAGACCATCCTTTGATAATAAGTCCTCTGTCTTTGATTCTTTCTTCAAATCCGCTTTCCGAGAACCACTCAACTAAATCTTTGTATTTCTCCCAACCTCTTATGACCCAAATGAAAGGTCTTTGGGATTCCTCAAGGGCTAGCCCTAGCTCTTTGAGTTGAGACAGAGGAAGATTGCAGATACTTCCAAGGCAAACGTAGAGCACAGAGGCCGGTTCCTTAGAATCAAGCCATTTAAGACATTCATCTTGATCTATGTCTGATTTGTTTCCCCTCTCAGCTTTGTCTGCTCCCGCCTTATTGCACAAGGAAACGGGTCCAATGGTCCATGCTTTACCGGACCTTGCCTCCTTGAAATCTTTGACATAATCAGGCTCGAGCTCATGAAATGTGTTGACTATCACACCATAAGATGTCTTATCCGCTTCTACCAAAACGTCCACGAACTCTGTCCACTCTCCAGGAACATATGTTTCTACCGGAACTTGAGGTCTTGTGAACTCGACTCTATCAGGAAAATTTGGAACAGTGAAATACTCCTCATCAGACTTTAAATTCTCCAAGATCTCACGGTTCTTGCGTACAACGTGAACACACAGAAGACAAAAGCAACCCATGCCATGGAAGACGATCTTTGGTATATTGAACTTCTTGGCGATTTTGCTTGTATACGGCAAACACATATCGGAGATTAGACAGCTTGGTCGAGGGCTCATCTCTTCAATGAGCTTCTGAACTGGTTCTTCGAGCAAGTTAGTCGCTTTAAAGAACGGTACCATCCGCTCCATCGTTTCTAGAGAATCGATATTCTCTTGTCCTTCTTGCAAACCAGCTTCTTGATATGGAAACTTGACTTGCACTAGGTTGATGGGCAAGCCAGACTCAATGGCACGGTTCAGGACATTTTTGAACCTCCTTGCATTGAGAGGCGTCGTAACAATTGTTACCATGACACCCCGCTGAGCCAAGAGCCTTGAAATATCAATCATGGGAATCATGTGGCCTTGGGCCATGAAAGGGAAGAGAACAAAGTGAAGAGGATAAGGATCATTGGTTGTTTCGGAAGCCATTTCAATTCAACCTTGATAAGAAACTCAAGTTTTGGTTTGGGTTTGGTTTATATTTGTGGAGCTTATATAGAACAAGATGCGTGGAGAGCACAAAATAAAGTGAAAAGACGTAATAGATGACGTAAACAGAATTTACTTGCGAAACACCTCTTATGAAGTCCACCACACATTGTGCTTACTACAAGACATTCTTGGCCAATACGTAGTTTGTCCGTTTGTGACCATCCTACATCCTTCGCAGGAAATGTTTCCAGACATATCTTCATAACGAAAAGAAGATAATCCACAGACACAAAAAAACAACGTGGAGGCTCGCTGATAGCTACATCGAATCTTACTGCAAATCTTAAGAATATAAATAAATAAAAAAGTGGCCAAGAGAAATTACTAATGTTACCAAGATCGAATTTGTGTTTGAAACTTGAAAGACTAATTAAAATCTCATATAAAACAGTAAATGAAGATAAATCCAACGTTGGACTCTTTCAGAGAGCTATATCTAGCAGAAGCCTCAAAAATCATAATCAACAAAAAGAGGACCAGAGCCTACAACACTTTCGTGTGAATGTTTCTTTCCTGAGTTCGGTAATAGAGATGACACACAAGTGACAACCCTTGCAAGATGAAAACATAATACACTTTACAACAAACACACAAACCTGGATGGGTTCTCATTGCACACTGTACCTATGGAAAATATATATTGCAAACCCCCGGATTTTTCTTAACAGACTGGTTGGTATTCACACTACCGCAATGCACCTGTTATTTCTTAACAGACTCAGGATCATTGGATTTTCTACCTGAGTCGCTCCGATCAAGTCGAGCTCCTCTCCACAATGTTGACCTGCTTGATCTTAGCAGCAGCCCAAAGGCTGATGAGCATGCTGCTCTCACAACTGAATCTTGCGACCGGGTCATCTTGCTAACCAGCGTTTCAAACACCTGAACAAGAGACAGGCTTGAGAACTAATAAAGACTTATGTGCATGTTTTTATGTAGTTTCTCTTATTTACCTGTGGGTAGTAGAGAGAGATTATGTGCTGATCCTCTGAGAGTGATAACATGGTGGTGGAGAAGTGTATTGCATTCGCCTGAATTACTGGCCACGGTGCATCAAAAGCCTGCATCGGGTAGTAATCACTTGAGCTTTATGTAAATATAGTTTATAAATTTAGTAACTATGAAAATTGATCAAGGAAAGCCTAACCTGGATGGTTGAGGCCATGTAAGTATCAACTCTTTCCGACTCTTGAACCAAGTGCTTTGAGAGATCCCTTACGAAGTTTTCATAGTCAGTTCTGAAAGTATAAACAAATTTTAGTATAGAACGGTGGTCATTGCGCACAAAATAGATTTGGAATCATAGATTTGGCACCTATCGTCAGAACCAAAAGCACGTGAATCATAAAGGGTAGAATAATTTATTATGTCCACGAGTGAAGCAAGCCGCTTGAGGGTTGCCTATTCAAAAAAAAATAACAGATATGTAAACTCAAAGATACCTCAAACCTAGCAAAGGAGCAATAGGATATGAAGAAAATTACCCGACAAGCCTGCCGTATGCTAAGATCATCGTCATGGAGGTGTACTACTAAGCGCGGAAGGGAGGAGTGAATCTGATATTAGACATTTTTATCAAATGAGCTTTAGATTAAAAATGAAATATCTCCTTTCCTCGACATCCGTATTTATTGAATAGGAAATGGAATGAGTATGCGTCACCTGCTCAACAAATCCCTCCCGCTGTCCTCCAATAGCATATTTACTTAATGCTCCAAGTGCGGCAAATGCATTGGCTCTCATCTTCGGGTCCATACTAACCTGTTACAAATTGGAATTTCATGTAAAATTCAACGCACTCCGTTCAGAAAATTGTATCTGACAGTTTGGTGAATCTACTTCTGTTCAAAGTTGAGTATAGCCTAAAAGCTTTAGTTTATACTAATTTCATTAAAAACCTTTCAGATAACTTAAAGTTGGACCTTACCTGAAGGTTACGAAGCCGAACAGATAAATTCAGCAAGATAGGTTCAACAGCATCATTAGAAGCTGACTCTGTGACCTAAACAAAAGAAAACAAGCATATATAATTTAAACAAATTGCTAGACAATCAGAAACCTTCAGTTGTTAATAGGTTTGAGCATTACCATCAACAAGCATGACACAGCAGTTAATTGCACAGACTCATCCAGATCATCAAGCAATGCTAATATTACACCAATAACTTGAGTTGTGTAGTGGTTCATACAAGCAGATGGCATCTGGCAAAAGCACAAAGCAGCTTAAGTGATTATTCAGAAATAGGAGAAGCAGCAGAAAACAATTTCAATTTCGCAGACCATCTTAGTCCCAAAACTGGTAAGATATCCTCTAGTATATGTGCCAAATAACTCTCATAGCATCAATATGCTATAAATATGTGTATAAAGTTGTTTTACTTAGTGGAAGATAACACATCTCCATAATGAGTGATGTAGGGTTCTTTAGATATTAACTATTGATCTAACATCATTATCATAATCAAAAAGGAGTATATACTTTCTCGTAAACCTACTTGAGTCCTGATAAGGAATAAAGCTGATCCGCATAACTATTTCTTGCACTAGTCCTCTTAGACAATCAAGATAAGTAAATAAAAACTGCTCATAATTACTCTTACTTGCACTAATCCTCTTAGACAAAGGCGCCTTACAGTCGGAGAATCATCTGACACATGTCGGCAGAGTGCCTCGACCATCTCCTCCATTACAGAACTATAATCACCACTGCATCTCATAAATATTAGAAACTTAAGAATTTAAAGTACTAAGGAAGTGTTTTGTTCATGACACACATATCAGGCACGATGCTTCGGTCCTTTGACTTTCTTTCCTTAACTTTTGTATACACATGACCTAGAATTAAAACCCATTTTCTTCACTTTGACCTTAACTTTCTTTTCCAAACAGAGCTTACAAGATGAATGGGTACATGTATCTAAATCAGTGTATCACTAAGCCGCGTAAAATTCCATAAAACTACTGTGTTAGTAAATAAAATTGAAACAGAAGTTTCAAAGACATTGAAAACATTATACCTGTAGCGGATAAACTCTGACAATGCAGCGGCAGCAGCTTCCCTTTGAAATCTTTGTGGACGGTTAAGTGCTTTCGTGAGAATCGAGCATATATGTCGAACCTGTAACACCAGTACACAACAGTTAGGCTACAAAGACCCTGAGAAACACAACTGCAATAATCAATTAACTAGGTACCTCCTTCGGTCTCTTAATTGAAATGCATCCAGCAATATCGCCAATAAGATCAACCCATTTTTCTTTTTCTCTTTGCTCCCCATTACGAGCCAAAATCTAAGCAAAGACAGGTATCAGTTCATCATACTGGAAACTAAACAGAACTACTTTATTGTTAAACACAAACGGTACCTTTCCCATCTCCAAATCACCAACACACTCACAGAAAGCTTGAAATGACGTTAGAAGTACTCTGCCAAGAGGGGAATAAAGGTTTTACTAAAATAAAAGTACCAATCGTATGTGGCTACAGTTCTCTTGAAAGTAGAGGAGTTACCGTAATGGATCTTGCTGACCAGAACTTGCAAGTCCATGACAGCTTCCCAATTGAAGAGTAAGTGCCCCAACGACAGAAGAGTAGCTTTTCTCAACAGCTTTCTTTCCAATTTTTCCGCCCCCTCTGGTTAATTGACTATATTAGCCACCAAAAATGCAGTATGTACTCTCAACTAAAATTGATGGTTTACGAACGATACCTAAAAAAAGCAGTGAGAGCAAAAATGGCAGCTTGGAGAATATCATCTTCAACATGTGTTTCAGTAGAAGAGCTAGTATTCTCTCCCTTATGTGAATCACCTTTAACTAAAGAACTACGATTGAGAATGGATATTAAGTGTTCCATAAACAGAACTGAAAGTTCCGTATGTTGAGAGAAAGCCTGCATCAAAATATAATTGACAATGAGAGGCCTCATCTTTGAATCAGACAATTTATTCCCAAAATTGTGTCAAGATTTTCGTACAAGATGATATGAACATGAAAGAAAAGAATATAAAATAACATCATCTATGAGGATAATCTCATATTATAACATAGTTCTTGTAGAGAATGGTACTTACAAAAAATACATCTTGCATTGGCCAGCCACCACGCATCCTAGTTATATCCTTCGTCACGATGTCCCTTCCAGCAGTAGCCAACACTTCATTAAACACAATAGATGGTTGCGTGTTCTCTGCCAGTGTAGAGATCTTCATGTGATTAAGGTAAGCAGTAATATACCAAGAGCATACGAGATAAATGCTAGTGAGTTTTATATTACAGCAGTAACACATTTACATGCAAATTGAATTTTCTAACAGAATTAAGTAAAGGATACAGCTCCAATGGCTTCAACACGTAAATTCTTATCAGTTATATGAACTGCTGCCGAGAGCAAAGACTGGGTCGTCCTGCCAAAAGAAGAAAGGGGAACAAGGTTATCAGATAATAATGTAATATGGAACTATAGCTTGTCGATGATAAGAAGCTTTGATGTACCTTGATATATCATTGTCGCTAAGCTGACTCCCTCTTCTTGAAACAAACTCAGTAACCGCTTGAATGGCTCCCTCAGCAGATTGCCTGATTTTGTCACAGATAGCTGCAGTACAACTGTTTAAGGCTGCTACAAGCTACATGACATATCACAACATAATGCTCAACCATCCAATGACACCAGAACTTATACAAAAGAGAAAATAAAACAAACCTCATTCCCTGTTAAAAGAGCACAAATTGATGAGACTATTCTGTTGAAAACTTCAGATGGATCAATAGAGGCATCCTGAAAGTCGGTTCAAAGAAATATGACACCCTGAAAATGAAGCATACAAAAGAAAGACAAAACTCTAAACCTAACCAAAAAATGCTTACCCTTTTCAAAATGGCAATGACATCCTCAAGGGAAGACAGGGCTTTATAGGATTCTTCAGAATCTAGCCCGCTTGAGAGTGCCGCTTTGGGAAGGGAAAGGGAAATGCTGAAGAACTGGTCAAGAATCTAACAACAACAATAGTAGGAAGAACCATTAGAAACTACTAAAGTCACACTCAGATAAAATTGATCAAATAATTACTAATCAAATACCTGTGCAGAAATTTTTCGAACTTCAGAATTTGTGTCAGCACAGCGTGGGAGATAGGTTATGACCCTATCTCCCAAACACAATACCTCGCGGTCAGGAAATAAAAATACCGCTATATGTCAAACAAAGGAAACTAATTAGCTTATCATTATGCATGGACTAAAATTTAAAAATTTGTTTAGAAATATCTTCATACATGGTAGATTTGAAAAATTCCCCTGCATACTGCGGTCTGCATACTTTCTATGTGGGCAATCCCCAGAACAACCAAGTGCACAATAGCCACCCACACAAAGCTTACGAAACTTTAGAAGCATTTCATGAACTGCCACGCAACCTCTTTTTCTTTGATAATCAATGGGCGAAGAAACATATTGATCAAGCTGTCTAAGCAGATGTAAAAGCTGCTCCGCTCGACTTCTTCCATCCTCTCCACTAGATCATGCACAGAAATCACTGAATAAGCGGATAAAAAGGTACCATGCACTTGTAGTAGGACTCGGTATTAGAGATTATTGCAAAGCTACTACCAAAATCACTGAATCTAATCTAACATCAGTAACATGTATGTTATGCAAGGTAATTAAACAGAAATGATTAAGAACTGAAATTGTATATTATGAAAACGATTCCACTGAAGACTTCTGTTTTACAGAAAGTATTTCATCAATGGAAATGATAAACAGATTCAAAAAATGACTTAGAACCTTGGTTTTTTTTTTTGGTCAACAAAAATGACTTGCAACTTACCAAAAAATTCAGAGAAGCTGCAGCCTCATAATAGATTTGCAAATATAACTTGTCAAGTAAAATACCTTGTAAGGAGGATGGCACACAAGAGAGTCACAAGATTGTCTATAAGGGGACTGATGACATCAGATGGATCATTAGGCAACGCAAAGAATCCCAGTGTAGCCTGTCCGAGAAAACACGCATAAATTCAAGAGAAAATATAGATACAAAACATAAAGCACTAGCATCATCTTTCCTTTTTATACTCGGTGTAAACGAGAATCACCTTCATGACACGATTTCGAGTTTCAATGGTCAGCTTCGGTTCCACAGAGACCAGTGTTGTGCATGCATTCAGAGCGAGTGCCTGAACAAGATTTATTAGAAAGAGAAATTGTATCTGCTTGTTTGAAAGAAATGCCACATGGTACAGATTCTTGCATAGATTACCCTACCTGAGTGTGTAGAACTTCAAGACTAGATTCTGCAAAACCTTCATTTTCATCTCGGCCCATCAAAGTCAATATATAATCAAGCATCTGATCTCTTCTTTTCAATGGGAATGTAGCGCCACTTTCTGCAGCATTTATGACAGCACGACCTTCACACAAAGACGCAAGAGATCAGGATCCTATACACTCTCAAGATGTCCCAAACATTATACCCCTACCACATGGGGCGGTGTAACGTAATAGAAAACACAAAGAGAGGAAAGAAACCGCTCAGTCATCGTAAGAATGACTCCATCACTTATATTTCAATGCTGTACCAACCTAATAAATCAATAGCAGTTATAACAGCTTGTTTTGCAGTTTGTTGCCGCACATGAAGAAGGCGCGAAAGCATATTTGTGCCCTGCGGTACATGCAAAAAAAATCTGATTATGAAATTGGAATCTGAATGTAAAAGTGGTGCAGAAACAGTAACATGGTCACTACAATTCGATATAAATCACTGTCTGGCCACAGAAAACTACTCTGATTTCAAAGTTCTTCATAAATATTTTAATTTCATTATATGGGATTTCCTAGCATGACACAAATTCAATCTGGCGCGTAAGTTTATAACAGTTAATAGAAAAAGAAGCAGGATGGAAGAATGAAGATTTAAAAACATACGACAAGTGCATCTATTCTGGCCTCAATAACCGATGACGGCGCATATTTTGCAGCATATCCATACATCAAAGCCAAAGCAGCATGTATATCATCACTGTCTTCTGTTTTATAGCTCTCAGAGAAGAGAGATAAGATCCTAGAATAAACACGAGAACGTTAAGTCAGTTTTATGTCATAAATTTTACAAACATGTGGTAAACGTGACCAACTCTAGAATTCCTGGAAGAAACAATATGACTAATAAAGGAGCTAATAACAATATGACCAAACATTTCCTGCTTGTGCAACTACAGCTTTAAATGTGCAACCTTTAAGATACAACCTTCCACTAGTAGAAAATTTGTGATGATATATAGGTAAATTAAAAGAGAAAGACATACTAATAGGTTTGACAATGAGTGACGGATATAAAGGCATATCAAGAAAGTGTATGTGGCGATGATTTCATTAAGTCAAGCAAGATAAACCTTTGGAAAATACTCTGCCCAACATTATCTACAATGATTTTCAGCTTTTCCAGTACAGTGTCCAAGTGGGAAGCTGCAACCTACGCATTCAAGTAGCATATTAACATAGGGTGAAAATCAACATCTGAGCTATGTAAAGATAGGTAAACTTAAAATACCAGCCCCATGGCCTTCGCCAAACCAAGTCTATTTGCAGGTATAGAAATGTCAGCCTGTTCGTACATCCAGTCAATCTTGTCACGAACATACGCTCTATCATTAACTTTCTGGAGAAGTATTCCGATACACCTGAAATAAAAGCAGAAGAGGTTTATGACACAGCTTTCCGCTCGATTATCAATATAAATACCGGATGTCTGCTATAAACTAAAGTTATGTGCAGCTTTCAAAGACAAATTAAAACTTATCAGCCATCTATCAAAATCTGAAAATAAGCACTTAAAGCACAAGGAAAACAAGCTTCTTCAGCCAGATAGTGAGTACAGAAAGCTTGTATATTACAAAATTTATTACAGGCACTGTAGTGTCTTTAATAAACTTCGATAATATGGTAAAAACGAATCAGAACATCACCCCATAAAAAATCCAGAAAGCAATGTCAATCAAGATTAAGATTATACATTTTCTAATTCTGAAGATTGACAATTTGACCCACATGCTGCCTGATGTCAAATTAACATCAACAATCCAATCCAAGCCAAATATTTGTGCGCAACAACTAACTTCAACTTCATTAGTGACCAGAACAAAATGAAAATCCAAGAATTTTACCGGTGTAGAAGTGCTGCATGGTCATCATCCGGACTGTAAAGAATGTATTGTTTTGCAAAAGAATTTCCAAGAGATATAACCCAGTCAACATCCTGGGTGACATCCAGTGATTCTGCTAGAAACTGTATAGCAGAACAATGATTACAAGTAATATATAGAACAAGCTTGATTAGTTAATTTAATAGATTTATAATTGCCTTGTGTTTAGGCTTTAAAGAAACTTCAGCTCAGAAAAATGTGTTTATTCTCTTCACACTAGTTGAATAAGCTTACATTAATTATCATATCATCCCATGTTTCCTGGTAAGTTGGATCAAGCTGCAGATCTTCTGTGTCAAAGACATACGCCTTCATTTTTGGAATCTAGAGCTTACCAAATGTGAAAAATAATTAGGGTTACTGGTAACAAGTCACATTTAATATGAGTAACTAAGAAAAAGCAACAACATTCAGTAGCTCTAAATAGCCGTCATAATTGAAGTCATATCTAGAGGGAATGTAATGCAAAAGTAAAATATACTAGGAAATCCAGAAATAATATTAAAAAAAAAAAAAACAATCAGAGTATCTTGCCAAAACAACAGTGTACCTCATCTTGCCAAAACATGCTAATGTTTTTTGGGAAAAGAGGGGACAGATAGCCAAGGACCTGAAGGAAGTAACAACAGAGTAATTAAATAAAATTAAGCTATAAAAATAGGAATACATTATGGAATTATGGGACATAGAATGTGAGTCTATAACAATAGTTGTGAAATTACTGACACAAACTTACCGTCAAAATTTGGGATGCTAACTGGTCTTTAGCCAGAGGGTTGTGCAAAAGAACCACCAAACGGGTAAACAACTCCTGCGATTATAATATATGTGCATATGTGTTTTTAATTTTAAGATCTTGCCGTACATGACAAAACTTATAGATCATATGAAAGGGCGTAAAAACAAATTTACCTCAGGGCTAGGAATATCAGCACGAGCTTTACACTCGATCAACATGGGGGTGGTTGAAGATCTACGTCGACACAGTTCAGATATGCATCTACAGACCTATCAAATTATATCAATAGTACTGTTAACTCAGGTCCAATCTCTGAAAGGAAAAAATCTAGGCAACAAATGAAAGATCTTACTGATGCAACAGCGCCGGTGTAAACCTTAGGGATAATCATTTTCAGTAGGAAAGGCCAAAGAATGTACTGCAATTCATATACATTTTAGCATTAAAATCTGAAAGCTATAATAGGATAGTTCTATAATAAAATACAAATCGCACCTCCATCTCTGGGATTGTTACGGTCAAGAGCAGAAGACCTTTTCCACAAACTGCTCTTAGCTGTGCTGGACTAATTGGTTCCCCTTTTGCCTAAGAGAAAGATTTGTAGATCACATGAACTTCTAGAAAAAACATAGAAGTAACAGAGACAGTCATACTTCAAACTTGTTCAAGTTATGTGCTCCTTGTATACAGTTTTTAGAAGACTCCACAACTTGGAGCAAGTAAATAAGAAAACTCAATAACACAACTTGGAGCAAGATAACAACCATGTTCCGTTATTACTAACAGCAACACCCAGGAGTCAACCCTAACACTTTTCTCGATTTTTTCTTAAATAAAGCCAACAAGTCACTAAACTTTTTTTAAGAACTTTAGCTGCGTGGATGAAAACCCTAATAAGCACCAGAAAAAAAGCGCCTCAGATAATGGCAACAAATATACTAATGTTTCATTGCATTTGGAACACTCGGCCGAACATGAGGATACATACAGATATTTAGGCTGCTTACCCTATAAATAACAACAAAGAAAGCAGTCCAAACTCAAAGGATCGGGAAACTAGAAACAACATTCAATTTTTCTACTTTTCTCCTTGTTTTTGATTTTCTTTTTCCGTTTCTAATTTAAATTGCGGAAGTGATCTTCTTTATTTCCGACCATTGTAATCATATTATTCGTGAAGAAAAAACTATTTTTCCCCTTCCTTGTTATACCACGGCACACACAGTTCAGGTGAGCACCATACCTTATTTTGTAAGTTAAGTGTTATGTTATATGGTCTTACCTTCAGATTGTCACTCTCTCCTATTGCAGAATGGAGGACAAGGTATTCAACAAATAATTCCCCAGATGGACCGGCCAGATAGCAGTGTGAAGCCATGACCACGATCAACTGTCATCAAAGCAGAAGAACAATGCTAAAGCATGCATATTTTAGTAGTAACTAAGAAAAAGATATGACAGATTGGTACCTCTGAAAGGGCTTTTCGAACAGCTAAACTTTGCTCATCTAACAAAGAGCTCGCAGTATCGACCAAAAGAGTCCGTTTTGAGTGCCAGGCTTCAAACAACCTCCGAACACGATGCAATATCGTTAAGTTGGAATGGCAGATAAACTCTAAATTTAAAATTTATACTGATATAAGATTAAGAATTACACCTTGGAAGCAGATGTTTCAAGATGCAAAGAGCACCAAACGTCAAAGGGTCTTCTTTCAACTTACATTTCTGGTGAAAATATACGAGGAAGACAGGGATTTCAACGAAAAAAGCCAGTATAAAATATCACACAGCGGTGTGGCAAGAAATAGTTCTTAAGTCTAATATGAGTTTACACGAAACCATCCGTCAATCATTTTTTTTAAGTCTCATATAAGTGTTAGGTAATGTCACTGTTTCGCATTGCATAGAAAAATAATATCTACAACCATATCCATCAAACAAAGTATGTCCTTACGTTAAGAAGAAATGTAAACAAATCCTCGGGGTAAACCAAGCCAACAGTCAGAAAACACCGCTGCACTTCATTGTATGTCTGCAACATAAGTAATAAAGAACAGGCAAAAGATTAATACATCGCTCACAAACTGAAGGCTCAAAAAATGAGAGAGGCCTGATACATTAACAGCACACACTCACCCCTACCTTGCAAACTAAAATTGAATGAAAGCGATCAGTGACTTACCTTTCGTCCCACTGAAATATCTGAGCACCTTCTGCGTTCATTATTGACACCGATCACAGGAAGAAGTGTTGACAGAACAATTGTGAGGTCCTGACAAGAAACAAAGCTTTACTGACACATTGTCTAACAAACTATTTTTATCCTTCCAATACCGCATCACATTTTTTTAAAATGTGCCAGATGACTGTAAATAATGAGGCACCTTAGCAAAAAAAAATTATGGAAACACCATACCTCAAACTCAAGCAGTGGAGGACCAGACTCGGAATGTAATGAGGCATTTAAAAGATTGTGAAGACTACATGTTGCCAAAAGAGCATCGTCATGGTCTCTCTTATACCTAAAATTTGAAATGAAAGGAATGAATAAATGCTACACTCAGAACTAAAAATAAACACTAGTTTACACGAAACCATTCCATGGCTTGGTACTTCTTTCTCACTTACCAAAGCTTTAATTGGTGGGAAAAATATATTAAGCAGACAGCGAATTTACTGGGCTCTTTGAGAAGTAAAGCTTGAGATAGAACGAAAAATAGAAGAAAAACAAAACTTACAGTTCAAGAATTGCTGGAATAAGCCGTGGTAATGCTGATTTCAGTTGTGTTCGCGTGATAAGACCGACCATCTGACCCAAAGCCTCTACAGTAGATACTCGTACCTTATTCAGAAGAGAAGCAACTAACTCAGCACATTTTAAAGTCACGAGGGCACGTCTGGAGAACCAGAACTAGCAAATCTTGCAGAGATTAATCTCCTTACATTCTGAATATCAAAGAAACAATTTACTGGGGGAAAAAAAAAAACAGAAAACAAACTTTCCTTTCTTCATTGTCTTTGTTATGAAATAACAGTCAGTGAACATTTACGAAACATATGCTTACCCTGGTAATCTCTTGAACAATTTTAACTGAAACACACAATACTATTAAAACCTAAAGTGGCGAATAATACTAAAAGAGATAAGGGAAAGGGACTCACCTTATGATCTCGAGAAATTGCCCAAACTCTCAACAAAAGCTCAAAAACAGAGTTCAGAAATGACCTGCATCAAATGAAGCCATTGACTTGAGTGCGTTCAACACAAAAACTAGCAGAAATCAAACAGAACAAAGAAAGTGGTCTCACATGACATCACTGTCAAGCGGAGAATCTGATGTAAGATCTGTGATGTATAGCCACACTGCCTGAGACCAGCACTTAAATGCTAGAAAAAAATTCGATGATTAATATATGAGAAAAAATAAGCAAAAATAAGATAGTACAAGATACTAGCTGGGATATTTGAATTATACAAGCTCTTCCTTGTGTTTGATATTAGCACACATGCAAATTGCATGATATGGGTTGATCATCTCTTCCACCATTTTAGAGAGTGCGAAGATGCACAGATCAACAGGTTAATAACCCACTTTTTCTGTTAGTGTGAGCTAAATAGCCATATTGGTTCAGCAAGTAAACAAACTCTGACCTGATGACCCTTCTATTAGGCCAAATTAGAGTCAACTAACCACAAAGTACAGGAAAAAAATTCCAGCTTATCATATGAGGGGGAAAATTTGGCACAAAGTAGCAGTTTCTATAAAAGAGTTTCACTCCCTAAACAAAAAACGGATTACAAAATTTTCACTGTACCATTTGCAAATATTGGTCGGTGTAAGTCCCTAACATTCCCAAGAATAGGCGACACCCTTGAAAGTACATCTTTCAGGCGTGGAGTGAACTGCAAAGCTTCAAAGGAAATATGAAAGAAATTCAAACTATCAGAGAACTGCAATTTCAATAAACTTTTCAAGATGAGAAACAAAAAAGAAAAGGGACGCGGATGATGAGAGTTAGAAATTAACCATCAGATGTGGCAAAGTCAGCAAGAATTTGAACCATAGCAGGCGCAGCTGTGGCCGGACCAGACAGATGAAGAAATATTTCGTCCATCATCTGTCAATCAATTTAAAAGGATCAAAATTACAATAAAGAGCAATAAGACTTTATAGAAAGAAAAAAAAACAAATAGCTTGCTGAAGGAAAATCAAGGCCAGCGTCTAATGAAAGAAGCTCCAAAATGACAGTAGAGAGACAATGTACCAACTATATTCATGACACTATCTAAAATGCCTCAGTTCAGAAATTAACATGCTGACAGATGACAAGTCTCTACTATGGTTTTTTCATCAGCTCCTCATTTTTTGCCATGCAATCTATCAAAGATAACCACCTACTTCAGCATACTGATCATTCTTTAAACTTAGATCCACATATACGTGGAGCGCATAAAGTAAATCCAGATTGTAATGTATCTGACCACCAGTCATGTTGTACAGCAACCTTTTGTTAATAGTAAAAGGAAACGACTCAGGAATATACAGTCGCATGGAACTAGAAGTCCAAAAATTCCCCTATGAAATTAGCAAAGAGGGAAAAAAAAAAAGACTTACAAGATCAGGAAAATGTGTTCCAATTGAGACAAGCAGTCCTGACGCTTGCCTTTGCCAATCAGCATTTAGTTCCTACGTTATGATGAGCCATTAAAAGGTGCTACAATAATCAGGAAACATATACGAACAAATGCGAGAAAGTTTATAAGAACTGCAGTTAGTGTCCCCTGTTTACGTTGCTTATGTATGATGAGAATTTCTCAATCATCTAATCCTAAATTCTGTTCGTCAAATTTCTAGGTACACTCTGCTACAGGAGTGAGAGACATATGAATATATGATTCACTTTGTGTCCAGCGCATAAGAAAAATGCACAAACCTTCTTAGTTTCAAGCAAGTAAACGACACATAGATGGTATACGGAAGAAAACAGACATCGAAACAGAAATATCCAAGAGTGAAAAGCCACAAAGTACCATCTATGCATCTTTCAAACAAGCTACTTTCCAAAAAATTCCATCTACGGTTCGAACTGCACTATGTAAATCTCTAACTATACAGAGTATAAAAACGAAGTATTTAAGAATGATGAAGCCTTCACAACACAACACAACACACCTTGGAAGATATTATCTCAGCTGTAGCAATCTTAGCAAGTTTCCCCATGAAAACTGCATCACTCTCCCCTTTCTCCAACGCACCAACACTAAACGCCATTACTTGAAAAACCCCAGCCATGTTACCAAACCGCTGCAACACCAAGTAGCAACAGATTTACGCACAAGTAAAAGAAAACAAAAGACAATGAAAAGAGACCAAAAAACAAAGAAAACAGAACGTTACCCTTCGTCCTCCACGAGACACAGCATAACAACAATCAAGAACCAGAAGCGGATTCCTGGGGAAAAAAGCCACACACAACAGTTACAGTATCAGAGATCTCCCAATACTATGCATGTCTTGTGAATGAAGTAAAAAAAGATAAAACAGTACATACAGAGAGGCAATATCTCTAAGAGAAGCCATGGAAGCTTCTCTAACCACAGAGGAATCATCAGCTAGAGACGAAACCAGAAGTTGAACAGCCTCTGCCAACAAATAAACAAAATGTAAATTTTAGTTTCCTAATCAAAGGACTTGATCAAAAAAAAAAAAACATAGCCTTTGCCAAAACCAATGTTGACCCAATTACACAATTCAAATAATTTCAACCAATACACTAATCAATTGAGATCAGATACATAAATCGAAATCAAAGATTCAGGGAAAATAAAAAAGTTTGTGTTACCTGGTGCAGGGATTGAGCTCCCCAAACTTGAAGAAGCCATTCAAAAATCGATCAACTCCTCCACCTGATTCAAAACCCCAGAATTTTGGAATATACCAAAACTTCCACCGTTGTGATCGATTAATAATTTTGGCGACGGAGAAGATTCCGACCGAGAAAGGTAAGAAGAAAGAGCGAAATTTAGCGTCGCCTCTTCTCGGAGAGGAGGGACTTGAATGTTAAAAGGAAAAAGTTTTGGGGAAGAAAACAAATATATGAAACCAATATGAAAAAAAACAATGGACCCATACCCGACAAGACGGGTCGGGTAAAATAGCGGGTTCTTAAGCCCGTTGCTTTTGGATCATTCACTTGTTCTATTGTTTAATTATTTAGATTGATAAGAATGCTCACATTATTGGCCCAATTATTTAGCGGTGCTCTCTGAATCACTCTGTTCCTTTTTTTTTTTTTTCAAAAGCAATATAAATTTTCAATAAATCATCAAATCACCTATATAATACTTGATTAATTTCTCTTATGGTTAAAACGTACAATGAAATATGATAACAATGGGAGTAGTGACATAATTAGGATGATGATCAATATTGGTGTATGGAGGATGAACAAAATATTCTTTGTAATGTGTAGAGGATTCGCCTAGTGGGGATTAAGATCATGATTTTTGTTCTACCATATTCGAAAATCGTTTTGGTTATCTCCTCGTTTATTTGTAAACAGTCATTATTTGGTTATCTCCTCGTTATTTGTAAACAGTTAGCAATAATGAGATATTTACCAACGTAATTTTGTGAGTACATTTATGCTCTAATTGGTAATATGATTTATTGAAGTTGAGTTGCAGAGAATAATATAATTTGATGTAATTTGCAGTAAAAATTATGTGGTAAAAATAACAGTTTGATGTAATGAATCGCTGTAAAAATATGATTGATTAATCTTATCAAAATTACTGACTAGTGACATTTTGTGGTAGATGTTGAAGTATGTATTATTTGTTTATAATTATTAAAAATATTAGTGAATATATTTTACAAAATTATAAAAAAATAAAATAAATAAAAATATAAAAATAATAAAATAATTTCAATATACACAAAGTTAACTTCTTTGTTACATTGCAAATTAAAAAACTAACTACATGCATGCCATAATATTTACAATCTTATCATATTTAGGTCTATGCCTATTTTTCATTTCAAATGATAATATAAAATAATAATTTAGGAGAAAAATAAAATAACTAACTAAAAAATTTATTAAATAAAAGAAAAACAGTAAGTTTGCTAAAGAAATTTCTTTTAAGAAAACACAAAAAAATATCTAAAAACTCACTTAAATTTCTCAAAATCTTGTATTTTTTTTTGGACTAAAAAAGTACAGCTCTCAAAAGGTTGCTGTAAGAGGGTATTTAGCTGATCATAATGTTTCTAACAAAATTATTCATCCTTTGTACACCACCAAACATGTGTGTTGAAACTTCACAATCACTAAGCTTAACACTTCCTTTTGAGTCAACTAAAACATTTCCAGCCTAAAGTGAATTGGTATTAAAGTACCTTAAGATTTCTATGGATGTGCCCTAGTTTATGAAGATGAACAAGAGCTTTTAGAATCTCCCGCAACAAAAATAGCTGAAGCAGGAGCCACACGACATATAAGGTGTCACAATCCACCAGCTATTACCATCTCTGAAAGAAGAATGTGTCCTCAACAGATTTGGATGATCCACTTCGCTCAATTTACTATTAGAGTTTAATATTGTATAATTGTGTTTTAATTTTTAATTTTATGATTTAATCTGCGGTATATCGTATGATAACTTGGTTTTTTACATAATCATAATTTAATCGATTTATTTAGGTATGTCCAATATTTTAATATTGATAGAGTGTGTAATATTAAAATGTGTAGGTCAGGGCCCATTATGACAATAATTTTTTGAGTAATTACTTAATTCTTTTATCTAGATTTTAATCCGCTATACAGCGTGAGATTATGTTTTTTCCAGATTTTCTATAACTAACAAAAAATTATGTTGGATAAAATATAAAGTTATAAATTTTTTTTAGTTTTAAATAATGACAGTGAGATATTTTTTATTGTATTTGCTTTAAGTATATAAAAATTATCATTTTCATTTAGAATTTGCTTTAAGTATATAAAAATTATAATTTTAATTTGGAATTCTATTTGCTTTAAGTATAAAAAAATTATAAAAATTATAATTTTTAATTAATAAATTTGAAATCGATTATATAGAATATTAGACTGTTTATTTATTTTTAGAAAAATTGAGATATTTTAATTTTAAAGGAAGAAAAAAAGTATTTTAGAGATATTTTAGGAATATATTGTTAAATGTAAAGATTGTGTAAGTATAAAACCAAAATTGGTGTAGGAAATAGAAATCAATTTAGTAGAGATATTTAAGAAAAATAATTTTTTTTGATTTTTGTATATTAGGAAGATAATAGGTTTTGATTTCCATATTTTACTTATTATTTTTTATGCATTTTTTTGGGATTAATTATATAAATAAGTTAGACTTCAAAGGTAGAACACGAAATGTACTTCAAAAATATATAGATACTTGAAACTCAAATGCCTTAAATATCAAGATTCTTCTTTTTTTTTTTGAAACAAGATGTATTTATTTTTCTTCGTAACATTTGAATAAGAAAATTGTAAGAATCCCAAAAATCACCCAATCATGAAATTACCGTAGAATATAAATGGTCACTAATTGTCAATATATTTAATATATATATATATATATATATAGAAAGTTACAAAACATTATAATATGAGAGAAACAAAAGAAAATAACTACAACATTAGATATTTTGAAAAGAATCTACAACACAATAAGTATCGTCTCTTTGCCTTTTTGCACACGTTTAGTCTTTCAGATTACTTGATTTTGTCACAGATAGCTGCAGTGCAACTGTTTAAGGCTGCTACAAGCTACACGACATATCACAACATAATGCTCAATCAGCCGATGACACACCAGAACTTATACAAAAGAAAATATAACACAAATCTCATCCCCTGTTAAAATGAGCACAAACTGATGAGACTATTCTGTTGAAAACTTCATATGGATCAATAGATCGAGGCATCCTGGAAATCGGTTCAAAGAAATATGACACCCTGAAATGAAGCATACAGAGACCAGAAAGAATGTATATTACAAATTTCATTACAGGTATGGCAAAAAGGAATCAGAAAATCACAACTTAAAAAATCCAGAAAGCATTGACAAAAAAAAAAAAAAAAAAATCCAGAAAGCAATGTTAATCAAGGCATGCTGCTAATGTCAGAATAAAAAATCAACAATCCAAGCCAAATATTTGTGCTCAACAAGAAGTAGAGATATTTCAACTTCATTATTAGAGACTAGAACAAAATGAAAATCCAATAGTTTTACCGTTGTAGAAGTGCTGCATGGTCATCATCCGGAGTGTCAATCTATTGTTTTGCAAAAGAATTTCCAAGAGATATAACCCAGTCAGCATCATGGGTGACATCCAGTGATTCTGCTAGAAACTGTATAGCCAAACAATGAGTACAAGTAATATATAGAACAAGCTTGATTAGTCAATTTAATAGATTTATAATTGCCTTGTGTTTAGGCTTTTTAAAAACTTCGACTCAGAAAAATGGTTTAATTCCCTTTCCCTCACACTAATTGAATAAGCTTACATTAATTATCATATCATCCCATGTTTCCTGGTAAGTTGGATCAAGCTGCAGAACTTCTGTGTCAAAGACATACGCCTTCATTTTTGGAATCTAGAGCTTACCAAATGTGAAAAATAATTTGGGTTACTGGTAGACACCTCACATTTGATATGAGTAACTAATCAGTAGGAGTAGCTCTTTATGGCCGTCATAATTGAATTCATATCCAGAGGAAATATGATGCAAAAGTAAAATATACTAGGAACTACGGTGCAATCTAACCATATTTCTTGCTCTCTAGTAGCTAATTGATCCAAGGCGAGAGGTTGAAATGGAGTAACTTTTGAGGAAGAGATGGCGGAAGAGTGTAGATTCCATGCATGAGCGATTTCCATACTTTACAGACCGATTTAAATATTATGAGATACTTCCTCCTCCGGAACATAATACAGTATCTCTAGTTAATCGGTTTTGCTTCAATACTAATCCGCGTTACATCGCAGGACAATATTTTTTAATTTTAAAAATTTTAAATTTATATTGTATTTATTTGTTATTTTATTATTGTTTTATTAACTTTAAAAATATAAAATTTACATGTATTTGATATAAGTATTCAAAGTATACGATTTTTGTAATGTTTTCAAGTTTTTAATATGTGTGGTATATGTATAGTCTAGTAATACATTTATCTCCTAGTACACATCTAAAAGTGTTTAAAAAAACAATTCCACTTAACTCCATATATGGGATTAATGCCAACCCGTCTCACCAAAATCAAAATAAGTTTTTGCGTAAAAAAAATAATCAAAATAAGTTTTATTATCAAGTTTAATTATGTTAATTGTTTTACCAAATTAGCATATTTTTATAATTTATAATTTTTCCATGTCAATATATATAGTTTATGACAATTAATAGAATTTTAATTTTTTTGGTAATTCCTCAAAAAATAAAAAATAAACCAAATTATATGGGGGATTTTCAATATATTTAATGTGACATTTAATTGGATTTTCGGTTTAAGAAATTTATTAATGTTAATATAATTATGGAGATTGTAAACTTTTGTTATGGAAAATATATTGTATATCATTTAAATTTGAGAGATTATATCATCCATAAAAATAGTTTTGGAGATTTAATAGGTTAAAACTTTAATGGATAAAATTATTTTTAGAAAAATTGGAATGTATAGATGTTGTTAAGATTTTATGACAATAAATGTAACAAACGTTGGTTAATTTAAGAAAGTTTAGTATTTGAGTTTCTCTGTTATTTATGAAATTGTTTAAGGGGTCAATGTTGTTAAAAAAAAATTAAATAAGTAAAATTTAAAGGGCATAAACCAAAATGTATTTGAAGATTTTCCCTTTTTTTATTAAAAAAAATTAAAAAAAAGAAAAGAAAAATCTAATAATTCACTTAAATCTCCTAAATTCCACAAAATTCATACACATTCGATCTCTCTAAAAGGAAATTTTTTAAATGTATTAATATAATAGGAAATTAATTTCCTAATTTAATTTCCTAAGTTAAACTTTTTTTCTTAGGTATAAAGGCTCGACTGCTCGAGCAAAACACGATTCGATATCTCATATTCTGAAATCAGTTTCAATCACAAAATCCAATACTCGATCCATTATCATCGGAGAGGAGAAGTTTCCACCACCGTCCCGGCCGTACTGATCTTAGATCGTCGTATCCAACTATACAATTATGGGTTCTCATGGTAAGAGTAAGAACAGACGAAGAGACGAATCCGATGATTCCTCCTTGGAAGAAATAAAGGAGTATATGGCCAAAAGAGCTCTGAAGAAGGCAGTAAGAGCATCAAAGAAACTTAAGACGTGGTCAGTGTCAGGTTATTCCAATGATTCAAACCCTTTTGGTGATTCAAACCTCACTGAGACATTCGTGTGGCGGAAGAAGATTGCAAAAGATGTTTACCATGGAGCATCTCTGGATGAATTCTCTGTTAAAGCTGAGAGGAGAAGACGTAGGGGGAATCTTGCAGAGGTTGAGAAGGTTAAGAATAGGAGAGAAGAGAGTGCAGTGGAGAAAGCTCGACATGAGGAAGATATGGCATTACTGGCTAGAGAACGTGCTCGAGCTGAGTTTCAAGATTGGAAGAAGAAAGAGGAAAAGTTCAATTTCTATCAGAGCAAGGCGAGGTCAGCGATTAGATTAGATCAAGGTCGAGCGAAGCCAATCGACGTCCTTTACAAGTACGTGGATGATTCAGATGATGTGAATATCGAGCTTAGTGAACCTTACATGGTTTTCAAGGGACTTGATATCAAAGATTTGGAAGAGCTTCGTGATGATATCAAAATGTACATGGATTGGGATCGAGCAACTCCAACACGAGTACAGTATTGGGAGGCTCTTAGCGTGATATGCGATTGGGAGTTAGCTGAAGCTCGTAAAAAGGATGCCCTTGATCGAGCTAGAGTTAGAGAAGAGGAATTGCTTGCTGCTCAAGAAAGAGGACTACACGCTGGTGTTGAAGCTGATGTGAGAGAACTTCTTGATGGGAAGACTCACGCGGAGCTTGTACAACTGCAGTTTGACATTGAATCACAGCTGCGTTGTGGAGCAGCCAAAGTAGTAGAGTATTGGGAAGCGGTTCTTGAACGTATCAGTATATACAAGGCAAAGGCTTGCTTGAAGGAAATAAACGCTAAGATACTCAGCAGACATCTACATCGCCTCGAGAAACTTTCAGATGTGGTGGAAGAAAAGGATGATGGTGTAAACGGCATGAATCTTTCAGATGATGAAGAAACATTCTCACTAGAAGAGGCTGGTTCGTTTTCACCAGAGCTCATTCAGGGTGATGATAGTGATCAAGAAGCAATCGATCCTGATGGAGACAAAACCCTACTAGAAATGGCACGGATGGTTGTGTTGGAGGAACAGAGGAAGCGGCTTAGAGAAGCTATGGACTCAAATTCATCACAAGTGGAAGATAACTTGGAGCTTAAGGCAATGAAAAGAATGGGAGAACCGGGGGAAGGTGATGTTTTATTTGGCTCTAATGCTGAAGTGAACCTTGATTCCAAGGTATACAAGTGGGATGACAAGTACCGGCCAAGAAAACCCAAGTATTTCAACCGAGTTCACACGGGTTAAGAGTGGAATAAGTATAACCAAACACATTATGATCACGACAACCCGCCTCCAAAATTTGTTCAAGGGTACAAGTTTAACATCTTCTACCCGGATTTAGTAGACAAGACTAAGGTTCCCACTTGTGTTATAGAAAAAGATGGGACAAGCTCTGAAACTTGTATAATCCGGTTCGAAGCTGGTCCGCCTTATGAAGACATTGCGTTTCGGGTCGTGAATAAAGAATGGGATAAATCTCACAAGAAAGGTTACAAAAACACGTTCGAGAATGGGATTCTGCATTTGTACTTCAACTTTAAACGACATCGGTACAGGCGTTAAACTGCTCGACGTTTGGCCCGGCGAAAACAAACTAAACTACTGTATTTTTCCTTTTTCTATTTATATTCTATATAAATAAATTCTAAAAACTCATTTGAATTAATTTAATTTTAATTTATTATTTAAAAGAAATATTATATATAATATTCTGATTGGTTGAAAAGGAGGATATGAATAAAAGTATTTTTCTAAATTAAATCTCTCAAAATCCAAAATTTCCAAAATTCTTCCACAAAATTCACCAAAATCATGATTTGAAATTTTGGATCGGGATGTATATAAGGCAGGGCATGATGCCATGTTTGGCTAAGTTGTTGACAAAACCCGCGCTTGGTTCCATCCACTGAGCAAAAGTTGAGAAATATTACGACAAAGAATGGGTACAGAGAGTGACGAGGAGGAAAAGCGGTACAAGGCAGAAGAGGAAAAGCAGTACCAGGCAGAAGTCGCGTATTGGGAAGAAGTGTGGAAATCTAATAATGTAATCATCTCTCATCTTCTTTTATCTCTTTAATTAGGTCGTTTTGATTCACCAAGCTGTAACCCTAATTCTAATTTTCGTATTAAAAAAACCCTAATTTGTAATGAGGGGTTCGAAAATGATCATATGAAGATACCAAAACGCTTTGGATTTGTTGGAGTTGCGCCTATCAGTTTTAGAGAATATAATTACGATGATGAACTCCCCCTTCTCATCTTATATGCTAAGATTGGGGTCCATAAGTTTAATATGTCAAAGGTAAATATTTAAAAACCTAATCTCTTTACTCCGTATTTTCTTTGAGTGTTTACCTGAGTTAATTAATTGTTAATTATGGCAGGGGACGAACCTCCAGTTCGATAGTCTTGACATACTCAATGAGCTACCTGAACCTGGATATCGCACATACCATATAACTTTATATAACTTTAATAGATTATCTAGAATATTAGATTGTTAATTTTTTTATAGAAAAATTGAGATATTTTTATTTTAAAGGAAGAACAAAGTATTTTTAGAGATATTTTAGGAACATATTGTTAAATGTAAAGATTATGTAAGTATAAACCAAAATTGGTTTAGGAAATATAAATCAATTTAGTAGAGATATTTAAGAAAAAAAAAATTTCCAATTTTTGTATATTATGAAGATAATAGATTTTGATTTTCATATTTTACTTATCATTTTTTGTGCAATTTTTTTGGAATTAATTATGTAAATAATTTTTTAAATAAGTTAGATTTCAAATGTTGAACACAAAATGTACTTCAACATAATGCTCAATCTTTGTTTAGATTGAACATTGGCCATATCTTTGTTTAGTCCCTGATTACTTTTGTCAATGAGATCGATTCCAACACCGACTTAAATCTAACATATATAATTACGTAATTTATTTTTTATTTTATAATTTATTTGTATGCAATTAGAAGAGATATATTATTGAATATACGTAATGGGGAAAGTTACATGTAAAAAGGAAATTACGTCGGAATAGGTATTTATCTTATAAAATACGAAAGTACATTAATTTGGAAATTAAATACCCTTTTCAATTTTTGTTACCTAGGTTAAACTTTTTCTTAGGTGTTGGCTCGGCTGCTCGAGCAAAACACGATCCGATCGATATATATTCTGAAATCAGTTTCAATCACAAAATCCAATACTCGATCCATTATTTATCGGAGAGGAGAAGTTTCGACCGCCTTCACCACCGTCTCCATCTATAAAATTATGGGTTCTCATGGCAAGAGTAAGAACAGACGAAGAGACGAATCCGATGATTCCTCCTTGGAAGAAATAAAGGAGTATATGGCCAAAAGAGCTCTGAACAAGGCAGTAAAAGCATCAAAGAAACTTAAGACGTGGTCAGTGTCAGGTTATTCCAATGATTCAAACCATTTTGGTGATTCGAATCTCACCGAGACATTCGTGTGGCGGAAGAAGATTGAAAAAGATGTTTACCATGGAGCATCTCTGGATGAGTTCTCTGCTAAAGCTGAGAGGAGAAGACTTAGGGAGAATTTGGCAGAGGTTGAGAAGGTTAAAAATAGGAGAGAAGAGAGTGCAGTGGAGAAAGCTCGACATGAGGAAGATATGGCATTATTGGCTAGAGAACGTGCTTGAGCTGAGTTTCAAGATTGGAAGAAGAAAGAAGAAAAGTTCAATTTCTATCAGAGCAAGGCGAGGTCAGCGATTAGATTAGATCAAGGTCGAGCGAAGCCAATCGACGTCCTCTACAAGTACGTGGATGATTCAGATGATGTGAATATCGAGCTTAGTGAACCTTACATGGTTTTCAAGGGACTTGATATTAAAGATTTGGAAGAGCTTCTTGATGATATCAAAATGTACATGGATTGGGATCGAGCAACTCCAACACGGGTACAATATTGGGAGGCTCTTAGCGTGATATGCGATTGGGAGTTAGCTGAAGCTCGTAAAAAGGATGCCCTTGATCGAGCTAGAGTTAGAGAAGAGGAATTGCTTGCTGCTCAAGAAATAGGACTACACGCTGGTGTTGAAGCTGATGTGAGAGAACTTCTTGATGGGAAGACTCACGCGGAGCTTGTAAAACTGCAGTTTGACATTGAATCACAGCTGCGTTGTGGAGCAGCCAAAGTAGTAGAGTATTGGGAAGCGGTTCTTGAACGTCTCAGTATATACAAGGCAAAGGCTTGCTTGAAGGAAATAAACGCTGAGATACTCAGGAGACATAAACATCGCCTCAAGAAACTTTCAGATGTGGTGGAAGAAAATGAGGAGGAGGATGTAAACAACATGAATCTTTCAGATGATGATGAAA
Organism: Camelina sativa; assembly: GCF_030686135.1. Lineage (NCBI taxonomy): Eukaryota > Viridiplantae > Streptophyta > Magnoliopsida > Brassicales > Brassicaceae > Camelina > Camelina sativa. Next base: position 6,273,023 of record NC_141884.1, on the reverse strand, counting down.
CATTCTCACTAGAAGAGGCTGGTTCGTTTTCACCAGAACTCATTCAAGATGATGATAGTGATCAAGAAGCAATCGATCCTGATGAAGACAAAACCCTACTAGAAACAGAGGAAGCGGCTTAGAGAAGCAATGGACTCAAATTCATCACAAGTGGAAGATAACTTGGAGCCTAAGGCAATGAAAAGAATGGGAGCAACGGAGGAAGGTGATGTTTTATTTGGCCTTAATGCTGAAGTGAACCTTGACTCCAAGGTCTACAAGTGGGATGACAAGTACCGGCCAAGAAAACCCAAGTATTTCAACCGAGTTCACACGGGTCACGAGTGGAATAAGTATAACCAAACACACTATGATCACGACAACCCGCCTCCAAAATTTGTTCAAGGGTACAAGTTTAACATCTTCTACCCGGATTTAGTAGACAAGACTAAGGTTCCCACTTGTGTTATAGAAAAAGATGGGACAAGCTCTGAAACTTGTATAATCCGGTTCGAAGCTGGTCCGCCTTATGAAGACATTGCGTTCCGGGTCGTGAATAAAGAATGGGATAAATCTCATAAGAAAGGCTACAAAAACACGTTCGAGAATGGGATTCTGCATTTGTACTTCAACTTTAAACGACATCGGTACAGGCGTTAAACTGATCGGCGTTTGGCCCGGTGAAAACAAACTACTGTATTTTTCCTTTATTCTATTTACTAGATTAGGACTTGCGGCAAAATTATTTATAACTAAAATATATAAATTATAAGTTTTATTTGTTGGTTAAATATATTAAAATTATATAATAATTGTTAAATAAACGATATAATACCGCAATATAATTTTTTTTTAACATAATATTTATTTAATCAAATTAATTAGATATGTCTATTCTCTCCAGTGTTCTAAAACGCGCTATGCGCTTGCTACGCGGTGGACAAACGTCTAGCGCCTAACCGTATATGCGGGTGCCTAAGCGGAATCTAGGCGGATTATATATTTTAGATATATAAATATATATTTACATAAAAATAATATTTACATATATATATAGGATGAAAACTTATACACTTTAATTTCAGAAAAACATAAAACAAAACTCTTATCTATCAAAATAGTTTAGAATCTATAATAATCTCACAATTTAAACAAAAAAAAACATAATCCATTCAAAAATTTGTAAAATTGACAAAATGTAAGTTTATAATTACTTTGGAAGCAAATTAAATTTCATAAGTTTAGACTTTAGAGGCTAATTATAATATTTATTTGAAACAAAAACAATATTTTAAAAAATATTTAATTACAGTACTTTTTATCATTTTAGTCAACATACCGCCTAGAATCCGTACAGGCGTCCGCGTAGACCGCATAATATCCGCCAAAATGCTATTAGGCGTCCGAATTATTTAAAACCGCATAAATTACCGCATAGCTAAAATTCGAGACGCTCGATCACCGCATAGCGTATAACCGCCGCCTAGGCACCAGCGTAGACCGCATTTTAGAACACTGATTCTCTCATATCAAAAGTGTTAACAAAATAATGAAATGATGTTTTACCATTGTAACATCAAATTAATGATATTTTTTAATTTATAGAAAAATCGATAAACTCGTCCTGCTATATAATCCCATCTCCAGATATTTTAACTCACACTATATCATCTTAATTTTTAATATTTATTGTGTATCTACGGTATAATATTTATCATATTTAACTTTTTAAAAGTTTTAAATATTTTTCATATTTAACCTTTTAAAAATCTTTAAAATAAAGAACCGGAATAAACCAAATAAAAGTTTTTAAAGTTTGAATGTCTGATAAATCAAGCTTTCTACTCATTTGTATTCAGAATCATTTTGGTCTCTTTTATAATATAACTCTAAACTATTGCCTAATTTTTTAGATGATATGAGATATTGTACCCTTATTTTTATTCATCTATTGAGTAATATATGTCCGTTTTTAAAATTTTGTATTACATAATATACAGGAAAAAATCACAATTTTTATTAACTAAATGTATTATAGAATAATGCAAGATAATTTAAATATAAATCCAAATAAAAATAAAAAAGAATCATATATTTATGTTTGAATGAGGTATAAATATTTCCTTATTTTTTTAAATCTTACCTATAATTAATTTTGAAGTTTGGTAACTAATATTAAATTCAATGCATTAAATGTAAAAACTTTCCAAAAAATATTTTTGAGCAAAAACTGCTGCAAAAATACTAGTATAGATATTCTAATTTATTTTTAATTTATTTTTTAAATGAAAAGGAGGATATGAATAGAAGTATTTTTCTAAATTAAATCTCTCAAAATCTAAAATTTTATTAATTTCCTAAATTCCACAATGGATCGGGATGTATATAAGGCAGGGGCATGATGTCATGTTTGGCTAAGTTGTTGACAAAACCCTAAGTCGATTAAAAAAGCATCAGCCGCGCGATTGGTTCCACTTCCATCCACCGAGCAAAGTTGAGAAATATTACGACAAAGAATGGGTGTAGAGAGTGACGAGGAGGAAAAGCGGTTCGAGGAAGAAGAGGAAAAGCGGGTACCAGGCAGAAGTCGCGTATTGGGAAGAAGTGTGGAAATGTAATAATGTAATCATCTCTCATCCTCTTTTTATCTCTTTAATTAGGTCGTTTTGATTCACCAAGCTGTAACCCTAATTCTAATTTTCGTATTAAAAACCCTCTAATTTGTAATCAGGGGTTCGAAATTGATCATTTGAAGATACCAAAACGCTTTGGATTTGTTGGAGTTGCGCCTATCATGCTTAAAAAATAGAATTACGATGATGAACTCCCCTTTCTCATCTTATATGCTAAGATTGGGGTCCATAAGTATAATATGTTAGAGGTAAATATTTAAAAACCTAATCTCTTTCCTCTCCTCCTTATTTTCTTTGAGTGTTTCCCTTAGTTAATTAATTGTTAATTACAGCAGGGGAAGAACCTCCAGTTCGATAGTCTTGACCTGGACATCGCACATATCATATCACTCTCCTTGTGAAGGAGAACAGTAGACAATTTCAAACTAGCCTGGTTCACTTAGGCCACCATAAAAAGAAGAAGTCCGTCACTTGGTTTACTGCTAGGTTTAAGCCCAAACATCCACGTAAGTACTCTCATCCAGAATAATTCCTTTCATATTATTCTTCTAATTCTTCTAATTCTTCTCAGCTAGTTTCCAGTCTTTTTTATGCCTTCTGCATGCACACTTAAATGTCGTGTGACTTTATCTGTGTATGGGGAACAGGACCTGGGCGTCTTCATTACGGACCAGGACCTGATTGCTACCGACGTAAACTGCCTGACTGGCCTCCAGAGAATGATTTCAGTGATAAAAAGCGTTTCTACCTGGTAAGATCTCATTAAGACCCTCCGTTAAGTTTCACTTTGATTTTGCTCCTGTGATCAATATGTGATGTGTTTGCTTTTTTTTTTCAGGTGGAAGAATCAGAGCTGCTAAAATATGACTGGATTCGTCTATACATGGAATTTGCATTCGTCGAAGAGAATGAAGGTATTGCTACTGCTAATCCCGATCTGTCAAAATTGGTGATTTTAATGGTGGCTGTGGAACCTATGGGGAATGCGGAGACGCCAAAGGAGGATATACTCATGGCCAGAGATGCAACTTTTTACATAAGGTACACGTACCCATATATGGGTCAGGGTAAGAAGCATAAGCCTAAATCTCCCCGTCATCGCATAGCTATCGTCAGAAGAACCATGAAGAAAGGCACCCTCTCTCTCCTCTTCATGAGTTCGTTTGCCAAAACTTCTAGCGGTGTTACTACCTAGCTATGATTAGAGGTAAATCATGAATGCTCTAAAGTTTGGGTTTCTTTAAGTGGGATGGTTTTCGTACTATCTGTGTGGTGTTTTGTATTCATGTCCCTTAATATCAAACTAGCAACTTTTGCCTATCCAACTCGAGAAATCTTTGAAGTTTAATAGTAGAGAATTTACATGTTTTGTTGTAAATTAGAAAGGATCATGCGAAAACTGCAACTAGTAGTACTTCGCAAAACTGGATCAAGAATTTAATCAGACCTCACAATCTTTGACATTTTTTTGACGAGTTTATTTACCATTTTTTTTTTCTTCATCTTGCTGTTTGATGAAGACTTCTTGTAAGCAACCCATCGGTTTCGATATCGATACCATGGACCTAGGGATAAATTAATTATCAAACCTTGATCTTTAAAAATTTGATTTCAATAACGTTTTCTGTTTCATTCCTGATTATTTTCAGTCTTGGTCAGAAACATATACAAATCTATGGTTTTGTCATATTGATAAGCACCAACGATCTCCAAAGAATGTTCAAGAAGCTCGATAAGTCAAGGAAATTACAAATTGCGAAAAAGGTGTAACATTGGTAGACGCACATTGTTGATTCCTTGTACCACAACGACCACGACCTCGATCTATATGTTGTATACCATAACTTCACAAGCAATAACATTGGTTGCAAAAAAAAAAAAAAAAAAAAAAATCCATTTGAGAGGCAATTATTCAAGAACCAAAGAAAATCATAATCTTTTTAAACATTCCAATTGACCAACACGCCTTGGTGACTCTATAATATTATTCAGATTGCCTTGTAAATCCCTAGAAGAAAGCACACACTTGAATGTTAGAGCTATAAAACCTTGAAGATTATCTGCAAAAGTTTGTGTCAAAACCCTTAAGATGTATAAAAGGTTTCTTATTCATAACGTTGCACAAAGTGTGCCTTATATAGTAGATACAATATTTAACCTAAGGATGGAAACATAAATACCAAACTCTACAAGACTATATAGTATTTACATAATAGAATCCTGGCTCGTAATACCCCCCTTAAGGTGGAGTGTGCAGGTCCCGAATACCCACCTTAAGCTTAAAATCATCAAACTCTTTACGACCAAGAGCCTTAGTGAGAATATCAGCCAACTGAACCTTAGTCGAAACATGTTGCGGAGCAATGACACCACGCACAATCTCATCACGAATGAAATGACAATCTGATTCGATATGCTTCGTCCGCTCATGGAAAACCGGGTTCTTACTCAGATGGATAGCCGATTCATTATCACAATATAGAGAAACCGGAGCTGAACAATCAACACCCATGGAAACAAGAACCTCGCGCAACCAGAGAAGCTCACAAACCGTTTTGGCCATAGCACGGTATTCAGCCTCACACGAGGAACGAGAAACCACATCTTGCTTCCGTGTCTTCCAAGATACCGGAGAACCACCAAGTTGAATAAACCAAGCAGTGAGAGAACGTCATGTTAAGGGACAACCGTTATGATCAGCGTCACACCAAGCCGTAAGACGAAGATCAGTGCCAGAACAGAGAAGAATACCTTGACCCGGATTGGACTTGAGATAACAAACTACCCGACGTGCCGCCTCCCAATGTTCCACCCTCGGAGCATGCTTAAATTGAGACAACAAATGAATAGCATACGAGAGATCCGGCCGACTAACCCCAAGGTATATAAGACGACCAACCAAACGACGATAACGAAACAGATCAGGAAGCAATGCACCCGTAGCCGTAGCCAAATGATGATTCTGTTCAATAGGATGAGAGACAGGCTGCGCCCCAAGCAAACCAGTATCCGAAATGATGTCAAGTGTATACTTACGTTGAGATAAATACATACCAGTAGTGTTCCGAGCCACTTCGATGCCCAAAAAATATTTAGAGATTCCCAGATCCTTCATACGAAAAGAAGAGCTCAAATACGTCTTAAAATCAGCAATAACCGCAGGAGAGTTCCCAGTAACGATAAGATCATCAACATAGACTAGCACATGAATCCGCCGAGTGTCATCAGCATAGGTGAACAATGAATAGTCTTTCAAACTCTGCGTGAAGCCATATTCCTTAAGAGAGGTGGAGAGCTTCGAAAACCAACATCTTGGCGCCTGCTTAAGCCCATAAAGAGACTTATGTAAACGACAAACCTGTGTCTTATCATCAGTCCGGAAACCCGGAGGAAAACGAATGAAAACTTCCTCTTCTAAGTCACCATGTAAGAAATCATTGTGAACGTCCATTTGATGAACCTCCCAATCCCGAGCCACCGCAACTTCCAAGAAAGAACGCACAGTAGTCATTTTACAAACAGGAGCAAACGTTTCCGTATAGTCAAGCCCCTCGGTCTGGTTGTTGCCAAGAACCACTAACGAGCCTTGTAGCGCTCAAGAGTGCCATCGGATCGATATTTTAACGTAAAAACCCATTTACACCCAAGAGCTTTCTTACCCGGAGGTAATGTCTCCGTCGTCCATGTGCCTTGGTCCTCAAGAGAGGTAATTTCACTACGCACAGCTTCACGCCAGTTCTCATCTTCCATAGCCTCAGCAAACGTCCTAGGTATCGTACCGGACGTGATCGCAGCAAGAAACGCGCGATGGTGATCCGAAAATTGAGAGCAGTCGACATAGGAGTCGATAGGGTACCAACAAGTTTCAACAAAATCCCCATCGGACGCCGCATGAGTCGTATTAGTCACATAGTCATGAAGGCGTGTAGACTTAAACTTTTGGCGACAACCTTTTCCCATAGGCTCAGATGTGTCGTGAGTAGACGAATCCAAGACACCAGAAGAATCAGCCACAACATCAGCACGTGATGTGTCCAAACGCAGAGTAGTAGAAGTCGATTGTGTCACCGGGGAGGAAACCGGAGATACGACCGAAGAATCTCCCGAAACAACAACTCGTGTCGGAGAAGAAACAAGAGGTTCCGTGGTCAAAGGAGTTGCAGCCGGCAAAACCTCACTGGAGGAGGGAACCAAATCCAAAGTAAGGAACTCATCATCATCAATAATAGGAGACGGTATAGTCGGAGCCGGAGCAGTCGGAGAATCCGAGCGAGTATGAGCAAATGGAAACTCCTGTTCGAGAAAAACAACGTCACGAGATACAGAAACTACACCTGTATCAAGATTGTACACTTTCCAACCCTTTTTCCCAAAAGGATAACCGAGAAACACGGACCGGGTACTGCGAGAAGCAAATTTATCCCCACCGTGTTTCTGGTTATGAACGTAACACAAACAACCGAAAATACGAAGATGATTCATCGGAGGTGGTCGGTTATAAAGTATTTCAAATGGAGTCTTGCCATGGAGCACTGTCGTGGGCGTCCGATTGATTAAGTAGCCAGCGGTTAGAACACAATAACTCCAGAATTCAACCGGAACGTGAGCATGAAACCGTAAGGCTCTGGCTACATTCAAGATGTGACGATGTTTACGCTCCACACGTCCGTTTTGTTGAGGAGTTCCAACACAAGAAGTTTCATGGAGAATACCTTTCTCGCGAAAGAAACCGCTAAGACTTAAAAACTCAGACCCATTATCGCTTCTCACTGTCTTAACCTTGCGGTCGAACTGTCTTTCCACCAAAGAAACAAACTCACGTAGAGTCGAAGCAGTTTGAGATTTTGATGGCAGCAAATATATCCATACAGCACGCGAGAAATCGTCAACAATTGTAAAAAAAAACCGTGAACCACAGATTGCTGTAGTCCTATAAGGACCCCATATGTCGCAATGAATCAACTCAAAAACTTCAGAAGTTTTATTAATGCTCAAAGGAAAAGAATCACGTGTTTGTTTTGAACGAATACAGACGTCACATGTTTTTGAATCAAAACCGCTACTACTAGAATTCGAAAAAGACAACATCTCCATAGTTGTAGAAGAAGGATGTCCAAGGCGACCATGCCACACCTCCTTGGGTTGTTGCTCCAAAGCTTGTGTCAAAGCTGCTTCAGCCATCCCTCGAAAGAAATATAACCCATTCTGCTGTTCACCTGCGCCAATCACCGTCCGTGTGATGCAGTCCTGAACAATACAAAGCCGATCAGATATCTGGAAGTGACATTGTCGATCTCGAGTCAGTTGAGAGACCGAGATAAGGTGGCAGTGCAAGCCATCGACAAAGAATACGTTTATCAAAGTGAGATGGGAACCGAGAGAGACCATCCCGCGTTTAGTAGAAACCGTAAACCGGCCATCAGGGAGTTTTATAAACATAGGAGCCATATCACAAACATTCGTTAAGAAATCAATGCTTCCCGTCATGTGGTTAGAAGCCCCAGTGTCAATAATCCAAGACTCAATAAAAAACTTACCAGCAAGAGGATCATGAGTACCAACAGACCGTGCATTAAGCATATCCTTCAGCTTGATCCAATCTTGATCACTTAACCCGCTAAAACCAACACGATCAGCATCGGTGATATTGGTATGTCCGAGAGACACCGAAGCCGCAACATGTTGAACATGTGTAGGTTCAACAGACTTGGAAGGAACAACCGAGACACGACGATCACTGCTTGAACCACCCGGACCAGCCTGTGAAGTAGTAGGGAGTTTGGAACGAGGGCGATCGCCCCACCACCAAGGATAACCGATCTTACGAAAACAGTGATCCGCCAAATGACCTTTCCTTCCGCAGCCCGTACACACAGCCGAAGGATCTCGTAGTGGAGGAGATGAATAAGTACGCGGAGCCACACGAACCGCGAAACTAGCCCCCTCATTCCGTTCTTCCATCAGCCTACCCGCTCTCTTTGATTGCTCATCTTGAGTAACAACTTGATAAGCCTCATCAAGAGATGGAAGTGGATCACGCGATAAAAGAGAAGACTTTACCGCACCAAAGACACTCTCATTAAGACCCATTAGAAATTGGTGTAACTTGTCTTCTTCACGTTCCTTGGCAATCTCCTCAACTGTCTTCGCACGTTGGAAATCAGCAAGGCTTGTCCATAGTTTCGTAAGTTTCCCATAATAAGCTTCCACCGCAGAACCCTTTTGTTGACAATTAGCCAACTCAGTCTTCAAACGCTGGACCCTTTGGCCATTCTTCACCGAGAATCGCTTTTGTATGTGAGTCCATAAGTCCGAAGCAATTTCATGATGCGAGAGGGAGCTACTTAAATCCGGTGCTACAGTTTGTTGCATCCAAGACACCACCATAGCATTATTTGCCCACTAATCCTCAATGTCATCGGACTCATCATCAGGTTTAGGGATAGATCCATCCGCAAAACCAAAGTTTTTCCTTGCTCTCAAGGCAAGACGCAAGTTCATAGCCCATTCATCGTAATTGGATCCACGAAGTTGTGGTTGTGAGATCACGGATCCAGGGTTATCTCCAGCTGAGAGATCATAGGGGTCGATTCGACGTCGGGTAGACTCAAGACGAGACTTAGAACCCGAAGTCAGCGTCGAAGCAACCTTAGAAACAGACTGATCGTCCGTCATAGTTCCAAGAGAGATATATCGACAGAATGATCGATATACCAAGGTCAAAGGAAAAGAGAGAAATCAAAAGAAAACAAGAAGAACAGAGTTCTCCAAGCAAAACAGAGGATCGAATAGCCTAAAAAATTAGGTTTAGCTCTGATACCATGTCAAAATCCTTAAGATGTATAAAAGGTTTCTTATTCATAACGTTGCACAAAGTGTGCCTTATATAGTAGATACAATATTTAACCTAAGGATGGAAACATAAATACCAAACTCTACAAGACTATATAGTATTTACATAATAGAACCCTGGCTCGTAATAGTTTGAAAGATGATAAGTACTAGCAAGAAAAAAAAGGGCAGTTGGTTGCTAAACCGTAAGGCATAGCAAAATGAATTCAAAAAAGAGCTAAGTGGGATATATTACCTACATCTACATGGATCAGTAATAAAAAAGAAGAACATATGCATTTAGATCAAACAACCATAATAGAGAATCTACCATACCCTCAGAAATGAAGTTTCTTGTATGTGCTTCCAATATCAGCTTACCAGCTTGGCTGGTTTACAAATTACAATGTTGCCTAAGGATTTTTCAAGGCCAGTGTTCTCTGCAAGGATGGTTTGATCAAACTCTCTTCTTTTCAACGCAATGGGTTTTTTTAAGCTGCAAATATTCACTCAATTAAGCCGATTTATGATACCCAAAATTTACATGCAAGTTCCTTCTAATTGTATTTTTAATTTTTAAATTAATTAACTCTAATTATTTAACATTTTAACTACTGTATAGTTTTTAGAGTGAAAAAAAAAACTTGTGGTTAAGATGATTGCCAACGCCACGTATTTTATAATATCTTAATTTGTCAACGTGATTATACTATTTCGCCTTGAGGAGCCAAATAAATTTGAATATTCTTTATCACGTTTATAAAAATCATTTAAAGTATAAGTCGTCGACAAAAAAATTGTGCTATTTATAGTCAACAATAATAATGTGACGTACACTCTTTTTTCATGGAAAAAAAAAACTCTATTTTTGTTTTCTTATTGGCCGGCCGGATGGATAGATTGGGCGGTGTGGATTGTAGTTCGCCGGCTTACGATCATATTTAGAAAATTTATTGTAGCTTTTTTCCCCTCTTTTGTCGACTAATTATGTTGGGTCTAATATACGAAAAATTACCTTCTGTTGTTTATTAATTTTGTTAGATGAATACTCGTATTGGTCTAATTAACATGAGTATCATTTTAACTTAAATAAATAAACTATCATTTTAACCAAGCATTTTCAAGAAACAAAAAAAAAGTCAATGTCAATAAAAAAAAATCAACGTATAGACGTTTTCAGACGTTCACTATATATTATTTCGACAATCTTACAGTAAGATTCTGTCGTGACATTAAAACTCCTTTTAACTCAATATCAACAAAACTCTAGCATTGAACGAGATACAAGTCTCTATTTCAGATCCAGAAACCATAAACGTTAAATTAATCCTCTTAATTCTATCTTTGATTTGTGAAAACCATCTAAAAACCAAACATGATCCACCACATAGCTAGACGTGTGTTCTCCCAAAAAAAATGTGTACTCGCTAGCAAAAACCCAAATTAAAACCTTCGTTCTTCTTATAATGATCATAGAGATTCGCGCGCCTTATCATTTTTGCCAATAAATTTCCTAGTTGCCTGAAGCCAATCTTCTTTCCACAATAACAATATTTTCATTAAAAAAACATATTTCATTTATTTTATTTTAATTAACGTAGAAATGAACAATGATTTAAATTGGAGCACTTGAATATAATAGTACACCGGCCACAACCCCACAATTCACAAACTTGAGAAAGAGAGAGAGAATATGCCCAAACTTACCAAACCTAATCATTTTCATAGTTAACGATTAAAAAATAGTTTTGGTAAGATGATGATGTCTTAGTTCACTTTGATTCCTTTTTCAAAAATCGTTTTCATATATCTACATAAAAATGTTTAATACATATTTTTGTTCAAGTTTTTTTTTCTAAAATATACATTGTGGTTCGATTTAAATAAATATGATGGTTCAAAACTTCAAATTAGTATTGTTAAAAAAAAAATTGAATGAATTTAGTTATGTCCACGTATATGTTTGGCTATTTCAACGTTTAAGATTGTTAATGCTTTGAAATCTTATAACTAGTTATAATAGGTAAGGTGAACGGTCCAAAAATGCATCTTTTCAAAAAAAGGTTTAAATTTGAGCGAGGAAAACATTAAGGACATTAAAAGTGTCACAATTAAAGTAGGGGAATTCCGAGGGTTAAATGTTTTGGAGACACTAATGTGGCTACTATGTTTTTGAGAAGTATGTACATATGTTGACAAAAAAAAAAAAAAGTGTGTACATGTGACATGGTAAAATATATACTGGAACATTCATCACTACAAGTCTAGAACGTTCGCATGTATGCATGCCATCTGATGTACACCATAAATATTCATTAATGCGATCCACCCAAAAACAACGGATCTACCTAACAATCCATCCCCATCTAGGTTATTCTAAAATCACACGACTTACATAAAAGAAAAAGTTTCACATGTTTTTATCATTCACAGGTCACACAATTCGTTTGAAGAGATTATAGATATACATTTTGGAAAGAGACATTGTAATAGATATCCAACTTCGTCCCGTGTTATGTGATAGTAACTTTGTTTTTCTTTTTCTTTTTTCTATAGTTGGTTTGGTTATCCTATTATAATTCATTAATTCTCTCTAAACACAACCGACTAATGTGTTTTATGTGTGGGTTATACATAAGTCAATCGCTTTAAACCCTTCGAATTTATATAAACCATCGGGATCGTTTTTATATAAAGAAAATTAGTTAAGTTGTTAAAACTCCCAACAGTTAAAAAAACATCAAGTTGGTTTAAAACTATATTTTCAAAACTATATATACTTGTAATTTTAAGAACAAATTGCCAAACTATTCGAAATATTTTTTATAAATAATTTTTCAAATAAAATAACAAACTAATTTATCGCGTCTTTAGATTATTATTATTCAATTTAACTGTTGCATTTTTTAATCAAGAATACTCACTTTCTAGCAGTACCAATCAGCCTAATAATAAACCTAAACCGCCCAAAAGGGACAGATTGCATCGTGGTGGTAGGATATTCATAAATGATTTTTTTCCTTAAGTGGAGGGCCGTCACACAATACTTTTTGTCTAATATATATAGATTATTGGTCTACAAAATAAAATGCTAAAATAGTGTATATTATCTATTTGTATGATATGTGAAAAACTGTGAGATGGTCTGGAATGTTAGAATTTGGTGCCATAAACAATAATATTATCATTCTTTTTCCTTTTCTTTTTACAATCATATAAAATTTGGCGCCATAAACAAGATAACATCTTATAATTTCCTCGTATACGTGGAGGGCGAATTGGAAGAATTACGATAAAGCGGATGGTTTGGCATAGATGTCATTTATGTTACATAATTCCACTTAACGATAATATATTTTCTTAAAAAATCATTAGATATGGTTAGCATGTAATGTCACTACGAATATCAAATTCACAAAACTAGCCATGACTTTATCTACACAGAATTATTTATGTTTCAAGTACACAGACCCAAGAGAAAACAACGACAATATAACAAAGTAAACAACGACTAATAATAAATAAGGAAGAAACAAAATGACTAAACATATGAATTAGTAACCACTCTTTAGTATAATTTTTGTTCTGGAGCTTGATTTGTATTGACAACGTATATATATTCGAAAGATTAAATTCTACCACTAATTAAGTTAAAAAAAAAAAACTCTTAGCAAAAGAGTTGGAGAAAGTTACTAGAATAATCTTTTTCCTCTTTAGAATTAGATCATTCTCGAGAGAGAGAATATGAAAAAAAGGACAAAACCTCTATACATGTACAAACATGACAAGTCATTATCCGCCACGTAGATTGGTCGGTTCCGCTTCGCTGGAATCATAGCGATGTACTTGTTTAGCCTGTTCCCATAATTATTTAAAACAAATTTAAATCTCCACCCGCTCCAATCACATAATTTTCAACAAAAATTAAATTTTTATTTATTATTTCTAAATAATTTCTCAACCGGTAACAAGTCACAAAGAAGGCGCCACCTCAGATTATAAGTAAGAGCACAGAGTAGAACAGAGGAACTCATCATCAATCACATCTCCCTCACTCTTCTAACATCTAAGACGACGATTCAATCTCAGCCTCCGTCCGATCATGCCGATCAGAAACATCGCCGTTGGCCGTCCAGATGAGGCGACCCGTCCCGACGCCTTGAAGGCAGCGTTGGCTGAGTTCATTTCAACTTTGATCTTTGTCGTCGCTGGTTCAGGCTCTGGCATGGCTTTCAACAAGCTCACTGAAAACGGAGCCACTACTCCTTCTGGTCTCGTAGCTGCTGCACTGGCTCATGCCTTTGGACTTTTTGTAGCAGTCTCTGTTGGTGCCAACATCTCCGGTGGACACGTTAACCCTGCCGTCACTTTCGGTGCTTTCGTTGGTGGTAACATCACTCTCCTCCGTGGTATCCTTTACTGGATCGCTCAGCTCCTCGGCTCAGTCGTCGCTTGTCTCATCCTCAAATTCGCCACCGGCGGCTTGGTATGTCAAAATTAGTTATTTTTATCTGTTTTTGACCTAACTTCTCCATCAAGTAACTAATTAACGTTTTGGAAACTTTTAGGCTGTGCCGGCTTTTGGACTCTCTGCTGGAGTAGGAGTGTTGAACGCTTTCGTTTTCGAGATCGTGATGACATTTGGGCTTGTTTACACCGTCTACGCCACCGCCATTGACCCCAAAAACGGGAGTCTTGGAACAATCGCTCCCATCGCAATTGGTTTCATCGTTGGAGCCAACATCTTAGCTGGAGGAGCATTCTCCGGAGCCTCCATGAATCCCGCCGTGGCTTTCGGACCAGCGGTGGTGAGCTGGACGTGGACCAACCACTGGGTCTACTGGGCCGGACCTCTTGTTGGCGGTGGAATCGCCGGACTCATCTACGAGGTTTTCTTCATCAACACCACCCACGAGCAGCTCCCAACCACCGACTACTGAATTAGTCTCTCTTTTTCTCTCTTGTGTAATTTTATTCGTCTTTGAATTTTAATGTTTTTGCTTTTTTTATTCCGTTTGTGTAATTTCGAACCATCAAGGGGTTTATGACCGTTGGATGATCTTCTAGATGAATCCTTGTCCGTTGATTTCAAGAGTGGTAAATGCAACTACTATAATGTGAATTATGTGTCTATATCTCATCTTAAGTTTTCAAGTGCTGCAGTTTGATTTGAGCCATTTTCCTAATTTTTAATTTCGACTTCAATTTTAATAGGCTATGTTGATGGAGACATGGAGTAGTACAAAATTACAATATTAAAAAATTAGTTATATATTACATAGCATACTGAATTATGTCAAATTTAGAAATAAAACTATTGGTGCTAAGGGTATAACGCTTAGAAAAACTTTGTTACAAGTTTGGATCTGTTAAAATTATATATGCATGCAAAATTTTGAAATTTGCAATTGCTGGCCTTTTGCAATAAGGGAGTAAAATGAATTTGTAGGGTCAGTCAGTGAGGGTAGTAGTGGTGGCTTTTGTAATTTTCTGTCCATGTGACATCTGTATTTGCATTTTCTAAATGCCTGAAATAAGAGAGAATGAGAAAAATATTTTACTTATTTTATGCAATATGATTGTTTTGCAAACGTAGATATCAATCATACCCGAGATTATATGATGATGTTTGGTCAACAAGTTTCTGAAAGTACCAAAGCTTTAATCTACATACCAACGTTTCAAAAACAAAACAAAAAGGAAGTAAACGTTTACATACAACGACCTATCGTCTATCACAAAACGTCTAAATTAGGATATAGTTAACTGTAATTGGATAAAAACAAAACATTAACAATAAAACTATAACTGATTAACGGCTTCTAGGTGTTGAATGATGAGAAGCACAATTGGTATCGAATGCTAAGGGTGGAGCAGAACGAGGTGAATATGTGGAAGGAATCTCTTTGGTGTGCACTATCTATCAAATTAACACTTGTTTCTCTTCTTCTATCATTGTCTTTATTGTAATTAAAAACTACAAAATCCTTTTGAACTGGTCCGGACCAAATCAAGCCATGATCCGAGGAAGTGTATGTGTTTTACATCTGGCTTGTGTCATCGTTTTTGTTCCGATATGTCGGCCGGGAGTATAATAGGGACCTATCGGTCTCGACATGCTACGTTCCATATTCACATTAGATAGAGATTCAAAATCTTTGGCCAAACCTAAATGGATACGGATGTGCAGAAAGCACGTGAAAACCCCTGCGTCAATTCATAACCTCTTCCTCACTATTCATTCTTTTCTTTTTTCTTCTACAAACTATTGAAATCTCATTCCACACGACAAGCAATCGTACACTGGTTCAATTATAGACATAGTAGTATCTTCTGATTAACTTTTTGTTAATATTATACAAATCTTGAGTAAATATGCATGGTTCGTTACATTTGTGTGGACTGTTGAGTATCTTTCCGATGTCAACAACATTTTCTATATAAGTAGAGTAAAATGTAACTGAAGATTAAATGAGCCATTAAGATTCATTTTGTTGTTTAGTTTCGGTGAAAGAAAAAATGTATATTAATCAAGAAATGTTCGATAATTCACTACCCAAGAAAGTACCCATGTGCCATTTTGGAAACTTTTACCTAATTTTCTGTTTCTTTTTCCCACTTCCCTATAAATTTGTAATTTCTCATCAACTTTTCGTGAGTGAATAGTATAATAAGAGTACACTCATAACTCTCAATACCATACCTTATCAATCATATGGCTCTCACAAGAAGTCAAGAAGAGGTCGGTCGCATGAATTAAAAACATACTTTGCTTATAACTTATAAGTATACGGTTAAACGCAAAATCGAATTGTAGAATTCAATCTCAAGTGAAGGTTGAACCGCATCTAACCACTTCGTATTTGACTTTAATAAACGACTACCTAGTTGGACTAAACTCTAATATGTAGCAATTAATATCAAACTTAATGGCATTTCCCTATTTATCTCCCTGCTGTTGTGGAGAACTGGAGATGAAAATAGGGCACCACGTTATGGCAACAAATTATATGCCACAAACGTTAAAATTGTCATTAATAAAAAACAATATGGGATACAGATTCGCACGAGGGACAAGGCCAAAAAACACAATCAAAAGTGATTGAAAAATCGACAGTAAAAGAGGACAGCTGGTCGCTATCTGCTAAAAAGTAAATAGGTGAGGGGGACCTTTGCAGAAATTATTGCTGTTTAGGTCCCATTTTCCACAGATCTTCATCATTAGATTTTTTTTTTTTTTTTTGAACTAAAGATCTTCATCATTAGATTTTCTTCAACAATTATATCGCTTCTTCCAAATTATATTTAGAATTAGTATTCCAGCCTTCAAGGAAATAGTAGTTTTGTTATCCTTAACGATTTTGTTGAAATCATGATAAGTGTGAGCGAACTTGAGTACTTGAAATCAAGAAATCAAGTTGTAGTGAGCAGGAATACCACATAACTTAAGATATATTAAACCAAAAGGTTTTTAGTGTTTTCTTTTCTTCCCATAGATATGGTTTAGTTTTAAAATTTTATACTTACTAAAAGTTAAACTGATTGATTACACACGTTGTAGGGTTTGTGGAGTAGATAATTTTTTAACTTTTCGAATTGGAATGGGCCGGTGCGGCGGTGCCAAACATTCTTTTAATTTTTGCTTCTTTCTTTCTTTTACTCCAACGATAACGTCACTTCTCTATCTAACATTTACAACATGTTATTAAACCATATTTTTTCAGGTGGGACAAACACACTACTTTGACAATTTTCTTCCCTGAGTGAGTCTTTAGGTTTCGAACTAAGTTATTTTTTCGGTTTAGTGTTACTTATATATATTTGTATTTGGTCGCTTTTGTTTCCGGTATGTGGTAAGGTTTTAACGTTTTCTGTATTGACATTGTATCAATTTAACTAGTTTATGTGGTTGTAGACCAATCTTTGTTGATTTATATCGTTTTAAAAAGATTTCATTTCTGTTGTCAAACCAAACCCAACTCAACATAAATCTCACCTTCATACTGATTTTTTCTGAACCACTCGTATACATTTAACACATATTTTTCTGTCGCCTTTCCAAAGTGCATTATCTCGAGAAACCGTAAGAAAGCTGAGCTTTTGAACCTCTGTTACTTAGTAAATGTGATCTCGAGAAAACTAGCCGCTTTGCAATATTCCATCATTCTTTTCGACAAGGAATGACAGAAAACTTGAAAAACATTGGAGATAACCTTTAAAGACATTCTTACAATTATCATTCAAACCAATGATTTGATAGCATATAATTTCTGTTTGTAAAATTCTCTATACAAACACACACATAGCATATTCAACTTTGCTCATATTGTATCTCTCTGCCTCTAACAAGTTCTGGCGACTAGACAGATCTCCCGCAATTCCAAAACTCCCGACGTAGAACCTTGACAAGTATGTAACCCTTAAATCCATAGTGTTTAGCGGTCAATGAAAGACTTATTCATCAGCTCGACGGCGTTGTCCATGAACTGCACTCTCAGGACAACAGAGATACCGATTATCAAAATTAAAACCTAATATGATAGAGCACACCAACTATAATCTTAAAGTCTAACAAAACAGATGCTGAGCACATTTCATTACTAATTATGATCAAATTGGTCCATTTCTCTATCAAAATCCTGGTCTAGCCCATATTTTCGTACATTAACTATCTGTGTTAAGATGGTCATCTATACATCCCAATTGGACTTCAGGATTCTAGGTTAGAACCGAGTGGCTAGACCAGATACGCTCCCAGAGTCAAACTCCCACTACTTCCCACTTGTTGAGCCACATGATTACCAAGTGGTTTAGGCTTTGTCCCAAGTAACCAGCTTATCAAAAAGAAGATGACCATCTATGATCTTGATATGCCATGAGTTATAGGATACAATAACCTAATCCCCACTTATATAAATTCACATAACACACTAGCCTCAGGCAAACAAAGAGCTTTTAAGAGTTCACATAGAACGAAACAGGATCATCCAAGGTATTGGCTCATCATACTAACAGGGGATCATGTACTAGTATCTGATTCAGACACAAAGCAATAAGATGTTGGTCTTTACCTTTCCAAGCATTTTCAGCTCTTTTCCCACTGGTTCCAAGAATTTAAGATCAACTTCAACCGGCCACACCTATTTATCAATACACCAAATATCAAACTGTTAGCAAATGAGACCTAATAATAACCCATTAGTGAATAAAACACCAATGGGAAATTTACGAGAAAGCAGTCAAAACATCAGACTTGACATAAATGATATGTTCAACTTGTAATCCTATAGCAACATCTCTATGCTCAGACCTAAGCAGCTACAGAACTAGAAATTATCCTCAAAAGGTGAGCGAAAGATTAAAACTTGCACAAAACTACTAAATAAACTAGAATATTCAACAAGACAAAGGAATTAGACAACAAAAGATGATACACAAACACATAATCCTTTCCCTTCTTGAATTCTAAACCAATATAAATACTAAGAACTTGTACTATACACAAATGCAACAACAAACACATCATTCTTTCTGTAAGAAGTCACCTTGACACCAAGTAAGCGAACAGGCGTGACTTGACCAGGAACAACACATTCAGGTCCTGCAGATTCAAGTACAGCTTCCATCGCAAACCCACCTCCCACAGGATTCGGATGCTGCAAAGATTACACACAACCCCGAATTTTTTTTAGTTAAAAAATGGTAATTTCCAAAATCAAATTGGGAATCTACAAAACTACGGAAGAAGAAGAAGAAAAAAAACAAAACCTTCATGACGGAAATGGCGTAATCGGTTTCAGGGCTTTGAGAGATAGAAAGAACAGGTGAGCGACTGATCTTAGGCACTGGTCTTACTGACGAAACTCGCCATGGTGCATCCTCAGCTAGCGTCGTCGCTCCTCCTCTCTTCGCCATTCAAGATTAGATTTTTTTCTCCGGATAACAAAACACTGATGATGAAAAATGAAAAACTCGAAATTGAGAGAGAGCCCTTCAAATTTTGTGAGTGAAATGGATAGAAAGATTTTATTTTATCTAATTTGCTTCTCAAAGTCGAAAACTTTTGTGGTCAGCTTTCGAGATTGTCTTCGTGTGCTTCTTAAAGAGTCGCCATTTTTTTTTCATAGGTTTCTCCTTCACTTTTGTACCCTTCATTATGTATTTAATTACGAAATAGCCACCCTCCTTATTATAGGCCTTTCAACTCAGCCCATTATGTCACAAAACAAAAAGATCTCAGCACAAAGTGGTTAACTTAGCTTAAGCTTAGTTCTCTTCTTTCTATCACACACTCATTTACAACTTTTTTTTTCTTTTAATCTACTTACAAATATCTCAATACATATATTACCACATATCATCTTAATCTACATACACTCATTGCATCATAATGTACAATCATATAGTCTTGATCGGTTAGTTTATGATCCTGAAGTCTTATTCCCAACCCATTAAAGTACTCCACACTTGTTCCTCTATCTTGCTTCTTGGGACAGGTAAGATGTCTTCTTCGTTGATCAACACTTTGTACACCTCCCATTCTCTTTCTCCCGTCACGTGTCTTCCAATTTCAGCCTAGTTATGACATCAGACATCAGATGATTATGACAATTGTTATGTTTTTGGTATAAATTACAAAGACCTTGAATTATGTGATTGGATGAGTTATAATACATATATATACCGAGAAGATGCAGGTGTTGATCTTCTTGAGGGCAAGTGCTATGTCGTGGAAGACTTGTGGCCTTCCCTTTCCTGATAACTCGACAGGGTTTGTGACTAGAAGTTCTGTATCTGGACCTCGATTCATCATGACCACTCTCAGAGGTTGTTGTAGCTCTGCTCTTAAACGATAAACCAATGCATTTAGCTTGCTTGAGTCCAAGATCTTCCGACCATCAGATTGCACAATGAACAAGTCGATCTCACAGTTCCTTCCTCTTTTGATTGTAAAACGCCCATATGAGATCTGTTCATCAAACAAGATTCGAGAAAACGTGTCTCTTATGTGAATACTACTAGTGGAGTAATGCAGATAAAAAGCATCAAAGACTTGCACAAACCTGAATGTTGAAATCTTTGAAGGTTCTCATAATATCATAAAGAAGGCCTTTGTGATCTTGACAAGTGATATGAATGAGGGTATGAGCTGGGCTTAGAGAGTTGTCAACTGAAATAGACACATTGCTTGAAGTGTGTAACCCACCACTCGGCTGCTCTCCCAACACATCCGAGGAGAACAATGTTTCTGCAACTGACGAGGAAGCCTGTGAGCGAGCTGTGATTTCTGAGCCAACAAGTTCAATGTCATAGCTGATCATTGAATCTCCTATGGCATCTCTAAGGTACTCATACACTTCCTCCCGCCTCTTCCCCGTCCCTAAAAGCTCTCTGAGAAGAACAAAAACAGAACACACCTAAACATCTAGCAAATATCCAAAAATCTCCTTTTTAAATATTCATTCTATATTACCTAGTGTCTGTGACAAAGAACAAGTCCATCACTTTCCCATCAGGTGTAGTCGATATCTTAACTTTCTCAATGTTAATCTCAAGCTTGTAAAGAACCTCTGTGACATCTGCCAATATATAGAAACAGTGAGTGAACCCACAGCTATAACTAACTAAAATTAAGAGAATCAAAAGAAACTAACCATAGAGAAGCCCTGTGCGGTCAGAACAAGCTAGCTTCAACAAGAAAAGATCAGGAAACTTGGGAGGCTGAGACTCAGAATCAGAAAGGTAATATCTTGAGATACCAAAGGCCCAAGAAAAAGAAGGGCTAGCCTCAACAAGTCTCATCTTCAACAAATTCCATCTCGTGTTTGGTTTCCCAATCACCCAGAAGACCAAGTAACACCATTTCCCATCAGTCGTTACATCTTCACAGAGCAACAACATTTCAGGTCACAAACCAGAGCAGAGCAGATATCAAAAAAAAGGAGAAATTTTTTTATTACCTCCTCTGACAATGTTGAGGCCGAAGAAGAGAAGGATACGGCAGAGATCACAACCTAGACCAGTTTTGTCAGGACAATTGATGGTGATAACACTCGGCTCACCTTCTTTCTCCGATTGACTGATTATCACAACATCATCCGACAAAATACCCATCTTCTTCTCGTCTCCCTTCAAAGTTTCGATTTTTTTGTGCTTCTGTGATGGTTTTAGCTGGATTCTATTTACATATGGGAGAGAGAGTCAAAGATTTTTTTTTTTTTTGGTCGGAAGAGAGTCAAAGATTTAAAGGTCTGCTTAACTTTATTACTTGAAACCATGTTTTGTGTGATCCTACCTTTTAAGCACTGATTGTGATTTCCTCCTGCCACTTAACTTACTATTAATCAACTATTTTGGTGTGTATATGATTTCTTCTCGTTTTAGAAGTCATAAGAACCTACTAATTCCCCATTTATATTTTAATTAATTAAAAAAATTAAAGCAATATATAATGATGGTTGGTTGGTTACTTGTTATATATTCTTGGTGTGAAAAATCAAATCAGAATTAGACCTTAATTCCGATAATGGTTTATGATTATTTGAGTAGTAATGAGATTTTAATACTATTATTAGTATTTATTACGTGGTACATCACAGGTCATTTTTTTATTTCTTTGGTTTGTTATATAAATCAATAATCGTGTATTGAAAAAATTAATTTGAATATTTCATTATAGATTCGAATATGTCATTATAATATTGAATCAATAAATCAGTTCATCTATTTATAACTATAATATTTGATACTAATAAATAGATTTCATTAAAAGTGAATATTTGTTATCGAATAATATGAAAGTTTTCGATTTTGACTAAGATAATAATGAATAAAGATCGGATTAGTGCAATAAGTTTTTTTTAATTAAAACTGACCCAACAATTCGGATTACACCAAAAATATACTCCAAAAATATTAAAATAGATTTTCTTCTTTTTATTCATTATCTAAATGTAAAATAACTCAAATGTAATGTTTGGTTACAAAAATTCTAAAACAATTTTTAAAATATATCTCCGTTTATAAAATATTTCTTGTTTTTTGTGTTTTTTTTGCATATAATATCTCTATACCATCAAATTTAATATTGTGTTGTTTTGATGGTTTTTTTGAAAAATGTAGCTGATAAAAACGCAGCTGATATTGGCTTACAAGCTCAAATGCAATTGTGGATGGATTCCAACGAATCTGGTGTTGCACTTTTGATCACTAGTGACCAAGGTTTTCTACCTATTCTTTGGACATTGAAGAAGAAGAAGTCTAATTTCAGTCCTTTGCTGATGTTAACGCCTGTTGTGCGCTCAACCTTAATGAAAGATTTTAAGTCTGATTTGAATTGCCAATGGGTAGAGGCATGACAATATCATCTCATCATGAAGTGGTAATGCAGTGGAGTTTGATTAGCAGCCTGCTATCAGAGTGACTTTTTGTTGCTGTGTTTGGCTTCTCAGAATTTGGTAAGTTATTTCTGTCGTTAAGATTCTGATAGCAGGCTGCTAATCAAACTAAATTTACCAAACATATACTTGAAACCATGTTTTGTGTGATCCTATCATTTTAAGCACTGATTGTGATTTCTTCCTGACACTTAACTTACTATTAATCAACTCTTTTGGTGTGTATATGATTTGTTCTCGTTTTAGAAGTCATAAGAACCTACTAATTCCCATTTATATTATATTTTAATTAATAATAATAATAAATTGAAGCAATATATAATGGTGGTTGGTTGGTTACTTGTTATATATTCTTGGTGTGAAAAATCAAATCGGAATTAGACCTTAATTCCAATAATGGTTTATGATTATTTGAGTAGTAATGAGCTTTTAATACTATTACTAGTATTTATCATGTAGTACACCACAGGTTCATTTTTTTATTTCTTTGGTTTGTTATATAAATCAATAATCCGTGTATTGAAAAAATTAATTCGAATATTTTATTATAGATTCGAATATGTCATTATAATATTGAATCAATAAATCAGTTCATCTATTTATAACTATAATATTTGATACTAATAAATAGATTTCATTAAAAGTGAATATTTGTTATCGAATAATAGGAAAGTTTTCGATTTTGACTAAGATAATAATGAATAAAGATCGGATTAGTGCAATAGGTTTTTTTAATTAAAACCGACCCAACAATTCGGATTACACCAAAAATATACTCCAAAAATATTAAAATAGATTTTCTTCTTTTTATTCATTACCTAAATGTAAAATAACTCAAATGTAAAATAATATATATCCGGATATACTTGTTTGGTTACAAAAATTCTAAAACAATTTTTAAAATAGATCTCCGTTTATAAAAATTAAAACCACATCCTATGCTGAAAAAAGGCTAAAATTTTATCAAAAATCTAAAATTTTATCAAAAATCTAAAATCTAAAATCATATGTATAAATCTAATCACATCATATGTATTAGATCTAAAATCTAAAATCTAAAATTTTATCTAATCACATCATATCTATTAAATTATAATTCAAATGATTAAATATAAGAATAAATAAAATTGAAAGGAGAATTATATTTTAGTCTAACATATCGCTTTAAATTAGGTAGATATATTTTAGGAAATCTGAAATTAACATTATCAAATAAGGAAATGATTGTGTTTGGTTGTAAGAATTGTAGAGAATTTAATTGAAACTTGTTTGGATATAAAGATTAAAAAAAAGGATGGCCCAAAAATGTACTTCAAAAATGTTAAGATAGATTATTAGAACAAAGAATAAGTAATTTATAAGCTATTGTCTCATTAAGTCACAATTTTGCTAATGCTCTTTAATTATGTTACACAATATTAGTTAAAAGTCAGTTTGATTTGATATGTGAAATAGATTCACAGTATTGACCAAAAAGTAAAATGAGGTTTTAAACCATATTTTAGTACTGAGTCAATGATATTCAAATTTATAATAATGTTATTTCAAACCCGTTCTGTTTATAACCTATTCGGCCATATAACCACATTCTATAAAATTTAAACTTTTTATAAGTTTACATATTCATAATATTTTAAAGTTTTTACTAAGTTGATATCAGTAATAATATTTAAAGATGTAAAAGTTTATTTTTTTTATATTTGGTACATAATTAAGCTAAAAACAGTTCAACTAAATAACCAACTAAACCAATTGACAACCAAATAGACTCAAGTATAATATAATAGAAATAACATTATATTACATAGGAACGGAAAACCACATCTTATTCCACATACAAAAAATCATCTTTATAGTTTTGGTTTAATGTAATTTATAACTATATAAATTATTATTTTTACCTAGTATATATCCAATCTTCAAACACAAATTAAAATTATGTATTTTTTTGTTCATAATATATATACAATGTTTATAAGATTAGTTTGAAAATAATATTGATAATAATAATTCGAAAATTGGGTTGTCGTTTTTACGAATTTTATTAATGTCAAAATAATTATGGGGATTTTTGTTATGGAAAATCGATTATATCCTTTAAATTTGAGAGATTATTTCATCTCTAAAGATAGTTTCGAATATTTTATGGGAATAAAAATTTAATGGATAGAGTAGTTTTTGGAAAAATCAAAATGTATAGATGTTGTCTAGATTTTATGCGAATAAACGTAACAAAATTGGTTCGATTTAAGATGTTTTAGGAAATGAGTTTCTGAGCAATGTTATTTTTGGAAATTGTTTAGGGATTAATATTGTAATAAAAAAAATTAATAAGCAAAACTTAAATGGCATAATACAAAATATAGTTCAAAAATGTTAATATAGATGTAAGTATTACCGGGTGATGGTGAAGAGCAATTTCTTATGCTTAATTGTATGTTAGTCAAAATCGTTTACTATTCTACTCCTAAAAGTGAGGGTTTTAAGGCGATTAATTAAGGTGAGCTGTGAAATGTTTATTAATGTAAAGTTCTTTGTGGAGTTACTTTTTCCAAATCTACTTTGTAAAGTAATAATATGTCACCACGGGTAAAATTTTACTTTTCGAGTCTATGGTAGACTACTGAATTCCACATGAAAGTATTATTTTTTTCTGATACAAAGACGTTTATCTGTCATTGTTTTGCGTAGGTCTTACAAGCAATTGGATATTTCCTTGTGATAATATTTCAATTGTGATGACGGATTACATACATAATCCGCATGCTACGTCTAAGCCAAGTAACATAATCTCATTGGCACAAATTAAAGTAGAGCTATGACCATTACACACCCCCACTGAACACTTTATATAATTTTCAATTAGATTAGTTACAGAAACGTAAGTGTCCCTCAATCCAGATATCAAAAAGATTTTCAGGTAATAAACAAATCTTCAATTTACCAAAATCAAGTTATCAGATTATATAGTCAACCTATGACAATAAACAGTAAATACAATACCACAAGATTACGCTTAGAGAGAGCAAAAAGAAAAGAAAAAAAGATTACAAACAAATAGAATCCTGAGTCAAATGAGCTTTCAATGACGTTCTACAAACTCTACAAAGCTCATTTACATTCCAACAAGCAGAGATATCTAAATACTTCTTCTATTTCCACACTAACTTCTCCCTCTCTTTCATCAGGTTTCAACATTAGCTCTGTTTCCGGCGAGGATAATGGAGATTTCAAGGCCGCGACTGAAGGCTTGGTTGAAGAGGAGACGAGACTGGAACGTGGAGATGAAAGGGAACCAGGAAAGAAGAGCGATCGGAGAAAATATGAGCATACCCATTGCAGCATCATAAATACGCCCAAACTCACGTACTGTTTCCCACAAGCCCAGGATCCGAAGCACCCGTTTCCATGTGATGGCTAGAGACAGTAGAGCCCAACCAGTTGGGATAAAACCAAGGACACATGCGAACATGTCCGGAATTGATAGATCTGTTAATGCAATGGCTACTACGATGAGGGCAATGAATGCGAGCGAAGCCAATCCCTGCAGAAAACGCAGTGCCAGCAGAATGTTGCTCGATTTCCTGGGGCTATACCAGAAAAGCTGAAGTAACAAGGAGACAAGATTCAAAGTTAGTGGGATGAATTACAAGAAAATAATCAAATCTGGAGAAGAAACTAATGAATCTTAGTACACACCTTAAACAAGAACACAATAACAACCAATGCAATCCACGAGAAGCCATAGAGCTGCATACACACAAAAAGAGGATTCAGTCAGGCACTCATGCAATAATAGCATAAGCAATGCTTTGGAGCGTCATAGCTCTTACAAAGCAAATGCAAAATCTAAACGCTGCAGCTTTTTCTATAATCAAGCAAATGTAAAACAACTTTCAAATATCCCGTTAAACAGAACTAAACGATAAACACAAGATAAAAAGCTAGCATTACCGCAAGTGAAGTATTTTTCTGAGTGAGATTGAGCTTGTACACAACGCCATATTGAAACATGAAAAATCTCAAGCTCAAAATCGTCTCCAATATCCTTCCTCTTAGTGTTTGGATATGCGCCTAAAATGAAACAAAAATTAACAAACAAAACAAAACTAAGAAGTATGGTAGAAGATAAAACATCAAAAACAAACAAAAATCGACAAACCTGTTCTTCCTCCCACCACGACTCCCAACTGAGCTCTCCCTTTACTCCCACTCCACCTTTGTACATCAGCCAACTGACCCAGTCTTCAAAATCTTCGACAGTCCTATATCAAACATGAAGTATTAAAGGTCATTATCCAAGGCAATTTAAGATATAGTGCCATCAGCGGCACCACAGAAAATCAATTGAATATGGAAATGAAATGAAACAGGCACAGTACTAACTTTTGCCATTCAAATCCAGAAGGATTAAAGATATAGGGTGCAAACAGCCAGGAGATTACAAGGAACCAACTGCTGATAGTTAGCAAAACGAACGAAGAGGCACCCCCGTCCGTGTACCCATAAGCAATGTAACATATCAACAGTAGAGCTACTTCAAAACTGCGCAAGAAAGGGACTCTCATAAGTCAGCAAGAAGAAGGTCACTAAGCATCCACATGATAAATCTTATTTGACTTTCGAAGCTCTTATTCCAATTGTGTGAATCAAGACCATGCCAGAGATAATAATAAGTAACTTATTAAATTCTGGGCTTACGCTTTAACAAAATGACTTCTAGAATATAGTCTGTAATTATCGGCGAACTTGATGTGCTGAACCACAAAGCCTCTGCCAGTTGCTCGATACTGTTGATTAAAAAACACGCATTTGAAAAAGGCTAAACAGAAAAAAAAGATAGAAAGGAGCAATAATGTCCATTGCCTTTGTATACAAGGAAGTATACCTTTGCACCACCGTGAAGGATAGTACGCCCAAAGTAATGAGTTCTTGTCCCGAGGGAAAATGTGAAAAAGACAGAACACAACTGGAATTGCATAGTTATAAAGCTGAATATAGCCTGTGATATAAGAAAGGAAACGTTAGTAGAAGAGCTTTCTCAAAGCTATTTGTGGAGAAAGAAATATGTATCAAAGAAGTTAAAAAGCAAAATGAACAGTATGGATAACAATTTGGTCCAAAAGGAGACAGAGAGAATAGATCAACCAACCTTCAGCAACCCAAGTTCAAGTATGAAACCCATAACCATAGGGACGGCAGTAAAGATTCCAATCTGGACCAGAAACTGTGCATTTAGGGCAGCATCCAACGCAGTGTTACCTGACAGTTTGGCTACTCTTGAGATTGCACGATCAGCACCAGAAAAGGCCTGACAAAACACCAAAAAGTAATTGATATCAAAGGAGGAAAGGGAAATAACTTAAGAAATAAAAGACACAGATAAAAAAGAAAAAAGTGCATAATTTAACAAAATTGCAAGACTAAGGTGACAATGTTTTTTCCCAACATTGTTATCCATGTCAAAAGGTCAAGCAACCAAAGTTTGATGCCCAATTGTATGTGAAACCTTTGATGTTCAAAAAGAAGGGCCAAATACTACGGCACCCATATTGCTCTAGGATGAAAGAATTATAGTGAACAGCAAATAATTTTAACTCTAAAATAGCAAGTGGTTGTAATCCTAAAAAACTGCAATAAGCAACACTAATTTACACGTTTTGGAGGGCAATTACTACCCATCACTTTTCTTTTTGGGCATAACTACGCATCATTTTATAACTAAGAAAACTCATAAAATGAAAAAATAGAAGGCTCCATAACATACCAGATAAACTCTTCCATACAAAAAGACGTACACAGTAAGGACGGTCATCTGCATCAACGAATTTTTTTACTACAAGTGATAATGGGGGAAACAAACTTACAAAACACAAGAGAATGAAAAGTACCATTGTGCAGACATAGAAACCAACTGTTGTGAAGTAGAACGACATCATTCTAAAAAAGTCAAAGAGCTGCCCAATTCTGTAGACATCCCTGCTAAGAACCTGTTCTCCATTTCCACCTGCTACTTTCCCTTCAAATAGGGCAATCTGGTTGAGTCCTACATCTCTTCCTTTACCAACCTACATCAATGAATACGTATGGATCATGTATTCAGATCGATATGGGATACAAGCTAAGTGAAGAGACAATTAATGCAAGCAATTTACTGACCTGAATATACTCATGGTGGGTGATATTCCCCTGCCTGAGTGTCGAGTTAAATCCTGCAAATATTGTCATTGTTTATAGGTAAAGAGCTCAGCCTTTTAAGAACATACCATGTCCAAAGATGTTACAGAGTTAAACTCTATTCAAAATGAGAACATTGAGACTATTACACCACTATGTAAACAGCATTCAAGAAGTTTTTTAAAACATAAAAGTATTGCAGCAAAAACTTATCAAGTGTATCCGAAAAGACCCATCTACTAAACATACCAGCATATATATCCTCGCTGATGTTAATAACACGGGATGCTTTGCTGATTCCACCACGAGTTATGTGAAATATTCTATCGAACACATCTGGATGCCCATAGTGCATTCGAACTCTGTAAGATTAATTTTGATCAAATTAAAACTGAGCCGTCACTAGAAAGTTGTAGATTAAATAAAATGAATCCAACAAACCGGAGAGCGAGTGCTAAACCCATTTAACAAGCGCCACAACAAAAAAAAATAAAAAACGAAACGTAGTCCTATTGTGCAAGGTAAAGTCTGAAGCACGAATACTCACTTAAGTGGATATGCTAGTACCCGCTGACCCAAAGTCACAAAACTGGTTTCTTGATTGGACATAAACCACGCCAGTGATGAAACACTGCAATATCAATTTGTCATTCATGTGAAAGGTGATTAAAAATAAACATATGATAACACAAAATAATATTTCAAGGAGACGACTGCGAACCTTCCCGTGAAAACATGCTCTCTAACCCCCAAAATCGTAGGACGTCGAATTCCATGTTTTCCATGAAACTCCTCGAGTAGGTTTCTCATCTTAATTGCCTCCTCTAGGTAATTGTCCTGAAGAATAAGAGGAATATAGTGTATCAAGAAAAAAAATTGGTGAGATGCCACAATCAGGAAGGCGCCAACATACTGCTGCTACATAATATATTACTATGTTTCCTGGTTACAAATCCTAGTTAAATGAGAGGAGGAAAAGTGACACTGGGCAACCTGATGACGGCCAAAGCAAACCTTAGGAATTTAAGACAATCATTATCGACCAAGCATGACAGGTTTAGCTTTACAGCAGAACGACTCTCAATGGCAATATGGTAATGTGCCAAATCATGACAAAGAAGTGATGATAAACCTGATTCATATCTATGGTCTGGATAGCTTCTCCTCGCGTAAAAACGATTGCATGATTTTGATTCTCAGGCTTTCCTTCCCCAAGTTTAGGATCTCCAGGAAGTTTAATTGAATAAATTTCCTGTAGCAATAGTGAAACTTATTGAGTGCTATAAATCATCAATTCAGATGAAAATGAGAACTATTTAGACCAGGGGAAAATTTTCTATTTCGGCACATTCCAACATCTAAACCCAATTTGACAAATTAACCATCGCAAACGCCAACATATATATCTGGTACCTGATCTTTTCCATGAATGTCAGCTTTTACTAGCTTAGAATAAAATTCTTTTTTTCCATCAACTCCAACATCCTCGGAGTGTATGAAAGCAACTCGGAGTGCCTCATATCTAGTTGCAAGAGAAAAAATTGAAACATGGGACGTGTAAGATATTTTCAACAAAAGATGTGCCGTTAATGAGACTTTAGAGACGACACCAAATCAAATATCACGATTACTTAAAAAAAAAATTGATAGCAAATAGAAATTTTGAAATAGTTGCAGGTTTTTCATAAATAGATGTCCGTATTAATGCATAGGGTAGAAGTATCTGGCAACCGAAGAACTAACAACTAACAAAATGAGATGAACTGAAATACCGATTAGCCTATCCCTCGAAGATATTAAACTTCATGACTAGAATGATTACGTCCTCAGAATTTATAAGCAGAACTGTATAATGGGCAAAAGAAACTAATGCACACCTTTGCAATAAAAGTGATATATCAGTAGCCTCTGGTTTCTTTTGCTGTTTCTGTTGCCCATAAATTTGGCATGACACAACATACGTAAATTTCAGGTCTGCTTGAGCTCGTGCTTCAGGTGATGCTTCAAACCCACGTGGCATATTGGTCAGAGAGACATCATCCACTGTAACAAACAAACAAAAAAAAAACTGCTCTTACAGGTATGCCTTTTCTTCGAAAGGAATACTGCAAATAATTTTTGGAAATAAGTACCTCCCAAGCCCCGTCTCTCTAAGAAACTCTGAAGCATCAAAGCCCTTCGGTAATACATCATACCTCGCACTTTACATTCACAAGAACAAAATAAATTGCATACTCAAGTGTGAAACCACCAACTTTCCACATTAAAACACAAACCTAATGAATGCAAATGCAACTTTAAAAAACTATTTTGGAAGTGATAATCAATATAGATCGTTTCTAACCAGTCCTTGCTAAAGTCTGCCCTCGATAAGATACCCAAAATCGAAGCTCCAAAGCATCAGTTGAACTTTCTTGAAGATCTGCATCTCTTGTTGAATCGGATCTACCAATCCTCTCCAAGAAGTTCTCCCATTCATCTAAATCCACAAATAGATAGATCTCAGCTACTGACTATATTGAACAAGGAATGACCTCACACGCCTAGAAGTAGAAGATACATACCAGGAAATATTTTCTGAAGATAAAAAAGAATAGATATCCCATCCTCATTCTCACTTCGCAGTTCTGAGGAGCTATAGAGCACAGTTTCACTGTAGTACGGGGTGAAGACACTGTTCGACCAAACATTTTAAGGATATATGTATTAATTTGGAGGAAATACTATAAGTTAATGTCAAGTCAGTGCTACCACACATACCTGAATGGTACCATTTCAGCAACGGGCCTTGCTTGGGGCATATCCATAAATAAGGAATTTGTAAAAAACTCCAATCTTCTTCTTGCCTCAAGATTTTTTGGGACGTTGGCAGCAGTATCCTTCACAGTGAGAAGAAGGTGTAGCCGCTTGACCTGCTCAATCTGCAATTATAAACAATATTATTATTTGCATAAGACCATAAAACCAGCATTTGGAATGGAATTCCTACTTGCTTCTTCTAGAAGGGCTTACAATTTCTGGGTCCCTAGGCCACTCTATCCTAGAAAAGAGGCGCCCTTCATTACGTGCCCGTGCTAAAATATTCCATGTATCAAGCTGCTCCCTGATGCATATAAGTGAAACCATAAGATATTTTCTCCACGATGATTGCCATACAAGTAGAGATTTGAGTGAGTAAATAAATCTAGCAACATACCTCAAATCATGAGAAAGAAGTTCATGCGTCACCACCTCGTAAAAATCAAACATAGCTTTTGCAGCACCTTTTGCAAGATCTGGAGTTTCTTGTCGAATCTGGGACATGACATAGATAATGTTTAGGGAGCCAAAGCAAACAAGATGAAACAATTGAGATTATAACAATCAATAGCATAAAACTCAGAAAGTGGTAAAAGATGTCCAATTACAATCTGAGTATCAAATGTAAAGAGATTTCTAAGAAAATGAGATAATATAAATTCAGTGATAAATTGCAGTACTTATAGGCATAATAGGACTAATCGATAAAATCGATAATAAAAGGAAAACTATACTTTACGAGAAGCTAGTTAGGATGCAATAAGAACTGAAAAAAGGGAATTCAAAGCTACCAAGTAGTGTAAGAAATTTAAGTCTTTAATATTTTCGGAAAAAGGATTCCAAATTCGTATCATAAGGAAAAGTTCCCATGTTATCAACAAAAACGCTGAAAAGGTAAAAGAACACAAACATGAGAAAGAAGGAAAAGGAACGTTTAAGTATCACGCACGCCCAATTCCTAACAGGACCAAAAAGGGGCATATGTTCTTACGCCGTATTTTAGGTTTATAAAGCTGAAGTCAGAAAACGAAACAAGCACCAAGAGAAGATTCGTTATGAATTTATGAAGCAGTAATATTTCACAGAAGAGTGTTTGGCATAATAAACCAATTTGTTTAAACCCTCTACCAATAATAAAATTATTAGTCACATTAAGCTAGAGAATGCGTACCAAAAGCCCCGTTAATGCAGTGAATCTGGAAACTACCAACTGAAGCTTCTTAAGATTAAGAGTTATAGCAAGGGAACCCTCTTGCATACTGTTGCTGATCTCCAAAAAAATTCTTTCCACCCTATTTACATGAGTAAAAAAGAGGCATGTGTATAATTGTCACATGTAAAGTTAACAAAACATGATATTGGCATATTAAACAAACATTAAGAATCAATCAAATTGAAAGACTGTACCATCGTCGCCCTTCATTATCAACCATGGAATTCAATATTTTTTCAACGCTGTAATAGCACTCCTGAACGGCATATGCCATGTACTCATCATCGCATACCTGTCTCCAAAGTACGTCCTGTGTTTCTTTGCACTCCATGGCTAAATCAATGGCTACCAAAATCTGGAAAACAAAAGAAGCCAAAATAATTAAGACAAGAGAGAAAAATGTCATAGCTGAACTCTCAACATTAAAGAGAGTAAATTATTTAACAAGTTGCACCTTACTACAGAGAAGAAACAAGGGCCACTGGACTAGTCTAAGACTCCCCGTGTTACTGGGAATAGAAAGTAAATCCATCTCCCTGCAATCGAAGACCTTAAATGTATGAGTAAGATGCGTTGTACGAAATGGCAAAAAACGAAAAACACAAAAGCAAAATAGTTTTTAACCTGTTACTGATGTAATCTTCCTCTCTCAAGCTTTTTATTATCTCATTCCAAAACGGCGAAAACATTGCAGCATATGCCTTGTTCATATACTGACCATCCTGCAAAAACAATTGGATTACGTTCTAAGAATAAATCATTACCCCGAAAAGAAAAGTTCTAGGATTAATCAAACGACTGACAATATATAAAACACCCACAGCATTGAAGGAAACAATAGAAAGAGAGAAACAGTAAGAAAACAGTCGGCGCTTAGCACAACCATCAAATTCGCATTGTTTTTTTTTTTGCAAAAACCACATTATACTTAAAAAATAACAGCAAAGTTGTACACAAATCAAAGGCTTTCAGAAATTCAACTCCGTTACATGTACATTCACGGTCCGTAATTTAACAATTATATGTTTGGAAGTCAACATATAACTATGGAAGAAGATGTTAAATTAGATCACTGAGCCATTTTTGGAAGAAGATGTAACTATGGAAGGCAATGTTGCAAGAATAACTCTTAATACACAAACTGATGAGACAGAGAGTTTAAATACTGACCTGAGAAGCATGTTGGTCTAATGGTACTCTGAAATATATCATTACAACAGAGATTAGGTGGTGAAGGGATCCCAACAAAAAAAATATTTTAGTATATAATCATAAACAGAAATATTATAAATGTCCAAGAAATGTTGCAAAAATAAAAATGGATTTAAAATTATAACCTTTTCACAACAGGAGAGACAAGATTCTTGGCAAAAGCTTCTGGAAAACTCTCAAAACGCTTATGAACCATCTCAATGGAGCGTATCTAAAATAGTTAGATATCTGAACATGGTTAGTAAGGGGCCAGTAATATGAAACAGAACACAATATCATAACAGAAATAGTAGAACATATAAGTACTCAGTATTACCTCCCCTAGACGAGCTTTTGCACCCATCACACCACCAATGATTGCAGACAAGAGTGTGTACCATATATGAATATCCATAAGATATATCTAGACATATATAGCCAATGCCAAGATTAGAAACTTTTAAAGGACACAAGTTAAGGACAAGTAGTTACGAAAGAAAAGCAGACTCGAAAGCGACATCTTAGAAAGTTGATATCTAAGCTTTTGCTAACATATAAGGTAAATACTCACCGCCACAACAGGAGCCCACAAGCTGACAATGGTCAACGCATGATCGTTACCTGCCAATTTTTAGCGGAGCCACAGATGTCAGCAACATTATCAAAGGCGATCAGTAGCAAGTTCTAGTCTGTAGTATGGTTCATCAGATACAAATCTAGTATAGTTCAGTTAAAGTTGATGTAGCCAAATGAGTCAAATACACAGCTAACCTCGCCAAGTTACTGAGTTATTTGTTAAGTCGTGTGTTCACATCATATTTATTTTCAAATAGATAAAAACAGCCAGTGAAATATATTGATTAGAGTATCTAAGCATATATGCACTTACTATTTGAGACAATATCATGCCACGAATATTGGAATTTAGGAAGATCAATGATAGTGTTGGTGGGTTTAACGAGTGGTTTGATCTGTAACATGAAGAATATTTAGCCGTCAGTGCAATATTCACACACTTGTTAGTTACTTGATAACCCAGATACATTTTGATTCAGATATGAGACATTATGCAATTTAACAAATATGGACAGTAGCAATAATATACAGCTGTAGAAACATCCTTGCCTGGAGAAAGTATGCAAATGTGAACTTGGAGGCCAAGACAATCAACCAAAACGCCACATACCTGAATATTATAGGAAAAAGTTTGAATAAACCTAACTCTGGAACCAAAGTTTTCTAGCAAATTTTACTAAGATCCCAAATCAACTGCAACTTTCTAAAACAACCACTAAACCTTTCCAACAGTTTTAGCGCAAACGGAAAAAAAAAATTCAGGTGTAAGACAATTTGCCACATGCAGGATGTCTACTCTCTAAAGCAAACTTTCCCTCAACAAACTTATTGATTATAAGTCAGATAGTTCAGCAATATTTTAGGACTTTTTTCGATTAAAAATATGTGTTTCAATTAGCCAACTAATGCAAGGTCAGAGTTCAGAACTCCAGATAATAAATACAACGAACTTTTGTCTTTGTAACCATCTATATAGTTTGAAGAGGCAGGTAGGAAAAACCTGCAATAATCGCTTAAATTCTCATAGAGCCCACGTCCAACGAAGTATCGTTCCTGAAAAAGATAAGAAGTATCAACAACGTACTTCATAGTGCTACTTTTTTAATTATTTAAAG
Source organism: Camelina sativa (assembly GCF_030686135.1). Lineage (NCBI taxonomy): Eukaryota > Viridiplantae > Streptophyta > Magnoliopsida > Brassicales > Brassicaceae > Camelina > Camelina sativa. The sequence goes on along the minus strand of NC_141884.1, from coordinate 6,237,112 downwards.
TCTTACGAAATGAATACCTGATAAATCCACTTAAAAAACTGGAAGAAAGATTGATCTGACATTTCTGACAGAGAATGGCACGCTGGAAGTTTGACTAAAAGTCCGAAGAGGACGCGAACAGCGGCATAACAACCCAATACTAGAATGTATAAGTGGAAGAAAAACTCATTTTGGTTTGGTTTATTTCTTTCTTGCAGAACCTTCCTGCGATATGTGTTTAACAAAGGTTAGCTGTTCTGCAGACGAACTTTATCAAGAAGAAATAGCTCATGTGGAAAGATTGGATACGTACACATAGACATATACCACAAATACTGATCCCGCGGCCCACCAAATAAACCGGATAACCAGCCTGGATATAGCCATTCCTCTTGCCATGCTGTAGGCGCCATACATAAGCATAACATCAAGAAGACCTGAATAAATGACAAACATGTATATTCAACAAGGTACGTACAAATCTACAATGTGACTTTTGAGTTTTCTAATAGTAAGACAACATAGTCAACCAGAGAACTTTACATTCAACGAAGTTCATAATAGCATATGTAGGCCCAGCACTGAGTAAGATCTTGAGAGTATCTATATCAAGACGCTCTTTCCTGAAGGCTATAATCGTCAAAGACTGTGGACAGGTAAAATAATTATTATTAGGAAAATTATCAAAATTAAGCAGAAAATTGTTCATATATACCACACCAACCTGGAACATAATAAACATGAAGATCCAAAGTCGGATAAAACTTCGGAAAAGGTGAAGGTACGTCCGATGCTCAACAAAGCTGCTTTTAGCCGTCTACATTGAATTCCAGGAACACGAACCAGTCAAAGATGTTGCAGAAATATATTAACAAGAAGACAGAAGTTAATGATTGGTGGAGAAAATGAATGACTCTAATGAGAAGTTTTATGCAGTGTTTTACAGCCATCTCCTCTTGAGGAGTTAAAATTGTTGAATAATCATATTGGTTGGAACTTGGACAATAATTCTCATTGGACGTAATTCCACCATATAGACGTAGGGGAAAAAAATTTACTCCCAAAACTATAAGATAAAGCACCCGCAACTGGACAAGACCCATTAAACAATTGTTTATCATGAATGAGTTCAACCAGATTAACTCATGAAATTGAAGGCAAGAGGAACTAAGTGGTCACAGATGATTAGTGGGCCAAACCAAGAAGGAATGAAACTATAATTCATGGAACTTATCCAATATGAGCAAGACTCACCCTTTTCCGCCCTTTAGGTTTGCTTAAAAAGCGTAACTCTGTTTTCATAGGCCAGCTTAACTCAAAGCAAGCAGGTGTCCTGAATATAACAAACACAGTTAATGGAGACTCCTCGAAATGAGTAATTACTTGCAAATATAATAGTACTGATAAACTACAAACCAAAAATATTCATTGAAGTCATCATAATTCCGCCATTCAGAATGTGCAGCTTTCCCACCATTGTTTCGAACAGTTTCCTACATGAGTAAATTTCAAAACCAATTTAAGGGCTCAGACGACCATATCACAAAACATTAATGACAGACACTTTAAAATCCACATTAGCTAACATGCTACAAATTTCCAGATACAGATAACAAAAAATCTGATCTTAAAAACGAAGTAGGAATGTACTTTCAAATATAGAACCAGAAACACCTAGATACTATGTCAAGAAACTGACGATCATGAAGATCGTACTCAAAACTCACTTAATGTTGTGAGACTTTCCTAAAAAAACTGCTACTAATCTAAGTAATACGGAGGTAACACAGAAAGTCATAACAAGGGATAGATACTCTAAATAACCAAAATATCTTTCCAAACGCTGTGGTTGAGTGAAAGAAGTCACTCTCAAACTATCTTTTTTGCCTAGCATTCGAAATATGTATAAACATACCAATTATCGGAGGAGAAACAGTAACATTCTGCCAAATGGAAAACTACTTTGCCAAAAATTAAGATGCACCAAAAAAATTTGTAACAGCAATGACTCACCGCTGACATTGTATCATATATAGGGCAGATAATTTTCTCAAGAAATGATACAGAACCACTCTCAGTTAAGCAACTTTCAGAACGGACAGCTTCTCCATGATCCAATTTAGCATCTAATTCCTTGGCCATCTGACCAACAAAGGTAAAGTGTGAGAAGGGATCTATTTTCACTTCGCATTGGGTGTAAAATTCAAGATCACATGGGCCTTTTTGATCATCATTCCAGAATAAGGGTCAGGCTGGTTGCTTTAGCATAAGCTAAGTGCAAAGATGCAGAGACGATCAGATGCTAGAGCAATTCTGACAAGTTTTTTCTTGTAGCGTTGTTTACAGGATGAGAAAAGATATGAACAGCAGAACAACACTAAATAAATAAAAACTGTAAAACCTACACATTTTAGATTTGTTCCTTGGCAAGGAAATACGAAACAAAAAGTAACCTAGCAAACTAATAATTAGAACAAGAGTATACTAATAGCGGAAATTGGTGCATAATCAACAACAAAATGGTATCTTACTTGGTGAAATATATAGCATATACACTCTGGAAGAAACCGGACATTAGCAGCTTCACCCCAGATTAGGAAGTACAAAGAAACAAGAAACAGCTTCCTGTCCCGGTCTATGGCTTCTAACCTGAAAATTTCAAAGTTAGTAATTCACATGAACTAAACCAGTATTTCCATTACTAGAACTAGACAAAAATTTACTTGTTGTACACAAGGCGTATCCTCAAGTATTTGCACCACTTGATGTAGTTGTCCAAAACCTTCAAGAAAACCTCATTGACTGCATTCTCATCAATTTTCTACACAAAAGATTGAAAAAAATATATCAAGATTTTAAGAGGACATCCTCTTAACAAACGAGAAAATCGTAGCTGTCGCTCAGTAAAGGAGCATGCCCCAATAGAGTATTAAGGTCCTAAGGAAGAACTCACTGGGTCATTCTGGCCAGGTACACTAAGCTGAGATTGTGCATTTGAAAGTGTGAGAACCAGATGCTCCCGTTGGTTCCTTACATTGTCTCTCTGAGTCAAAACAACACAAACAATGTAAGTGAAAGAAGAAAAAAACAATCAGGGAAGAGTTTGATCCAATACCACTGTACCTGAAACCCAAAAATGTACTCCAATAAATCAAACATATCTGCTCCGCGCTGTCCTGAAATCTCAAAATCATCGGGAAGCCTAGGGAAATGTTCAGTATATCTGATCGCCTGTACTGCACCACGCACCTAAATATAGACAATAGAGTTCTTTCTGAATAAAAAAAATTTTGAAAAGCTAAAACAACTGACTGAAAAAAATGGAAAAACAAAAAATCATTCTTGTTTAACTTACTTCAGGGAAAACCCCAATTGCATTCGTCATGGACTGCGCTTCTAGAGGGACAATGTTGTAAGGTGTAAGTTCCGCAGACAAAGTTGCGTCAGCTTTTTTAATTCGCCCAAGCTGAAAACATAAACAATAGATATCAATTACCTCATACAATATACTTTTATAACATGAAACTTAACGGAGTAATATAATGATCATAGGAAACAATTATAATCCATTCAATCAGATGCAACTTCTCAACAAAGATCTTCAATCATCAGAGTTATTATGTCTGTGTTTTGAACGCTTGGCATCCGCAAAACAGGAAGCTAAAAGAAGATTAAAATTATTTTGGATTACAAGAAGCAACAAGTACGAGAAAGCACCTCATCCCTTATAGATCTCCCAACACCATCTGGATCTGCATCTCTGCTTAGGACCTCTAACACTTCAATTAAGGCCCTTAATGTGGCAAAGACCTTCCTCATCTTCAAGATCCTATCGAAAAAGAGAAAAAACACTGTTCAATCAAAAAGGAAAAGTAAGACAACACTCCTACAAACAGAATCTCATCCGTAAAAGTGAGCAGAGGCAATCATAAACTCATAATTTATATGTATCAAGATCATTTATAAGGACGTACACACAAAACAAACAAATCTACACCCAGAAAACCACTGTCAAATGAAGAACAAGCATTAACACAACTCAGGACGCAATGTTTCAGTATTTACAGAAAACCAGTCATTTTACAGGGGTAGGTAGAATCCAAACACTGTCCAAAACGAAGAAAATAACAAGGAGTTTTTAAGATGCACATACTCCCCAACATTAGACGAGAAATTAGTTCCCGATTCCCTCCATTTTTGCTCTTCCCTTTGGATATCATCCACTCTATGCCGTCTTTTATAAAGTTTGTAAAACTCCCATAGTCGTTCAATATCACGATCGCGGTTTATAGAAGCACCATCTCTCTTGGCAAGTTTTTGCTGCAAAAGCAATCAAACCCCTTTAAACTCAGAACAAGTAAACATCACCATTTGACATAAGATAAAATCAAAACCAAGAAAGAATGACTGCACCTAAAATCTGAACATCAAATGGTAACCACAGCGCAACAATTATACTACAGACATAGCATAAGGATGCATTTGACTAAAAACCACCAATTCACATATATAACATAGTAAATAAAATACCTTAATCACGGACATCAAACCAGTTTTGAATTGAAGAACACCTCTACCATCACTGTTAGGGTCCAAGTTCTGTGCCATAGAGTACGCTTGCTCACATACTACATCAGCAGAAAACCTAGCGACATTAGGATCCTCACACTGAATCATCAAAACCTAATTAAAAAAAAAAAAGGAACGAAAAACGTACGAATTCTAGCGACATTAGGATCCTCAGACTGAATCTCATCAGCAGCTTGTAAAATAGCATCGATGTTCGTAGCTCGACCAAGTGAAGGAGGAACTGCTCCAGCAAGTCCGCTATTAACACGCTCATGAGCTTGTTGACCTGTATTCCTCTGCTGCTCTCTTCTTAAAGTAGAACGAACAAGCCTATCCCAATTACTATAAACCCTAGCCATATTTCAAAATCCCAATGAAGGATTTCAATTTTCTCCCCTGAATCGAACTTTTGAGCCCTAAACAGCTTGAAACAGCATGACAAGAGGAGATAAAAGACGGAGAAGAAGAAGAAGCTGCGAAACGCGGAAATAAGCTCGAGGTGGACGATTCGAACCCGGATGTGAAGGTGGTGTGTGTTTGGATCTATGGCGGATTTAAGAGAAAAAAACGAGTCGATTTGATTCCTTCGTAAAGTGGGTTTTCTAAAAGAGAAAAAAAAAAATCGAAAAGTTGATTTGGAAGAGAAGGGAAAAAAGGAAAAGTATTATAACGAAAATTACAATATTGACCCTCTCGTTTCGAGCCGTTCCAACTACGAAATAAAACCGTCGAGTCAAAAACACGGATTGACATTATAAAAAGCGACGTCGTATTTATTTTGCGCAACCGCGTAATGTAACTTTCTAACTTTGACTTATCGGCCCATGTTATTAAAAACTAGATTAGGGCTCAAGGCCCAAGGTCTGTTTTGTGATTCAATAAGATATGAGACCTGGGAAACAAAAAAGAAGTCAAAAACTAAAACAAGAATCCGACCTGCCGGAATCGAACCAGCGACCTAAAGATTACAGCAACTACTACAGTCTTCCGCTCTACCAACTGAGCTAAGGTCGGTATTGTTAGTTGTTTGATTTGAACTATATATATCTTGTAGAAGCTAAACCTATATTGTAAGCTAATTTAACTAAACCTACCTATACTTCTAGTATTATAACGATGATAAATCACATTGAAAATACTCAAATATTATTTTCAGCCTAAAAGACAAATGATTTAATTATTCGATCATCATCGAGTTATCTATAACTACTACTTGAAAAATACATTGTATTTATGATGGTATTTATTAAACTATTGAAATAATTAATGAATGAGATAACTAAACACACAAAAATGGAATGAGATCGAGAGAGAGAGAGAAAGAGAGGGAAAATGACAATTGCTGAAAAAGGAGACAATGTCTGTGGAAACTCAAAGACAAGGCTAGCCCACTATTATATAATCTGCAGATCTCATGATCTCATCAATGTCCAATGAAATCATTTCGACGTGGAACTTTGAAAGCCCTTAACGTTTTTTCTGTTTGTTTTATTCGATATTTATTTCATACATGTAGACTCGTAGTAAACTGTCCATAATATTTAGTGTTTTTGCAGTTGTGTTAAACTTACCATAAATAAATGATCTTCCACAAGGTTTTATACGATCGGCTCTACAACACAGTGTGTCTTTTAAGGATGACTCTTGTTGATTAACAGTAATTTCTTATGTCACAATTTAGAAACATTTGGTATCTCGAGTGCAAATTTATTGGCTTGGAAAGCTTGAACTCAAGTTTGAAGCTACAATTTTGGTGGTGTGTAAATGTATTTTATTCAAACTTTACGTCTCTCAAAACGTTGACTTAAGTATATGAAAGAAGTGAATTCTTAAGAATCCACAATTAATTCACATGGTTCCATTATAATCTGCCACTCGCATAAATGCCCATGCTATTAACTTAATGCACACCACCGATCTTCTTAAATACTATTTCGAGTTTTCCTTAGTTGTTAGAATGCAGAGACAGGGTTGCTTTCTTTTTTTATCTTTCTAGAACCACTACTTCCTAAAGAGTTAATTAAAGAGAATTCTTACAACAAATGTTTTAAAAGTACAACAAACTATTCAGTTAAAATACACAAGCGCTAAATCATAAACCAAATATGTCAACTTGTCTAATCAAAAATTGACAAATGTTTGAAAACATATCAATAGCAAGCAAGTTTCGAGTAACATGTTTTTATCTTAGTTGTTTTATTACTACTATAGTATAATTGAATGCAAAACGTTAATTATCATAACATAACAAAAGAGGAAAAGAGAAGAATGGGTCACTAGTGCTTTGTGGGCTAGTTTTCGTAACGAATGTTTGGTGTTTCAATTATTGTCTTGTACGCATCTACCAAATGCGAATGTAAAGCTACTTCACATTGTTTAGTCGTATTCGTCCATTTATTTTTATTTCTTTATAGACCGAGTGATGGCCACTCACTACGTGCATGATTTGTTTTGTTGTTTATATACTGATGATCTGGCTAGAAAGAAAATTGGTTATACCAAAATATTTAAATCGTTTTAATTAAGATTTTTATTTTACAAAAAAAAATGAATTTTAATATAGTTTTAACGGTTTGCTATATATGATAAAACAAAGTCTACTTATAATATAAAACAAAAGTCTATTTATCAAAACCTCAAAATTAAATTGGTTTATAGGTCTATGATTATGTTTCAATGATATTTAAGTTTCTAGTTGAATATTTTCTCTTTGATTTTAAAAAAAAAAAAAGAAGAAAAAATTATCTTTGATTTTGTTAGGCTTTAGTTTAAGTTTTTTTTTGGATTTAAAGAATGTACAAACATTTCGATAAATATTTTTGGTTTGGTTTGGAACCGATCGGAGAATTGGGTCGAATACTCCTACCTATTCCATTATTGTCAAATATTTTGATATCAAAATACATGAATTTCCATTTTTTTATTTTTTTATTCTTTTTTGGACAAACCCATAATTTTTATTATAATATCTAAAAAGGATATGTGGCTAAAAATGAGTGAATACAATACGTCGATACCTTCATTTTATTTCAAAGTATCTTAATCAATCAAATCCTCATGCATCATTTTCCTTTGTGTTTGATTGATTTAGAGAAGGTTTAGTTTTTTTTTTTTCTCTGTCAATGGATGCCTTGAATTTATTATTTATACAAATATACGTAAGGTAACATTTTCGTTACCAATGACTTCAAAATCCCTTTGTTTCCATAATTACAATCCTTAAAGTAGAATGGTAAAACAATACTGTGTGAATGTTGTAAAGACAAGAAAGTTCTAACGGTTATTTTATCAGTCACATCCAAAAACTTTTAGGTTGGAAAAGAATCGAATTCATATTATGAAATCTCTGATTTTGGTCCTGGCATCTATTTCTTTTAAATGCATTTGAAAATATGTGTCGGCTATTTTCCTTAAATGTGGTTTTCATTTGCACTTCTTTTGTTTTCTCAGTTGTGATATATGTTTCGCTTCATCATATCGGAATACCAAATACTGCACTAGAGCTTTAAGATGGTGATGGTTTTAGCCGTACGTTAAAAAAAAAAAAGGATGGACTTAGAAGTTGGTTTATAGACTAAAAATAAATCTTAAAAGAAACAGATTTTTGCGACTGACCTTTTACACTCCATTTTAGCGATGATATACTTGATATAAACTGTTGAGATAAGTGTGATCATGGTATGGAATAACTGAACAACATTTTCAAACACTTTTGTTTATGAGACAAAAATTGACAAACAATATGATATTGAATACATTTACTTTACACAAGATGATAAGCCAAATAAGAAAATTTATTTGTGAAACAAACAACCACATAATATTAATAATGAAACAAAAAGAAAAAATAATCCCAAAATTTTACCAAGCTCTTTGTGGTATTTTCTTTGATGTAATCAAAATTCTCAAACTTTGGGACATTCCTCAATATTTCCTAACGCCTACATTCTGGCGTTAAAGAATGGTCACGCTTATAATCTTTGCAATAATTGTATACCATACTATGTGTTTGAACCCATCTCATGGCTTGGTATTGCTGACGGGATAGCCCGCCAGAACGGTATGGTGAAGCTGATACAGGACGGCACCGTGATGACGAGTAGGCAGTGCAACCGATCGCCTTGAAATTAGTGTATTTGGCAGTAAAAGGTTGATATTTGTAATCAGCTTTGTATTTACCATTTTCAGTTGCCCAAGTAGAAGCGTCCCATATGGAACCATAAAGCCACATTGGTCTTAAAGGAAATGTATACGCACTCTTCTTCGGGTATCTTCTTATGGGAATATCATCCACAAAAAATCTAAATTACAAAAAGGAACAAAAAATATCAATATTAGTTTACTAAATAAGGAATATGCCATGATTAAACTATGTATGTTTCATAGTAGTATCACTCTGAAGAAAGTATGAGATGTTTAAATAAATAAAAATTGGTAATAACAAATATAAATGCTTAAAATTTGGTAGGTAGATTCTGTATGTCCCATTGATGTGGTGGCACCTCATACTCTCATAGGGTTGACGGACACTCATACTTAGTTAAGAGAATTAAAAACTTTAGTAAAAGCTGGCACTTTGGTTAGGCCAAGATAAATAAAACACATGAGAAGATTATTAATTATTTATAAAACTACAAAGAAAAAAAGAAATCAAGTATAATTGTCCACCGTCGTACGGTCAGTGTCTGTCTCTTTCTTGTTCGTGTATCTATTTACATCTTTCCTTGCCCGAATAATGCAACATAGGGGGAAGATCTTTTCCCAATTATAAAATAACATTTTAAGAAACGTATTTTTTTTGTTTGTTTCTTTCTTTACTATATGGCTCTAGATACATCCACCTAGGTCCGTGACCAAAAAAATGAGTTTGTCGTATGTTCTCGTAAGCACACGGATCATATAATACACTATAGTAATTAAAGGGCTATATAGATTTTATTTACCAAAAAAAAAAAAAATTAGAGACGTTTAAGTAAAAGAATGCTTACATGATTTCTCTAGGGCTCCAAAGAATAGCATAATGGTGAAACTCTTTAGTGGGATCAAACCACAAGTGAAACTTCATCTCACGACCAATGATTTTGCCATCACCACTTCCTCTAATGTAAACATTCGTCTGAAGTGTGTAAGGCTTCCCAAATGTTGTCCCCAAAAATTCTATGTCCACTTCATCATGGAACCCTGGATGTGCCTCATTATTTGATAGCTGCAAAAATTAATTTAATTAATTTTAATTAAGATCACTAAATGTAATTAAAAAGTATACGTAATTAAGAGAGTCTCTAGTCTCACATAGAGAGATGTGATGACTCCGGCAGTGTAGCCAGGTTGGAGTTTGATGTTTGCTCCAAAGTAGCCTGATCTAAATGGCTTTACCGACTTGAATCCACTTCCTATAATAATAAACCCCAAATACACTGTTGATAATAAGAAATAAACTTCACATCACACTTGAACTACCCACATCAGAAAACGAGAGTTAGTTTGATTAGTACCTGAGGTTCGATCAAGCCAGATGGTGAGGGCATTTTGGTCCATTCTTTGATGCTGAGGACCCCAAAGATTCCTAAAACCTTTGTAGAAGTTCAGGGAGCTAACCTTGGAGCTTGGCCAATAACCAGGTGATGGTGGCCAGTAAGCATTCACTGAGGATCCCCAAAACACCAACAAGTGGAAGATAGAGAGAAGAGAGATCAAAGAGTTTCCCATTTTCATTTTCTTCTACTTTTGTGTGGAGTGGAAAGAAGAAGAGTGGAGTATATAAATGCAGAGAGAGATGATGATGTGGGGATGGATGGACATGAGCATGGCATATTATATTATAAGCCTTTATGATGGAAATTGCAAATGAAATGGGTCCTAACTATTTGGACCCACTCACGAAAATACATTATGAAAATGAGTGGTCCACTCACCTAAAGACTCTTAAAACGGTCTAAAAATATAAAAACATCACTAGCATTATTACGTTGCTCTTCTCAGATACACTTACTTACATACTCTATAAATTTATGGAAAAATCTTAGGTTAAGATCATATTCACACAAATTGACCGATACACGGACGGACAAAGGGGTTTCAACACCGATTAACATGGCCTACTACAACCTTGCGTACGTAAGATACCCCTGCGCATCTCATCATCTTCAAAATCTACCACCAGCTTTATCTCTTCTTTTTTTTTCTTTGCTATGATAGTAAGATATTACAAGATATGAAGAAGTGATGTTGTGGAAAGCTATTATTAAGGTAATGCTGCCAAAGAAGAAGAAAAGTTGATTGAACCGCAACTTTCGTATATATATAGAAAAAGCCATGAACTAATCAAAATAGTCTTTAAGATTTACTGACCTTTATGTACGCATTTTGTCAACATTTATATTCTGTTAACAGTGTTAAATTTTTGTAGCTGAGACCACGAGATTTGTGATGATTAATCGAGTATTAGCGGATATTAGTTCGATTCTCAAGCCAATACCATGTTGCTTATTAGATTTGAAAGGAATGCTTGGTAATCATTGCAAATGAGATATTAACGATTTTAAGTTGATTAGCAAATGTTAATAGTGAGCAATCTTGACTTAGCTTAGTCATCTATGCTCAACTATGGTTCGTAAAGTTTGCGTTTGCTTCATGCTTTTTAACTTTACTATTTGGTCGAAAACATAATTGCTTCATGCTTGTGACTAAATTCTCAATCCATGATATATATGTCCCTCATATGATCTGATCTAATCTAGTATCATATTTCTTATTTCTTCATTAACCATCCAAATATATAGACGACATATGAGTTCAAAAACTACATGGATAAATACATTTCGGTTGAACCGTATCGACACTAATTTGTTACCATTAAAAATATATATACGCAAGACAATACTTTTTCATACAATGTTACTCATTTCATGCAGGGCTATCCATCATTGACGACATTTTTTCATTCAAACTATTACAAACAAACAATTACTCAAAATTTGATGACATTATATACACCGCCACCGTTCACATATCTTTTGTTACATTTGTCCTACACCATTTATTATTCGAGCTTTACTTGTTTTTCACTTGTTTCACACAAGCTGTCTTGCTCCATATCCCATTATAAAAAGGATCTGAATGATTAGTTTCCAATAGTGCACGTACGCCTGATCATAACAAATCTCTATATGTACATTAAAAATATATATTGCTATAGTGATTAATTAATCACAAGAATTATTATTAAAGGTGTGACCCAAAATTTCGAACGAGGGTAAACTTACCCAAAAGAGTGTGATTTAGGGGTTCAATAGAATTGGATTAAATCCGTGATTAGTTTTAAAATCTGATAATCATTATTAGGAATCCTATAAGGCTATAACTCCGCTTTGTCGACATAAACGTAGGGCCTTTCTCCATTTTATTTCTCTTGGTTGCAGGAGATAGAAATTAAACCTTAAACTTTACCTTAGCCAGATGTCAAAATATCGATTCCTTAAATATCTATATGCGTATTATAGAGAGTGAAATATGTACTATAGTTTTTGTTAATGAGGATATAATGGGTTCGATTAATAATTTTGTTTTACTAATAGATCAAAACTCATTGTAAATTTGTAACCAAAAAAAATGTTCTACTCGGGGAAAAATGCATTTATTTATTGATTGACAAAATGATCACGTAATTATAATACGTTAATATTCATTGTTTTCGGAGATTGTATTTATGTATTACATTACGTATAAATTATGGAAGTACTTCCGAACCTCTTTTATCCGAAGGTCCTACCTAAAATAAAGAACTTGGTAAAAATATTAAATTTTATAAATTTATAAACAAACTAAATTGAGAAGAGGTCCCCGAAAGGACAATGCTGAAATTCAATAATATTCCAAATTAAATGCATGAATATTATTTTAAAAATAAATAAAAATAAATAAAATTATATAAGCTTTCACTATTTGTGTCGGTAACGGTGTTACGGTGATACGAGTCTTGATTATCGACGGTTGCCGGACCCATCTGACCGACAAAATTAATTCATTAATTCGTTTGCCAAAAACCAACTTCATTATTCTTTGGTTTAATAATTTCGTATGCAGAAAAATTTCACAATAATGAAGTTGGATTAAGATCATGCATATTTATCTCATTACTTCTTCTTTTTTTTTCGGTGGAGAAGTCATTTGTTTTGATGCATTTTGTGATTAGCAACAATGATCTCGTTTTCATCGGTAAATAACGAAAGATGCGTTTGTGTTTTACCGTTTTAAAAAAAGGCATTATGTTTCAGTTATTTATAGATATGTGGAACGGTGCTTAAGATTGTCGTTTAAAACGAGCGATTTGAGTCATTTGACGAACGAGTTTTATAAAACATATGAAAAGTAAGAATGTTTTGATCAGCTCCTCCTAGTTTTCAAACAAATTGATTTTTCACTATTCTAAAAACATTTCTTTATTGTATTATTTTTTAAAGCACTTCAACTGTCCTTAAAAAATAAAATATACTACTAATACCAAATTCCACTCAACCATTTAAGTTTTCGAGCATATTAGCAAAGGTTTACCTACGTATCGAATGTTTTTATTGGATTCGGAAACTCGAAATTTCTTAAAATATATATTACATTTTTGTTTTGTGCACCCAAATTATATGTTGTTTATCAAAAAAAAGTGATCGTATATTTAGGAACAAAAATCACGAGAGTATCAGCCAATATATTAGCTAAACTATAAAACAATATTAATTACATTCTACTTATAATATTTTCCGCAAAATAACTGATATAATAAACATATCAAATTATAATATTTGGAAATAATTTGTGGCCACTAAATATCAACTTGCCTACATCCAAAATCTGCTAAAGAACATTCGAATAGATAGTGTTTTGCTGAAATTACGTATTACGAGTTGTGTAGTATCTAATGAACAAAATTTACCCTCAAACATAAATGCTATTGTTTTACTTCCATCATACAATGTAGTGAAGAAACATATTTATTTATTTTCTAAAAATAGTAAAAGAAGAAGAATAGCATTCAACCATTTAAATTTACCCTCACATGGTGAAATTTCAACGACATAAAGAAAAGAGGAATACTTCATTCAACCATTTTCTGTTTCCCTTTCGTCAAGTCAACCTTTTGCACCTTTGACAAAACTGATATGAACTGATTGATATAACTGCTTTTAATGTTCTTGTTTAGTGAGTTTGAGTTCCCATTGTATTAAGATGCGATAATGCGACTACGACATTATTGGACCGAGTTCTAAGACTGTTTAAGGTTATTTTCGATTCATACCGAATTAACCGGAGAATGATAAACCACTCTCCTAACACTCATTCTAACAATATTCTTATTCTTTTTTTTTCGGATTTAACAACGCAGAGAGCTTGCGTGTGTGTGAGTTTAACATATGCTAGAGAAAAACCCTTGTAATCGCTCATGACTGATAAATTCTTTGTCGAGACGTAGATCACCAAAAAATTCGGATTTATATTGAAGATCGTACTAAATTTTTTTTTATATATAACAGTTGGTTAGATATATAACCTAGATATTATGTTATCATAAGTTTGATTCACTAAATTTTTTTTAGGGAATATTTAACTGATTGGAAAAAAGAAAGAGAGAGAGAATATTGAACCAAGTAATCATCAACCAACTATATTGATTAGGCCGTAACAACAACGTTTGTATCAATTATGATATAGGTAAGAGCTATTTGTAGATAACTTAACTTGAAGCATTATAAAATGTGGAAATAAGCTTACGTGGACGTGTGATTCTATAATCTGTATGTATGGCGCTATTAAATATGGAGTGTAGCATTATACGTGGGACTCTAAAACGGAAGTGTCTTGATCTACACACACTTGGATGCTTATATGATAAGATGTAGTCATGTAGAAGAACCATGTCAATATGTACATAATTGAAGAACGTTATGTCATGTTAGTGCTGAAAATAATTTATGAAGTCTTTTGGATGCTTGCACAACAATACATGCCACACGACAAAATCAATGAGTTGAGTGATCGATGGCTTTCGAATCACAAATCCATTTCTTTCTTTCCTTTTTCTAGATTTAAATCTTTTTTTTTCTTTTCTTTTTGCATAATTGTTCTTTGTTTGTGACGTTTGGAAACCAAAATCGAGATATCTGAAATCTAAACTCGAAGCTACACGTACTGATTGATAAGTGAATTCTTTATTATTATGTTTTTTTTTTTTTTGCATATTATGTACGGACCATAAAAGACTATGACTTATCTTCAAAGATAGAGTTCATCCACATTCTGATGTTTCTTTTTTGATCTTTTGCAGTCAATATGGCGTTCTCTTTGCAAATTCTGTTTTTGTAACAAATAATATATTTTTGCATTTTTTTTTTAACTCAAAAATTGGTGTAGGTTAAAAGCACCATCTTTTTGTCATGATCGATGACTAGAGATTTTATATTTAACTTTCTTTTATATATAAAAGGCATTTCTATTCATAGCGGGCGATTTACAATGTTAAGTAATATCACATGAAAATGTGTTTAACAAAAATGTAACGAGTAAGTCCATTAACAAACAAAAAACTTAAACACATGAAAGACGACATAACAACTAGCCGTCTAGCCCAAAGGAAGGAATAAACGCGAAGGACACCCGATCAAAGGAAGCATCGAAGAACGTCGAAGACGAAACTACGAAAGCTATCAAATAACATGGTGAAACGGCGGCTGTAGGCCTGTAGCATGTAGGAATCGAATTTCTTATTTCACTACGGTTCTCCTATATTTTTTAGTATATTTTTGCCGACAGAAAAAGATTGTATGGGAAACAAATTGTGAACACAAAAGTTAGATGAAACCAAGTTGAATGGTGGATAGAGTTGACTCGGGATAAGATCAGCTTCGTTAAATATTAGAAAAATCTAACCCACCAAAATAATTGAGGGACAATTTGTTGAATAATTTAAGATGAGTAAAAAATTAACGAGGTAACATGTTAAATGGCATTCACCAATTAACATATAGTATATGAGGTGGACAAAAAGATCACGTAAAACATATTTTATGAAGTATTGACATTCTAGACTTCCTCTTTGTGTGATATCTCCTTCTATATTTGTTTAATTTTATTATTTTAACGATATTAGTTCATTACAAGATTCTCCCTATATTCGACAAGCTCAGTTCCAGTTTATGGCTCACTCATCTTGCTCTGCTCATCTCTGTTTCTTTACCTTTTCCAGTTCAAAGATTTGCTCATTTGCATGAAATTATGTTTTTTTTTTTTTTTAACATCACAAAGATGGATTTCTTGGTTACACAATCAAAATTACAATACAAGAGATTAAGAGAGAAAAAAAAAAAAAGAGCGAAAAAATCAAAACATAAAACTCAATCTTTCATCTGCAATCTTCAGTTACCAGATATATGAAGGTGCTGACCTTGTGCTTGCGAAAACAAATGTGAATGCTTCTTTATTCAAGTCTTTTTTGCAATAATAATGGTATAGTGATAAGTTCCCAGTAGTTGGGGGAGTGTCTCAACTCAGTTCTTGCAACTGCCAGCTTTTTCTTACCTTTTTAAGCCTTTGGCTTGAGCGGCTTCACCACCTCCCAAGTGAAGTCAGGGTCGTCACGTCCGAAATGGCCATAGGCAGCGGTTTTCTGGAACCTGAAGTTACCTCCCCTCTTCAAGTCGAGGTTAATAGCCATCATTCCTGGCCTGAAGTCGAACGCTTCCTTGATCAACACAAGGATATCCTTGTCTGGGATGGTCCCGGTCTTGTAAGTGTCAACAAACACTGAGAGCGGCTCAGGGACACCAATGGCGTATGATACCTGCACGATACAACGGCGTGCGAGTCCAGCTGCTACCACACTCTTTGCAGCCTGCCTCACGATATAGGCACCACTTCTGTCAACCTTAGTTGGGTCCTTTCCTGAGAAGGCACCTCCACCATGAGCACCCCAACCACCATAAGTATCAATGATGATCTTCCTCCCTGTGAGTCCAGCATCACCATGAGGCCCACCAATGACAAAACGACCAGATGGGTTCAAGTGAAAGATGGTGTTATCGTCAAGGTACTTAGCAGGGATAACCGGCTTGATGACATGCTCCTTCAAGTCAGCAGCAATCTCGTCGTTGGTGACAGTTTCATCATGCTGGGTTGAGATAAGAACAGTGTGGACTCTAATCGGAATCATAGCTCCACCATCGTTCTTGTACTCAACTGTGACTTGAGTCTTACCATCAGGCCTCAACCAAGGACAAGTCTTGTTCTTCCTCACTTCAGTAAGCTTAGCACCAAGCTTGGTAGCAAGAACATGAGTCAAAGGCATAAGCTCAGGTGTCTCATCAGTAGCATACCCAAACATATGTCCCTGATCACCAGCTCCAATATCTTCAGGCTTCTTAGTCAAATGACCATGAACTCCCTGAGCAATGTCAGGACTCTGTGACTCAATGTTAACCAAGACATTACATTTGTCAGCATCAAGACCAACATCAGCAGAGATGAAACCAATCTCCCTACAAGTGGATCTAACAATCTTCTCGTAGTCTACTTTGGCAGAGGTAGTGATCTCACCAAACACCATCACCATGTTGGTCTTGGTACATGTCTCACATGCAACTTTGCTCTCAGGGTCTTGCTCTAAGCAAGCATCGAGGATCGCATCAGAAACCTGGTCACAGAGTTTGTCTGGGTGTCCCTCATTGACGGATTCAGATGTGAATAGGAACGTTTCCATTTCTACACAATACACACAACTCATCATCAACAACACAAATCAAAATTGTATAGATCCACCGACACAATTGATTCCACCAAATTCAGATCAGATTTGAACAATTAAGCTAAAATAAACTAAATCAAACAGCTTCGATTCATCAGATCTAACACTACAAAACCATGAATTCCAAATCGAGACCTAGAAATCAAAACTTACAGATCTAGCGAAGGAAAGAGCAAGGAACCAAACCTGATTAAAAACGAAGTAGGTAGAGAGGGAGAGACGTCTCGGATTCAAGATCTGGAGAAAAAATGATAGCGAGAGAGAAGAAGAGAGAAGAGATTTTATATAGAGAGAACGAGTGAGAAAAACTCGGCGGGTGACTCGGGGGAGTTCGACTCGTTCTTCTGTGTTTGGTTTGCCCGCTCTTCTCTCATCGGTTTATATTGTTGGAGATGCTCTGATCACGTGTTTGCTGGTGTACAGTGTTCTGATGTTTTTAAACCGTTGATCTTGAATGAAGGGAGGAATGAACGGTGGGATGTTTGGTAACTTATGTAAATCTCACCAACCCCGTTGTCGTAGGTGTGAGTGTGGTTGGTGAGATATAAGAGTATCCGACCCGGACATCGACATCGGTAAACGTAACCCGAACCGGATCTTTCGGGTTAACACACATGGAACATGCTGGCCAAATCATGGAGTGGTTTAGATATTTTTGTTAGTTTGTTCTTTTATATATTTTTTTTATACTTTTCATATTTTAGGTGTTGGTTGGTGAAATGTTGTTTATTATCTTTTTGTTTAAAAAATTAATTATATGATTTGATCATTTGTAGATCTTGTTTTACTTTTTGAATTTCTAAATTGATTTTCTCAAACGATAAAATCTAAAAGCAAACACAATATATAAGTGAAAACCCCCAAAAATCATCATTATTTTTTATAAATTGCAAGTTTATAACAAAAAAAAGTGTAATATATATAAACAAGACACATAAAAATTCACAGTAATTTGCCTATATATCTTCATTCATTAAAATTACAAGACTTTATACGAATACAAAAGTAAAGAAAAATGGTTGTGTTGTTGTGGTTGCAGCTGAAGAATACAAAAACATATGAGAAGAGGTCAGTAAAAGAATAGTCAGTAACTGAGACCGAGCTGAAGGCCGAAAGCAGCATGGACGAGGAAAAGCGTCATTATCCCACTCCCGAGTATCCCGTGCACGTTCCTCAGTTCAGGTTTGTCCTGCACATTTTTGAAACAACTTGTTTCTTGATCTTGAAAACTACATAAATGATTAAGGTTTTCACATTGCAAAATCCAGCATTGTACTTTAATTACCTTGAACAAAGATGGTAAGATTGTTTGAATAGTCAAGAGACCAAGACCTATGAATCCTGTAACAGCGTGCGGGCTACATTACACAAATCCGCAACCATATCAGTCTCGCGCAATTGAGGTCTTCTTGTTACCATGTTTTGTTTGTTCAAGTTTGGAATCAGTAAATAAGAGTTTACTATGTAACAAAAAAAAGATACCTTTCGAAGATGGGTTTATCAGAGGTAAGAAGGGATGTGATACCACCAGTTGCTCCAAGGGCGAAAAAGAAAAACATTCCTGCTAGAAGCTTTGGGTGCAGGTCTTTTGCCTTTGCCTTCTCTTCCTGACATTTTCAAGAACGCTCTTTAAACAACAATGGTTCTTGTAATATTAAAACCAGATTATTTGGTTAAAAATAGTCTTACAATGTCATCTGAATAACGAATCCGGAAGCCTAAGTATGTTCCATAGCCACCCATAGCAAAAAGAACAACTGCCTGATAGAAAAACAAGTAACATATCCAAACCCATCAAACACACAAGACAAATGTCTAAAGAAACTGGTTCAATCACACATGTTGTTGTGGAATCTTGCATATTAGGGATAACAGTAAAGAAGCATGAATTGGTTATGAAGTAGTATAGGTAATAATACCATGTTCCCTGGATGGCCCCAATGAACAAGCCAGTCAGGTAGATTCAAGGATTGTACAATTTCCACAAAAGGTCCAATAACAGATCTTACAGTTGCAGCTGCCACAAAGACAGATAAAAAGCTCAGCACAACGTTCTTGGACACAAAAGCCAAATTTGATTCATATATAGCATTCACACAACTAATGAACACAAAAATTGCATTACTTCTCACTAATGGTTACTTAAAGCTCCTAAATAATACATTATTAAGATTTTAAAGTTTAATATTATACCTCCAGGGAGAGCAGCAACGAGGAGGAGAGGCAAAGGAGAGACTGATAACATCAATGTCTCTTTAATCTCACTCTCATCACCACGTTTTGCTTCAACCTCTTCATCTACGTTATCAATCGAAGAAGAACACGCCGGAATCAACCGGATATTTCTCCGACGAGAGTTAGAGAGCGCGGGAAACAGAGATGGATTTGAGAATCTGGAGAGACACTGAGTGGAATTGAGTAAACGCGACGACGGAAGTGACGGAGGAGTAGAAGAAATAGGGCTTGTGAGAGCGGAGAATCCTGTAATTGCCGCCATTGAAGGAGAGAGAGAGCTTAGTGTGTCAGTGTGTGTCGGTAAAGTGAAGTGAGGAGCGGAAGTGGTAGGGAAGGAGATGATAGTCTGATGAGAGTTGTAAAGAAAAGGTGAAGAAAGAGACACGACGTTAATCTTAAACGCTGTCGTTTTTTTTGCACTCTTTTCGCGTGGTCTAAACACGCTCCAACCCCACGTGAGTCTCACGTGTCTCGTAGGTGAGCCTTAATTTTTGAAACCTTCTGCGTCGTGTAGAGTCTTGCAACAGTTAGACTCTTCACAAAAACAACATTACACGTAAACTTGGCCACCACTGTATGATACAATGATTCCACTGTAATGTGTTGCAGAATTGTTCATTCTTCTAGATATATATAGTAGGTATGTATCGAATACTAGTATTATAATATAGTTTTACTTATCAATAATTCATAATCGTAAGCAGTTAACGTCGTCTCAAGGAGATTTTTTCAATTACACGTCTACGTTCACAGGATTGGATAGGCACCTATTTGAGTGGGAAATTACGACATATACAATTATTGTATGTTTATATAAAAGACCATCTTTATCAATTATTAGATTTGCGTATTTCATAAAATATTGGTCGATAGATTTCGACCTCTCGGTATAACCCATGAAGTCACTGAAAAATCTTTTTTTCATTCTTTTTTCAGGTAGGGACTCCAATCTCAATAATTACATACGTTAATTATTAAAAAAAAAAATGTAACAATATATAAGAATTTGTTGCAATTCACCAGTTATAAACTTTTATTTTACATAATGTAACAGTTAAATTAAATGATTTCATAAAAGTTGTAATTGTGTCATGGGCGTAATTTTGAAATTTTTGAATCTTACTTCTACATGATAAGATAATATCTTTTTTTTTGCGTCATGATGACACGATATGTTTAAATGAAATTTTTTTTTTTTGGTAAATAATAAACGAAAACATAGCAGTATATATGTACTCTAACATACATACGACAAAAAGTTATACAAATGCCAAAATAAATTAATATACTTTTTACTAGGTGATTTCACATGTAAATGCAAAATTCTGCAATTGTAACAAGGTAGACCTACATCTACGAAACATACATACATTAATCCACAAGTTTCCATTTAATAATCTCACATACATCCGATTTGTGACTGTTTAGCTATATGTGTTTGGTATATGAAGTGTATGCAACCCGGCTACGATAAAGATAATGGATGTGATAGTATTAGAGTTTAGTGTACTGGTCTGAAGACTGTTAAGTGTTATCTATCTTGTATAAAGAAATGAGTGTTACTAAGTTCTACTAGTACTATATACTTTTCATTGGAAACCCACTTAAATATAGTCTTGAAAAGTGCCACACCAACTTACCAACTTAAACTGTTACGCCATAAACATTCAAATTTATTTTGCCATTGTATACATAAATGCTTATGTTAGTACTAGTATTATTATATAGATACACATATTCGTCCCATAAGAATATATGTATGTGTGGTGGCCTCGGGATCAATCACTTTGACAATGTCTTGTGGGAAATGACTTAGTCAAACCTTTCACTTTGGTTTTTTGGAAAATGAGTACACATCACTTTCATCATCCCTTTCTCTAATTTTTGGTTTAATGTCAACTTTTCCTTTTATTTTCTTCATTTTTCTTTTCTCATCACTTACCTTCGAGCTGTCCATGAAACTATTTCCTTTATTTTTTATTGGTAAGTGTACGAAGAAAAATAAAACACCATAAAAATGTTTGACTCTTGCTTCCATGCACCATTTTTTCGTGTTTATTATTTCACACAGTACAGTTTTGTATTGTAGTATACCATACAATTAATATTTCATGTTGGTTCTGACTTTTGGTTGGTTTGATTTGGTTTAATCCAATGAAGACCAAAAAACCCGGTCAAATGGGTCGATAAAACGGTTGTTTGGTCTCTTCAAGAGACAAACATGCACGTTCAATCGCAATAAGACATCCAAGAAAACTTTTAACCATTTGTCCAATTTGTTTTCTTCCTGCAAACCATTTGTCCAAATTCTTAAAATAAAAGAGCATTAAAGCACTTAATTAATTATATTGGTAGTATTTATTAGTTTTTTCTTCACGAAATTGTTTTGTTCTTTTTAATTTCTCCACTATTCATAACTTAGACCAGCTGTTCTTGTTTTGCTTTGGTGACCAAAAACACATCCATATTTTTTATTTACACTATTTTCCCCTCTCTCTCTCTCTCTCCTTTTCTACATACATATTATAATAATGAGGGCAATCCACATGGGAGAAGAGAAAAAAAGCATTATGGAAAGAAAATAAAAATATAGGTTTTCATTGACTTGGGCGTTTCCAATACATAGAGCAATAAATAGATGTCTTTATCTTTGATAATTACAGAACCAGAGAACACTTTTTCTTTCTCATCTTCTCTTTCAAAACACAAAACAAAGATCACTCAACAAAAACACACATAGAGAAAGAGAGAGAAAGAGAGAGATGGGTAGGGCTCCATGTTGTGACAAGGCAAATGTGAAGAGAGGTCCATGGTCTCCTGAAGAAGATGCAAAGCTTAAAGACTACATAGAGAAACAAGGCACTGGTGGAAACTGGATTTCTCTCCCTCACAAAGCTGGTATTTTCACATCTCTCATGATTCTTGGATTTTTTATTTTATTTTGTGTGTTTTCTTGGATTTTTAACCTTTGGTGGGTCTTGGTCAAATTTTTTTCTTTTTCTAAATCATTAATAATATGGTGTTATAAAGGTTTAAGGAGATGTGGGAAGAGTTGCAGACTGAGATGGTTGAACTACTTAAGACCAAACATAAGACATGGAGATTTCACTGAGGAAGAAGACAATATTATCTACAGCCTCTATGCCTCCATCGGAAGCAGGTTATAAGAAAGTCTTAAACTAAATATTTATTTTCCAACATTAATAATCTTGACCTTGATAAAGTATAATCTTAAAGATAGGTGAAGATTACTCTTGTTTAACTCATGGGAAAGAAATAAAGAAAATGGGTATTGAAAAAGAAGAGACTTTGCATGTTTCAAGGAAGCTTCAATCTCAATTGTTTTTTTTCTTTCTCTTAATTAAAAAATAATAGTTTCTTTCATGATTTTATATAGCTTTTACATACCCACCTTTTGTGCAGTATAATTGCCTCCTTTTGTGGGTATATTCTTTAGTTCATAAGTTAGCCCAAAAAGAAAAGAAAAAAAAAAGTGAAGCAAATCCACTTTGAAAAGTATTGAAGATTTACGCTTACAAAATTAATGTATTTAGTTTATTGTGGTTACATAAAGGAGTTAATTATTGAAAATGCAGGTGGTCAGTAATAGCAGCTCACTTACATGGTAGGACTGATAATGACATCAAGAACTATTGGAACACTAAGCTAAAGAAGAAGCTCATTGCCACCATGGCTCCTCCTCCAAATCACCACTTAGCCAGTGCTACACCATCATCACCATCACATTACAATATGATCAATACTCTTCTTCCGTATAACCCATCAATATCAACAAACCAACTTCTCACACCTCATCAGGGTATGATGATGACAATGATGGGCCAACAACAACAACTATTATATCAAGCAGACATGGGCACTTTGGTAAATTCTCCAAACAGAAACAATTTCATAATGAGCCATCAAGAAGACAGCCAGGAGCAAAGTACAAACAAGGGAATAATGTTGTTGAGTGATGTAAGAAGTGGGTCGAGTACAACAAGTACAGTAACAAGAGTGAAGATGGAACATCGTGATCATCATCATCATGAAGAGTTAGAGGATGAGAGATCAATGAGCTCGGCAGTAATTGAAGATTATGGAATGGAGGAGATCAAGCAATTAATAAGTAGTAGCTGTACTAGTAGTAGCAATAGCTTGTGGTTTGATGAAAACAAGACAGAGGATAAGTTCATGTTGTACTATTGATCTCTCTTACCAACTTTGATTCAACCCCCATATTCTCTCTCTTTCTTTCTCAAAACTGAACATGAATTATTAAAACTTGTTCTAAGAGGGGTTTAAACGTGATTAATGAGTTTAACTTAATATTTTTATTGTAAATAAGAACTCTCTTTAGACATAATTTGTTGAATTTACAGCTGTTAAAGTGTTAAGTGAAGTTTTTTATAGTGGTCAAAAGAACATTGTGACTAACAAATCGATTTCTGTCTACAAGCTAACATTTCTATGGCCAATTAGCTTATCCATCATGAAAAACATGTGATACAAAAATCTATCATATCATAAAAATGTCGCATCATTTTCTAATAGTTTCATTTTAACTATTTTGAACTATTTGTTCTTCGGAACATTGGAGTAATTAAGTTAATTTATAGAAAAAAGAACAACATTCATATAGGTTTAAGATATAACAGATTTGGAATAGGTTACCTATGTCAACTCCATATGTGTATAGCTAAATAATCTACCAATATGTTTTAATAATCTATCACCACACCAAAAAAAAAAAAACTCTTATAATTTGCTTTTTAAAAAATAAAGAGTGAGAGTATGCTAACTACTTTGTATTGTTCCCCTCACCCTCATTAAGGAATCTCAAAATCTTATCAATAAACACAAATTAAAACACATGCATACATATACTTTGTATCATACCATTTAAATTCGAAAACTATTCCCACTTGCATTTCTTCAAGGTATTATTTTGTTCTTTCCATGTTCTTAAGTATATCCTCATGTATAAGTTATTAACCAATCGTTGATCAAAAGGATGACCGATTATATATATGTTATAAGTTTATAACCATATCCACCCCAACATCTATTGTTATTATTATTATGGGATTTTAATAATGATATGGATGACAAAAATATATTCCCAAACAACATTATTCTTAAATATTAAAATTCTCGACTTTATAAAGCGCAACTCAATCATTTTCTTCCAGCGAAATTGGTCAATCGTATATGCTGCCTGTAAACCTATCCAAAATGATAAGCAAATTAGTAGAAAGAATTTCAAGATGTTTATTAATGATCTTTCGAATATTTAAGACATCTAGTTGTATGTTTGTGGTTTTCTTCCTTTTTTTTGGTTGCTATTTCTTTTTATATGCAGTGAATATGAAAAAAACTTGTAAAAACTTCAAGTTTGACTATTGCGAATCTGATGTGACAGAAAATAGACATAATTCCAACATTAGAAATGAATATATATATATATATATATAATAAATAATTTATTTGATGGTCGAATTTAAAATAGAAATCCTAACGCATGATTAATTAGCCACAAACGTCTTTTTTGATACTGGTAAGAGAGTCGTACCAAGATTGGGCTCGATATATTTACTGCATATATTCGTACACAGTTTTATAAATTAACTTCTCCGTCAGATTTTGTTTTCTTCTTCGACCGACGAATTAGAAAAAAAAAAAAAAAAGAATCTTCACTATTTAAATAATCACTAACATATATTTTGTACATGCATGATCTCATTCATTATATATTTATATGTAGTTTGAATAGTCTGCATTAAGGGAATGAGGAATTAAAGATGGCGTTATGAATTTGATTATTTGAGTGGAGAGGAACTTGACAAAAGGTACGACATTGCCTCTCTGTAAAAGATGCATATCATTGTGCGATATAAACTAATAATTCATTGAAACACTATTACAGCGATCGACTGATGATAAATATTAGTGACAAGAATTAAAGTTTGATATACAATCACATTATTGCTAATATTTTATTTTTGGAACAAAGGCTATGACTATATTGGCTTCTATTGCTATATATGAAAGTCTTAACATGACACGTTTTGCAAAATCCTTTACAAAGAGATGGCTACGGAAAGCTGAAACTAAAGCACAAGACTATTTCTAGTATTTATTGGAATTGAGATACAAGGAATAAAGTAAATCTTAGTAAAGACAAGAACTAGAGTTTATGCAGTGTTTGAACTTTTGACTTTTTGCACTGACCGGTTTTTTTGTGTTTTTTTTTAGTTTAGAGTGGATATCTAAAGAAGGTAAGGGTTGTGACATTTTAAGAAGAATGTACATAACATCGTCCACAGAGTATGCAAGAGAGTTTATCTCCAGCTAAATGTTGTTAAATATGTTGAGGTCAGGAATGCTATGCATGCTTACACACAAGAATTTTTTACATCTCTTCCCCAATGCTATGCTTACACACAAGACTTTTCACTTCTCTTCCCGAAAGCTTCGCGGGACTACTTTAAGGTCGTTCAATAGGAAATTTAGACGCTTTTAGTAGTAAGAGAGTATCCTATTTTTCTGCATCTCCATGAAAAGAATATATCTTATAATCTCCAAGTTATTAATGAACACATCCAAACCTTTTCAAAATTTATGCATTCCTTGACAGGGCCATATAAGTCAAGCTAGTCCAAATGAAAACCCAATACCCCCATCAAACAGATCTCTAACGAAAATCTTGTTATCTATAGCTAAGCAGAAAAAAACCATAGAGAGATTATTAGATCAAAGTATGTATTAGGGGTATTTATTGCAAATGTAAAGGTTCTGTACAATGAATGATATATAAACACTTGAGGGTTGTGAGTTAGAGCCAATGTTTTGGAGAAATTTTCACAAGAAATGCCATTGCCAGTAGACTTTGTCGACGATTCCACCACCTGTTCTAACCGCAAGGTGAAGCCTTTCTGCAGCCGGAGGAACTCCCCAGAGATATGGAACTGCCACTGTCATTGTTAGTTTCTCTTGTAAACCGCTTGTGCTCTCTTTCTCTGTAGCAACAATCTTTTTAACACAAAGTAGGAGTTAGTTTAGTAAGAATGTTAAAAGGACAAAGAGAGAGAAAGAGAGAGAGTGAATTAACGGTAAACTCAAACCTCTCCACCATGTTCTAAGACAGTGTCTTCAACAACATCACTAAGCATCTCAACAGAACGGCAGAATCCAATGATACATAGTCTTCTTCCCATATCCAGTCCCTGACATTTATACAGTGCACTACATTATCTTTATCTGTCTTTTCCATAGTTTAGCAAACCGAAAAAGTAAGCGTTGCGTACGTTTGTAGCTGCGATGTCAAATAGAGCTCCAAGGCATAGACCTTGAGCAGGATCCATGTAAGCACTTTCTTGAAACTTTTGATATTTCTCTGGTGATTTGGATCTCCCATGTTTCTTCTGTCACAAAGCATATGATTCAATATAGACCAAAAAAGACACATGTAATCAAAATTATGACAGCACAATGGGGATAGTAATTACACCTCCTAAGATAAGAAACCTCGAAATCGGTTCTACATTGTTTACTTATAAGAAATTCCAGACAAGAACACACAAATCTGTTATCCACAGCCACGGAATCAAACAAAGACAAACATATACAATGAAATGCATACATGAGATGATTTGATGATAGCACAGCGGACAAGTAACAAGAAACCTCTTAGGACTTCGGCTAAGACAGAGTGACACAAACAAAAGTGTTAAACATCAAAGATAATGAAATTTGCATACATGAGAGGAAGATTTGATGCGACGAGGAACCATATTGCCACCAATCTGAACTAACCCATCAGAAGTGAAAAGTGTAATCCTTTCTTCAGGAACCCATTCAATTTCTGTAAAAACAAAACAAAACAAATTGCAATACTTTGATTTTTCAGCAATTCTTCCACAGATCACAACTAAGGAATTGCATATGATTTCAAGAAATGTGAAAAAGTCTTCAAAAACTGTTAAATTACATAATTCAAGAATGATCAACAAGCATCATAACATAAAGATTGAGATCAGATCACCCTGATTTGGATTAGATCATATGAGACCCTCCCGCAATTAGATTTACCGTTGTTAGCATCGGACCAAGGGAAGAAGCTGAAAGCATCGTCATCGGAGAAGCTTCCGTAATGCGAAGCCTTAACGGCGAATCGAGAAGGCCGCCGGACGCGGGAAAGAAGAGATGAGAATCGAGCGGGGGAGGGATGATGAGAGTGACGGACAGGAGAGATGGTGATGTGAGAGGAGAAGGTGGAGAAGAGAAGCGTAGTAGAGGTCTCCGCCATGAGAACAGCACAAACACAGACAGAACCACAGAAACAGAGAGACGTGACGTGAGAGGAAGAAGAAGAAGGGGAAAGGAGAAAACAGAGCGAGAGAGTCTCTCTACGCCACATGCTTTTTTAACGCCGATGTTGCCACGTGTCCTCCTCTTGTTTTTAATTATTCTTCTCTTTTCGTGTTTTTTTTTTTGTTTTAAGACCGAACTATAAACAAACGGAACATAATGTATCTGGTTTATGTATGTCGTAATGTAGAACAAAGTGCAACACCAATGTCTTTACATATAACTTTATTATTACCGTTTAAGGAAAACAATACCAATGTATTTAGCATCGTATTTTGGATTAATGCTTAATTTGAAATAACTTTACCATTAAAATTAGTAATATCTATAATTAACTGAAAGAATTACAATAAATTGTGTAATCATCACAATTCTATGTGGGAAAATATATTTTTTAATAGAAACTTATAAAATAATATTTTGTAGAAAATTATATAATCATATTTTAGGAGAAATTGTTGAATTAAGTTTTTCAAAAAAAGAATTGGCAATATTATATATAGTAGGGTGGTGAATATTTGGCAGCAATTGTTGAAAATTTAAATTACTAAATTTTTGTGATAAATGTTATAGTAGGTTTATTTTCATTGTCTATATTAGATTAACATCTAATAAGTTATTATTTTTCATACTTTTCTACAATATTCACCACACAATAAGTTATGAAGTTAAAAAGATTTATCTCTAATTTTCTATTATGTACTCTGATTATCTCACATATTCATGTATCATTTTTAATAATTTGTAAAGATCAATATAATAATATTTAAAGATCAATACAATTTCCATTTATAAAGTCTATTTTGTTTAAAGTCTATAAACTCTATTTTGTTTTGTGATCCAAGAGATAAATATGTAAAGATCAATATAATATGTTTTTTTTTAATTTGAGGTTTTTGAAAACAATAAGAACTTCAATTAAAAAAAATTGGTCTTTGTGATTTAAGAAAAATGAAAAAATTATCCCAAAAAGAAATCATATTTAACTGGAAATAAAATATAGAAAACAATATAATTTAACACCATTTAACTAAATCCTCCAAAGATGAAACCATTAGTATGAAATCTGGCACTATAAATTAAATTGATGAGTGAAAAACAAAAAACAAAACCAAAAAGATAGAAGTTCGTACTAATGGTTTGGGGTTTTAAAAAATATTTGGATTGAAGTTCATAAAATTTTATAAGAAAACTAATTTAGTTTGTCACTTCAAAAGTAATATTTTCAATTTGAAAATTATGTGTGATTGTTGAGTTTATATCAACAAAACAACCAAATCATATGTAAGTTAAAATTTTGAGCCCCTTAGTATTCCTTTTCCTTAAATCAAAACAAATTAAAATATTTCTTTATATTAAATCACAAATTAAAAAACATTTGATCTTGACATTTAACTCACATATTAATAGAAAATTGAAATCATATAAATTATGCATTAACAATATTTCTTCACTCAATTGTATTTAAACAAATAATAAATTAGAATTGTAACTCTCATTTTTTTAAATATAATTTTTAAATCGCTTCTCTTCATATAAATACTCATTCTCTTATTCTCGTATTCTTTCATTCTCTCATTCTTTTCCACTATATCTCATTTTGTTTTTGTGTTTTTTTTGTTATTGTTGTTGTATGGGTTAAAACAAATTTATTCAAATATCATTGTAAACACGTAATTCTAAATTTTAGTTTTAAAGTTTGAATGATATATATATCTTACATTATATATATATATATATATATATAAAAGGTTTCACTCTCTCCTTATTGGTTTATTTAGCATTTAATTTCTAAAAGAATCATATTTATTTTTAATTCAATAAAAATATAATAATGTGTGAAGTGACCTTAGTGCAGTGGTCAAATGTAAGTCCATAATGCACAAGGCACCATCACACCCGGGATCGAGTCCCGCTCCCTACAAATGTAGGGATTAGGCTAATGGGTCGGCCTGTTGTGGCCCAATGGTTGACAAAAAAAAAATATATATATATATTTATAATAATGTACATTAATCTATACTTTAAATCCATACTTTACTACTAAATTGTAACTGAAATTACATAAATTATGAATTGACTATCTTTTCCATTCATTTTCATTCAAACACACTATAAATTATAATTAACTCTTCTATTTAAATAATTTAAGAAATTTAACATTCATCCCTTGAAATCCTATAAATAACTATTCTCACATCATCATCCACCATATCTCACATTCTAAATAATTTCTTTGTTTTGTTTATGTTCTTGCATGGGTTCAAAACTCATGGTAAGAGTGTGATTATATATTTTGTTAGATTTATCTTATATTTTGTTCAATTTTATTTCTTAGTTTTTATGTATTTCTTCCTTCCTTCTTTGTCTTCTTATTATTTTCAATTTTCAATTACATATATAATAAAATTTTAGTGGCTATAAAAAAATTTATCGATGCAGATTCAATCACACTAATTTCGATCAAAGCCCAATGAGGAAATCAAGCTAAAGAAATCATCTTCATTCATGTATATTTATTTTATTTTCTTAAAGTATGAAATATTTTAACAAAATAAACTATTATAATATAATTATTAAATCAAATTTTTTAACTCTCTCTAGCCTCCAAAAAAATTTGTAGTACATTTTTTGGTATACTCATCATTATATTTAATTTTTGTGACCCAAAATATACTTATATAAAGATCATTATGATGTTATTTAATTCAGAATTTTGTAATTTAATGATTTTCTATATAAAAAAAATTTGATATTCTATTTCCAAAATTTTACTACAAAGAGGAAATCATTAGAATTTAACCTAGCAATATAGCTTAAATTAAGGTGAATATAAAAGAGTTTAAAAATTAAATTAATCTTTGGGATTTTTATTGCTTTTCATATAATTTTATATGAAATATATTTAATTGATACTTTAAAAATAATTATGCAATTTAATTATTAATTTTTTTTGGTAAATTTTGAATATCATTGTAAATTTCTATTTTTATCATTAGCAATATTTTTTAAATAGCTGGTATATTTTGATATTGTATGATTTGAATAAATAAAGTGTATTATTGATATTTAGGAAATTTGTTTGTTATATATGTATTTTTAGGAAGAATTTCAAAAATATATTTTTTTCAATAATACTCTTCAGAAATAGCATTCGAAAAAACTTTATTGAAAAAATCTCTCAGAAATTTCTCATAATTTTATGATTATTATAACTTAAAATGAATTAACATACCTAATATAACAACCCGCGCATATGCGCGGGATATTACCTAGTGTTAATTAAATGTAACCCGAACCCGGTTTAGATTTTGGGTAAATGTAGATCTTAGCATATCGTATAATATTTGGAATAGATTGGGGGAGATTATGTAGCTGATATTCCAGGATTGATTTGATATTCCGAGATTATGTAAAATAACTCTACTTACTAACAAAAAAAATCTCTTTTGTTTTATAAAAAAACTTTGAATACAAGTTTTTAACAATAAATTTTTAAGTTTAAACTTTATTAAAACTAAATAGGATGAAGATGAAGTTGATCCTATGTAAATACACTATGAGTTTTGCATTGCTTGCAACGAATATACAGTTCGTCACAAAAGACTGCACGAAGGATGCTCAGGATCCAACCAAGACTAAATTTTGGTAAGTCAAATTTTTACTATGGCTTTCATTTTTCGCTTGAAATCATTTCTCATGTTATGATACTATGAATTATTTTTTGTGTTCTAGGTTCAAGTTTGCTTGGTCTTCCAGATGTGATATATGTAAAACTTTCTTTGATGGTGTCAAAGCCAAGTTTAAGATTTGAAATTTGTGTAGCAATTTTATTCTCTTAAACCTTTTTATGTCAACTTTGGGCTAGTTTGCTTATTTTCATGTTTGCTATCTTTGTTTACGAGACTTAACGCTTAGAAGCTTTTTTTTTTTTTGTTTGATTGTTGACGAGACTAACGCTAAGTCACTACCTTACTACCGTATCAAAACCACAAATCATTTTGTAAAGCCAACAAGATTCGACTAGCTTGAAAGAAATATCATCATCACCAAAATACACGTTTGTTTATATTTCAACTCTGATACGAGAACATCTCCATAACGACGATAAACCAATTTCAAAATTAATGTACAACGAATTTTTTTTAACAAATTCAATCAAACTCCGTCTCCCTCTTGTCTTGTAGATTGTGAACATTTGATCGTAGCCTCGAGAATATGGAAGACAAAAAAGATTCCTTATTCTTGGTTGTGGTTTGTATTCAAAGCAAAGGAAATCGAGAAGCTGTGTACTATTTTGACAATCTCAACTTGATAAGCTACAGATCAGATGCCAGAAATGTCTTGTAATAGGCATAAACAAAACAAAATAAATCTTTCACCCGCGCACAAGAAGTCAGATCAAGTAGCCAAACTCTTTACATGTTATAATCTTTGTAACTAAAGCCTTTCAATTTTCTTTGGTTTAGCGTGTCCATCTTATGAAAAAATACAATATGACAAGTGTTGCCATCATACCAGTGTATTTGATCCAAGTATCAACACGATTTCGCCTCTCAATGAGCCTCAGTACCGAGCTGGAGAGCCCTACGGTGTTCAGAACATCCAAAGCTTTACGTTGTGCCCTCTGTGACAGATCCAAAAACCCAATGTGAGAAAATCTTAATGGCATCAAAAATCATGTTTGTGTGGCATATAACACAGATTACGATTCGGTTAAGGTTACCTTCAAACGATCCTTTTGTTCAGCATATTTGGAGAGGATAGCAACTCCACTAGAAAACGATTCTTCAAGCATTCTCTTTGAATTCTTAACAGAGTTCATAGCTTGAGCTTCCTCATCAAATCTTTGCATAATGTGAGCTCCTTCTCCGCTCGCTCTGCCTAACAAATCCGCTCTCTCTTTAGCTTCCAACATCTTTCTCTGATTCCTCAACATGTATTTCTCCAGACTCTGGTTCAAATACTCAGCCTCTTCTCCAACTTGTTCAGTCTTTCTGCAACAAACCCCCCCCCCCCCAAAACTTACTTCTGATTTCAACACAAGAGCTTAAACTAAATTACCCTAACGTTCGAGAAGCACTATTTATGAGATTCAGAAACCAAAAGAAACCGAGAAACACCTAATATGCTTTGTGATTTCAACACAGAGTAAACAAGAACTTGGACTAAATCACCCTAACGTTTGAGAAGT
Organism: Camelina sativa; assembly: GCF_030686135.1. Classification (NCBI taxonomy): domain Eukaryota; kingdom Viridiplantae; phylum Streptophyta; class Magnoliopsida; order Brassicales; family Brassicaceae; genus Camelina; species Camelina sativa. Next base: position 6,203,975 of record NC_141884.1, on the reverse strand, counting down.
ACTACTTATGAGATTCAGAAACCAGTAGAAATCAAGAAACACCTAATATGCTTTGTGATTTCAACACAGAGTAAACAAGAACTTGGACTAAATCACCCTAACGTTTGAGAAGTACTACTTATGAGATTCAGAAACCAGTAGAAATCAAGAACACCCTAATATGCTTTGAGATTTCAACACAGAGTATACACAAGAACGTAGACTAAAACTACTCTTATGCATTCAGAGATTTGAAATGATCAATTGCAGATGAATTTAGAATATGAGAGGGATGAAACAAGAACCTTCTCCAAAGATCACGCTGACATTTAACATGGATAGAGCGCCAGAGAGCATCCATAATGGAGCAGAGAGATCGGACCTCGAACCTCTCCAACCTCTCGATTCCGTCGCGAGCCTTGAGCAGAATCCTTTTCGCACTAATATATACCTCCTCCGACGCTACCAGATGCCATTGTACACAAACTCAGATCAATCAGGACCTTCTCCGTACCTGAATCAGAGATTTATTCGTAGAAGTTGAGTAAATATATCAAACAATTGTGGAGAAGAAACAAAGAAATAAGATAGAAACATCGATATCGGTTCTACATTGTTTACTTATAAGAAATTCCAGACAAGAACACACACATGACACAAATCATATGCAATGAAATGCATACATGAGATGATTTGATGATAGCACAACGGCGGGCAAGTAACAAGACACCTCTTAGGCTAAGACAGAGTGACACAATCTCAATCTATATTACATTTGAAACCTAACTAGTTTTGAACTTGTAAGAAGTTCCAAGCAAGAACAGAAACCTGACTAGGTTTGAACTTGTAAGAAGTTCCAAGCAAGAACAGAAACAAAAGTGTTAATCAAAAGATAAATGAAATTTGCATACATGAGATGAAGATTTGATGCGACGAGGAACCATGTTGCCTCCAATCTGAACTAACCCATCAGAAGTGAAAAGTGTAATCCTTTCTTCAGGAACCCATTCAATTTCTGTAAAAACAAAACAAAACAAAACAAATTGCCACAGATCACAACTCAGGAAATTGCATATGATTTCAAGAAAATGTGAATAAAGACTTGAAAAACTGTTAAATTACACAATTCAAGAATGATCAACAAGCATCATAACATAAAGATTGAGATCAGATCACCCTGATTTTGATTAGATTATATGAGAGACCCTAATTTATAATCTAACAATAAGAGTGACCGTAATTAGATTACCGTTGTTTGCATCGGACCATGGAAAGAAGCTGAAAGCATCGTCATCGGAGAAGCTACCGTAATGCGAAGCCTTAACGGCGAATCGAGAAGGCTTCCGAACGCGGGAAAGAAGAAGAGATGAGAATCGAGCGGGTGAAGGAGGATGATGAGAGTGACTAACATGAGAGATGGTGAGGTGAGAGGAGAAGGTGGAGAAGAGAAGCGTAGTAGAGGTCTCCGCCATGAGAGCAGCACAAACACAGACAGAACCACAGAAAACAGAGAGAAGTGACGTGAGAGGACGTCAGGGCGGTGGAGGAAGAAGAAAGGGGAAAGGAGAAAACAGAGCGAGAGAGTCTCTCTACGCCACATGCTTTTTTAACGCCGATGTTGCCACGTGTCCTCCTCTTGTTTATTTTTCCCGAAAAATTTATTTTTTCCCACCAAAATCGAAAAATTTTCCCGCCAAATAAACGCTTTTAAAAGTTAAAAGCGTTTACAAGGTTTTTAAAAGGTTTTTAAACACATTGTAAACGCTTTTAAAAACCTTGTAAATGCTTTTAAAAAGCTTGTAAATTCTTTAAAAGGTTTTTAAACACCTTGTAAACGCTTTTAAAAACTTTTTAAAAGCATTTAAAAGATGTTTAAAAACCTTTTAAAAATTTTATAAAAACTTTTACAAGGTTTTTAAAAACATTGTAAAAGAGTTTAGAAGGTGTTTAAAAACCTTTTAAAAATCTTTTAAAAATCTTTTTAAAAACCATTTGAAAACCTTTTAAAAACCTTTTAAAAACCTTTTAAAACCTTTTAAAAACCTTTTAAAAATCTTGTAAAAACGTTTACAAGTTGTTTAAAAAACCTTTTAAAACTCTTTAAAAAATCTTTTAAAACTCTTTAAAAAATCTTGTAAAAGCCTTTACAAGGTGTTTATAAGACTTTTATAAGGTATAAACCTTATAAAACCTTTTAAAAACCTTGTAAATTTTTTTTGGCGGGAAAATTTTTTTTTCGAAATTTTTTATCAAAAGTTTTTTGACAAAAAAATTTTTGGCGGGAAAATTTTTTTGAAAAATTTTTGGCGGGAAAATATGTCAGAAATTTTTTGGCGGGAAAATTTTGTTTTTCTTTTTATTGAATAAAATAATTTTCATCTAAGGGTAAAATGGTCATTAAAAATTAAAAGAGGGCATAAATAAAAATGGGCAGAAAAAAGGGTATTTTTGAAAAGGGGTATGTCAAAAGGGGCATTTTTAACAAATTCTCTATATTTTAATAGAAAATGATAAAATAATATTTTTAGATAATTATCTTATCATATTTTAGGAGATAATTGTTGAATTAAGTTCTTGAAAAAAAGTTGGCAATATTATTGATAGTGGTGTGAATATTTGACAATAATGATTGTTGAAAATTTAAATTACTAGATTTTTGTGATAAATGTCATTTAATAAATTTTATATGTATATATGAGTTTGGTGCTTCTCATAATGAGCTTGGTGCTCTTGCGAATGAGCTTGGAGCTCTTGCGAATGCTCTTGCGAATGAGCTTAGTGCTCTTACGAATGAGCTTGATGCCCTTGAGAATGATGACTCACATTCCAATCATAACTGATATTCCGCAGGATTGATTTGATATTTCGATTTGCGGGATTGATTTGAATGAAGAGACTATTTGTGATGACTTGAACAGAGCTACATTCATCATCAATGCATGTGTGCCTAAGCGTGACGATGAAGATGATATTGATTTCATTTAAAATATCTTGACAGAAATGAAAGAATATGTTTGGATAGTGAGAAATTTATAAATGTATTGAGAGAGATGCTAAAATATATAAAGAACTGAGTAAAGAGTATTAAAACCTTTATGAAACAACATTTTTTCTTTTTTTGAGACCGTAATTAGTAAAATGGTTAAATAAACTGAACTGGAACATAGATGGTACAAATGGTTACACAAATTAATAGGTTGAAGAAGTTGAAAAATACTATTCAATTAATTTCACTATTTAAGTTGAAAAGATTGAAAAATTATTCAATTTATTTAACTTAAAAAGTTGAAGAAATTAATAAGTTATAAAGAAACAATATTCAACTTTTTCATCCACATCTTTAAAGATGAATGGATTGATACTCAACCCAATTTTGATGTCTTTCATTGATGATCAGGTTCGAAGATGTTAACATTTGAGATTCAATTTCACAAATCTTAGCAAATCAATTTAGCAAATCAATTTCCTAAATCCGACTTTTTTTTTGGTTCTCTTTTCTTTGAGACCATAATTTTTTTTTTTTTTTTCACAAGAGAAATATATTGTATTAAACAAATCAAGGCATACATGGGCTAAAAGGGCTAAAAGAAAGCCCTTCCAAAGTGCAAGATTACAGAAAAGGTTCAGGCCCAAATAGGCCGAAGAGGTTTCCCGCATAAGAAGAAATTAGATTTTGTCTCGATCTCAAACCACGTGTCAACGATCGGAGAAAAACAATAAACGTGTCAGATAAGTAGTCTAAAACGAACCGACTTCCTTCTTAGCCCTCCGAGCACCGATTCCGGTGAAAGAACCACCGTTGATAATACTACCAAACAAAGATTCTTAGAAAACCTAATTCGATGATGAACTACATAGTTCCCGATCTAGTTGAAGAAATCTTGCTTCGACTGCCACTTCAATCCGTCCTCAAATTCAAAGCTGTCTCAAAACAATGGAAATCAATACTGGAGTCGAGGATGTATGCTGAGAGGCGTATCAATGTTGGAAAAAACAACCGCCGGAAAATCCTAGCGGCCGGAGACCACCGGAGCAAGTGGCGGTTCCAAGGGGACACAGAGATTGAGATGTTCTATTTACACTTCGATGACGTCGCCACACGACCCTCGCTCACATGTGACGGTTTGATTTGCATCCCCGTACCTGGTTGGGTCAACGTTTTTAACCCTTCCACCGGACAACTCCTTAGATTCCCTTCCGGCCCAGATCCAGTCAGACCCCGCCCCTCTTTTTGCCCAGGCCCAGAGTTTTGGTGGATTAATTTCCCTGGAGATTGGGCGATGGGATTCGGTCGAGACAAAGTTAGTGGGAGCTATAAAGTAGTGAGGATGTTCTTCTACACTAACCAATTCGATATTCTCGATGTTAACATTGGGGAATGGCGGAAACTGCGCAGGCCACCTCCTTTCGCTGTTGAATCAAAGAGGAAGTCGGCCTGTGTTAATGGATCTATATATTGGTTACAAGTAAGTGGTCAAATGTTCGCCGTATTAGGTTTGGATCTTCACACTGAAGAGTTTCGTAAGATCCCACCTCCACGTTTAGGAAGCTGGTCAGACCAGCTTGTCAACCTTGATGACCGTCTAGCCTTTGTCAAAACCCGTCTAAAACCTTATCCTTATAGGAGAATTGAGATATGTATTCTTGATGCACAAGAAAAAACATGGACTAAGACCTACAACATCTTTTTACGCTCTACAGATCTTTTTCCTCAAAAGCCGCAAGCCTTGTGGTTCAGGGCGTTGACCCATTCTTCTAACCAAGGACATCTTTTCTTCCATGACAATTGCAAGAGGTTATTCAAATATTGTCCTGAGACAGATGAAGTACGGCTCATCCAGAGAGGCATCTCTGTTCTATCTCCTTTCGTTGAAAATTTGCTCTTATTTCGACGACGACCGGAAGCAACCACATCCGAAAGTACATCCGAATACCAACCTAAACCTAGTGTTCACGTGCCAAGCTCTTCCGTATTCAATACTTTTAAGATCCCAAATATGTTTGTTACCACTGCTCTTGTGTCTCTTGTGATTTTTCGCTACTTTTGTGTTTCATCTAGATCTGGTTGATATTATGACTATTTATCTTTTAGAACACTTGTTTTCCTCTTTCTATTAACATTTCAATTGATGCACCTAGATTGTTTATAATAACCGTAGTACAGTGTTCAGTGTTGGCTACTTGTGTAGTTGTAAGTCTCTACCTTACTATACCGTATCAAAACCATAAATCATTTTGTAAAGCCAACAAGATTCGAATCGCTGGAAAGAAATATCATCATCACCAAAATACACGTTTGTTTATATTTCAACTCTGAACATCTCCATAACGACGATATATCAATTTTAAAATTAATGTACAACGAATTTTTTTAACAAAATCAATCAAACTCCGTCTCCCTCTTGTCTTGTAGATTGTGAACATTTGATCGTAGCCTCGAGAATATGGAAGACAAAAAAAAGATTCCTTATACTTGGTTGTTGTTTGTATTCAAAGCAAAGGAAAATCGAGAAGCTGTGTACTATTTTGACAATCTCAACTTGATGAGCTATAGATGAGATGCCAGAAATGTCTTGTAATAGGCATAAACAAAACAAAATAAATCTTTCACCCGCGCACAAGAAGCCAGATCAACAAGCATAATTCAAGAATGATCTTGAATATGATTTCAAGAAAATGTGAATAAAGACTTCAAAAACTGTTAAATTACATAATTCAAGAATGATAAACAAGCATCATAACATAAAGATTGAGATCAGATCACCCTGATTTTGATTAGATCATATGAGAGAGTCTAATCTAAATCCAACAATAAGAGTGAGTGAGATGAGACCCTCCCGTAATTAGATTTACCGTTATTAGCATCGGACCAAGGGAAGAAGCTAAAAGCATCGTCATCGGAGAAGCTACCGTAATGCGAAGCCTTAACGCCGAATCGAGAAGGCCGCCGAACGCGGGAAAGAAGAGATGAGAATCGAGCGGGGGAGGGATGATGATGAGAGTGACGAACAGGAGAGATGGTGAGGTGAGAGGAGAAGGTGGAGAAGAGAAGCGTAGTAGAGGTCTCCGCCATGAGAGCAGCACAAACACAGACAGAAGCCAGAGAACCACAGAAACAGAGAGACGTGACGTGAGAGGGCGGTCAGGGCGGTGGATGAAGAAGAAGAAGAAGGGGAAAGGAGAAAACAGAGCGAGACTCTCTACGCCACATGCTTTTTTAACGCCGATGTTGCCACGTGTCCCCCCTCTTGTTTTTAAATTTTCTTCTCTTTTCGTGTGTTTTTTTTTTTTTTGGTTTTAAGACCGAACTTTTTTTTTCGTCGAAATTGAATTATATTGATGAGAACTTTGGTAGTCCAAATACAATTGTTTGTAAAGCCAAATTGGCGGGTTAAAACAATCAGAATAAAAAATTACATGTTTGATAACCAAACTTTGCTAACAGATGAGCTACAATATTCCCCCCTCTTTTTGTAAAGCTAAAAGCAATATTTGAAAAATATGATGCCCATAATCAGGGGCGGATCTAGAGCATTAGTGGGTGGGGCACGTGCCCCATACTCCATTTATAAAATTTATTATGTGTATGCTAATTACAGTTTTTTCCCTGGTTGAGTTGGTACTGTGTGCCTCTAGTAAAATTATCTGGTGGAGAGTTCGACTCACTTTTTTTGGTTTTTCTCTTTCTTCATTGTTTAATAAAATGGAGAAATCACCATCTTTCATGGCCATATTTCTTTCCTTTACTGTTGAATTTCTATATATGTATACTAATATTTATGATATTAATTGGTTGTTATAATATGCAATCAAATATATTTTAATTTTGGAAATTATATATAGAAAGAAATATAGAGGTTTTTTTTTACTTGGAAATGATTATTTATACGCAAAACAATTGCATATCTTTACTTCGAAATGCTAAATATAGAAATTCCACTTCTAATATACAATTAAATATATTTTATAGCTAATTAAAAATAAAATTTAAATATACTAAAGGTTGAAGTTATGTTTTATTAAATGTTTTATTATGTAAATTAATATTATTAATAGTAAGTAATTTGTGCCCCATACAATTTCTTTGTCTGGATCCGCCCCTGCCCATAATCGAATATCTTGGATTATACCATCTAAAAATATGTCTGTGTATTCATAGTTGATGATCTTATATAAAATCTGACAATCTCCTTCAAAACAGACAGAAGTAAAACCTCTAATCCAAGTTTGTTGCAGAGCCATTAACAGGGCCTTTGCTTCAGCTTCAATTGAAGTTCTTGTCGCACCAAGTCTTGTAGAGCCCCATCCTTGTGATATACCATCTGTATTACGTATGATCCATCCTCCCATGGTTTGATTAGTAAGGTGATCAAATCCTGCATCATAGTTACACTTAACAAGTGAATCATCGGGGGTTTAGGGTTTTAAGACCGAACTATAAACAAACGAAACATAATATATCTGGTTTATTATGTCTGTCGTAATGTAGAACAGAGTGCAACGCCAATGTCTTTACACTAGATTAGGACCCGCGGTGTACCGTGGAACAAATTATTTATAATTAAAAAATTTAAATTATAAGTTGTATTGTTGGTTAAATAATTATATAATAATTGCTAATTTTATAGTTTAAACCATATAATACGGTAATATGTTTTTTACATAATATTTATTTAATCAATTTAATTAGATATATATATTCTCTGATACCAACAGTGTTAACAAAATAATGAAATGATGTTTTACCCGTGTAACACCGAATTAATGATAGTTTCAAATATATAAATATCAACAAAACCCGTCCCGCTATATAACCCTTCCCGAGATATTTTAACTCGCACTATATCATCTTCATTTTTAATATTTATTGTTTTGTATTATAAATATTAGATTGAGTTGATATGTTATTTATTAAGATTGTAACCATTTACATTTTATAAGATTGGCTCTTCTTATAAAGTTTAAATATTTATAGTACTTAGAATTCTTAAAACGGTTGAATATTTCTCATATTTGAAGTTTTGTAAAAGTTTAAATATATTATTAATATTTTAAAAGTCTTCTAATTTTTTTAAAAGTTGAAATATTTATAATATTTAAATTTCTTATAAAGTTTAAATATTTATAATATGTGAAACTTCATAATCTTTTATATATTATTAATATATTATAAAGTTTAACTTTCTAAAAATATAATTATTTATAATATTTAAACGTTTTATAAAATGTAAATATTTAGAATATTTTAATTTTAAAAGTTTTAAATATTTATAATATTTAACTTTTTCAAAATATTTAAAATAAAAAACCAAAATAAACCAAATAAAAGTTTTTTTTTAAGTTTGACTATCTGCTAAATTAAGTTTTCTACTCATTTGTATTCTGAATCATTTTGGTCTCTTTTATAGTATGACACTGAACTATTGACCAATTTTTTAGGCGATATGGGATATTGTACACTGAACTATGGATTCCATTGAGTAATATATGTCCGTTTAAAAAAAATATTACATCATATCCAAGAAAAAATCACAATTTTTATTAACTAATTGTATTATAGAATAATTCAAGATAATTTAAATAAAAATTCAAATAAAAATGAAAGAAAATCATATATTTATGTTTAAATGAGGTAGACAGATTTCTTTATTTAAAAAAAAAATTTCTACAATTAATTTTGAAATTTTTGGTAACTAATATTAAAATCAATGCATTAAATGCAAAAACTTTCCAAAAAGTATTTTTGAGCAAAAATTGCTGCAAAAATACTAGTATAGATATAACTTTATTATTACCGTTTAAGGAAAACAATACCAATGTATTTAGCATCGTATTTTGGATTAATGGTTAATTTGAAATAACTTTACCATCAAAATTAGTAATATCTAATAAATGAAAGAATTACCATAAATCGTGTAATCACAATTCTATGTGGGAAAATATATTTTTTATTAACAACTTATAAATTTTCTAATTAGAAAATTAGAAAATTAATGTTTTAGGAGATAATGGTTGAATTAAGTTTTTTTTAAAAAAATTGGCAATATTATTGATAGTGGTGAATATTTGGCAACAATTTTGGTGATTGTTGAAAATTTAAATTACTAGATTTTGGTGATAAATGTTAATTAATATATATATGTAATTAGTTTTTTCAAAGAAAAAATATATGTAAATAACTCTACGCACTAACTAAAAAATTCTATTTTGTTTTATAGAAAAGCTTTGAGTACAATTTTTTTACAATTATTTTTTTTATTAAATTTACATAGGATGAAAATGAAAATGAAGATATAGATGAAAATGAAGTTGATCATGTGGAAATACACTATGAGTTTTGCCTTGCTTGCAATCAAGATACACAATTTGTTACAACCGACTGCACAAAGGATGCTCTTCTTTAGCTGTCGTCACTGCGTGGAGAATACATCAGATTGTTGCTGTCTGACTACACAACAAAATCTCATCCTCTACGAAGAGGTATTTACTGATTTTTTTTGTTGTTTTTTAATCTCTCCCTATAGTTAGTTTTTTGTCAGAATAATGTTAATTTCTTTTACAGGTTTGAACTTCCTTGCGATAAACAAACTGCTCATTAGAATTATGATTTTATTCTCTTGAACCTTTTTTATGTCAACTTTGGGCTAGTTTGCTTATTTTCATGTCTGCTATCTTTGGTTACGAGAGTTAACGCTTAGAAGCTTTTTTTTGTTTGATTGTTGACGAGACTAACGCTAAGTCACTACCTTACTACCGTATTAAAACCACAAATCATTTTGTAAAGCCAACAAGATTCGACTCTAGCTTTATATTTCAACTCTGATACGAGAACATCTCTATAACGACGATATATCAATTTCAGTATTAATGTACAACGAATTTCTTTAACAAATTCAATCAAGCTCCGTCTCCCTCTTGTCTTGTAGATTGTGAACATTTGATCGTAGCCTCGAGAAAATGGAAGACAAAAAAGATTCCTTATACTTGGTTGTTGTTTGTATTCAAAGCAAAGGAAATCGAGAAGCTGTGTACTATTTTGACAATCTCAACTTGATAAGCTATACAGATCAGATGCCAGAAATGTCTTGTAATAGGCATAAGCAAAACAAAATATCTTTTAGCCGCGCACAAGAAGTCAGATCAAGTAGCCAAAACTCTTTACATATTATAATCTTTGTAACTAAAGCCTTTCAATTTTCTTTGGTTTAGCGTGTCCATCTTATGAAAAAATACAATATGACAAGTGTTGCGATCATACCAGCGTACTTGATCCAAGTATCAACACGATTGCGCCTCTCAATGAGCCTCAGTACCGAGTTGGAAAGCCCTACGGTGTTCAGAACATCCAAAGCTTTACGCTGTGCCCTCTGACACATCCAAAAACCCAATGTGAGAAAACCTTTAATGGCATCAATATCATGTTTGTGTGGCATATAACACAGATTACGATTCGGTTAAGGTTACCTTCAAACGATCTCTTTGTTCAGCATATTTGGAGAGGATAGCAACTCCACTTGAAAACGATTCTTCAAGCATCCTCTTTGAATTCTTAACAGAGTTCATAGCTTGAGCTTCCTCATCAAATATTTGCATAATGTGAGCTCCTTCTCCGCTCGCTCTCCCTAACAAATCCGCTCTCTCTTTAGCTTCCAACATCTTTCTCTGATTCCTCAACATGTATTTTTCCAGACTCTGGTTTAAATACTCAGCCTCTTCTCCAACTTGTTCAGTCTTTCTGCAACAAAACCCCCCAAATTAACTTCTGATTTCAACACAAGAGCTAAACTACTTATGAGATTCAGAAACCAGTAGAAATCGAGAAGCACCTAATATGCTTTGTGATTTCAACACAGAGTATACACAAGAACTTGGACTAAATCACCCTAACGTTTGAGAAGCACTAGTTATGAGATTCAGAAACCAGTAGAAATCAAGAAACACCTAATATGCTTTGTGATTTCAACATACAGTACACAAGAACTTGGACTAAATCACCCTAACGTTTGAGAAGTACTACTTATGAGGTTCAGAAACCAGTAGAAATCAAGAACCACCTAATATGCTTTGTGAATTCAACACAGAGTATACACAATAACTTAGTCTAAAACTACTCTTACGCATTCAGAGATTTGCAATGATCACTTGCACATGAATTTAGAACATGAGAGGGATGAAACAAGAACCTTCTCCAGAGATCACGTTGAGATTTAACATGGATTGAGCGCCAGAGAGCATCCATGTTGGAGCAAAGAGATCGGACCTCAGTAATGTCTCGTTTAACGGAGGAAGCCAAATCGGGAGAATCCATAGAAGATGACTCGAACCTCTCCAACCTCTCGATTCCGTCGCGAGCCTTGAGCAGAATCCTTTTCGCACTACTATATACCTCCGACAAGGATCCGCCTCCTCCGACGCTACCAGACGCCATTGTACACAACTCAGATCAATCTGGACCACCTTCTCCGTACCTGAATCAGAGATTTATTCGTAGAAATTGAGTAATATAAACAAACAATTGTGTAGAAGAAAACAAAAAAATCGGATCGAAAACTCAAAAATCACCTTAGGAAGGAGAAAGAAGACGATAAGCTTGTGGTACGCCGTCTCGGAAATTGCCGCCGGAGTAAATCGCAATCGGAGATGTTACGAGGCGATCGAGATTTTTAATCGGAGGGTAAGGAGATAACAAAAAAATAATAAAAGCGCTATGTTAGGCCCATATCCAATATTTAATGGGCCTAGTTTGTTTTTTGTTACGCTCAACTTAACTTACAAACCCATCATTAGTGATCGATTAGCATTATTAACATAGACAATAATCTCATATAACACAATAAACGTTTGGAAAAGTTTACGTGTAAATGATGTGGAATCCACACTACTATTTTATTTGTAAAATTTTTCGTTTTATCTTTAATATATATATGTTCCATTTTTTCGCATATCTACTTAGTGGAAGTTAAAGAATCATATGAATTTGTGTACCAATAAGGGGACAAATGATTATTCACTATTCTATAAGTTCAAGAATATGTTTGATAGACTAAGCTTTCGTGCATCATGCCGGTAATGGTATTAATATATTAGAACCTACTATTTAGATATATTTCTTAAGTTACCTTCTTATTAGTGTGATCATGTAAATGTCATTATCATTTGACGAAAAAAAGAGACCCCTAGGTAGATAGATATATTACCAACTCCTCTTGGTGGGAAATAACAAATCCACACTTGTTTAGTACAACAAACTCTTTGTAATAGCAACATTTTCAAAGTGCCGTGTTGAAACTACCACCCCCAAAAAGGCCAATAATATAGTGTTTCTGAATGTATCATTGTGGACATGATATACATGTACGTACCATCACTTATATGATCTTCTTCCGATCTCTTCTCTAGTGTTGTTCTTTTGTACACTTATTTTACGTGAAATATAAGATGTAAACTTTGAAGTTTCAAAGATATATATATATATATATATATATATATATTCACGTAATCACGTGTACACTCGTTTACATAAAAGATAAGTGATACACTTTAGAAATTTCAATGATTCTTTTTTATGTGAAATTACAATTGTCGCTAGTTAGGTACAAGGTTGTTTCACAAGAATAGTAAGATTGGGAATTTTGTGGTCCAAGATGTTTCATGTTATTGAGTGGACTTCCTCGTAAATCATTTTTTGCACTTTTTTTTCTTCTTATTTGATTTTTAGTTTAAAACGAAATTATCTCGAAAATTCACATGCACTTAAATGTTTACTATGATTGATATACGTTAGAAACGAAACTAAATTTTCAAAGTATATTAGAAAAAAACGATATCGTTATAGGTTAAACTAATGTTGAGTAATTGATATATATAACTAGTCTAAGCATCATGTTCTCTCCAATCTTCTTATTTAGGCCAAATAACAGTTAGATTTTGGATAAAAATATTTGATTATTCTGTGACTAGCCTCAAATTTATGTTTTTTGTTTTTATTTTGTTATACCACAAAAATGTGGGGTTTGAAATGAATAAAGTAAAAAGGTTATCTTTTATTAAGATACATACTTAAAACGAAAAACCTAAGTTGTAAGTTGTCTTTGATTTTATGTTCATTGTATCTTTCCTATGACTTATATCTATCACAAAAACGCCGCAGTCCCACCACATTTCACAATCACAAAAGTCATATTCACATGCATGTGCGGATCGATATTTCACATCCAGTCAATTATAAAGTTCTCACAAACCCTGCAGGTAGAACAATATATATTCTTCAAAATTAGCTGAGCACATTACTTGTTAATTACACTTTGTTTTTATCTATTATATACAATCTAACTTCGAGCTAGTGCAACATATACAAGTGAAAAATCATGTCACGAAAGGATGAGCTGAAATATATCTTTTGAAAGGACACATAAGTGAAAGTAGATAACTCTGTAATGTTTCTGAAAATTTCGTTATATATAATTGAAATGCTATTTAAAACAATTAATACTAAATATGAATGTATGAGTCATAAACTATAAACAAGCATGTAGGTAAAACTTTTAATCAAAATGTTCTAGGTAACTGATTTTTTCTTTTCTGTTGTACTGAAAATAAAATAAAAATCGTCATTGGATAAGTTCGACCAATCAATCAGTAAAGGAAACAGATTCAGATATGGACATATACTTATGTCTTCACCGAAAACAATAAGGTCGTTTCATACACTTTCTAGGCACTTGCTAGTTGCTAGATGTCACGGAGACGTGAATGAGATGGACCCTTGAATGAAACTCTAGCTACTACCATAATTCATTTTTCTTTTCTTTTAGGTTCAATAATAATTTTAGAGTTAAAAAGTACTAAAATTATAGAACAGAAAAGAAGTTGAAAAATAGTATGGAATAGGATTAGTGCACAATTGCACATGTTCTCCATTTGCCAAAGGACCAAACCTTTGTTTCTCTATCTCATCGTATTCATTTCATCGGATCAAAATTTTCATTGCTTATGGGTTGACATTTGTAGGTTACATATCTTTATACTGATTATCTTGTAAGCGAATTTTGACGTTTCATATGATAATTACTGGTGACTTAGAAGGAGCTAATCACTAATCAACTTTCTAAAATATGGGAGGATTTAACCTACAATTACGAACCACCTGTATCATTAGCAAAAATAATGAAAGGTTTTGAATGATTAGTAGCATTGAGTAACTTTCTTATTAAAACTTTGCTACCTCCATATATATAACAGTGTTGGAAATAAAAGATAGATTTGTATTATTTGGCTGAGTGGCGCCTAAATAAGTGGATAACAATATAACATCAGGCCATCAGCAAACAAACAAAAAATGCCATCTCATGACCGTACAGCCATACAATTAGGGATTAAACATGCGAAGGGAAAGCTTTCACAAAAAGAAAAAGATCTAATCATTGATTGGAAAGAAAATTCAGTAAATAAATTCAAAAAAACGTAGGTTTTATGTGATTTTTAAGTATTTTTAAAAAACCTCAATTACATGTATAGTGAAAATGAAATATCATAATTGAGCAAGCTAACACATTTAGAAGAAATAAATTACTAACATAAAAATCACTATGAATAAATTAAAGTAATTGCAACACAGTAGGATGGAGAAAATGCTATATATTCAAAGTAATAAGGACTAGACGATATAATAATCATTTATCTAACTGGATGATGAATTATTTATCATATATACATATATACAAATATCTTTTTCAAACGAAAATAAAAATAAAACAACGTTGTCAATCGATAAATTACTCATATATGGTAAAAAATTATAACATCTGACAGATGAAAATATAGAAGAATAACATATTGCCATCATTTATCCTTGGTTTAAGAGGATAAATCTGTTTAGAGGAGATCACATGTACTAATTTAATTTGAACATAGGAGAAAAAGCTAAAAAAAATAGAAAATTAAAAAGAGAAAATAAAGAAAAAGGATTAAAGAGCATAAAGCAAGTGGTGTGGCACATATGAACAAGCCAAACACAGATGAATTTAGAACTAACATGCTCACACATGTATCCCCACCCCAATATGTGAGTCTAAATATTTAATGAAAATTCATTATATTATTGTCATTGCTGAAGATAAATTAGATTATTTTTATCGTTTATATTTATTTTTTAAAAAATGTTTAACAATACAAGTTTTATAACAAAATCTTTGCAAACCAAAACGCTTAGTAATTTATACAAACTCGCATGGTTCAAAATTATTATGGTATTCATATCTAACAGTCGAGAAGGCACTATTAAAAGAAGTATGTACGAACCTGACAATTAAGATGGAGATTCACGACACCAATTAGATTCCTTAACCTTTACAATAATTGATACAGTGACGTGAAGGCACTTGCGAATTTTCAAGCCCACTCATGTGGCATATAACTAATTACATTTGTAGATGTTAAAGATGTTAAAAATAACTAATTAGTAGACTAAACTTTTTTAAAAACGAGCCAATTATTAAGAGCAACAGAATATTTAATTACAAAATAAATATTAAATTAAAAAGTGACTAGAAAATTTGCATATAAACAAAGACGACGAACATAAAGAAAAATACACAAAGCAAGGGCACGTGTGGAGTTTTGCTGTGATTTAGCTTTCTATTTTGGTGGGAAACACCAAACTAAACTTCTTCTTTCTCAATTATTCTCTCAGACGCAAATATCGAGACAACCTTTCCTCTTACCTTCTCTCTCAGACGCGAATATCGAGACAACCTTTCCTCTTACCTTCTCCGACGTCGGTGTAGTTTCGGCTCACCGACGTCGGGAGACCTTTGTCCCATATCTTCTCTGTTTCAACCCTGTTTCTCTTCTTTCGTTCTCTTCCTTGAATTTTTTCCCCATCTTTTTAAACTTTTGGCAACTTTACAACATTATGCAAAACTCAGATCTGGTTTGTTTATCTTGCAAAGAACGATGTAGATCTCCGGCGGTTCCCATCATTCTTTTCTTATGCCCAGACTCTGCGGATGCGGATCAATTGTCCACTGCTCTGTACATGTCAAAAATCGGACTCCTATTCTCACCTGAAGATTTCTTCACCTTGGTTTTATTGATGGAAGAAGCTCAATCTTCTAAACCATCAGATGCGCCTTTCCGGGGGAAGACGTCGACGGCGCACGGCAAGCTTATCTTCAGGGTTACGGTTTTACCGATTGTCTGGACCTCCGCTTTAACCACTCGCCACCACCAAAGCTTGATAGGGTTGAATCTATGTTCTTCGGAGCTGCCCTTAACTACGCAAATCTTGTCGCTTACTCCGACCAGCCGCCGCACACCGAGAAGCTTGTGGTCACCAGATGAAAACCCTAGTGTTTTCTTGGTGGACCTGAATTATGAGGCCGGCCCATTAAAGATTCCCCTATCTCAGCCCATTTATCAAAAAACCAGGTCCATCTACTACTACTCTTTAACAACTTCTAGCTCGTATCAAGGTCTATATCGCGAGTATATCCTCTTAGGCCAAAGACTCCTCTCGAGGAATACACCGGTTAGACTGCTAGGATTGTTCAATCAGTTAGTCAGATCCCTGATATCTGCTATGTATGTGGTAATAATATTTGCTCCCTTGGCTCTGAAGTTATGTGGCGATTCAGCTCTGAAATCCTATTGTCAACAGCCTGACTATGTCTTTGGTAGATCCTTAGCGAATAGTCACCCTTTGCCAATACTAGCTTGCGACTTCAGCCACCACCCAAAGGTTATCAAGGTCATCAATCTTATTTGCTTTGTCCTCCCGTTACCTTTAGCAACCAGCCCTCACCTTTCGCCATTATATTTGAGATATCAATTGCCTGTGTCTTTCCGGCTACAAACTTTGTGTGGAAGCCTTAATCTCCATAGCCATGGCTTTTATGTGAGAGAGACTCCTCCTGTTTTGTTATGGTCTGCCACTTATCTTTGGCGCATCCCTCTATTAGCTTCTTTGGTGAGTTCTTTTTCTCCCAGACATATGAAGCTCCCTGTTATGGCCCTTGTTCAACCTCAAGTAGCCCCCCTCACGCCGGTGAGAAGCTTAGTCATGACTACCTTTTCAACGTCTTCTAGTCATATTTTGACAGGGACCACTTCACCTTCCATTGAACTCCTCTTGGAAGAGTTATCGACATACCTTGATCTCTCATGTGTTGTTTGCTTCCTAGCAAGTAATTCAAAGCTCTCTTGGATTAATGATCGATGTAATCTATGTTTATGTTTCTTTGTTTGGCATTGGGGAATGCCTCTGCTTGCTTCTGTTGTGTACTTTGGAATTCTGTATCCCTTCTTTGTACTTGAATTTAAGTGAATGAAATCAAGTTGTTTGACAAAAAAAAAAAAAAAAAAAAACTTCTTCTTTCTCATTTATATGCATATTTTGATAAAGTTCTTTTTCAGAAAATGGTATTTTGGATTTTTTACCAATTACAATATATAAAGTATCTTAAGTTTTTAAAAATCTTTATCATATAAATAATTCAACCATAAATATAATTAAATTTTTTGGTAGTTCAAATGATAAATGAATCACATCCATTCCACATATATGTAGTAAATTTGGAAAATGATTTAATAAGATAAACCCCATAGATAAATTATTAGTGATAAGCTGTCAAAATATAAATGTTCGTTTGTCGTCGCATATTGCTTTATTCTTATGCCCATCATAGTTAACTTTTATAGGGATTATTCCACTAAATCAAAATCTCAGTGCCGTTACAAAAAAGTTAGAAATTGTTTTTTTTTTTTATAATCAAAATCTTAGTAGAAGAGATTCGCCACTTGTGAATATCTCTCACACCCTATAGTAGATTGCTGCTAAGGCGAGGCTGTCTCTATTGTACCATCTCGAAAGTAAATAATGCAATGTCTCAAATGTACCATCAACAAAGCCAATAATGCAATCTAGCACTTAAATATAAGTATCAACACTATTAGTACCTAGTTATATATAAAAGAAAATGCATATTTGTTACTAGTATTTAGTAAAATATCTAGTTATATATAAAAGATAATGCATATTTGTTACTAGTATTTAGTAAAATATAATTCGAACTTTGTATTTGATTCAGTTAAATTCACAGAATTTTTACTCGAGTAAATTATACACCCATGCGTAAATGTAACTAAATACTACAATGGTTACTACTAGTAGTAAAGATATAATAATATAATCTATCTATACTATTAAATAGTATAAGGGAAGCATTATTTGCTCAGTACAAAAAGAAGGGAAAAAATAAGACATGAAATACCCTTCATAATATAACAAACCATATAAAAAGAAAAGGTTAGGCAGGTAATTTTATTGCCAAACAAAACTGGATATTAATGCAACCCGGTTTTTATATGTTCGGATCATGTTTTGTATGTATGGATTGAGGAAAGTTTTCCCAGTTACCAAACAAATGTATCATATACGATATAATATTCCAATACAGATATGATCGTTATGATTATGTAGATATGCCTAGCCGATTCCAATACAATCAGGCCCGTAAGTTGGACCTGATATGTAATTTTCCAAAAACAAACATTCTACAATTAACAAAAATTAATTATACCGATCAATGTCCCCATAATCATGCTCACGCAAATTAAAACATATATAAGGAATCGTATCATGATATGTAATTGATACAGAAAATAAATTAATCATGAAAGAATTCCATAATCTACTATTGAAATGCACGTACGTTATTAAATGGGGACATTAAGCACTCAAGCATTTACAGAAAATTACAACAGTTATACGAAATTAAAAAGATTCCAAGTATCTTAAACTTATTCTAAGGATTTTAACAATAATAATGGTATGACAATTGCTAGAACACCTAAACATATGAGTTTAATCTACAATCAGTACCGAGAATAACTGTGTTTAACTTACAAATCGCCAACTATTACCATATTTCTGTTTGATAATTTATTACTCTAGGTCTATTCTAAATAAATGGGTCTTGAACTATAAATAGATGGCTATGCGATTATCAGTATAGCATACAACAATATACTCCATACACATTCGGACCTTAAACAAAAATGGCTGCAAATAATGGAATCACGAGCCTCACCAACATTAAGCCTTTCAATCTGACTTGGTAGATTTAAGAGCGGATTATTCATTCGTGGAGGCAGTATACTAATCTCACCGGAGAAACCTTAGAAATGATCTTAGCAGATGTTGAGATAAACTTATATTCATATATATTAATCCTTTATCTATATATTTATAATTGTTTCACACATTGATGATTTCACACATTGATGATTAGTCTGATTAACCAAGTTACTATGTGAGTGTAGGAAACTCTCATCCATGCGACTGTAAAAAATATCAAGTTAACAAGTTCCACAAAATGATCGTGGATGGGGAGTGGAGATTTATGGAGAATTTCTAGTTAACTAAATTGATGGGAAAGTTTAGGGCAACAAACCATGTTTGCCAGGTCTAATAATTAAAAATACAGTTAATAGGAAACTTAGATTGAAACTATACGACTGAAGTTTTGTCTAAAAAATAAGATAGATGGCCATTATACCATCTTCTAAAAAAATTCTACACTTCATCAATACATATTTTACTCTCTAAAGGATTTATAGTTTTTAACCAAATTACTATCAAATTTTCCTTTATTTCCCCCTAAAAGATTAAAAACAATTAAATCTACACCAACAAATAAAAACATTTTCAAAAAGAAAATTAAAATAAAATAAAAAATTATAGAAAATAACTCTACACGTACGTGCGGATCTAAATCTAGTAGTACTTAAAAAAAAATACAGTTTTCACCACCGGTTCTTTCCCAAGGTACTTGTCAAAGTCAAGTCAGGTTTTATAGGTTGAGAATGAACCAGCATATGCGGAAACATTGACGAAACTGACCAAATTGCTGCAAGCATGACGGTGCCTAGAATCTTATTGTGTTTAACTCTAATTACATTATGGCATAAGAAAATTGAATTAATTTTTCATCAGATTCGCGTAATTTACAGGTTTTCTTTTTTTGAACTTTGTTCCCCCTAAAAAAGTCAAGGGATAAATGTGTAAACGAGCAAAATCAACGAATGCGACTTTTAATAGTTAGTTTGCTAGTCCTCGAAACATTAAACATTGTAAGAAAATGTCTTTTATTTATTTGCCAACAGAACTTTTTTTAATCAACTAATCTTCATCTCCTTAATTCTATTACTATTAAACTATCGATTTAATTTTTTTTTATGGATGCGTTTACTTGGAATCATTTGACTAATGGAATAATGTGTTGACTTCATGAATCTTAGTTTTTCTTGCCTCAAATATTGGTGATTCTAACCATATGAACTATTGTGAACAAAAAGAAACCCCATGTGAACTTCAGTTTTAACCCAAAATAAAAATATATTAAAACCAATTAAATACATAATCAGACATTTGATTAACCCTAAATTTTGCAAAATGTCATCAAGAAAATATAGGCACAATGAGTGTCACGTCCACCACTTTCCAATAGAGGTACTTGAGTGGGCATTCGAGTATTTTTGTTTTGTCTCCAATTCAAATTCTACAATACAATATCAAATTCATGTGTGTGTTTGTGCATATATGCATCTTCCTTTAATTCTTTTTTTCTTACTCTGTCACTGATCTGATTAATATAAAGATACGGGAAATTATTTATAATCCCTTTGTTTAGGGAGGGAATTTGGACCACCCAACTTTATATTATCATGTACTTAGTTTTAAATTATTTGCTGTAATAATAGCTTTTCCTGAAGAGAGACTAAGCAAGAGCACATGATCTCTGATTAATATTATGCTGTGTTTACAAGATAAAATATGACTAAAATTGAAGAATGACCTTTGACCGATACATTTGCTGTAATATCGAAGTAAAAGTAATAGTTCTTTGGTTTTGTTTTTGGTCTGAAATCGGTTCGGTATATAACTCTAATTAGTCTTCTGTTCCGAGTAAGAAATAGAATAACAATTACTAGTGAATAAACAAAACTGTAAATAGGAGTATTTTTTTGAAAAGAGTAACTTATTTCAAATATTAGCATTTTGATATAAATAGAAAATAAAATCCACCTTGTCGCATTAAATATCACCAAGTACAGGAGCTGAAGTCAATGTTTGCATGGATGTGTGTCTCTAACAAAAAAATCGACTACTATTTGCATTTATATTCACACGGACACGATATCGATTTCTGTGTTTAAGAAGTCTTTCAGATGTAGGTTATGTGGACAGCATCCGATTGCAAAAGTTAATAAGAGTCGGAAATTACTTACTACATGATTTTTTTTGTTTCTTTCTTTTCTACTCAATTTATTACCACTTTCCATTTACGTGAGTGTCCTATGTACCAATTCGAGTCCCCCTTGAGGTTCATTTTCATGTGTTGTCATTTTACCCCTATTTAATTGACATGACCTACGTAACATATCCATATTCCTACGGCTAAAAGGTTATATATGTTTGTGTTGTAGAGAAATAGTTTTATGAATAATGAAAACCTAAAGCTTTTTCATTTGATCTAGTTTGAGCTGTTTATTTAAGCTCACATATTCCGTCTTCCCACAGAAGTTTATTTCCATATTAATCCATTTAAATTAGAGCATTATATAACTCTGTGGATGTTGGAAAAATAAAAAGAGAAGTGGTTTTTATAGTCATCCAAAAATATTAAAAAGAATTAAATTTATTGCTTTAGTCATGATTCAGGTGATTGAAGTAACATTGGAGTGGTGTTTATCTTATAATGCAATCCGTCGTGAATTTCCATCAGTGACTTTTGTGTAAGTGAAGGTAAAGATATGCATCAGAGTCAGAGGACATGTGTTGATCTCGTGGATAAATAGTCTGATTCTGTACAATAATTTCCTTGAAAATTACAGTACCATTTATTACACAGTGCACCAACAATAAACTTCTATTTACAAGTCAAAAAATTTTAAGTTCGTCGTTTATTTTATTTATTTTTTTTTATTTCAACGGGACAAAGTCATAGAAGGTGTAGTAGCTAAGTTAACGCTAATGTCAGGATCGAAGTAGCTTCACTGCAGTCTGCGCATATTGTCTCCTTTCACTGTTAAGGAAAAAAAAAGAAAACCAAGTGGGCCAATGACTGTAGTAACTTTTTTAAACAAAAGGGGTTTTACCAAATCCATTTCGATAATTTGTTCATAAATAATTAAATTAGTTGGTAAAAAATGATTAAGTAGGAGGAATGAAGGATAAAAAAGATAGGGTAGGTTTTGTTTTCAACAAACGAGGCAATCACCGACGTGACTTTTGGTTAAAAAGACCATATTCGTTTCTAGGAATTTGTTTATATGAAAATAATTCAGAAATAAATCTTTTTAAACTTATGAAACAATTGTAGCAAAAAAAGAAAAGTACAAATTAATACATTTCGAAATATAATCGTTTAGTCAAAAATGTCAGAGTGAGAAAGAAAGAAAGAATAGAGAGATGACTTTTTACAAATGTTTATAGGAATTCATCTAAAGGGTTTGAATTCTGATGTGAAAATGTTTCAAGTGTATCACTAACGATGGAGCTACCAATGTGAGCCGCCTAGTTAGATGTTCTTTGCCTTTTTAAGTTTTTCTTTTACACGGTATCTATGCTAATTACACAATTAGTCATTCCATTTAATAATGTCAAACTATATACAATATAGTACTAGTTATCAAAACAATGTTGGTTAGTTCGTTCGGATTCTAACTTGTTAACTATTTCACAATTTTGTTCGATGATTGAATTGTGTATGTTTATGTATAATGGATCTAAGCTCCTCGACAACCCAACATACAATTTACTCGGCCAAAGTAACCAAACATAAATACATTATCTACATAAAATTAGCATACGTATACACATACACTAATAATATTTGTCATTTGAATTAGTAGCATTAGCATCTGACATTGTTAAGCCGGTCTAATCAGTCACCTATTATATGCCTTTTCTTTTGAGGACACAATTGAAATTAGGGATCTCCAGAGGCGTGATTAAAGCAGCTTCAACTTCTTTCCCACAAAAGATGGCTTTCAATACTATAGATAATTATTTATTTTCCGTACCACAGTGCTTACTCTGACTCTGATTTTATTTCTTTTTTATTGAATAATCACAAAAAAATAATTCACTATCACGACGTTCGTTTTTCTAATAAAAATCTCTATAAACTTAAACCGGGTTAGATTCGTTTTTGTTTATCAGGTGTCTGTTAATGTGAACCCCATTATCTTATATCTTTATTTTGTTAATGATGATGATTAAAACAATTAGAACGAATTAGAAAAATATAGGAAACAATTAAAGCTGAGACCGTAATTATAGGAATGGGAGACTTGACAAATGGAAGATGTGTGAACAACTGAACATATATATGTTTTTCTTACACACTCCCAAGTCCCAACCCTTTTGTTCACTTGGACTCATTGGAATATACAATTGTGACTGTACATTATCATTATTCAATGTCAAACGAAAAACTCAACCACCAAAAATTGCTTATTACCCCAAAGAAAGAAATGACTGATTTACAGAAGTTGCAAAGGAGATTAGATCTACTGAAAATGAACTTTTTTATAGAACATTTTATATGATTAGTTGCAATTGTAGCTGTAACATTGAACATATCGTTGATTAGCAATTCTATTTTATTTCTAAACATATTTAAAACCGTAAGACTTACTTGATTATTTTAAGGATACTCCGTAACATTATTCACATTTATTTTAACAAAGAAAAAACAATATTCACATTTTTCTATGCTACTATCTTAACAAATAAACATGTTTTTCTTTTCCGTAATAACCATGTTTTTATCAACTCAGTAATTTTTCTATTGCTGGTGCTAAAGCTTTATCACTAGTACTGTACACATTTCCATGTTCGAAAGAACAATCATAATCGATAATAATTGTACCTACCAAATTCGGTCAATAATTTTTTTAAAAAATTATTATATTTTTAAATAGTACTCCACTTAGTTTTTTTTCTTTTTTTTTTTTGTCATTGTATCTTACTGTAAAAATTTATACATTTTTGATTGTTGATAGTTTTTAAAAGATTTGAGACCAATGAAGAGCAGAAACTGTTGGAAGTCAAAAAAACTTATCACCATTTCAAACAGTGTTGTATGTCGGATTCCATCAATCTCTCTCTCTCTTCCATCATCTGTCACTTTCTTTGTTTTCTACGCAACAAAGAAAAACAATAAAAACAATTTACTACAATTAATATTTACTTTTTGAAGACAAAATATAAAAAATAACGCACTAAAACGCAAACGAATCCAAGAACATGGAAACAAAAAATATGTAAAAGGAAATAAAAACATCAAGCGTGGGCTGTGAAAATCACTACACGAAAGAAAAAAAAAAAAAAAGTCCAAAATTTTCGGTAATCTAATTTAATTTTCTTTACAAAATTGGCATCAAACAGAATAAATTCACTACATTGACTCACTAAAAATACACAAAGTTGACTGACCAGTCAGATTCTTTATACGTTACATAAATTAATTACAAAAAATTAAACGGTAAAAACAATTAATAAGGACTTAAAAAGAGTATGGGAGAAGGCAATATATTAGAGCACAAAGAAAACTCAAAGATGAGATTATAAAATTAAAGTGTTGTGAAGAAGAAGCTATTTGTTTTTTTATATATATATATATATATATACAAATTATAAGAAAATATATATTTTTTATTTTTATTTTTAATTTTCTTCAGGGCTGTTGTGGTTTTTGAGGTTCTCTATAAAGCAAAGTTAAAAAACATATACACAAATGTCCCAAGAAACTGATCAGACAAAACAAGAAGAAGAAGAAGAAGAAGAAGAAATTAAAGAGCCACTTGAACTATGGCGCTGGTCCGAAATGCAAGGCATTGAGCTTCTCCCTGATAACAACAACAACAACAACAACGACTCTATAAACCAAGAAACAGAGCTCCGGCCGGAAATGGATAATGACGGTGGTGCTCCTCCTCCTCCGCCGCCGACACAAGTGGTGGAAGAGCCTAAAAAAGCAGAGATTCCAGGAGTTGCTTTCAAAGAGCTTTTCAGATTCGCCGACGGATTAGATTATATACTGATGGGAATTGGCTCTGTTGGTGCTTTCGTCCATGGTTGCTCTTTACCTCTGTTTCTTCGTTTCTTCGCCGATCTTGTTAATTCCTTTGGTTCTAATGCTAATGACGTCGACAAGATGATGCAAGAAGTTCTCAAGGTACTCTTAAACTTCTTAAAGTTCAAATCTTTTCTTTTCAAATCTCTGAAAAAAAACACTTTTTTTTGCAGTATGCACTTTACTTTTTAGTGGTTGGTGCTGCAATCTGGGCTTCTTCATGGGCAGGTTAGAAAGAAGAGAAGAGATCTAAACTTTTATATACTGTTTTCGTTGATCCGATTCAATTTTTTTTAAAGTTTGGTGTTTGTTGTTAAAACAGAGATTTCGTGTTGGATGTGGAGTGGAGAGAGACAAACAACGAAGATGAGGATTAAGTATTTAGAAGCAGCTTTAAATCAAGACATTCAGTTCTTTGATACTGAGGTTCGAACTTCAGATGTTGTCTTCGCTATTAACACCGACGCTGTTATGGTTCAAGACGCCATTAGTGAGAAAGTAAGAAACTTTTTACATTTCTTCTTTTTGTTTCTTCTTCTTCACTCATCTGATCTGTTTTTTTTTTCTTCTCAGTTGGGTAATTTCATTCATTACATGGCGACGTTTGTATCTGGCTTCATCGTTGGTTTCACGGCGGTGTGGCAATTAGCTTTAGTGACTCTCGCGGTGGTTCCGTTGATAGCTGTGATTGGAGGAATTCACACAACTACTCTCTCTAAGCTCTCTAATAAGAGTCAAGAGTCTCTTTCACAAGCTGGTAATATCGTCGAACAGGTAGAGTGCAGCACAAATCCCTAGAAACCAAAAAAAAAAATAAAGTTTCTATTTTTGTCAAATCTAGTAATCATCAATCATCTGGGTGTTTTTGGGTCTGATTCGATTTGTTAAAAAATGGCAGACAGTGGTACAAATCAGGGTAGTGATGGCGTTCGTTGGAGAAACAAGAGCTTCACAAGCTTATTCATCAGCTTTAAAGATAGCTCAAAAACTTGGTTACAAAACAGGTTTAGCTAAAGGAATGGGACTTGGTGCTACTTACTTCGTTGTCTTTTGTTGTTACGCTCTCTTGCTTTGGTACGGTGGTTATTTAGTTCGTCACCATTTGACTAACGGTGGTCTCGCTATTGCTACAATGTTCGCTGTCATGATTGGTGGATTGTAAGAAGCTACTCAACTCTTCTCTGTTTCATCACTCTTCTTATCTTTTGATTTTGATATTGGTTTTGGATTTGTTGGTTTAAAAGGGCATTGGGACAATCAGCACCGAGTATGGCTTCATTTGCGAAAGCTAAGGTTGCTGCTGCGAAGATCTTTAGAATCATTGATCACAAACCTACTATAGAGCGGAACAGTGAGTCTGGTGTGGAGTTAGACTCTGTCACGGGTCTTGTTGAGCTGAAAAATGTAGACTTTTCGTATCCGTCAAGGCCAGATGTTAAGATTCTTAACAATTTCTGTCTCTCTGTTCCTGCTGGGAAGACTATAGCTTTGGTTGGGAGCAGTGGTTCAGGGAAAAGCACAGTCGTTTCGCTTATAGAGCGGTTTTATGACCCGAACTCAGGTTAACAAATCTAACATTTTTCAAGCTGTTTTGTTTCAGCATTGTTGGTTTAACAAAGTTTTATTTTGTGTCTATGCAGGACAAGTTTTACTAGATGGTCAGGACCTGAAGACGCTGAAACTGAGATGGTTAAGGCAACAGATAGGGCTTGTGAGCCAAGAACCTGCATTGTTTGCTACTTCTATCAAAGAAAACATACTCTTGGGCCGTCCTGACGCAGATCAAGTTGAGATAGAGGAGGCTGCTAGAGTTGCAAACGCTCATTCTTTTATCATCAAACTACCCGATGGCTTTGACACACAGGTCTGGTGTTTTTAACATTACTCATATCCAAATGAATTGGTTTATGTGAATCTTTAATTTCATTAGTTTAAGGTATTTTTTGAAAGAGTCAAAAGAGAGAAGAAGGTATGGTCATTAGAAAAGCATTTATAACAGAGTAACATGGGTTTGGTCAACAACGCATGTGAGACCCAGACAAGTAGTTTTAGTCATGTGTCTTGATGTTGAATATTTTTGAGTGTTCATGTGCTTGTTTTTTTCTTCCTACTTTAACTTCAAAATCAGCAACCACTATTCCACTGTTTATTTCAGTCATATGTTTATTTACATTCATGTTGGTAAAATGTGAAAAATTGTCAGGTAGGGGAGAGAGGTTTGCAGCTATCAGGTGGGCAGAAGCAAAGAATAGCAATAGCAAGAGCAATGTTGAAGAACCCGGCGATACTTCTTTTAGATGAGGCGACGAGTGCATTAGATTCTGAATCAGAGAAGCTTGTGCAAGAAGCTTTGGATCGTTTCATGATTGGAAGGACTACTCTCATCATTGCTCATCGCCTTTCCACCATACGCAAAGCTGACCTTGTTGCTGTGCTTCAGCAAGGAAGTGTCTCTGAGATTGGAACGCACGATGAGCTTTTCTCCAAGGGAGAAAACGGAATCTACGCTAAGTTAATTAGAATGCAAGAAGCAGCTCATGAAACTGCCATGAGTAATGCGAGAAAGAGTAGTGCAAGGTATATATTCTGATTAACTTTGTGTCACAGTAACGTTCTTTTCTTAAGTTACTAATGTTGATATATATATGTTGCAGACCTTCAAGTGCTAGAAACTCGGTTAGCTCGCCAATAATGACTCGGAATTCGTCTTATGGAAGATCACCTTATTCAAGGAGACTCTCAGATTTCTCAACTTCTGATTTCAGCCTCTCCATTGAAGCTTCTTCTTATCCAAATTATAGACACGACAAGCTGGCCTTCAAAGATCAAGCCAATTCATTCTGGCGACTAGCTAAGATGAACTCACCGGAGTGGAAATACGCTTTGCTCGGTTCCGTAGGCTCTGTCGTTTGCGGCTCCCTCAGTGCTTTCTTTGCATATGTCCTCAGCGCAGTCCTAAGCATCTACTACAACCCGGACCATGAATACATGATCAAACAGATTGATAAGTACTGTTATCTCTTGATCGGTCTCTCTTCTGCAGCTCTTATCTTCAACACGCTCCAGCATTCTTTCTGGGACATTGTGGGTGAGAATCTGACCAAGAGAGTCCGTGAGAAGATGCTCACTGCTGTACTCAAGAATGAGATGGCTTGGTTTGATCAAGAGGAGAATGAAAGTGCAAGAATTGCAGCTCGATTAGCTCTTGATGCCAATAATGTGAGATCAGCCATAGGAGATAGAATCTCAGTAATTGTGCAGAACACAGCACTGATGCTAGTAGCTTGCACTGCCGGGTTTGTTCTACAGTGGAGACTAGCACTTGTCCTTGTCGCAGTCTTCCCCGTAGTTGTTGCTGCAACTGTCTTACAGGTTTGTGTTCTTACAAAGCAAATGCATACTCTTATTGTTTGTTCTTAGATCTAATTCTCTGTTATGTCTTTTCAACAGAAAATGTTCATGACTGGATTCTCGGGAGACCTGGAAGCAGCGCATGCCAAGGGGACGCAGCTCGCTGGTGAAGCCATAGCTAATGTCAGGACAGTCGCGGCCTTCAATTCAGAGGCAAAGATTGTTCGTCTCTACACTGCAAACCTTGAACCACCACTGAAACGCTGCTTCTGGAAAGGACAGATCGCTGGAAGTGGTTACGGTATAGCTCAGTTCTGTCTTTACGCATCATACGCTCTCGGGTTATGGTACGCGTCATGGCTTGTGAAACATGGCATCTCTGACTTCTCCAAAACCATAAGAGTCTTCATGGTTCTGATGGTCTCAGCCAATGGTGCAGCAGAGACACTCACACTAGCTCCTGATTTCATCAAAGGTGGTCAAGCTATGCGGTCTGTTTTCGAACTTCTTGACCGCAAAACCGAGATTGAACCTGATGATCCTGATACCACCCCAGTCCCAGACCGGTTACGTGGCGAAGTCGAGCTCAAACACATTGATTTCTCTTACCCTTCAAGACCAGACATCCAAATCTTCCGTGACCTTAGCCTTCGTGCTAGAGCTGGCAAGACCCTAGCACTTGTTGGTCCAAGCGGGTGTGGGAAAAGCTCGGTGATCTCCCTCATCCAGAGATTCTACGAACCATCTTCAGGCCGTGTCATGATTGACGGTAAAGACATAAGGAAGTACAACTTGAAAGCCATAAGGAAACACATAGCCATAGTCCCTCAAGAACCATGCTTGTTCGGAACCACCATTTACGAAAACATAGCATATGGACACGAATGCGCGACCGAAGCAGAGATCATACAAGCTGCAACTCTGGCTAGCGCCCACAAATTCATATCCGCGTTACCTGAAGGTTACAAGACGTATGTTGGGGAGAGAGGCGTTCAGCTCTCAGGAGGACAGAAACAGAGGATAGCTATAGCGCGTGCACTCGTTAGGAAAGCAGAGATCATGCTACTCGACGAGGCCACAAGCGCTCTTGATGCAGAGTCTGAGAGATCAGTGCAAGAAGCATTGGACCAAGCTTGCTCTGGTAGAACGTCCATTGTCGTGGCTCACAGGCTATCTACAATTAGAAACGCCCACGTGATAGCGGTGATAGATGATGGCAAAGTTGCGGAACAAGGATCGCATTCGCATCTCCTCAAGAACAATCCTGATGGAATCTACGCGCGGATGATACAGTTGCAGAGATTTACGCATACTCAGGTGATTGGTATGACGTCAGGTTCAAGTTCTAGGGTTAAGGAAGATGATGCTTAGTACTTACTACTTTTGGTCATATAGAAGAAGAAGAAAGAAGAGAGTATAAAGAACAACAAAATTACCAGAAGATGTTCTTAAAAAAGAAAACTCTACGAACTCAATTTTTCTTGTTTCTTGTTTTGATTTTGGGGTTACTTATTTTTGGAACGACGTTTCAGATTTGATGGTATAGTATTATTATTGTGTATTATCCATAATTAATCTAATTTTTCACCTCTGTAATATCCATTGATGCCATATCAATCTATGAATGAGCCTTTCTAGTGAAGTGAAGGGTTGATGATTGTTTCATTGAGGTCATATATCCCATTGTCATCGAGTGCACTCGTTACCAAATATATTGGTTTGGTTTGTTCAAGATTCCAAGATAAGCCTAACTTTCGAATCATGAGATCCGTTCTAAAAGAAAAAGATTGCGATATATGATGAAAATGTTATCTTTTAAGGTTTTAAATTGTATAGGTTAGATTGGGGTTTGAATGTTGTAGGTAGGTCTAGTAGAACATTATTTTAAAATCACTTGTCTGTAAATCATGGTTTTTTAGATTTTATATTAGATCATGATTTGTAAATGTACGCCTATAAAAATAGTTACTAGAGTTCTATGTCAATATTGTCAAAAAAGTATACATTAGAGTATTAGACACACGAACATACGTGGGGAACAAAATTATGAAGATGAGAAAAAAACAGAAAATGAGATAAAGAGGATGGGTCCAAAAAGGACATTGAATGAGATGATGAGACCCAAAGCTAACAAAAAAATAAAGTAAAAGAAAGACAAGACAACATTTCTTTTGTGTTTATATGACCTTTTTTATATGAACACTTCTTGATTTCATTATCTTTGTGCAGCACACGCGTGCGACCATACATGCATATATGCATATGGGACACACACACCATGATGATGATGACGACTACTTTGTTTTAGTTGGTGAATGCAATAAGTTTGTGTTTAATTATGAGCAAACTTGGAAATTATAGTGGAGGAGACGAAGCTCCTAGGCACATGTCGTTCACTAATTGGGAATTTCAAACAATGCCAGAATTATTACTCTTGCTACCTACACTGGATTTCTCCACTATGTACCTTGTTCACAAATAAAATACTACATCACTTTCTACTTTCTTTTCCGGGAAGTGAACATTTTTCTATGTAAAGGTTTTACCTTATAGTATAAATTAATTTTAGCAGTTTATATATCAGTGACGCTATTATAATTTAATGAAAAACACTCAGTAAACTCATTAAGAAAACATGTAATGATCGCTTTGTGGTTGACTGGTGGTGTTAAACTGTTAATGCATAACAAAAATATTTGTAGGACAAAGTGAGGCTTACATCTTTCCACATGACAAAATTTGATAACTATGTGACAGTCAAGAATCTAAGAATTTAACCTGCCAAAAGTATTCATGCAGAGAGAAATGACTGGTTGGTGTGACTGATGCTGGTTAGTTTGTTTATGTACCCACAAACTTTGTTGGGTCCGTTTTGCTCTGTATAACAGTCATGGGCTTGGAAACGAAACTCTAGATGGCCAGCATACTTTTCCCAATCACATTGAGAGTCTCTTGTCTGAATAACAGCATCATCCTCTAGATCTGTCCCAGGTTTGGTTCTCTTATATCGTGCTGCAAATTATGGAATATATTAAGCGTGGATGATCTCATAGGATTTGGCTGGTTTGGTAGTTTTGATCTGGTGACCATGCGCAGGCAAGATAGAACATATACAGATGAGTATCTTTTGTAGCCATTCTAGTAAAAAGACGACATATAGTAGAAGACGATCAGACAAAACCTTGTATCATTAATTTAGTTAAGGACCATCTTACAACAAAATCCAAGTTCCATCAACTGTTGAACTAATAGGGAAAAACAAAACTGTAAAACTCAGACAGACATAAGCTTTGGGCCATTGTCCGGCATTCCCATTCCACCGGCTAAATCTGCATCGAGTTGCGAGTGGGGCGCTGGTCCCTTCATCATCTTCACACTGCAATCACACAAAAATCCAAATGGACAAAACAATTTCAGAATCATGATACTCATTAAGGCACAATCACCACCTTCGAAACCTATAAACTAACACCTTAACAGAGCCAAAGCAACAATATAATGTATAGTTATCCAGCTATGTCAGATAAGAGAGGT
Source organism: Camelina sativa (assembly GCF_030686135.1). Taxonomy (NCBI): domain Eukaryota; kingdom Viridiplantae; phylum Streptophyta; class Magnoliopsida; order Brassicales; family Brassicaceae; genus Camelina; species Camelina sativa. The sequence goes on along the minus strand of NC_141884.1, from coordinate 6,171,969 downwards.
AAGCTTGAACATAGCATCATAACTATACAAAAGTTCCAATTCCAAATGCAAGGCAAGTCAATGAAGAATAAGCTTACCGTTTCTTGTGTTTCTTAGTCTTGAAATGATCATCTCGCACTGATGACTTGGAGAAGTACCGACTGTAACACATAAAAAAGGTACAAGAGCCAAATGGGTCAGTCTTCTTAACACAAATGTTCACACAAACAAGCAGAAACATATAGACAAGTTCAAAAGATTCATAAACCCAAAGAGTCCAGAGAGAGATTTATGCTAAAAAAAAAGGTTAAACATTTAAATTGATTAAAGTCTTTCTTACTCGCAGTGTAAGCAGTAGAATTGACCCATTCCAGGCAAATCCTGGTCAAGCTCTAAAGGCTTCATCTCCGACTCAGGTTTACGCAACTCAGTGTAAACCAAATCGTCTCCTTTCACTTCGAATTTGTCACGGCGAGCTGTTTTGTGAGATAATCTCCTCTTCTTCACTTTTCTAGTCGGACATCTACCCATTTTAGCCTCCTACTTTTTTGCACAGGTAGTGAAATTGAATCATTATTTTGCAAAATCAATGGCTAACTGAAGAATCCAAACGAATTGAAAACTTACGATTAAGAGAAGAAACGCACAGGAGGAGCTGGAGACGAAGACGACGATGCGGAAGAGGAAACCCTAGAAATTTTTCTCAGTTTCGGTTATAAAGTATAAACCTAAAAAAAAGCGGTTTGAAAGGATTGAGACGTGATACAAGGCCCATTTTATAATCAGGCTTTTATATAGGCCCGTATATGATTAATTTGGGCTTATTACCTTTAATAGATCAAAATACGAAAAAGTCAAATTTAAGACCAATATCTGAATTTACATTAGCTGTTAGACCAAGTGCATTGGCGTCCTAATGCACCGTCCCACATAATAAAAACGCCAAATTTAAATCAAAATCATGTTAATATCTAAGAAACGTCTCTAAATATGGGACGTAATTCGGCCGTCCTCCATTACACGTGACGCCGTCTTATTTGGTGATGTTTTTTTGTAGGGTTCGACCAAATGTATCGAGGGTTCGACTCATTTTTTTATCTCCGTCTCTCTTTCTTTATCCTCTCTTTCTTTGGACGGCGATTTGATTCCGACCAAGTGTTTTCCTAGACAATTGCCTGAAGCATAGAGAAATATGCCGTCACTTTGCTCTCGCCGGTTCCAATAGATAGAGGTCTGTGTTCGTGCTTCGTTTCCGACGGCCTCAAGGTAGAGTTTATTTGATGTATTATCTTTTTGGGTTTTAAGGGATTTGTTTATGTGATTCTATCGATTTGTCTCTCAGTTATGATTCGATTGTTGAGTATGTGTGTTTATGTACAAATTCCCTCTGATTTTAATTTCGATTTAGGGTTTCAAAATATGTTTTTGATTTCGATTTAGGGTTACGATTTAGGGATTCGATTTAGGGATTCGATTTAGTTTTTAGGGTTTCGATTTAGTTTATTGGGGTTCGATTAAGGGTTTGGATTTATTATGGTTCTGCTTTTAGTTTCTGATTTTATGACCACAAGTAATGTTGGTTCCAATTTTTTTTTCGAATGCAGATTGCAAACTAAAAGTTTGTTGCTTTGGTCGGATTTCGTAAGTGATAGCAAGCGAGTCGACATGGTAAGGCAACCACATTAAACTCATTACTACTTTGTTCATGCGTATCCGTATTCTGTCTTGTTAAACCGAATCTAACATTTTACTTGTTTGTTGTTTATGAGTTTCCTCAGCTTTCATCTCATGAAAGCCTCACATAAGGAGAAATCACAGAACAAGTTGGAACAATCAGAGAGACAAAAGGTAAAGCCTCTTGTTGTTTTTTGTATACTTGTGGTTTGTAGTTGTCTCATTTACTGATTTGCTAGACTAGTGTTGTTGTCTACGTAGTATATACTAGTTCATAGTATTTGATTGAAGTCAGTTTATAATTATACGAAAGTTATTGGTGATGATCTCTGTTCTAAGTATCATATATAACAAAACTCGATACTTAAAACTCTTGTTGATGTCTAGGACTGTTGTCTTTAACACTTTAACTAAAGCTATCTAGACTATAACTAAAGCTACTGTCAACGTTCTTATATAACCAAACTCGATTCTTAAAAATGTACTGGTCGGGCTGGTCTGTCACCTATTCAAAAATGTACTGCAGCCATTCGCCAATTGGCATATGGTACTGCCTCCGACACAGTAGACGAGTATGTACGAATTGGTGGTTCAACGGCTCGGAAATGTTTGCACGAGTTTACCGCCGGAATAATCTTGTTGTTTGGCGATGAATACCTAAGACGTCCTACACAAGACGACCTAGAGAGACTACTCTATCAAAATCAACAACGTGGATTTCCCGGGATGGTTGGGAGCATTGACTGCATGCATTGGGAGTGGAAGAATTGTCCAACAGCTTGGAAAGGGATGTATTCACGATCAACCGGAAAACCTACAATCGTGTTAGAGGCAGTAGCTTCGTATGACCTCTGGATATGGCATGCTTTTTTTGGAGCTCCAGGTACTATGAACGATCTTAATATTCTGGATCGATCAAATGTTTTTGATGACATTCTTAACGGTAATGCTCCGGAGGTCAACTACTTTGTAAACGGAAGGGAGTACAATTTGGCGTACTATCTCACCGATGGTATTTATCCCAAATGGGCCACATTTATACAATCTATCCGGCTTCCACAAGGTATGAAAAATTCTCTTTTCTCTAAAAAACAAGAAGTCGTGCGGAAAGATGTTGAGCGTGCCTTTGGAGTCTTGCAAGCTAGATTCGCAGTTATTAAAAATCCATCTCGTTTATGGGATAAATACAAAATAGCAGATGTTATGAGAGCATGCATAATACTCCATAATATGATTGTCGAGGATGAACGAGACACATACAGTTGGCGAAACATTGTTTCTGAATTTCAGGACGGAGAAGATGTGGATCAAACATATACCGTCGGTGCCGCCAGTTTGGGTTCAAATATGAGCAGTACGATTACTCGTCGAACACATATGAAGGATAAAAAAGTTCATGACCAGTTAAAAAAAGATTTGATTGAGCATATTTGGACAAACTTTGGACATCTTCCACATAATGAAGATTAATCATAAAAATTCTATGCAGAGAATAAAATGTTTGTTTTTACTTTTCATGTTTTTACGGTTTATGTTTTTATTTTTCATGTTTTAATTGTATGTTATGTTTTTTTCCAAGTTTTTATAACTTTGTAATTTTCTTATATTTTTAATGTTAATGTTAATGTTAATGTTATATGTTTTATTTTAATTAAAACTTTAATATGATTTTACTTTTTAATTTACATAATTAATTTTTAAAATAAAAAATAATATTATTTTTTTCAGGGGACCAATTGTGAGGGACACCAATGCTCATACCAAAATTAAGAAACTCTGAAAATAAGATTAAAATATTTGAGAAACCAAGTTTTTGTCCCAACCAATGCTCATGGTCTTAGTTGGTGGTCTCGAATTATGCAAGAAACAAAAGTTATGATTATAGCAAAAGAGGTAAGTCTGTAATTACATTGTACGATAGGTCCGATCTTACTCTCTGAACCAATCGGACTAATGATGTAGGTAGTAGGTTCACATCTAGTGTAATGGACGAGTCACATTCCTCCAGCTAAGATGGTACGTGTCAATTTGGTAGCACGATTTGTTAGGATTTAGGAATGTGGGAAATTTCCTTTTTCTTTCCAGATACTTCTACACCATATAGACTCGTCGCGATAGGGTCTCGTTCTAATAAAATAAGGTGCTTGTGCCGAGGGAAACAATAATGATAACAATGATATTGAAACAGACCCGTACCAAATCCAAACTTTTCATCTTATTTTAAAATTCTTCTTGTAATAGTGTTGCATATAGATTGGAACTCCGTTTAGATATATCATGTTTAAAAATTGAGTTCTTGCTGAATTGGTTTCCTACTTTGTCTCTGCCCCCACTAAACTTTGATTTCTAAACGTTTTCTATACCCTATCGTTTTCTATACACCTCTTTCGCAAAGATATAAGGAGATGCGCGGAGGAGCAAATGTAATATGAACGGCTTTATCTTGGCGATTAGTAGATTTAATGATGAGTAATTTTGTTATCATAATTGAAGATGAAATCTGTGTTGAAAACGTTTACACGCTTGTGTTTCATGTGGCTATACAACCTTCGTCAAAATTCGTGATTGTGGTACTTGACAAATATAGTTTAAAGGATTTGAGTCAATATGACGTGTTAAATAGTTAAAAGTAACAACCATGTTTACCTTTTTCTTCCTACAGGGTACAGAAGCACAAAAGCAAAAACGATGCCAACATAAAAACAAAAACAATAAATGTTAAATGCTAAAATCATATTTTAGCTAAGAAAAAATATAGGACAAACGTAACTCCAAACTCCAAACTACTAACACATAAGTTTTCAAAACACAAACAACAAAATTTAAAGTACAAAGACAAACTTACGATAAAGTTTGTGGTCATTTTTGATCGTTAAACTTCACGAAAAAGAAAGTTTTCAATCAAACTCTAATATATATGTGTCCACCTCAGGTATTACGTCATACATAGGACCATATGAAAAAAACAAATTCAACAAAAAACACAATGAAACATGATGTTGACAAAATGGACCGGTAAAGGGAAGAACGAAACGCAATTACGCAACTCTTCAAACAATTTTTTTTTTTCCTTGTCCTTTTACTGTTTATATGCAGTTGAAATAAAGTTTTCAAATAAGTTCAATATTTTCACACACAAAACCCAATAAGATCGTATTCATAAGAAAAGTAAAAGTGTAAAACTCAATATGTTTTTGCAGTTCCTCATGTCTCTGTCTCTATACCGCAGCCCATGTTTTTTTAACATAGGCAGTTCTTGGCCGCTTCCATGAAGCTGAAACTTACTACAAGTCTAAAACCAAATAAACTCGTATAATTTAAATCAATAATTGCTCTTCAGGGGAGCAAAGAAAATTATATTGAAGAATTTTAAAAATGGTTATATAAGCTAGTGGTGCTGTACGAATTGTGTAAACTAGTGTATGTGCATTTGTGCATTTGTGCATTGGTTAAGTGATACGAATAGTATATTACAAGAAAACGTGGAAATTACACTCTCAATACTCGAAAACATATAGAATTTTTTGAAATATGCATATAAATAGATATTAGTTTATGCATATTTTTTTGTTGTTAAATTTACTAGTAGCATATATGTAAATTACACACACACATGTCTAGAATTCTTTCATGTACTGTACTAAATATATAAATCGGTCAAACTACTTGACAAATTAAAACCATGTGCGACTTGTCGTTTATCTTGTACTGTATTTTATTTTATTTTAGATCTGATCTTAATATGCTTTAAATGGGATTAACATCAGATGTGGTATTTTTATATCATATATTTTGGGTATATTTTTCCTAAAACTACAACAAAATATCTAAAATGTTTGCTAAATCTGTTGTAAGGAGTTTTATATTTATTTTTGTAATCTGTTGTAGTAAAACCACTTGCTAAAATCAAATTTCAAAACAATAGAAAACCCAAAAAGAGAATGAGAAGAGGAGGTTCCATCAACTTCACTTATAATGAGACAAGACTATGCAATTTGCAGAATCATGACTTTAACCAATACCCAATATCTATCAGAAAGAAAAGTATCATCTTTATCTCTTTAATCTCTTTACAAATTCCTTTAAAAAAACAAGAATGATGTGGTTCAAAAATTCAAAAAATGGTTTAACTAAAACATCCCTTTCTATTAGTATTTAGTCCCCGTAATTCGTTTACGACCCAGTTGTAACGATATCCATAATGTAATGTTTTTGTGTTGTATACTGTATTAGATTACATCTCTAACGGTTATATTTGCCAACTTATTGGAAACCAAATTCTACTGAATAAAACTGTTCTCTTGTTTGACGTGTTTTGTTGTCTAACCAATCTCTGGCTTCGTATCTTTCCATTATTATAGTTAATTTAATTTCTCACCTGACATAAAATTATCGATTCATTTCTCATCGATATCCTACTCTAAATTATATAACCTATGATTACTTGTTTGTGCTTTTGGACCATTTTTTATTTTGTTTTTGACCAAACTTTTGGTGAACATTCTTTCATGATTATACAATATTTAATTATTAACAAAATAATTCATTCACTTTGTATCTAACAAATAACAAAATGATCCCAACTTTTCGTACTACGTACTTCAAAAAGAAAACAGCATAACATAGCGTTTGTACTCTGTAACTAGTTCGTATTTTAAGGCCGTGATATATCTTCTAAGAAAAGTTTTGTTTTTCTAGTTAGGTAGGATGTATATTCTTTGAATTGTGACTATTGGTCGAATGTATTTTTACCTTAAACTGATTAAGATTCGGCTAATCTAGACTATAGTCATCAAGTAGTCAAAGCTGAGAAATGATGTATATCCTTTTTGTGTTTCAAAAGCAATATGCTTACCTTTAAGAAATCATTAAAACTGATCAGCTATTTCACGTAAAAAAACAAACTAATTTTTATTAATATTATCCATATTGATTATATAAAAATAATGTTATATGTTCAGAAACTTGGTGCCTTCGTGTCTAGTACCATCACTTGTGTCAAACCGGCGTCAAACGCCCACTCTCGCTGACCTCAGCCCCCAACAAATACACACACACACAAACACATACGAAATCAACATGTTACATCAAACCATTATAAATATACTAAGTTAAAAAAATCAGTATCAACTATATTGTAAAATAATAATCTCCACGCACCCTATATTTCTCTATATATACGCACATTTGCCTCCACTTACTCTTGTTCAAACATTTCTTCATCCTTGAAATACAAAATAAAATAAAAATAAACCCCTAATAAAATTTTATCCTTATCTTCAACCAAGAAATGGGAGAGGTTCAAGAAGGTGCCAAAGTTGAACAAGAGAAGAAGCCAGCAGCCACCGTAGTCTCAGCTGAGACTACAGACACCAAGCCAAAGAACGGTGGAGGAGATTCTGCGGCAGCTCCGGCCGCTGCTGCCGCGGTGGTGGCCTCTGCCTTTGTTTACAAAGTTGATATGCACTGCGAAGGCTGCGCTAAGAAGATCAAGCGAATGGTGAAACACTTCAATGGAGTGAAAGATGTGACGGCAGATACTGGCGGGAATAAGCTTACGGTGGTCGGTAAGATTGACCCGGTGGTTCTCCGGGAGAAGTTGGAGGAGAAAACTAAGAGAAAAGTGGTTCTCGCGAATCCACCGCCACCTTCACAACCTAAGGTAGAGGGATCTGTTCCCGCCGCCGTTGAAGAGAAGAAAGCTGACGGTGGAGATAAGGCTGCGACTCCTCCTCCTGCTGCTGCTCCGGCAGCTCCAAAAGAGGTATACATCTACTTGAATACAAGAGACAACTATGCTTATGCTAGTGTACGCCGGTTTTTAAACAACGTACGTTAGCAACTTAAAAGGATACAATTTTGTAGAGTGGATCACACTAGTTATAATTAGGCAGATTAAGCTAAACGAAAAAAGATTAGGCAGCTAAAAAGTAAAACTAGTTTAATTGTCTAACGAAGTACTAATGAGTATGAATTATTTATTGATTTGAATTTGACTTTAATTTCTCTTTTGTGTTACAGAGTTCGGTGGCTTTAAAGATCAGACTACATTGTGAAGGATGTATTCAGAAAATCAAGAAAATAATATTGAAAATCAAAGGTAAGAAAATAAAAATAACAAACGAAGTTACTAAAATTCGAAAACCAAAAAGAAAAAATATTAATTGTGCTAATTTATTAATAATTAATTTGTATTCAGGGGTCGAAACGGTGGCTGTTGACGGAGCTAAAGACGTGGTGACAGTGAAAGGAACAATGGACGTTAAAGAACTAGTGCCTCTCCTCACCAAGAAACTCAAACGAACCGTTGAGCCTCTTGTTCCCGCCAAGAAAGATGACGGAGCCGCCGAGAAAAAGAAGACGGAAGCCGCCGCCGCTCCTGAAGCTAAGAAAGAGGCTCCTACTGCCGTAGTTGACGAAGCAAAGAAGGAAGTAAGTGACGGTGGAGAGAAGAAGAAAGAAGCTGGTGACGGTGGAGAGAAGAAGAACGAGGCTGGTGATGGCGGAGAGAAGAAGAAAGAAGGTGGAGACGGCGGAGAGAAGAAGGAAGGTGGCGGAGGAGGAGGAGGTGCGCCGCCGCCGGTGGCCATGGTGAATAAGATGGATTACTATGGATACTCATCTTATCCGACGGGTCCAATGTATTGGCAAGAAGGACACGTGTACGGTCAGAGTTATTCAATGGGAGGTCAGGGTTATCCGATGGCGGGTCAGGGTTATCCGATGGCAGGACAGAGTTATCCAGGTTCAGGATACAATTACGCAAGTGAGAGTTACGTGCCGTACTCGCAGCCAAACATGAACGCTCCTCCTGGGATGTTCAGCGACGAGAACCCCAACGGCTGCTCCGTTATGTAAATCATGGGGTTAAATTGTAAATATAAAAAACTCTAAGGGTTAAAACATAAATGTGGGAACACAAAGTAGCAACTTTAGGTGAAAATTTTGAAAGGCTGAGTCTGAGCCAGCGGGTTCTGACGTGTAACATTTGTTCCTTTGTTAGTTTAGTTTCTTTAATGTAATAATTAATTGCTTTTACTTTAATTGTAGTGTCAGCAAACAAATAACAATAATAATGTAAAATGATGAAAAAAGGAATATAATTATCTTTTAGGATTATGAATGAATGTTTATTTTCCATTGAAAAATCATTTTGGTTCATTGACCTATGTAGAAAGGTGATTTAAATGATTAACTTGTACGAAATCTTGAAAAGACTATACAGTTTTATGAAAGTTAATGATTTTTTTGGTGGAAAAGCTAATTAAAGCCATTTTTTTCGATCAACTATGATATTATTATTTCCATGATAATTATTGTTACCCTTTATATAAGTAGTTATCATTTAGTCCACCTTCCTTCATTTATTCATATGAATTAGATATCGTGAAAACACCTTTGCTGGTCGTATAGGCAGAGCCGTGGCTATGTACAGAAAAAATAAACATTGGCTTCGGTCTTTTATTTTAAAAAGAATTTTAAGGCTCTTATTTTCTTATATTTGTTAATTATGTTATGGCTAAATAGAAAAATTTTATTTATATTACAGAAGAAAAAAAAAAATTACCATTGTTTAAAGCTTTCACCTTATCTTTTTGCCATGTCTTACCTTGTTTTTCTTCTTCTTCAGTTAAAATAATAGAAAAAACTAAATGTTTTTCATGTTTGGTTTCTAAATCCAGTTTGTAAATCTCATGTTTTGATACTTTTTGTTTTGAATTAAGACTTTTTTTTAGTATTGCTTATGGTCCATGTAACTCTTGGCACGGCTCTGCGTATAGGGCATCCATTTTGTCTTCCAAAGTGAAACGACAGAAATTGTTGTATTCATTTGAACTACATTGTTACATCAAATTTGATCGACCCGGGGGAAAACATATAGGAGATATCCTGATATATGCTGATTGATAAGCATCAATATTTGATTCTCTTACGCTTTTACAAGTTCTGCATGCTAATTTCATTCTCCAAAAACTTCGAAAATTTTGTAGTACAGTATATGTGTCTCAAGGCGTTGCTGCACACGTACGTATAGCAAGTTAGGTAAAATTTTGAAGTCGAGATGGAGCCATCCGCTTCTTACGTGTAACACCCGTTCCTTTGTTAGTTAATTCGTTTAACAAATAATAATTAATTGATTTACTTTAATTGCAGTGTCAGCAAACAAGTAACAAAAATAATGTCAAATGATGAAGCGAATATTATAACTCATAACTGCTATCTATCAAAACGGATAATTTTGATAGAACTATCGTTGTTCTTGGCGATTCAAGACGTATTATTATGGGTGTTTACTTATTTAACACCATGTATTTTGGATTCAGCTTTCCTAATAATTATTTGTGTTGATTGATTCCTTTAGAAAGATGTTTAAAATGATTAAAGTGGACGAAATCTTGATAAGATGAAGAAATATATTATTGAGTTTATTGATGGAAAGCTAACTAAAGCCATTTTCTCGATGAACCATGACTATATAATTCTCATGGCCAAATGTTCAGTTTTCATCCATTTATATTTGTTATTTCCTTCAAATATACATTTTCTCAAACCAAGAACTACAGTATTTTTATATAAACGGAATTACGTGTACTGTATATATATATATATAAATATTATGTAAAACAGAGAGACTACGTAACCATCTTCATGTACGTATTATATAAAAGAGGTAATGAATTTGTTAATTAGTTGCACAATTACGCAAGTCTTTTTTAACATATAGCATTTGTTTGCATTCTATGTACGTGTATGTGTGCATTATTGTCATATATAGTCATTGTTTATGTAACTACATGATTTAGCATGATTAATGGTGACTTAATCTTAATATGAAAAAAATAGTGACTTAATATTTCTTCTAGACTGCTGGACAAAGACAAAACGATGACAACAAAACCATGTTGATGATCCCATCACTTTCTATTTCGCCCCTCTAGTCTTCTTTTGCTTTGTATTTTTCTAAATAATTGTATACGTACGTATTTATCTTTGAATTTTAGTATTTTTCTAAATAATTATCACTCAAGATCATGCAATAAATCAATCATTGGGTGCTGCCGTGCTGCGGATAAATCAGACACGGACACCCTATTTTGAGGTTTTTTTTTTAAATGGAATTGATGTATAAATATATCCTCTATACCCCATAATCCACTTATTACAAGCTTTTCTCTTTGGAATCATATCGGAATATGTACATAATTTAATTGCAAAGAATAACCAAATACGTTGTGGATAGCGTGGAACTCATCTACACAGGGGCAAATAATTGCATGTGTACATGTACGTGTTGCCAATTTCTTTTCATTTTTTTGGTGAATTGTAAAAGACGTGTTGCCAAAGTGATCACTTCTTGTCGCCATAGACATAGAGAGAGAGAAAAAATAGTAATTGATTTCCCCTTAACTTTTTCTTTCATATGAGCCAAATATATGTCTCACGTAACGATGTAAGCTAGTGTCCTAGTGGAGATATATATAATAAGAAAGTGACAATACAAACAAATAATGTAAAGAAGTTTTATCATTCGGGACTAAAGAAGATCGAATAAACCAAACGTATTCTATCGTTTATCGTTTGTTACGAGGAAGAGGTTAAGATTTTAAGATAGTCAAATTAATAGTACACATAAAATATAATCGTCATCCTTTGAAAAATAAATTCAAATTTCTGTTAGTTAAGTCTGTCAAACCCTGGTCAAGTTACCAATATCATCTAAATATACATCTTCGCCATCTTGAATTTTAAAACTTTGTTTTAGCCTCAAATTTCAAAAGGTGGTTTTCTGTACCTAGAAACGTATTTGGAATTTTCTGAACCTAGCTAAATAATATTTAAGAAACGGTACTAAATACATTCATCTATTTAATCAAAATGGGAATCCACCTAAGATGTTATGTCATTGCTCACTATGAATATATATTGACAAATATTAAAGTAATAACAATATATAGTAGTGATCATGATAATATGAATTAGGTGATAGGTTGCAAAATCCAATCAATGCCCACCTCATGTCTCCTTCATGGAAGTGGATCTGGCAGCATGAAATACAAAGAAACTTAGCAATTAGATAAATGCAAAAAAATAGTGGATATCTATTTTGTGGTCGCAAATTAGTGGACCTCTATCTATAGATCTCTCCATCTCTCTAGTTTATTGTAATATTACGACATTTTTACGGATACTCTGTTATACTCACCACAAATCTATAGCTCTCAATATATAGTTAAAAAATGGAGGACATGTGTGAAACATTAATGAATACAATTTAAGTGGAATAAGTGAGTGTGATTAGTATAAAAGAATTAGATCAAACATCACATAGCTAAAATAAAAAGGTAATTATAAAGAATATATATAACTATCAGTTTATATGATTTCAAATGATTATAATGGTTCATGAATATGAATTATGAACAGATAAGTTTATTTTATTTTATATGCAGAAACAGTTTTTTAAGTAGTTACTATTTCTCATAATCCAGTCAAAAAGTTCTTTTTTTTTTTCTTATTTTTGTCAACAGTAATAGCTGTTGACAAAAGGTAACAGTGAATCATGTTTGTCAGTTATGAAAATGATAGCAAAAGATAAATACTTGCGTTTTGTTATTAGTCTAATGGTTATTCAATTATTCAGGTGTTTACTGTTTACAAAAAAGCTACAATAATACTAGACATTATGTACAGTACTAGTAACACCGAACACGGCATATGATATGTATAAAGCATGTGGGATCATTGATGTTGTATGGTGTTGGCGCCAAACTTGGGTCTATGTCGCGAATCTGAAAAGGGTTTGGATTTGGAATATGCTGGTTTGACTTATATATGCGTGAGAGATGATGCATCTTCATCAATCAATCTGTTGGTTAGGGACAGGCCGATCCTGACGTTTTTACTATCATACGAGTTTGAGTTTAATTAGGAGATGACAAAAATAATTCTATTAGTATCATTTATGTAGTAACGATTGATCTTGACAGTTATTTTGATAGAACTATCGTTTGAACTTTGAACTATGAGAATTATTTTGGTGTTAAGAAGATGTGAATACGTAGCCTAACTTACCGCATCTTATAATATAGCAAGCTAGTACATGATGTTAAGTTATTTGGGTGAAAACATATATGAATACCCTAATTGTGACTCGTACGCCATTCATTCAATCTTATATTGAGGACGAGGAGGTCCATATTCGGGAATTCTTATGTGAGCCTGAAAAAATTCATGCAAGGAGTTCTTTTTGGTGTCCAGCGTTTCCACGTATCATATTTTGATCCGTTTGTAAGAAGAAAAAAAAAAGAAAAAAGAAAATTGTCAAATTTTTAATTTTATTTTACAAAGATATCATTCAAATTCGAAAGAATACGAGTTAATATAATGTTATTTTAAAACCATCATCTCTTTGTAATACCATTATTTTTATCTTCAACGCACCACTATATTTATGTCATCATAAAAACCCGAGGAATCATAATTCAAACTTCAAAGCATGTCCTTGACTATAGAAATCATTAGGTTGGTCTCCCAAACAGTTTGACTTGAGAATAAACAAAGCTTTACATGTACACACACACATATATATATATATATGTTAGCATCAGTGTCCGGGTCAAATCTCTACGCTTGGCATAACGAATTAAACATGTCAAACAATTTGAGCATGAAATGATGAAAACCCCAAATTAAAGTAAATGTGATCCATTCCGTCGTAGCTGCGTCTTCTGACTTTTGCCATTCGTTGAATTTGAACCATTTACAACAAACGATAAGTCAAATTTTAACCAAAACGAACTATACAATTCAATAATTCATTAATGATGGTCTTCGTATAGAAACGACGTACATAGTCGCATAGTTAATACTATTGGTTACATATATACCTAAGTTGATAGAACCGTGAGAACTGAGATCAAAGTTGAAGTTAATTTGCAGTTTCCGATACATATTGTTCTGTTATAAACAATTACTCATCGATCGATCGATCAGTTTCAAAGATCTATACTTCAAACCACTTCTTTCAAAGTATGGATTTAATCGATCTAAACATAATACGGTAGTGAAGGTTTTGAAAGAAGGAGTTGAATCATGTACGTAAACAAAAAAACACATTGGATCTTGTGGTACCATTCGTAAACTTACTTATACAGCCTCATAACCAACATAAGTAAAAGTAAGTAAGAAAGAGTTTAGGACAATATTAGAGAATGCAAGAATGGTCTCAAAACATACCAGAAGAAAGTTCCCCCCAAAACTAAGCCTCTTTGCATTCTCCAACTTCTTTAGCATTTTAGTCACTGACACTATTAGATGATGTAAACCATCCATGACGCTGGCTTGTATTCCAATGTTCAGTTTAGCTTCAGTTAAAGAAGAGAAATCAACTAAAGTAAGTGGTGACTGAGAGCTTCGCAATGTGAGACAATGGATATGTGGTGCCAGAGTCTGCGTTTGTCCCGACCCCCTTATCTCTAATGTTCTCAGTCGCAACGATATTGCTGAGATCAAGAACCTCAAGTTGTTTGGAGTTATTCAATGTTAAGCTTTCGAGAACCGGACAACGTAACCATATAGAATCTTAGCAATAGATTCATCTGGGAGAAAACAATACCACAAGGACAGCTTTTTCAGAGATGTCCAAGATGCAGAGCATTTGAGAGTCCTATGAAAATATGGTAACACAAGGCAGAGTTGCTTAACAGAGGAACTGATGTAGAATAAATCAGGAATGTTATAACCATGAACAAAATCGACAAAGAGGGATAGATCCTCCACGTTGCGGGACATGGCGAACTCGATCCATCTGTTAATGTTGGTTACAGTGTGCTTGATCATGCAGCTTGATAGATGAAACTTGATCATCTTGGAAGCTGTGTAGCGAGTCAAGGTTTCGTTTATCGCATCAGCATCATTTTTATAATCATCAATGGAGAGACCAGATATATTGGACCATACTTGCCTCCATCGTTTTGACAAGACAGAAGTTTCGATGGCGAGTTTCGTCGGAACAAAGAAGAGGATATGTTGGAGGATCACATCAGGCATGGAGCTGATTAAGTCCATACTCTGGCGATGATCATTGCGGCGGCTATGTGAAGCGGCTGTCGAGCAAGCTGTTGTCCGCCATATATATATATATTACTTGGGGTGTGTTTTAGTTAGTTAATATTAATGGATCAAAATGGTTTATGCGTTTGGTTAAAATGAGTTGATGAGTTCACAAAAATCATACAAAACATATTAATCGAGTTTGATAACCAAATCAAACCAACAATAATCTTAAAAACCATTGCAAATCCAACCGCTCTCTTCAAACAATTATTACTTATTATATAATCTGGATCCACATCCAGTGATATACTTTGGTCTTCTCTCGTGTTATCACAGGCTGGTTCTTTATCAATCTCAAGTAGAACCACACCAAAAGTGGAATTTTGTACAACAATGGAAAGCTTATAAAAACTGAAAATAAGTTAGATTTTTAATTTGAAAAATCTGATGAAATTGTGCTTAAAAGTTGCAGTCTAATATTGTTTACTAAGATGGCCATTGTGTCATTAACCAGGTTCAGATCCAATGTGTAAGTAAAAAACAAAAAAACACTGTAGATTAATTAATTGAGGTTCCATGTAAGATGGTCATCAAGACTCAAGACTAAACCCTATGATTCACCACTCATATGATGTGTGCCATTCTGACTGGTTGAGAGCACAATGGAGACAGTATTGTTGTGAGGAAGTGTTTGAACCAACTCTTCAAACTTCAACCTAGGGTAATCTCCATATAACTGTAGAACCATCTTGTCTAATGCCTTTGTGTTTTTAAGCACAAGTTCCACAAATGAAGCCACGTGCTTCGACTCTAATTCACAGTGGGATCTATTCCAAGAGGCTCCATCTTTTGATCTCCAACCTCCCACGCCCACGTACTCGTTATAATAGTTCTTCTCAACAGAAGAAAACAACAAAAGAAAACATGATTCTTGGATTATTCGAACTCGATGATAGTTACAACAGAAGTTTATGGTAAATATACGAACCTGTGTGTTTGCATGAACTGTCACCGTCTTTAAATTAGGTGAGTTTTGCAACAGTGTTTCTATACCAGGAATAATACACTGAAAGATCTCTGTCTCAAGAATCAAAGCTTTTATCTTCAACATCGGAAAAGTAATACCACGAACCTCCGCAACAGATAAAAGCTAGGATAAGTGATAGTGAACCACAAAACAAAATACTTATTAGTACCATTCGTAAACTTATACAGGCCTCATGAAAACTAATCCATCGGCACACGTTAACTGTGAAACCAACATTAGTAAAGTAAGTAAGAGAGTTGTAGACGTTAGATCCTAAAACATACCTGAAGAAAGTTGCACCCAAAATTAAGCTTCTCTGCATTCTGAAACTTCTCTAGCATTTCATGAAGGGATTCAAATAGGTAATCATTGATTGTCTCCCGACCTGAGTGACGGGAAACGTCCACTTTAGCTACAGTTAAAGACGAGACATCAACTAAAGTACATGGTAACTGATAGTTGTGCATTCTGAGAGAATGGACATTTGGTGCCACAATCTGCATTGGCCCCGACACAAAACGGCTGCAGGTTATTTCTAATGTTCTCACGCCCAGCGATTTGCTGAGAGCAAGAACCCTAACATGTGGACAATGATTCAATCTTAAGCTTTCGAGAATCGGACAACCACATAGAATCTTAGCAACATATTCATCGGAGAGAGAACTCCAAGACAAGGACAACTTCTTTAGCGATGTCCAAGATATAGAACATGAGGGAATTATACAAACATGTGGTAACTCAAAGTTGAGTTGCTTAATAGATGAATTGATGTAGACGATATCAGGAATGTTATAGTTATAATGATAATTAGAATTTTGACCGACGCAGAGGGATAGATTCTCCACGTTGCGGGACATGGCGAACTCTATCCACCTGTCCACGTCGGCAGCAGTGTGATACATTCTGGTTTTGAGATGAAACTTGATCATCTTGGGAGCTGTGCAGCGAGTTAGGGCTTCGTTTATCCAAGCAGCATTGCCTGGCGGCATATAGCTATCAACAAAGGAAAGAAAAGGTGTATCGGACCATACATGCCTCCATCGTCTAGACAAGACACAAGTTGTGATGGCGAGTTGCGTCGGAACAAAGAAGAGGATATGTTGGAGGATCTCATCAGGCAACGAGCTTATTAAGTCAATATTACGGAGATGACCACCACGAAGATGATCGTTACACAATCTAGGAAGACTTGAAGCGGCTCTGGAGCTCTCTTGCGCCATTTTACTTTATTAACCTAAATTTTGTTAGTATCTTTTATCTTTGACACAATCTAATGACTTCGTGTCCTTTTTTCTAAATTTTTTTTATTAATAGACTAGTCAAATAATATATAGCAAATTTTATTAATTAGTTAATGATATCCTACTACATTAATTGAGAAGTATAAATATAAAATTAACTTTAAAAAAGATAAAAAGTTATATTGTCATGCCATTGGTCTTAAGGTAATTGTTTAATTTTTCAATAAAGATAAAAATATAATTTTAATTTTAAACTAATAAAATCTTTTAAAGATAAAAATATAGTTTCCTAAAAAGAAATATTTTCTCTCTCTACTTAATTATGGATGAAAATTATAATAAATTTAAAAAATTTATAAACCAATCAGAATTTTAAAAATTAAGATTTTATATATAAGTATATAATAATATAATTATTTTTAATAACTATATTTAGAAGATTTTATTAAGATGTTAAATAATGATTCTCCTATCATCTTAATTTCTTCTATTTTATCTACAAGTTTTTTGAATTATTATATAATACTTATGATTAACAAAATATATAGATTTTTTTTTCTGCATATGTTGTGTTTAAAATTTTTAAAAACAAAGATATTATTCAATTTATGAAGAAAAAAATATGTGTGTTTAATGTTGGCTGGTTGGTAAAACTAAATTTATGAGATTGATAAATTTATAAAATTTAGTTACTCACAATTATGATATTATAATTACTACTTTAAAATATTTCACAAAATAATGATGCACATATACAACAAACAAACAATATAAAACTATACCATACATCAAACAAATTAAATACTATAAAATTTTAAAATAATTAGTATTCAAAAAAATATACGTATATTTAACAAATAATTGCAATACTAAAAATAAATACTATCTCAATATAAATTTATTTTTTAAAAAGAAATATAACAATAATTTTTATTATTATATTATAATTTTTGGAAAACGTTAACCGTGTATTATAGCACCTATATCTCTTAGTTTTAAATGTTAATTTTACCCACATATTTTTTCTATACAGTACATAAAAAAATTTAAAAGTGCTTAAACAACGTTTATTAACTATTTAACGATTGAAAAGAAAAAAATTCCCTAGAAACAGATTGACATTTTGAATAAATTATATTTCTTGGTTCTTTTTACAATAAATATTATTAACATGTTATTTTATTTTATTGTATGATGTAGTGGGCTTTAAAAAAATGTGGTTTTTATATGTTATATATATATTTTTTTTTTCCGGCAAAAGTGAACTTTATTAATAGTTAAATTTGTGAACATACAGAGGCTCCAACATCCAAGGAGGTGGATTAGTACAAGCAATATATAAATCTGTGTTATGACATCCAAATTGAGCTAATACATGGGCTACATCATTACTTGAACGGTGAGAAAATGAAAATGAAACAGTCTTGAAATAGTTTGCAAGAGATTGGATATCTTGAAGTAAATTATATATGAAACATCCATCAAGGAACGTTGACATCATCGATTAGAATTTTACAGTCACCTTCAAAGCAAACATTATCAAAACCATAGGCTAACGTCTGCTGCATTGCAAAAAGTAAAGCTTCAGCTTCAGCTTCCAAAGCAGATTGAGCATTTCGGAGAATAGACGAACCCCATACAAGCTCAGCACCTAATGAGTTTCTAATGATCCATCCGCCCATTGTTTTATTCGTCACAGAGGAATAACTTGCATCAAAGTTGCACTTGACCATTGGAGATATAGGTCGTTTCCAAACCTGGGGAATTGAATGTCTTGAAATAGAAAAAGTTTTTGTTAGACCACCAGTCGCCGCTATCCATTCCGAGACTTCGCCTTTTGTTTGATGAAAACAGAACAGAGGATCTTCACGTATGTTATTGAAAATAAAATTATTACGCGCTTTCCATATATTCCATATTAGCCAAAACGGAAGAAACCTCTCTTCATCAGACCTCGAGTCGTCCAAATATATGTCCATTAAAGTTGATAAATTAATCTCGGCATCTCTCGCATGGAAGGAAGACACTTGGGGAACATTCACTGAATTCCAAACAGCTTGGGATAAGGGGCAAAGAAACAGAGCATGGTTAATGGATTCCACAGTCATCTTACATCGTTGACATATAGTATCAATGGGGATACCTCGAGTTACCAAACGTGTAGCAGTGTCCACTGATTTTGACGAAATGCTCCAAAGAAAGTGATTAATTTTGGGCAATATTTTGAGCTTCCAAATTTGTTTTTTAAGAACGATAGAACCATGTGGAGCAATAGGAGCTTGACCATTATCAAAAGGATCATGTGTGGCTAGCCAGTAACCAGACCTAACCGTGTACTCACCGGATTTGTTATAGTGCCAAATTAGTTTATCTGCAGGACTTGATTGAGGAATATAAAGGCAAGTGATTCGTGAAACATCCTCAAGACTAATCTCATTTTCAACAACATGTATATTCCATGCTTTAACTGGGCCATTGGACAGGATAAGGTCAGAGAGGAAACACGTCTCTGTGGGATTAATGATATTAGCATGGCGAGGCGGATGAGCAGCAATAATATTATCCATGTTGATGCGAATGGACGTGCCATCGCTTACAATATGTCTCACACCCTTTTTCAACAAAACCAGACCAGAAAGTTTGGAGGACCAGCCGTAGGATTGTAACTTTTTAGGTGTAGCATCAAGGATGGATTCGTCCGGAAAGTATCTGGCTTTCATTACCTTGGCGAACAATGTATTTGGATGACGAAGAATCCGCCAGGCTTGTTTTGCCAAAAGCGAATCATTAAATTTTGATAGATCTTTAAAACCAAAACCCCCTTCTTTCTTCGAGTATTGGAGACATTTCCAAGCAATCCAGGATATATCTCTTGAAGCTGCACTTTTCTTCCACCAGAACCGCATAAGGATACTTTCTATTTCAGAAATGAGCCCCAGAGGCAACTTAAAACAGGACATTGCATACACTGGCATGGCTGCCGCAACTGACTTTAAAAGCACCTCTTTTCCTGCTGAGGATAGAAACTTAAAACTCCAGTTCGTAGTACGTTGTCGCACACGTTCAATGATATAATCAAACATCTCCCTTTTTTTACGACCAAACTGTTCAGGTAACCCAAGGTACTTTCCTCCTCCACCCTGGTTTGAAATATGTAATATATTTTTCATAACATTCTGTCGATGTCCAAACACAGGAGAGCCAAAAGTGATAAGAGATCTCGAGGTATTAATTTTTTGTCCAGAATAATATTCGTAAACATCAAAAGCATCCTTTAATGCTTGACAGTTTCGAATGTTTGCTCGGCAGAAAAATAAACTATCATCAGCAAACTGTAGATGTGTGATAGTTGGTACTCCATTGCCTATTTTTATGCCTTGTATATGCCCAGAGGATACTTGAGATTTGATTAAGTGGCTAAGAATATCATCACACAGGATAAATAGATAAGGTGACAAAGGGTCACCTTGTCTAATTCCTCTCTCAGGAACCACCTTACCAAATGGAGTGCCATTAATAAGAACTGCATATTCAACAGACGTGACCGTGGCCATAATCCACTTAATCCAAACCGGAGAAAAGCCAAACAACTGCATGGTAGTCTCCAAAAAATTCCATTCCACCCGGTCATACGCTTTGCTAACATCCGTCTTAACAGCCATGTATGTTTGAGAGACCCGCTTCCTCACTTTTAGAGAATGCATTAGTTCATGAGCTATCAATATATTGTCTGTGACCAAACGACCAGGTATGAATGCCGCTTGAGAGTCCGAAACTATAGCATCTAGATGTCGTTTTAATCGCATTACCAAGCATTTGGAGATGATTTTATAAATGACATTACATAGTCCAATCGGACGATAATCCGAGAGAGTTACTGGCTCTGTAATTTTCGGAATCATGCAAATATTTGTGTTATTTATCCCTGGTTTCATCGTAGAAGAATGAAAAAATTGTTTAACTTCATTCGTAACATCTTCTCCCACAACATCCCAGCATTCCTTGTAGAACCTTGCAGTAAGACCATCAGGTCCCGGCGCTTTGTCATCACCGATCAATGATAAAGCTTTAAATATTTCCTCACTGGTGAAGTCCCTTGTGAGTTCGTCATTTATTTCCTCAGTCAAAGTTGGGATAAAGTCCGCAAAATCATTAGGGGATACCTTGTGTCGCATAGAAGTATACATTGTCTGGAAATAATTGGCAGCATGTTGACCAACAGCCGTTTCACCACTAAAAGTATTGCCCTCTTCGTCATTTATAGAATAAATGTAGTTCTGGGCAAATCTGTTTTTTGTACAAGCGTGAAAAAATTTTGTGTTTCGATCTCCAACCTGGAGCCACAAGTTCCTACTCTTTTGTTTCCAATAAATCTCTTCATTCTTGTAAGCTAATGCAAGATCATGTCGAAGTCTTGGAATGAGGTCTCTGTCACAGCGATGCAGACTAGACATAGCTCTGTTTAGACGATACTGAAGAATATTAATTTGTTTGGCAGAGTTCAGATTGTTTTAACGCTTACACCTGGCCATATAACGTCTGCAATTCCTTATTTGATCTACGATTGTATGATGCTGCTGAGACTTACAGAAATTCCATCCTTCATGGACATAGTTTTTGAAGTTTGCAACACATATTAGTCTCTTATCAAATCTAAAAGACTTATTCTTGCTTGAGTTTAAAATTCCCAATCTTGTCACTATTGGTTTGTGGTCCGAACCACTAAAGTCAAGGAACTCCGATGTAGCTCTTGGGAAAGTTGCAGTCCACTCTGAATTTGTCATTACTCTATCCAAACAACATTTCACAGTGTGTGAATATCTTTCTCCCACCCAAGAAAACTTATCCCCTGTTGATCTTAAATCAGCTAAATCACAAACTGACACCATATGTTTGAAATCACTAAAGGTAGATTCAGCACGTAATGGACCACCAAGTTTTTCCTCATTGGATAGAATTTCGTTAAAGTCTCCTATTAACGCCCACGGACCATCTCTGTTTACAGAAATTTGTTCTAGTCGATCCCACAGTTGATATCTTAATTCCGAATTCGGATGACCATAAACACAGGACAAATAGAAAGCAAACCCATAATACTTAATGTTTACATCAATGATTCGAGCATCCTGAAAGTTTTTGGATACTGAAACATTGTCTTTCCAACACAATGCTAGACCACCACTCCTACCTTGAGGGGGTACAGTTATTACATTAGCAAATCCTAGAGAGTTAACAAAGTCACACACCATACTACACTTATTAAGAGTTTCAACTAGAAATAATATATTAGGTTTATACATACAACATATATTACGTAGACGTAATTGAGTAAAGGATCCACCAAGACCCTGGCAATTCCAAGAGACGATCGTCATATGGGGAACAATGGGGGTACCGGGCCCCCCCGCGCCTCCGTCGATCTTGTTACCTGCAGAGCAGGAGCCTTCGGACTCAACTCGGTCTTTCTTGCGGATCTGGCATAGGACCGCCTGATCCTCAACAGCCTCCCATCGTTGGTAGAAAGCTTCTACGTCCACTCGTTTCCTTTTGGATCAACCAAGAGAAGATGTTCTGTTTGAGCACTTATCATCTTCAATGGGAGAGAAAGTGTCAACAAACTGCTTGCTAAACTTGGCATGCAGGTAGCGGAGCCTTTCAACAGTTAGTTCAGTGTCCTCGAAAACACTTGGTGTAGTGGAAGGTTCAGAACTTGGGCCAGCACCCGGAGTGGAGAAGTGGTTCTTGAGACCGGGAATCGTCTCAAAAGGGTCAATAGTTTAGAGAGTGTTAGTGTCAGACATAACATCATTTGCCTCCGGTTGAGCAGCATCAATTGGACCATCATTTGGACCATTGTCTTGCGGGGGTTCTTGGTAGAATTGTTCCTCTACCACATCCAAATCACAGTCAGCAACATCGTGTTTCAAGGAACCACATTTAGAGCAGAATTTCCTGAGTCTCTCAAAGCGATACTTAATGATAGTATTATCGCCGACAGTAAACTGGAAGTTCCTTTGAAAACGTAATGGCCAATCTACATTCCAATCTATACTAACCCATACAAACTCGACCAAATGAGCATTTTCATCAAAATCAACCGGATCCACTGGTCCTAATTGGTCACCCACATACCTGGCCATGTCGGATGAGAGATAGAGAAGAGGAATCCCTCTTATCTGAACCCAGAGTGGGATTATCTTCAGAGTCTCATCAGTGATGTTCGGATGCCAACGGTGAACAGATAGCATCCAGCCATTAAAAGACCAAGGACCACGGCGCAGAACATTATTCATTGATTCTTCAGATTGGAACACGAATAGCGCTCTCCCCGGACCCAAAACTCGACCAACCACCGACCCTTCAAACCCCCAAACCGTGGCATGTGGTCAATTAAGGCTCTTAGATTTTGCTTACGCGGATTCACAGTTTGAACCACCAAAGAGAAGCGATTCGCAGAAACCGCCTTTGCGATGAATTGTGGAGGAAGTGGAACCGGTGCGTCATCGATTCCCAAATCAAGATCCTGGAGGGATTTCCTAATGTTATCACTCATAGTTGTAAGTAAGGAAAAGGCGATGAAATTGAGAGAAGGGGATAACAGAATTGAAACAGAAAAGATGCCGGGAAGTGAGTATTTATATATGTTTGGCCATGGCGGTTTCCCGAAACGGTTATCCAACGAGATAAACGGAATCGAGAAACTGCCATGTAACCGCTTGGGCAGAAGAAAACCGACAGATCTTAATTCCGAATGTAAATAAGATGCAATCGGAGGAACACTCCGGCAAGGAGAAAGCAATCGAAAAAATAACTGTAAATCGCTCAAAGAATCGCCCTTTTCAGAGAGAAAGGACGCCATACATAAAATCTTTTGAAGAAGAAAAAAAAATGTTATATATTATGTTTTAACTTTTAACTGAAAAAAATGAGAAATTTTGATTTTTTTTTTTTAAAGAGGAAAATAATAATAAAAATATAAAGATGGGTCCTCAAAATTATTATACGTTTGGGTTTTTTAAAGAAAAGCCCATGCATATATTTTACTGGAGCAGACCCAATTCTATACAGGGCCCTGAAACATTATATCTCAGTTCTCAACACTTCACCGCAACTTGAAACATTACTTTTGGCGTTTTAATTTAACTTTTGTAAACGCTACTTTTTTACATCATGCGACTTGTGAGATGCCAACCGAAGCCACGTGCTACGACCCAACCAATCTTTTTTTTTTTTTTTTTTTTTTCCCTTTCTTTCTCAAAGAGGCAAAATAATTAGTATAATTTTTTTTTATTTTCGTTAAATTGTAGAAAAAGATACCTCCATCAACCTAATTATCGAATTTTGGTAAGTTTAACTTTAAATAAATATACTTAGCGTGAAGAAGGCAACTGGCAGAGTGACCTTTTTTTATTTGTTTCCTTTGTTGTTCATTAAAAATAATTAAATATCTTTGAATGATTCTTTCGAAAGTTAACAAAAAAAACACTAAACTCATTTAATTTAAAAAATATAATTCTGATATAAAATATAGGGTCTACTTTTACTAACCCATCTTTAAATTTTTACATCTTAGATTAAAAAAGTACAAATTTAACTAATCACATTCCCTTTTTAATTTTTTATTTTTCTTTTTAATTTTATGTGAATGTTAAAAAAAAAAACAAGAAAAATAAAAATTTTATTTTTTTTGGTCTCTCGTCTCTCTCGTTCTTGGTTCAACCGTAGATGTTCGTCGGAAAAATATCCTCGGCTTCAATTTCGTTCGATTTACCCTAAATTCTCCGAGTACTCTTCATCAATCCCATACTCTTAATCCATTTCTCACGTTTTTGTATCTTTCTCAGGTAAAATTGTTCTCGTGTTTTTTTTTTTGGGGTCAAACTTGCTCTCACTTTGTTTTTTTTCCTAATTCAGGAGTATGTATTTAGTAACCCTAATTCTTAAATTTTCCAAAATTTCGTCTTACCTTACTATGTCGATTAAGCTATATTAGATAATCGAATTAAATTGAATCGAAATCGAATTAGGCGTTTTGTTATTGATCTGGTGAAATTAAATTTAGGGTTTTTTTTTGGGGGTGAATTTGTTTGTTCTTCTTTATTGCTTCGAAATTAGGGTTTTGTGTCATGAATGTAAAATTTATGTTGTTGCTAAATTTCCTGTGAGTTTAAGTTGATGATCATAGTGATTATGCATCCACAGTTGTTCTGAGTTTCTATTTTCATGGTTTGGATTCATTGCTCTGATTTGTAGGAACTTGGAAGCATAAAGGAAAAGCATGAATGCTTAAAACAGTTCGAGCATTACTGCGAAATGCAAGCCGAGAGGAACCCCGAAGGTCGCCCTATCGATGAGGGCCATATCTCAAACCAGAACAGCAATCCTAATTTACTCTCTTCTGCTTCTATCAGTGTTGCTCAGTTTCCTGGTATGTTTCACATTGGTTTATAAGTGTTTTTGAGCTGGGTTGATTTTCTTAATGGAAACTGCGTTTTTTTTGTTAACGATATCATTCATTTGGAGAGCAGCTAAGAAGCCGACTAGGCAATGGGCTGCGTGGACGCATCAGGAGGAGGAAAGTTTCTTCACTGCTCTTCGTCAAGTTGGAAAGGTTATCAATTTGTTGTTGAAGTTGAATGAGTTTGGTTTCTTCGTGTATATGTTGTTTGGTGTGTGACGTTTTTCTCTGTGTGTTGGTTATTGCAGAATTTTGAGAAGATTACCTCTCGTGTCCAAAGCAAAAACAAGGACCAGGTTGGTTGCCTTTTTTAACCTTGGGTTTGTTTTTCCTTCACTTTCTCTTGTTGGTGTTTTGCTTTTAGTTTCTCATGTTTGTGGATTTTTTTGTGTGTGATTTGCAGGTCAGGCATTACTATTATCGTTTAGTGAGACGTATGAATAAACTATTGGGTCCAGAACTGAGTCTTGATGCCAAGAATCCAAAGGACACAAATGCTGCAATGCTACGATGGTACTTGATATTTACATTTCTTTTCTATTATATATGCTTTGTGCTGGTATTGTAGATTGTTACATTATTGTTAACAAATGATGAACATTGCTCTCCATTTAAGTTTGCCATTCGCCTATAATATCTTATGTAGTATGGTTATGCATTTCTTGTTAGTGACAAGATAATGGTTAGGAAAGGTTTCTTGTTTCTCTTGTGCATTGATAATATCTGCCAGCAACCTCATACATGATTAGATAGTAGCAACTGACCTATATTTCAGACATTATACCATCTTTCGTTCTCCTGGTTGAGATGATTCCACATATCATGATTTCGTCTGTTCTAAAGTAAACATGCTATTTCATGTGACTTGCAGGTGGTCTTTACTGGAAAAGTATAGCTGCAAAGCTTCAAAACTTCATCTCAAACCCCGGAGATTCAAGCTATTTTTAGAGGCCTTGGTTAGTTGGCAAATGCAAATTTCGTTTTAACTCTAAGCCATCTTGGATTTGACAAGGAATTGTTTTCAAACTATTGTCTAACAAACCCTTTGCATGAAGGAACACCAATTGCTGAAAGACCGCAGAAAGAGCATAAGGAAACGGGCTTGTCAGGGAGAAAATTTCTCGTCTGCTTCCCTCGGAAACATCTCAAGTCATAGCAGAGACAGAGGATTGGATAACCGTCCATTTAAACTGATTCTCTCCGACGGCCAAAATGTTAAAAAGCTAGGGTCTGGAAGAGCATCTACCAAACATGTTGAAAGCTTAGGTGTCAACCTTGGTGACGAAAAAGAAGATACAGCCTTTGGGAGAGGTGGAAGGCAGCGACGAAAACAAGGTTCTTTCTCTGCTAGTTTTTATGCATGTTTCTTTGATAGACAGTTTTCTTCAGTCCCATATTGTGTGTGTGTTTTCACTTTTCAGCGTTCATACAAGTTTTGGATATCATCTACTTTCAATCTTCCATGTTTATATTAGGTTTTTTAAGTTTCTATTTAAAAACTTGATGTAGTTCCAGGTTCTTACTTGACTCTAAGCAGTTCATTCCTTTTCAGCAGGTTATAAAAAATGGGAAAAAGCTGCGATAGATGGGGTCTCCCTGGTTGCTGATGCTGCAGAGCATTTGGAACGAACATCAATTGACAAAGATATGGATGATCAAGAAGGTTTAGTATGGGATAATATTTCATTTTCTTAGATGCATGTTTTTTGAGAACTAAC
This sequence comes from Camelina sativa, assembly GCF_030686135.1. Taxonomy (NCBI): domain Eukaryota; kingdom Viridiplantae; phylum Streptophyta; class Magnoliopsida; order Brassicales; family Brassicaceae; genus Camelina; species Camelina sativa. The sequence goes on along the minus strand of NC_141884.1, from coordinate 6,144,816 downwards.
ATGTGCAAATCTTGGATTCTCTTTTTATCTTAGATTTAGGTTCCACAAGATATTTAACCGGAAAGTCTCCACTTTCTCTGTGCTCATCTGGTGATGTTCCTCTCAGTGATGCCAATATGCAGTTTTCTGCCAAGCTGAAACTTCAGTTGTTCCCGATTGATGAATGTACTCGAAGATCCTTGGAAATGGTAAGCTTCTAATATGAATAAAACTGATTGGAGCAATAATTTTCTGAGACATGAAATGGAGCTTGATCTGTTAACAGGATAAGCACAATCCGCATCTAGAACTTACCCTTAGTAATCGCAAGAAGATATCATCTGTACTGGAACATCTCAATCGCAAATGGGGAAGCTCAAGTTGTGCGACTGGAGAGCTAATGCTATTTCCTTACAATGCACGAAAAGAAACTATAACGTGCCAGCAAAGCTGGACCCATGACTCTTTTCTAAGTGCAGCAGAAGTGCATTCAATGGTCGGAAGTCCCTCGGTTTTCCGCTTAAGGTTTGCTCTCATATTTTCCTAGTCTCGTGCAGGTTTATCTCTGTCCAATTATATCATACAGGATAAACGAAATTAATTTTCTTATATCTCTTTGCAGGTATGGTTGGTTTGTCCATGATGCATCAGGCTCTTTTATTTCCCAAGTTCCAACTTCAGATCTTTGCCCTTCACTCGAGGATGACATGAATGTGGATGGGGTGAACGAGGTCAATATGCTCCTTACTGAATCAGGACCCTTGTCTGTGCATTCAACTGCCGAACAACGGACATCTGTAGAACCCAGCCTGGGTCTAGTATGTGCCTCTGGTGAAACCCATGATCGTCCCGCAGAATATAGAGATGATTATGAACCTGCTTCACCAACTATTTCTCCACTTGAGCACTTAATCAGCGGTAATGCTCAATCAGCAGGAGAATGGGCTGATAGTCTTACTAACATAAGTATAGGTGATCTACTCTCTGATGTGCCCGATGACATAGATAGTGATGGTGGGGATCCACCTGCCACCGAGGGTTCACATTGCCTCCTTCGAGATGTTTCATTTGCCTCTGACTCTTTTGATGCTGCAATTGCTGCTCATATACTAAGACACCAGAACAAGCCAAGTGCTCCACTACCGATGACTTCTGGCTCTTCCTCTCTATGGGATGATGAAGAAACACGTGATGCCTTCTCTTTCCAAAATAATCGTCTCGCAGATTCCTCCAAGTTGGCTAATGTTGCTTCTCCTCGAGGTGGTGGCAGAGTAAATGGAGAACCTTCTCAATTGGTGGAGGTAACTATATCAGTCTCAAACTTCACTTCAACAGTTTATAAAAATAAACCATCTGATACAATACTTCTCTTAGGCTTTATCCATCGATGAGAAGCTTCCTGACCATGGAGAGCCTATGGAAGAGGGTCCAATAGACCCCCATTCGATGGATTCTCCAGGGAAGACCCATTGTGGGCTTGCGGATATATATTGGGTAAATCTCAAAATCTCATATTCGTCCAAAGTGAAAAACAACATACTGTATATTCAAAAACTCTTATTTCCTTTGTTTTATGCAGCCTGACTCGTTAGGACCACTGGATTTAGACATTAGATCTTCAAAGTATACAGAGGATTTGATCCTCAGTGAGAGCCTTGGGGGTTTGAGCCGTCTGATAGCGACCAGCCTCGATGCCTTTCAGAACTGCTCGCTCTTCGGGTTCGACAACAAGAAGGATAAGTCTAACATGGTCTGAAATGGAACCAAAAGCTAGGGGTCCAAATGTTGATAGTTGAAAAGAAAGTGACTCTTGCCTTTTTAAAAAAGAAACTTTATCACCAACTGATAGGTTCACTGTACAAAAATCTGATGTAAGTTTAACTCTTTCTCTCAACACAGTCTTCTGTGTTGTTACATGTTTATGTGTACCCTTACACTGTTGTTATTTACTACATGTTTATTTGGCTATCATGCCGTTTTTTTTTTTCTTTTGTTATAGAAATTTCATGGCAAATAAGAATGTCGCAGAATCTTCTAAATTCTTAACAAATTCTTTCAAGAGTTTTGAGTAAAATAACATTCAGGACGCAAAACTTAACTTTCTCGTGAAATTAATTTCTTTGTAGGGGTCAAACCATTTGTTCAACTTCATCAAATCGCCATCCAAATTTAAGTATCCATTATCTTCTTGATAAAGCATGATAGGACTAAGTTACTCCTTTTCTCTCATTTTTAATATTCTATCTGGAAAAGATTCCAAACGTTTACTTTTCTACACTTGATCAGTATAACCCAAGGTTTTTTCAACACTAGACTCTTTATTTAAAGTTATAAGAAAAGAAAAAAAATCATTCAAAACTAGATATGATTGTTGTCTTGATCAAAAGTGTTCAAATTGGGTTTTTCTTCTATTCCCAAAAACATTCAGTTTTCTCGCTCTCAACGATTAGTCTAATTTAAAAGCTAAAACTCAACACTACACTCTCCACCCTAAGTGAACCAAATTTCATCAACTTACAACCCGATTTGATTCATTAAACCAAACCGTATGGGTCATAAGTTTACACCGTCGGATTCAGCTTTTATCCGAACAATAGGTAGAGAAGAACTATGGATTTGTATAATTTCAACATTTTTTTTTGTTTTTTTTTACGAAGGATATCATATTCAGCTCTCAAGTCTCAATAATGAGTCCTACACAACAATGATGTAAGAGCGCCAAGTTGTCATAACATGACAAATCTGCTTTAGTATGATACACCGCTTTACACTGGCCTACTCTTGCACATCACATCGAGTTCGTACACGAAGAGACACTCTTTACGTGTCCTTCGAATATTCTTCTTCATAAATTTGACGGCTTCTGCTGTCACGACTCACGAGATATCATCTCTTGGACGATCAATATGACACAATTACACATATCAATATATCATACAGAATATTATTTTTTATATATAAAGGCATATTCGAGGCTTAGAGCTCTAATATACATTCATTCACAACACAATCCATACCATATGATAAGAGCAAATTAAATACGCGCCTGCAAATATATATAGCAAGCAAACCCTAATATAAATTTCTAGATTTGTATCGAAGGTTACAACGGTATGGATTGCGTTGAGTTAGTAGTATATGCGAGGGTAGAGATAAACATGTCCTATATATCTAAGGACTCAACTTTTGATACTATTTTCTAGCTAGCCGTAATTGATATCAGCTTAGTCTGTTTTTAGGTTTTAATTTGTTCTATTTTAGCAATAATTTTTTCTTAGACACCAAAATTTGTCTTTCCTTTTCAGCTAATTAATCGGATATAATTTCAAGAACAATTTTATGAAATTACAGCATGATTCTTTTTATAGCTTAATTGGTAAAGTTTTTCAGAAGAATCTCCATTCAAGTTTTCCACGAATGATGTAGAAAAATAAAATATATTATCTTTAGAAATTCACTTGTACGTTGATAAATATCCACACTTTCAGTCCATATATACAATCACTCAAAACACCAAGAAAATTAAATTCTTCCCAAAAAAAAGAAAAAAAATCAATGGAGAGCGCAAAGTCGAGGAAGTCTCATATCATGATGATACCATACCCGCTTCAAGGCCACGTTATCCCTTTTGTCCACTTAGCCATCAAACTCGCTTCTCATGGCTTCACCATCACTTTCGTCAACACCGAGTCAGTCCACCACAACATCTCCACCGCTCACCAAGGTGACGAGGGGGACATCTTCTCCGCCGCCCGCAGCTCAGGACAGCTCGACATACGTTACACCACCGTGACCGATGGCTTCCCTTTGGGGTTTGACCGCTCACTTAATCATGACCAGTTTTTCGAAGGCATTCTCCACGTCTTCTCTGCCCACGTCGATGATCTCATCGCTAAACTCTCACGCCAGGATGATCATCCGGTGACTTGCTTGATCGCCGATACGTTTTATGTTTGGTCATCTATGATTTGCGACAAGCACAACCTTGTTAATGTCTCGTTTTGGACCGAACCTGCCTTGGTACTCAATCTTTATTACCACATGGATCTTCTCATATCCAACGGTCATTTCAAATGTCTTGGTAACACTCTTACTCAATCATGTCAATAATATATTACCTGATTTAGTAATAATATTAACAAGGCCATACAAAAATCTCTATTTCTTAAATTGTCACAAGTCTTTTATTTGTATCTTTGTTGAAGTCGGTGACTAGATAGCTGGTGATTTTTTTATATGGTCTTAGTAACATCATGTTCGTTTTGAATTTTATGGTAGAGAATCGTGAAGACGTGATTGATTACGTACCAGGGGTTAAAGCAATAGAACCAAAGGACTTGATGTCATATCTTCAAGTAAGCGACAAAGACGTAGACACAAATACAACCGTTTATCAAATATTATCCAAGGCCTTTAAAGACGTCAAGAGAGCCGATTACGTCTTATGCAACACCGTGCAAGAGCTCGAACCAGACTCTCTCTCGGCTCTACAAGCCAAACAACCGGTTTACGCCATCGGTCCGGTTTTCTCAACCGATTCGGTTGTCCCCACAAGCTTATGGGCAGAGTCAGACTGTACCGAATGGCTTAAAGGCCGACCAACCGGGTCCGTCCTTTACGTCTCGTTTGGTAGCTACGCACATGTTGGTAAAAAAGAGATCGTTGAAATAGCCCATGGGCTTTTGCTTAGTAGGATAAGTTTCATTTGGGTTTTACGTCCGGATATAGTCGGATCCGACGTACCGGATTTTCTCCCGGACGGGTTTGTAAACCAGACCCAAGATCGAGGTCTTGTGGTCCAATGGTGCTGCCAGATGGCAGTAATTTCAAACCCGGCCGTGGGTGGTTTTTTCACACATTGCGGTTGGAACTCAATTTTGGAAAGCGTTTGGTGCGGTTTGCCCTTGTTGTGTTATCCGCTATTGACTGATCAGTTCACTAATAGGAAGCTTGTGGTCGATGATTGGCGCATTGGGATCAACCTTTATGATGATAATAATAATAATAAGACTATCACAAGGGACCAAGTCTCGGGCAACATAAGGAGATTGATGGTAAAAGGTGAAACTTCAAGTGAGCTGAGAAACAACGTTGAAAAAGTTAAACGTCATCTCAAAGATGCGGTTACAACCGTTGGATCTTCTGAGACGAATTTTAAAATTTTTGTTGATAAGGTCCGAAGTAGTATATATACTAAATTGTGTAATCGTCATAAAGCTATCTAAACATATGTAAATCGAGATAAAGTTCACTTTTTTTTTGGTTATTACAACTCCATGAGTTTGCCCAGATGTCTGTTTTGGTTCGTCTTACTTCAAAGATTGCGTCTTTGGCGAAATCAGGTCGCATAGCAAGTGCACGTCAGGTGTTCGACGAAATGCCGGAAAGAGATACGGTAGCGTGGAACACTATGTTGACGAGCTATTCTCGTTTGGGTTTATATCAGGAAGCGATGTCTTTGTTCACCCAGTTGAGATTCTCTGACGCTAAGCCTGATGATTATTCGTTTACAGCAATCTTGAGCACTTGTGCGAGTCTAAGCGATGTTAGTTTCGGGAGAAAAGTTCAGTCTTTGGTTATTCGTTCTGGATACGGTGGTTCGTTGCCGGTTAATAATTCGCTTATTGACATGTATGGTAAGTGTTCTGATACTCTAAGCGCAAACAAAGTGTTTCGAGATATGGGGAATGATAGTAGAAATGAAGTAACTTGGTGCTCGCTTTTGTTTGCGTATATGAATGCTGAACAGTTTGAAGCTGCCTTTGATGTTTTTGTTGAAATGCCGAAAAGGGTGGCATTTGCTTGGAATATAATGATCTCAGGTCATTCCCAGTGTGGAAAGATCGATTCTTGTTTAAGGTTATTCAAAGAGATGATTGAGAAGAGTGAGTTTGAACCGGATTGTTATACGTTTAGTTCTCTGATGAATGCTTGTGGTGATTCATCTGACTTGGTTTGTGGACGGATGGTACATGCTGTTATGGTGAAGAACGGGTGGGATTGTGCGGTTGAGGCAAAAAACTCTGTTTTAAGTTTTTATGCGAAAGTAGGCTGTAGAGATGATGCCATGAGAGTGCTCGAGTCTGTTGAAGTCTTGACTCAGGTATCTTGGAACTCTGTTATTGACGTGTGTATGAAGATAGGAGAAACAGAGAAAGCTCTTGAGGTGTTTCATCTAGCTCCGGAGAGAAATATTGTTACTTGGACTACTATGATTGCAGGATATGGTAGGAATGGAGATGGAGAGCAAGCGTTGAGGTTTTTTGTTGAGATGATGAAGTCTGAGGTGGATTCTGATCATTTTGCTTATGGTGCAGTTCTTCACGCTTGTTCAGGTTTAGCCTGTTTAGGACATGGGAAAATGATCCATGGTTGTTTGATTCATCGAGGCTTTCAAGGTTATGCTTATGTTGGTAACGCCTTGGTTAATTTGTATGCCAAGTGTGGTGATATTAAGGAATCAAACCGCGCATTTGGGGATATAGCTGACAAAGATTTGGTATCTTGGAACACAATGCTTTTCGCGTTTGGTGTCCACGGGTTAGCAGATCAAGCTCTAAAGCTCTATGACAGCATGATAGCGTCAGGGATTAAACCAGACAAGGTAACGTTCATTGGATTGCTGACAACTTGCAGCCATTCAGGCCTTGTAGAGGAAGGTTGCTCAATTTTTGAATCTATGGTTAGAGATTATGGAATCCCTTTGGAAGTAGATCATGTAACATGTATGATAGATATGTTTGGGAGAGGTGGATATCTAGAAGAAGCAAAGGACTTGGCTACAACTTACAATTCACTTATCACTAAAGCTAGTAATAGTAGTTCATGGGAAGCTCTTTTGGGTGCTTGTTCTACACATTGGCACACAGAATTAGGCAGAGAAGTTAGCAAAGTTCTAAAGATAGCAGAACCAAGTGAAGAGATGAGTTTTGTTCTGTTATCCAACTTGTACTGCTCAAGTGGGCGGTGGAAGGAAGCAGAAGATGTAAGGAGAGAAATGGTTGAGCGAGGTATGAAGAAAACACCGGGATGTAGCTGGATCGAAGTAGGAAACCAGGTCTCAACTTTTCTAGTTGGTGACTCTACGCACCCTCGCTTGGAGGAGCTTTCTGAAACTTTAAACTCCATTCAAAGTGAAATGAGAAACCCAGAGACGTTTTGGAACTTGTGGATTTAGTGCTATAGACAATGAGAAATATGTAGAAAAAGCAAAAAAAAAATAACCATTCACACACATTATTGTATAAGTAATAAGCAAATGTCTACTTAGAAACTAGTTCATGTTGCTTAGGTCAAAATATCTTGACAAGGAAGTCTCATACTATTGAATCTAAGTTTCATATAGTTTTCCATGATGACTTAATCGGATTTGAGTTATGTTTACTCATATTGATAAGCTCTTTAGTGAATCATATTGGAATTTTGATAATGACTAGAAATAGAGTATAGAAGAAGCATCAATTTTTTTTTGGTTTCTAGTGTGAAAGGTCCACAAGAAGTGACAAAGAAAATCTTACAAAAGACAAGAAATATAGATTCAAACTAACATTGTTTTCTCTACAAATTACCCCTATTTTGTTGGTGTGACAATGATTCGTGTTGTTAAACAAGCGCAGCATGATCCGAATACAAAATAATTTACTTAACTCTTACCTACTAGTCAAAATTTAGATTGCATAGATTTGTACGAATTTGACTAGATCACGTGGGCTCGTTAGGATCGTACTGGACTTCCTATTAAATATTTTCCATCATTGTTCTCCAACTCTGTTTTCTTCTTGCGTCAGTGTGTTACTCCATTATCTTCTTTTCTATGGTGGAACTACAGAATCTAGAATCGAATCGGTGAATACGAGAACGTTAAAATAATTAACAGTAAGGAATAGTATTAACAAATTATGGACATCTACTGATATATGTAGCTAGCTAGTGTGGTCCAAAACTTTGTATTGTTAACTTTAGTGATTTGAACCATACGTAGATTTGGTAATATTATATGTACCAATTACATGCGTAGAAAAGGTAAGGAAAAGGAAAGGTGCATTCATTGAGAATTGTTATTTACCCTCAAGGCCTCGACTAATAAGTAATATGTAGTGTACTAGTATTATATATTGTTGACGTGATTACTCCGTTATTATGTATGGAGTATAGATGAATTAAGTTACGAACATAAATCTTATATATGATTTTTACCGTTGAACTGCGCGTCAATATTTTTTTATATTCTGATATCTAAGGTTTGGAACCAAATCCAAAACTAATTCATAATCAAATCTTCTTGTGAATCTTGTCTTTAGATATCTACAGTGCACAAAGAAGGACGGTCGGACGTACCTACGTATATCAGTACGAAGTCACGTTCCTAGTTTAAATTCATGTAAAGTTTTTTACGAACAGATGGAGAATGGAGTCTATGACTACGAATCTGATGATGTGTTTTATTCTGAAGCAGAGAAGTTTCTATCTTTAGAATACTAGACAGAGTCTATTTTTATCCTTATCTACCATGCATTGAAACAATATTTTTGTCTAACCCTGAACTTCAATTTAACAAAAGGAAACTTTAAAACTACAAAAGGCCATGATTTTTCCACGTTTTCATCTGTTTCCAGTAGTACTTCAGGCTCCGAATACTTTGTGTCCAATAATTCTCTTAGATTCAAGATGGAAAGTTTAGAAAAATAAACCTTAAAATACGATTTTGCAAAATAACTCTTGAATTATATGAAAAATGCAAAACAATGTACCTTTGAATATCTAATACCATTATTTTGGTTATAGATTTTAAACAAAATAAACATAACTGCTAATATCATTATCACCGCCGTTCCTGCCATAACCCCATTACCCCGACTACTTCACAATAATATATATGGTAACAATGGTGGTTGTGGTACGGTGGAGGCGACCATGATTATGATGACAAAGAAGAAGATGGTGTTGGTAGTGGTAATGATTTATTTTTCTTGTTATACATATATTGTCAACTTGTCATATAGTCAAAGGTTACATTGCGGAAACTGTTTATACTATTTTCATAGTTCAAGGGATATCTTGCAAAAGTTGATTAATTTAAGTTTTAATTTTGTCATTCAGGATCAACCGTCATTGATACATATAAAAGTGTTATAGCACCCATATACATATTTGTTTTATTTTCAGGACTACTGTCGTGCTCAAGTCTAGATTTGATCGTTTAATATACAATCTTCTTAAAACTAGCTAGTTAAGGTTATTATACTTATATATATCGTGATAGCAAAATAAAACGTAAAACATATTTAAAAGCTACCCAACAAAACAAACACACAATTCAATATTTTCTAACTTACGTATGCATAAGAAATATTCCATAAAAAGAAAACAAACAATTAAGAGTCGTCGCGGTCGCGGTTTTGGTCGCGCCAGCAGATTAACATGGCGATACAACGGCGAAGAATATAAAACTTGGCTCTTTGTTTCTTCACGACATGACTGCACTTTTGCCCAAAAGTCTTGCACGGGTCGCACGTGCCATTCTCTTCCGACGCCATTGATTGGTTTCTGAGAGTCCCGACTACGATAGTATGAGAAATTAAAGAAAAGAATAAATGCAAGGAACGGAAGAGTTTGATGGTTCTTATGAGCTTTAGTTTTGTCGAGGACAGACAAAGATGGACAGTTCAGTATATAGTAGTCTAGTGGAGTGGAGAGGAGGGGACAAGCTTTATCAAACACACACAAAAATATGTTTTTACTAAGTAATTGTCTATAGAAACCAACTTATGGTGGTCCAAATGGTTTAAGGATTCACTATAGAATCTAGAGATCGATCTTGAGTTTTTTCAATGTGATTTTAATAATAATTGACCATTCTAAACTCTATAAATAACAAAAAAAGGCTTTTCACATTATTTAAAAATAATAATTTTTCTAACTAACCATTCGTGAAGATGAAGAATATTGACTACAATTATAAAATCATTTTGAAAATAGATATTCAAAAAAAAAAAAAAAAACTAATTGAAAGAAAGATTTAGTCTCTGGAAAATAATGGATTAGAGTGACTAACTAAAAAATTATGTGATATATATCAGTATTTTGAGACTAAAATGTTACCGTTAATGTAAAAGCAAAACCGAGAATTTAGTTTTTGCCCAAAATAACTCATCAGAAACGAAAAGAAGAAAACTCATCAAGTATATTTAATTACTGTATTAGACGACCTAGAAAAAAAAGAAAAAATACTATACAAAAACCAGGTATCACTCTGAAGAAAAACAAAACACTATAATACTGTTGAAAAAGAAGATGCACACAGCACACTGTTACGCTATGGTATGTTATGTTATGTCGTAAGGGAAAGAAACAAAACATGGTGATGCACAGTTAATATAAATTTAGATTTTATTTTATTTTGGTCGATCTCTGTTACATTTAAATGATTCAATATCGATCGAGCTACGTAATGGTAAGGCGATTGCCGCATTGGCATGCACCTGAAGGTGAGTGGTCATCCGTGTAAGCCGAGCCCCACTTCTGTAAGAAGTGTCGTCTTCATTGCAATTTATTAGCTTCGTACGATACTACCTTTTACACGCTTTAGAGAAGTTTTTTACCCATCAAATTTGAATTGTACCTTTAAATAGTGGGAAAAAAGGAAGACTCTTAAATCTTGAAAATGTTAAAAGATAAATAAATGTTTAACAAAGAAAAAACAAGAGAAATATCCTAAAATAGCACTAAAACAAGTTTTTTTCCAAACTTAGCATACATTCCATAAATTTCCAAAATAGCTAGGAGTGGGCATTTCGGTTTAAGTTCGGGTTCGGTTCGGTTTGGTTTATTCGGTTTTGGTAAAACTCTAACCAAACTCAGCCGAAGTTAGTTTGGTTTGGTTTGTGTTCGGGTCGGTTTATGTTTGGTTCGGTTCGGTTCGGTTTGGTTTTAGTATGGTTCGGTTTAATTCGGTTTAAAAATCAATTAATGTAACAAAATGAAATTGATTATGGTTTTATAATAGTTAATTAATCAAATAAATTAGAAAATTAAAATTAAATACCTAACATTAACCATAATTAAATCTATATTTATATTTAGTTAATTTATTAGAAATTTAAAATAAAGTAAAATAAAAACTAAATGCAAACGTTCGTAGGTAAAATCACATATTTATATTTTTAATAGTATTATTAATTAATTTAAAAAATAGATTGGGTTATTAGTTCGGTTCGGTTTCAAACCGAACCGAACCGAACCATTTGGATTGGGAAGAAACATAACCGAATGGTTGGAGTGTAGGATTGGGTTTGGTTTGGGTCGGTTTGGGTTCGGTTGGTTTGGTTTGGTTCGGTTCGGTTCGGTTTAAATGCCCACTCCTAAAAATAGCACTATTTAATATATTAAAGTATTTAAAATTAATGTTAAATTTTTTATTTTTTTTTTAAGTTTGGGTTCTCAATTTTACATTTAGGGTATAGTTTTGAGTGGTAGGATTTAGTATTTTGAATTTAGGATTTAATTTTGAAAGATTAATTAGTGTTATTTTTGAAATTTTAGTAATGTTGTGCTAAGTTTGGAAAAAAACTTAATTTTGTGCTATTTTTGAGAATCTCCCAAAAACAAGTCAATATTTAAATGTTTTTAATAGATTTAATATGCTTGATTACACTAACCATGATTCATTATGGGATTTAGAAACCAAAATTCGATTCCTAGCTATTTCGATTTAATCATGGTTAAGTCATTATAAACGTTTTAGAGGACATGATAATCTTGTTTTTCACAGTTTAGACGTGTGTGAACTTTGGTATAAGATCTTCTGATTATTGTGACAAAAAAAAAAAAAATCTTCTGATTATTATATATAAAAATATATAAATATGTCAATCTATTCAAGAAGATGGTATCAAAACCATTGCGTATACTGTTGAGTGTTGTTGATTCAACATGTTATTCAATTTGTAGAGTGATTATATCATTTAATATTGTATCTTGTTTTACAGAGAACAATATTTTGAAACCAAAGATAGTTCCAAAAGAAAAAGATTTTTTAAAAGACTTTTCAGGAGAACCCCACAATATCACTAAAGAAATCTATAGAAACAGTTTAGGATTTGTTTATCTCTATTTGTTAGTATTAGAAAAAGAAAAATAGCGGTGGATACTATGTAGGACAGTGTATGTTACATATACACATGGACTAAGGAAGGATATATCGTGTACACGTGGTTTCTGAACCAACCAAAGAATTATTTCCGACACTCAAATACACTTTGAGACACAAAATAAGACGATAAAAAGATCACGGTTGGTCCATATATACAACAAACGCCTTACACAAGAAGTGGTAACTACTAGCTAATAGATGATAAGTTTTATAATGCTAGCTCCAAAATTTAGCATTTCCCTTAAGATACTAGCTAGAGACTTTCAATCATATATGGCTTAGTTTTTAGGGTGTTCACAGAATGCTATTGTGAATCAGTAGGTTTGGTCAGACTGTGTTAAGAAAGACTTTTTGGTTGTTGAACCTGCACACAAATTGCAGATAAATTGTTCCAACAGTTACTTGTATGCCCTGCTCTCAAGTCTCAGCCAACCTTTATTTTGAGTTGCATTCATGAAAGTCTGATTAAAAGAACTAAAACAGATATAGACAATTACACAGCAAATTATGGAAATGTGGTAATTTCTCTTTTTCCTTGCCCCCAAAAAACCAAAAAAGTTTACAAAACTTTTATCCAAGACAACACTATCCCTCAGCATATCAACAAAACAAAATATATTTTTTGTATACACATGATTATTAATAGAAGATGCCAAATATCTCCATGAGCTAGATAAGCAAATCAGAATAAGCATGGAGTCCATGACTGCTCATGTTCTGTTTAAGCCTGTACAATGCCCGGCTCTCTAGCTGTCTTACCCTCTCCTTCGACAGTCCGTAAATCTCTCCTATTTCCGACAATGACCTCTGTTTCCCTCCATCAATCCCAAATCTCAGCTTAATGATCCTTCTCTCCTTCGGACTTAGTACATTGAGGAGATTCCTTACATGGTTCCTCATCAACTGCTTTCCCACGCTAATCGTCGGTGTCTCAATCCCACTGTCTGGTGTTACTTCCTGTTAGGAATAAAAGGTTATAACCATGTTTTGTTCGGTCAAAATAATATATTGAAAAAGGGTTTACCTGAAAAGTGGTGTCTTGATCAGCCCAAATTGGTTGTTGCATTGAAAGAGGTGTTCTTGTATTGTACAAGAGTTTATCAAGTTTCTCTTTTGAAACCCCAACGTGGCCTGCAAGTTGCTCTTTACTTGGACGGTAGTTTCCTTCCTGCACGCATGTTTTTCTGGCTTCGGATACTTTTCCCAGTAGCATGTATACGTTCTCCTGTATTAACATGAGTAGATTTCACCAATTCATGCTTTAGAAGTTTATCCTTTACTGTCTAGTAGATAATGCCATTGAAAAATTTGTAGTTACCGGCAAACGGATTGTCCTGGAGTTTTGAAATATAGACTTTCTTATGGATTGCCGAATCCACCAGTAGGCGTAAGTAGCGAATCTGCATCCGGATTGCGGTTTGAACTTCTCTACACTCTTCATTAGCCCCATACTTCCTTCCTAAGAACCATTAGATGAGCACAAAAAGAAGCATCGTAAGAAATGTGACTTCAAGTTAGATCACTCTAACACACACTGGAAATATCGAAGAACTCGAGATACTACAACTTCACTGTGATCAGAGATACTGAAGGGGCCAGAAAAATGGGTTCGTTTGAAGCTAACCTGCAATAAGTCCTGAAAGTTGAGTCCACGATTCTGATATTGTTTTGCTATATGGACAACCAGTCGAAGGTTTGCTGTAATCAGCTTTTCTCGGCTGCTTCTACCACGGTGGATTTCAGATTTCAAGACAGGGGAACTTAGCCCCATAGCTTCAGCCCACTCACCTATTGTTGGTTCACAGCCGTTTTGAGATTCAAGTTTAGTCTTTACCTTCTCCAACTTTAACAAATGCTGATATATCAGATACCAAAGTTAGCATCAGGGAAAGTTTCCAAGGAAGTTCAACAAGATGCAAGTCCAAGGACACAAGAGTAGGGGGAAGCATGAACCTGTATATGTGATATCAGCTCAGCTTCCTCTTTAGCAGTCAGAAGTTGTTTAGTCTCAGGTCCCCACAAGAAGAGCTGAAGCGCATCATCAGAATCAACCCCTTGTCTATACTTTTTCTTGGCATTAAGTTTCTGAGGAACATAACCCTCGTCATCCACATCATTTGATTTCGGAGCCTTTCTGTTCTTTGCTCGTCTCTCTAGCAGCCGCTTCGACCTTACTATGGTTCCCTTTTCCGGTAAGGACATGGAGGAGCTAAAACAAAACATCCAGAAAACACAAATATTTTCACATTATAGCCCCTTAAGTAGCAGAGAAGCAGAGTGATGAGATAGACAAAACAAGGTTTTAAAAAGCAACCTAGTGGAGAGAGAATCGCCAGTGTTGTCAGATTGATTTGCTTCAGTGTCGTCAGCTAACAATGCAGCTTGTTTTGAAGCTGATAAAGCCTTCTGAGCTAGTGCAACCACATCACAAAGCTCTGCATCAGGTAAGGGAGATACAACTGCAGGCAATTGCTTTTCAGCTGTTGTTATAGGAGATATCAATCTGCAAACAAACAAAGATTACACATCATTCACAAAACTCATGAAATTCAAAACTGGTGTGTTAAAAGAAGAGGAGAGAGACATTACAAATTCCATAAACCAGCAGATTGAATGAGTTGCTGTTCAAATTTCTCATCTTCACGAGATGAAACCAATTCATCAAACTGTCTCCTCTCCAGAGTCAACTATAAAAATTTCCCAAGGAAAACAAAAAAACATTCAGAGGCGGAAACATAAACACAAGAGAGTAAGAAAAGTTTAGGACTTTGTGCTCTTAAACTCACCTGGGATGTTCTGTCTTCTCTAAAGGCATGTGAGAGAGGTCTAGACTCTTCCCGTGGCTCCTGTGAGAGAACCGACGCAGGAAAATGTCGAGATAAAGAATTGAGATGACGTGAGTTAACTACAGGAGTTGCTGTTTGCTCATGAAGCATCACTACTGGCAATATAACACCAACAAAGAAAGAAAGACAAAACATAATAAGCAAGATCAGAAAATGTATGTATATATAAAAATCCGAACTTGAAAACCACAAGGACAAGGGCACAGATAGATTATCCAGACAAATTAGAGTAACCAGCAGAGAGACAAATCCATTAGAAAAAAAACTAGAAAAAGGAACAGTACCAGAGGAAGGAGAAGAGTAGTTCTTGAGATGGGTCTTTGTCTGAAACGGAGGAGATGAAGAAGAAACCAAGTTCCTCGTAGCTTCCATTTTCACAGAATCACCAAAAAAGACTCTAATTTTGCTTCCACGAATGGCTAAAGAAGACGAATAAGAACATGAGGCTACTCTACAGAGCCCCCCATGACGAACAGATAAGGCGACAGACACACTCCCAATCTTTTTTTTTTTTGTTAATAAAAATTAAAACTTGTTGCTGCCATGGAAGTCAGATTTTTTTGTTATCTTCTTTTCCCAACTTAGAAAATCAGAATGGGCTTATTATTGGACTTAAACCCAAAAAAAAGCCCAAAGATACGAAATTAAATAAAAAAATTAAATAGTCATAATAAGGTCTATTACATAGTACAAGACTACAAGAGTCATGATGACCTCTTTGACAATAGTACCATAATACCAAAGCTAGTAGTCGTCGCAAGTCTGCTAAACAAGTAGAGAGAATTACAAATATCTGATTGAACCAATAGGCTTTCCTACATCAAACAAGTAACGAGGCCATTCTGATTCTGAGGTATTATTGGGTGCAGCAGCAAGCTGATTAGGCTCTACATAGAGATTATTGTAACCAGCCGAAGCGGAATATTTAAGACATCTGATGAAATTCATTTCACCTTCGATGTTATCTGAGATGATAATCAGATCAGATTCTGTAGGATAACTTAGAGGAGTGTCTATTTCCCATAAAATAGTGTCATGTATCATCCTAATTGATCTCGCTTCCTTAGCTCCTGATAACATATATACGTATTATTACAAGAGAAAAAGAGTACGTTAATAAAGAAGGGTAAACAATAGTAGTATATTAATTTCACCTCCGGGAAGAAAGTAGATTTTGGACTTGCAATACTCATCCAACAACTCATCCGATAACGTTACGTTCTCAGCATAAGCCCATATTGACATCTCACCATCATAACCTTTTTCCACAAGAACCGATTTGACTTTCTGATATATCGATTGTGGATCAAGATCATTAGGGAATGGTGAATCCTCCACGTCCCAGAAGACAGCTGTCTTACGCCCATAGACTTTTTTGATTGGCTCTGCAATATATATAAAAAGATGAGTATTGAGGCTACAATAGAATAAAGATGCACAGATCGATTATGGGTAAAACAAAACAAAACAAAATTCTTATTGATCAAAAAAGAGAAAGGGTACTTTACTGGAGAAATCTTCCATGTTGGTCGAGACCTTTTTCTCTCTTCTAGAGGAGGATGAACAAGTTGCACAAAGGATCTAGAAAAATCCACGAGTTTATTATTATGAAGGGAGATATTGTTATATATATATATATATATATATATATATTTCCTTATTATATAGATATGGAAATAATTAATTTATCTTCTCATTTTGTAAATTATTCTATCTATGTTAAGTTGTTAACATATGTAACGCAAAGCTGATTTATTAAAGTCAATGTAATATTTATTTCTAAACACTAATGTGTTATTCTCTCGTCAATCTTCAAAATAACCGAATGGTTGGTAAAATCCCATATACAAACTAACCATAACCAAATCAAACCGAACCAATAGGTCATAGACTATACAGTATATGGTTTTCATCTCTATATAGTGATTTGTTGCTTTGCCATTTTTATAACGCTTATCAATTGTTTGGCCAAACCAGTTAAAAAGAATATAATTTACAATAAGTGTCGTCATGAAATCCAAAAAAAATCCTCTTTGTCATGCTCCTCCAATATAGTTACCTATTTCTATGTTTGGTAAATAAGTTATAAGAAACCACTCATTTTTATTAATTTGCTAGAAATCTGGACCTCCTTCCATGACTCTTACGATGACCCTTCTCAACTCTCTCTTTTCACACAAGTCTCTCATTTTTCAAAACTTTTGATCTCAACGTCATCATTTCAAAATTTCCTCACAAAAATCTGCAACAAGCTCGTTAGAGTTTTTCTTTAAAAGTCTTCATCTCCATTCTTCGAGAAAACTAATTGGTTTTCTCTTTGTGTCCATTGACGTTTGCTTCTCAAGACATGATAGAAATACACAAGGCATCCCTACGAATATTTCGATTGGTAGCTTTCAATGTTTCTACTATTCCATTTTTTGCTCAGAAAATTCAAATATTTCAGTTTGGGAGGTTCTAATTCTATATCAAGAGTCAAGACTTTGATTAAGAACAATGAGAGTTAGGGTTGATGTTTGTCGGACACAACACATCTTATTGTTCTTTGTTTTTTTGTTGAGTTTTATATCTTTTGCATTATGCCTGGATGGAGATGATTATAGCAAGACAGGGAACCCTAAAGTTCTTGTTTCCGTTACAAACCTTATATATAGTCGACTTCAGAATCTAAAGAACGTCTTAAAGGCTGACGTTGATCGAGATTTAGGATATTGCATCAAAAATTTGTAAGTATTTTCATAAAATCGGCCAATGAGTTATATTCCCATGTTTTAGCCAATACATATACTTTGTATGTTTTTCTTACAATTAATCTGTTGACAATTCAGGAAGAACGATTGGAATGAAGCATTTAACTTTGATAAAAATCTTGACTTCTTAAGCAATTGTGTCAAAAGAACTGATGGTAAAAACAGAATAAATGGTTATTTTTAGAAATCATTTATCTAGTCAAACTCTTGAACATTGAGATATCATGTTCATAACATGCAGGTGACCTCACAATTAGACTATGTACAGCTGCTGAGATAAAGTTCTACTTCAATAGTTTTGTTAGAAGAGATGAAGCAACAACGGTTCATGTAAGGCCTAACATCAACTGCAATTTAGCTAAATGGGTTTCTGGATGTGAGCCAGGATGGAGTTGCAATGCGGATGACGATAAAAAATTTGATCTCAACAATGGAAAAGTTCTTCCCTCTAGAACTCGTAAATGTCAACCCTGTTGTGAGGGTTTCTTTTGTCCACAAGGTCTTGCTTGCATGATACGTAAGAAGACCCACATACATACCTATTATATCATTTTGAGTACCAACAACTTCAACCTAACATATTCATTGTTGTGTTGTTCTCTGACTTATGTAACCAAAGCGTGTCCATTAGGCGCATATTGCCCGCTTGCCAAGCTTAATAAAACAACGGGAATTTGCGAGCCGTAAGTTGTTAGATTAATTTACTAATGAAAAATGATATTAGTCATTAGTGGATGATTAAATGAAGAATTCTATATTGCAGATATAATTACCAGATTCCTCCGGGAAAAGTGAACCATACATGTGGTTCAGCAGATAGTTGGGTTGATGCCGAGAGTAGTGGTGATATGTTTTGTTCTCCAGGTTCATATTGCCCAACAACCATTCGAAAGGTCACTTGTAGTAGTGGGTATTGATTCTTTTATCTCACAACTATTTTCTTACTTTTTAATAATTGTGTCATATGTGAAATAATCATCATTTTTGTTACATGAAGGGTGCAATGTGATGGTTAAAAATAAACATATATTTCCCTTTTTGGTCAACTGATGATTCGTTTATTATATACATAGTTAATGAGTTGATAAAATGTGTTTATGTATTACTCAGGCATTACTGCAGGCAAGGTTCTACTTCACAAAAACGTAAGTTTCTAAACCCAAGAAAAATGTATTGTTTTATCATATATATGATCTTTTAAAATAGTTTGAACATTAATTCTCTTTTTGGTTACCGTTTTAGCATGTTTCAAGCTCGCAACATGTAATCCGAATACTGCAAACCAAAATATTCATGCCTATGGAGCTATCTTAATTGTAAGTTGCTACAGAAGACATTTTTGCTTTAAAATTTGTTGGAAGTTATATTTTCGTTATTGTGTGTGTAGGCATCACTAAGTCTTGTGATGATCATGGTTTATAACTGTTCTGATCAAGTTCTTGCCACTCGAGAGAAAAGGCAAGCAAAATCAAGAGAAGCTGCAGCAAGACACGCAAAAGAAACAACACAAGCTCGAGAAAGGTGGAAAACTGCAAAAGATGTTGCCAAGAACCAAAAGTTGGGATTGTCTGCACAACTATCTCAGACATTTTCTCGCATGAAGTCTGCTAGGAAGGATGCCGCACCAGCTAAAGCTTCTGGAAAGTCAAAAGACAAGAAAAAAGAAGCAAGTAATTTAACCAAGATGATGAAATCAATGGAGGAGAACTCGAGTAACAACGAAGGGTTTAACGTAGGAACTGGTAGTAAGCATGGGAAGAAGCCACAAGCTCCAAAGGGTAAACAACTACATACTCAAAGCCAGATTTTTAAGTATGCATATGGTCAGATTGAGAAGGAGAAAGCTATGGAGCAAAACAATAAAAACTTGACATTCTCTGGAGTCATTTCGATGGCCACTGACACTGATATGAGGACTAGACCTGTTATAGAAGTTGCGTTTAAAGACTTAACTCTTACATTGAAGGGTAAACATAAGCATATATTGAGATCTGTTACGGGAAAGATCATGCCCGGTCGTGTCTCTGCCGTCATGGGTCCATCAGGAGCTGGGAAAACTACATTTCTTTCTGCCTTGGCAGGAAAAACAACTGGATGTACGAGGACTGGTCTTATCCTCATAAATGGTAAAAATGAATCCATAAACTCATACAAGAAGATAACTGGATTTGTTCCACAAGATGATGTTGTGCATGGGAATCTTACCGTCGAGGAGAACCTTCGGTTTAGCGCAAGATGCAGGTAAACCATGGTAAACTTATTTTCATAACTTAGAGGGGATATATACAAAGATTCCAAGTCTTCAAAAAATTTGGTTAAATTATTATTATTACCCTAGTCCATATATAGTGTTTATACTAAAAATATGTTGCATATTGTATATTTTATTTACATGCAGATTAAGTGCTTATATGTCAAAAGCAGACAAAGTGTTGATCATTGAAAGAGTAATTGAAAGCTTAGGACTACAACATGTAAGAGACTCGTTGGTTGGTACGGTAGAGAAAAGAGGAATCTCTGGAGGACAGAGGAAACGAGTGAACGTTGGTGTTGAAATGGTCATGGAACCTTCTCTACTGATATTAGATGAACCCACTACAGGTTTAGATAGTGCATCATCACAGTTACTTCTTAGAGCACTTCGACGTGAAGCACTTGAAGGAGTTAACATATGTATGGTCGTGCATCAACCCAGGTACATTATCTCCACAATGAATTAGTTATGAAAAGAATAGAGTAATTTTAATTTGTGATCTAACAATGTAAACTCAAATAATGCATATGTTTTTCTTCTCTCATCAGTTATACGATGTACAAAATGTTCGATGATATGATAATACTAGCAAAAGGTGGTCTTACCGTGTACCATGGATCTGTCAAAAAAATCGAAGAATATTTTGCTGACATTGGGATCACCGTACCTGATCGTGTCAATCCTCCTGATCATTATATAGATATTCTTGAAGGCATAGTGAAACCAGATGGTGATATAACAGTAGAGCAGCTTCCTGTGAGATGGATGTTACACAATGGTTACCCTGTGCCTCATGATATGTTGAAGCTTTGTGATGGACTCCCTTCATCATCATCTGGATCAGCTCAAGATGAATCCTCTCATAATTCTTTTAGTAATGATCTATGGCAAGATGTGAAAACTAATGTGGAGATCACGAAAGATCAGTTGCAACAAAATTACTCGAACTCTCATGACAATTCTGATCGAGTAACTCCTACAGTAGGTCGACAATATAGATATTTTGTTGGAAGGTATGACTTTTCTAGATTTGATGGAATGAAATTTTGGGGTTGCTAGTTTTCATATGTGTACACTAAAACTTTAGTCTATTTTTATTTCAGGGTTGGCAAACAAAGACTTAGAGAAGCAAGACTACAAGCGTTAGATTTCTTAATATTATTAGTTGCAGGAGCTTGTTTAGGAACTCTTGCTAAAGTGAACGACGAGACCATTGATACACTTGGCTACACATATACGATTATAGCCGTCTGTAAGTTTTTTTACGTACACAAATATTGACTTATATATTCATGAGAGTCCGCAACTTTTGGACTGTTAACTAATTAATCTTTTTTTTTTTTTATGTCTTTCTTTCTGTAGCTCTTTTGTGTAAGATCTCAGCGTTGAGATCTTTCTCTGTGGATAAAATACAATATTGGAGAGAAAGTGCCGCTGGAATCAGCAGTTTGGCACATTTTATGGCTAAAGACACAATGGATCATTTGAACACATTTTTGAAACCTTTAGTGTACTTGTCCATGTTCTACTTCTTCAACAACCCGAGATCTAGTTTCGAAGACAACTACATTGTTCTAGTCTGCTTGGTCTACTGCGTTACGGGCATGGCTTATGTATTTGCCATATTGTATAGTGCTAGTGCAGCCCAACTGGTTTGTATCCACTTTCTCATAATCCATATATAATTAGCTACCAAAAACTTTGACTAACAATATGATACATTTTGTGGTTATTGTTCTTGCAGTTGTCCGTGTTAGTACCCGTTGTAATGACTCTCATCGCGAATCAAGATAAAGAAAGCATGGTTCTTAAGTATCTCGGAAGCTTTTGCTACCCCAAATGGACTCTTGAAGCTTTTGTGCTTTCAAACGCTCAAAGGTAGATAAATTTTTATATTTTTCTTCTATCACATTATAATATATGTTAACAAAAAAAATTGATTTTGGATATTTTTGTTGGTTTAGGTACTCTGGAATATGGGTGGTGACGCGATGCAGCTCACTGTCACAAAACGGATATGATCTTAGTGATTGGATATTATGTCTCATTGTTCTCATTCTCATGGGACTAATTTGCCGATTCATAGCTTATTTCTGCATGGTTACATTCCAGAAAAAATAAATCTGAAAAAAAAAAAGAAAGAGAAGCGTACATTTTTTTTTGTAGATACAAAATCTTGTAACAAAGTTGTATTTTTGATACATTATTATAATTGAGTATCATAAAGTAGACTTTTAGAAATTCACAATTTCCAATTTCTGAATTTACAAGTTCTACCGTACTTTACTTCGGTTTATCTCAATCTCGATCGATCCGATCCGGTTTGAACCCAAAGAGTTGATTTAATATTTCGGTTCTTGGTTTCTCTTCGAATGTTAGGGTAAATAACCGATCAGCAAAACTAAACATGTAGTTCAGTTGTCGGTTCGGTTTGGTCGACCGACGATAAGTACCCTAATGATTTAGAAGCAAAGACATTACCTAACCTAATAAACAAGAAAACAATTCTCTGGGGCGATCGTCTCTCCGTCGAAACCAAACCATGAGCGAGGAAGATTACGAGGAAGATCTCCCCAGTAAGCTCTCTAGCTCTCTTCCTAAGTAGCAGATCTAGCTAGTTCGATTTATGGAATCTCTAATTCTACTTTAATCCCATATTTTCCTCGTTTCGGTTTTTTTTTTTTTTTTTGTGTGTGAAGCTTGTCATTACGTAAAATCATACGTCTTCTGGGACGTCGAGGATTGCCCAATCCCTGAAGATGTCAGTCTTGATTCGATTTCTTGTAATATCAACTCAGCTCTTGAGAAATTGGGTTATTATTGTGATTGTCTGCTGGAAATCAATGCTTATTGTGAGAAGAGTATTGGCTCAAGTGATGAATTGTACCATGCGGGAATCTACGATATACCCGAAGGTGAATTCCTTTTTACCTAAACACCTCTCTTAATACTCTTTTTTACTTATGTAATCATACTCATCATACATGTATGTTTTTTTTTCCAGGAGATAGACATATTAGGGTTAACTTAATGTTAAATCTAATGCTTCTTACCGCAACGTTCCATACTAAGAACAACCCAAAACTTTTGATGGTGATCTCAAAAAGCCTCCCGAATGACACTGAGTTTGCCAGGGTTGTTGGTGCTTTGCAGTCAAGAGGTATAATAGTTCTCTTGGTACAGCCTCGTGATGAGGCCGCATCTCAACAGCTTTTTCGTACTCCAGAGTCAATATCTAATTTAGTTAGAGTAATAAAGCCGGTTGTGAACCAAACTGCAAGTTTTTACCAAGATTTCTCTGGTATGATCTCTATCTCTCTGTCAAAGTATAAAACCAATATGGTCAATATTGTAGTATATTCATTTTTTTCTTTTTAAAAAAAATATATGTATCTCGTTCTTGCAGTGCCTACCAGATACGTGGATGCGCCTAAGACAGGTGTATTCTGGGACGCCCAGGATTCACCACTACCTAATCATCTTGATCCTGAATCCATTTATCAGAGTATCAAATCAGCACTTGAGGGAAAAGGTTATTTTGGTTACATGTCAATATGGGTTTATGCTGACGAGAAGATAACCTTCTCGAATGAATTACTGGATGAGTATCGCAAGTCTGACATCTACTTCCTTCCCCAAGGTTAATATCTATTAGACGTATTGTATTTCTTTTTTTTTTTTGTCTCTATTATATTTACTAATGTAGCATAAATATGTTATACAGTTCCAGGGGATAAAAATCTGAGATATGATAGGATGTTACATGACATTTTTTTATGGGAAATAGACACACCTGGGGGATATGCTGGTCCATCAAATGTGGTCGTCATCTCCAACAACATCAAGATTCAAGGAGACAATAACTTGAGGAGAAATGGCATGCCAAGAATTGCTGACTTCATCTTTAGTCTTACATGTTTTAATACCAGAGCTTATAATTCTTTCTTAGTACAGCCTGAGCTGCTCACACTCACACCAGAACCCTCAGAATGGCCAGGATACCTATTTGACATAGGTGAGGTTATTGGCTTCTTTAGAGTCGCCCCCAGTCAAACTAAGCGGATGCGGAAGAAACGTAGTAGTAAGAAAAATTTCGCCGTCAAAACCAAGAGTGAGGAAGATTTCTCCAGTAAGCTCTCTCTTCTTGATTTTTTTTTATTTGTTTAAGATTTCATCTTATCGAGATGTAGTAGTTATATTTGTAAATTGTTTACCATGCATACACTTGTCTGTTTTGTGAAGGTGCTTACTCGCACGTATTCTGGGACGTCGACGATTACCCGATCCCCAAAGATATCGCGCCTAATTGTATTTATCGCAACTTGAATTTAGCTCTTAAGAAGATGGGCTATCATGGTACTATGGAATTCAATGCTTTTAGTGAGAAGGAGATCCCCTTACTCTTAGGATTAGATGAAAAATCGATGGATCTCCTAAGTATCATGTTCTCACCCAAATGTGAGTACTGTATATATATTCGTTTACTACTTGCTTATACGTATGTATGTGTGACCTCCTAACATGGATCTCTGCTGATTTATCTTCTTTAGGTTCACCTAAAATAGTGTTATGGGACATTATGTACCTAGTAAATTCTTCTCGTCTGCGATTCAATGTGATGATAATCTCAAAAAGACTCACTACTGATGAGGAGTCCATGAGGGTTCTTTGGGCTTTGAAATCGAGAGGTACTAACGTTCTCTTGGTACAACCTCATGATGAAGCTGAATCAGAAATACCATTTCATTGTCCAGCCTCAATAGCTGACTGTACAAGATTTTTAAATGGAGAAAAGCCTATCGACCGTAAAATTGTTGACTATACTGACAATACTTCTTGTACTAGCTGGGAAACTGACACTGATCCTGAAGAAGAGGTAGACATTTGGGTTTGATGTAAAAGCATTCTCACTTTTATATGCTATTTACTTATTTTTGTATTGAAAACAGAACATTCTGGTTTGATGTTTCTTCTATCTGTACATATCCCTTTCTTTCTTAAAGAATGAAGTCTTTAATTACTCGAATAAGATTACTTTTTTGTGTGGACTTATGCAACTATTACTAGGTTGTACCACGGGTCTATTATTTTTTGATATAAAATATAATTAATTTTTTTTTGATATAAAATGTAGTTGATTATGCATGAGTTCATAACTTAAGATGTGAGAGAAGCACATATTATAATGTTAAGTTAGTATTATTAAAATATGGCACTAATATAATTTATAATGAGCACATCTTGTAATTTTTTGTGATGTTCGTAATTTTTTACCCCGTGGAAATATGGCACTATATAATCCTACATAGCTGCATGTAGGAAAGCATAGAGCTGAGTTTAAGTAATTTTGAAATGTATTTTTAAAATTAAGCGTCGATATAAATGAGATTGTGTACCTGCCACAGCATATTAAGTAGGATTCGAATAAGTGAATCGGTTCTAATTTTACTTAAAACCAGACCCGAAATAGACAAAAAGTGATGGCACAAAAATGTACATCAAATAAAATAAAATAAAATATATATATATATCCGTTTATAAAAATTCAAATCACATAATATGGTAAAAAAAATCTAAATATTTTATTAACTTTATGTATTAAATAGTAATTTAAAAAATTAATATAAGATTAAATAAAAGTGAAAGGAGAATTATATATTAATCTAACATATTGATTTTAATTAGGTGGATATATTTTAGGAAATTAATATTAGCATATAAAAAAATGATAGATGTTTGGTTGTAAGTATTGTAAAAAATTTAGTTGGGACTTGTTCGAATACAAAAATAAGAGAGGATGACACAAAAATGTACTCCAAATTGTTAAGATAGATTAGAAAATAATATAGTCCAAAAATCTATCTACTAAATACGAAAGTATATAATGCAAAACAGTTTCATTTGCATTGTAGTCACGTACAATCTAATTAAATGAAAGCAGCTGTTTTAAAAAAATAATAATAATGCAAAACAGTTTACAAAGTCTTTTGACCACAAACAAATGCTTCACCCAAAAGGTGTCAATGGTACCGGTGTCTTTTGACCACAAACAGTTTCCTTAGAAGTATTTACACTCTTTTTCTTTTTCTTTCAATTTCATCTATTACTTGGGTGTTTTATCAGTTTTGGGCGTGTTCATATATATGGTCTCTCTGTTGTTTCTTTAGAAACCTTCTAAGGAATATTAGAAACCATTCATAATATTGCTTGATAATCTAAGATCCATTTGGTGTTGCAGGCAAAATGTTTGTCTAGCGGGAATTTGGAACATAAATTAGTACGCAACGTTTTGTCTTTTGTGAAAGGTTGGGTTTTATTATGCACTAGCCACACAGATTAGCAAATAACCGTTGGGTTTTATTTCAAAGCATAGTAAGATAAGTGTTGGTTATACACTTCAGCGTGCCCAATTATGGTTAAGGTTTCATAACATTGGCTTATGTAGGTTTTTAATAGTGCGTATGTGTGTGATATGATATGCTTCAATGATGATTCACGTACGATCTTCTTATACTAAATAAAACGGCTCCATATCTAGAAATTCAGATTATTTACTCCACAACTTGGTTATGACTTTAGAGTAGATTTAGCACAAGTAAGTCAACAAGTTCCGAATATAAAACTCTCCATAATCTAGATAGATTTAGTTTATATGGGGTTTAAAGACAATTGATGCTTTCTGATTCTTAAACAGTTGGTTATTTTTGGATGTGTATAACTTAACATGATTCCCATACCATGAGCATCCACCACAATGTTTTTGGAATTGTGGGTTTCTTATCAGATAGATATTAAAATACACTTTCTTTTCAGTATTCCGCCTTGGCAGAGTAAACAGTCCGCTCTATACTCTTTTTGTCTTCGACTTTCGTTTAGCTCAGCACTAATACTCCAGTGCTTTTTTTTTTTGTAAAATAAAAACGGCAAGCAAAATAGTTTATGAAAAAACACTTCCCTGGTCATTATGAGTTTTGCTAGTTCTCCCTTGATTTAAACCTAATATGAATGTTTAAGAAACACATCACTGGTCATCTTCTCATACTTAATTTAAACCTTCAATTAAATACATATTAATTTAAACTCATCATCCATATAAAATAATATTCAACTAGGATAACCCGTGGTACACCACGGACAATTAGTTAGTTTTGTTTATAATAATGTTAGACTTTTACGATATTTAATTTAGTAATAAAATTACATATTTTCCATTCTTAAGCTTTTTTATATTTTAACCTTTGGCACAATTATTCTTAAAATATTATAATTTTTATCAGGATAAAATACTATGAAATATTACTGTATGTATAACGTATAATTAATAATAATAATATTTTATATTTATTTAAGAGAATATTATTATTTTGTATATAATGTATAATTATTTAGTTCAGTTGATTGTTAATTTTTTAGAGAGACATATAATATTTAAGGTATACAGTTTAATAATTGATTTTAAAAAAACATATATAGAAAAAAAATTTGATATTGATAAGGAATTTAAATAGAATTAATTAGTTTCTATATAAAAAAATTGATATAATCAATTTACCATATCTCACTTATTGTTTTTGGTACAATTTTATAGAGACTAAAATTGTAAATAAAAAATTTAAATAACTATAACTAAAAGGGTATAATACAAAATGTACTTCAAAAATGTTAATATAGATGAGAAGCATAAGAAAATTATATTAATTTCTTATTTTGATTTCCTTATTTTTATATATAATGTTAATTACTAATTTTAACACATAAAACTTTGTATACTTTAATCACTTTGTAGTATAAATTTCTTTTTTACATGTTTACAATAAATAATAATTTCAATTAAATTGCATATGTTTTTCTTATTAGTTGCACATATTTTCCTTATTAGTTGCATATATTTTCCTATTAAAATTAGTAACTTAATAGACTATTTTCTATTAGAATAGTAATTTAATATTAATTTTTATTTTTATATACTTTTTAAAAAATATTAATTGTAATCTTTTTATCTTAAATACTTTTTAATTTTTCATAAAATTATATCAAACAAAAAGATGAAGCAAATTAAATAAGAGATTAACACCGTTGGCCAAATCCAGCACTGGAATGTTCTCCCGTTATTAGGACATGTGTCGAGACCTGAGTGCCACTTCCTCGTTTACGAGTACATAAAGAACGGGAGTTTGGAAGATATACCGACTGATGTGTTAGCTGGACAGAAAGAGAAGGAGCTAATGAAATACTATTTTCTATAATTTTAACATTACTTTTCATTTTTATATACTTTTCAAAAATGTTAATTGTTATCTTTTTATCTTCAATAGTATTTTTTTAATTTTTTTTAATTTTAAAATAGATTTTTTTCACATGTGTCAAAATAATTACTAATTTTTTTGTAACAAAGCTGTAACAAATTATTTTTGGCTACGGAAAACATGTTATTCTTACATAATTTTTTGTAACTATACAACAAATTTTTACTAGTGATTATTGATATACTTTGAAAACTAAGTTTTGTATCATATAAATGAAAAGATGATTGATTGATGGTTAGAGATGTTAGTTAGTTAAATATAACTTTTTTTGGATTATTTTTGTCAAAATCGCTTAGAATTAAGTCGATTTCTAATAGCATCTTGTAATAGCATCTGGATCGGTTTATTTTTAAAATTCGATCCGGTTTAATTAAATTCGATCCGGTATAAATTTCGTTTCGGTTCATAAGATAGAGTAGTGTGTTGGAAAGAGAGAGAATAATAGAACAGAACAGTGATGAATTCAGCGTTTCGAAACGTTCACTTGACTGCGTCTCGTTTGATAAACCCTAACCCCTTTTCTTCTTCGATTCTCCATTTCCTTCCTCTCTTCTCCGGCGACGCTGCTCCTCGGCGTTCCAATCCCCTCCGTCATCGAATCGTAGTTTCCCCTTTCTACTCCACTTCACCTTCTTCTTCTTCTTCTTCTTCCTTCCACATTCCTATGGAGGGAGGAGATGATCAGGTGCCTCCTCCACCTGCTTCTCAGTTGCTTGAGAAACAGTTCGAGAGCTTCCGTGTTCAGTTGGAAGAATCTGCAGCTTTGAGGGAGCAGATTCGTGCTGTGGTTATGGAGATTGAGTCCGCTACGAGGCTAATCCAAGCTAATCTTCTTCTCGTTCATCAGTCTCGACCTATTCCTGGTAAATCATTAGCCTTTACACAATTCTTAGCTAAATGTTTGAAATGGCTTCCTGGGTTTAACTTCTCTTTCAAGAGAAGCAACTAAAAGTGAAGAACTTGTGTACTCGTTCTTTAAAAATTTGATTTTTACTTACGAGAATGCTTATGTTTTGTGGATGGATTCAGAGGTTATCGAGAAATCTAAGGAAAAACTCAATGATTTGAAGAAGTTTTACGGCCGGCTTGCGGAGATTCTTCGGGAGTGTCCTGGACAGTACTATAGGTAAATTTTGATAGCCAGATGTAGTAAGTTTTTGTATTTGCAATGCACTTTCTGCAATGGTTTAGTGATTAAAAAGGTTTTGTAATTTAGGTACCATGGAGACTGGAGAAGTGAAACTCAAGCAGTGGTCTCCCAGCTTGCTTTTATGCACTGGCTTGAAACTGGTTCTCTTCTTGTGCATACGGAAGCTGAAGAAAAACTTGGGTGTATGTCTCTTGATCTCAGTTTTACTCTTTTTTTTTTCCTTGCTTCCAATATCATATCATGGCCTAGTTGTTGTACTAAGAACAGAACCTGATTCTTGCTGGTTCTCTCACATACTTTGGAAAAAGTACATAAACTTTGAACCTTTTGCCTGACCTGTCTCAGTTGAAAAATTGAATGAATCAGTCTAGTCTTCTCAATAATCAAATTCAGTTTGCCACTAGTCTCCTTCTTTTCGTAGTTAATTGACTCTCCTATGATTCTTTATCAGTTTGTTGATTTCTCTACCTTGGTCTTACTCATTGTTATTGATTTTATCCTAAGGCTTTGTTTCATCCTGCATTTTATCCTAAGGCTTGATCTTTCACCTCAATTGAGTGATTTGTTGCTGTTTTCCACAAACTCAGTTATTCTCTCTTAGGATGGATGATGATGCTATGGTTGATTTTACATTACTTTGGTGTAGAATAGACAGTTTCCCAAGTGTTGTTTTGTTTAAAATCTGGAATTGTAATTTTTGCCAAAATACTTCTCTTTGATGAAACTAAGCAGAATATTTCTTCTAATTCCACTTCATTGTATTTCAGTGAACAGTCTGGAGTTTGGATTGGAGACTGAAGATTATCTGACTGGTATGTTTCTGAGAAATAACTTTCTAATTCTATAGATCAAATAAGCCCCTGACCATTTTATGAATCACAAGATTACTTATAGTATTTGATCTTCCGCTTTTTCAACATTTTGCAGGAATCTGTTTCATGTCAAACGACTTGGTATGATCAATTTTTCACCCTTAATTCTTACTGTCCATCTTATCCCCTTAGCATCCCACTCGATAGTAAATCATTTATTCGGGTATGATGCAATGTTTGAACAGCCTAGGTACGTGGTTAACCGAGTGACAGCAGGAGACTACGACTGCCCGAGAAAAGTGATGAATTTCTTGACGGATCTTCATGCAGCTTTCCGTATGCTGAATCTCAGGAACGATTTTCTGCGCAAGAAATTCGACAGTACGTCTATATAAACCTCTCTGACTGCTCTTTTCTCCATATGCATTAACGAGTGTGAGATTGTATAACATAAAACATTTTGATCGTATGATTGAACTGTGTGACTGACAGGTATGAAGTATGACCTAAGAAGAGTGGAAGAAGTTTACTATGATGTCAAGATCCGAGGTTTAATATCCGGTGGAGATCTTCCTGGCGTCCAAGGAACCCAAGGCCAACCTTAACAAGTCTATCTATGTTTTTTTAGCTCCAGCAATGAAAACGGCAAGAAGTGTTGTAGTTTCAATCCCTGAAAACGACACGTATTTTTTCTTCTTCTTTTTTTTGTACCTTTTACGTTAACATCTGAATTGTGTGGGCCTATTGAGTAACAAACCAGAAGCCCATGTTTTAATCGTTTAGAATGTTAGTGTATGTGTGTGAATCGAAATGAGAGAGTCACTAAACGGCGTGAAAAGGAATCGCAACTTTTGCCGTTATCCGAGTCAGCAGCAGAGGGACCCTTTTGTACAATATAACAGTAGATAGATTGATGAACAAACATAACATCTGTCATCGTTGCGGACTTGAAACGCACGTTATATTTAACATTAGACGGTGCCTTTGCCTTACGTGTCATTGTTTTGGATTTCAAAACTAAAATAAAATCTGCTTTTGGAATCCGGGGCAACAAAAACAAATCACATAAAACAAAAAGAAATAATAATATTCTTTAACTCCAAACAGCAGTCGTCGCCAGTCGCCATTAACCTCCTCCGTCAGTCAGTGTGTTGTGTTCCTTCTTCTTCTTCTTCTTCTTCTCCTCTCGAAGTCTCTGTTTGGTACTTTTTTTTTAGAGCTTTGTTTATGTTTCTCTGACATTGTATTTATCCCATATCTACAATGGATGTCTAATGTCTTTTTAAAGTTCAGATTTTTTTTTTTTTTGTTTGAAATAGATCGTAATGTGTATGTATAATCTCCTTCGATTTTTTTTTTTTTTTTTTGTAATCTCGGATTGTTCAAAACTCCAGGTGTGTTCGTTTTAAGGAAGATTAAGCGAAGCAAGCAGGTAGATTTTTTATTTTAATTTTGTGGTGTAATGTAACAGATGTAACTCTCTGGCCCACTTTATACTACGTCGTATTTGCATTTGATTTGGTGATCTGTGTAAAAACAATAGTAGTATAGTATACATACGCTTCTCTCTGAAAGTTTTGATTTTTCTTTTTGGGTTTATTTTATTTTATGGAACTATCTATCTTCTTCTGATATCATCCGACACAAGTATATATATTTTGTTTTCTTTTTTTTTATAATCTGTATATTATTTGCCTGACTTTAGAATGTCTGTCCTTTGCTCTTCTCTCAAGTAGATTTATGGAGTCTTATTTTATTTATGCTTTTTTTTTTTCTAGACTACAGAGGCATGTTCAATGTTGACTTGTAAGAATGTATGATGAATGAATCTATTAACTGGGGAACACATGCCTGATTGATTTTTTTTTTTTATTTTTTTTTTTTTCCAATTTAGAAAATGAGGTCTAGTTTTTGTGAATCTAGCATGTAAGTTAAGATTGGGTTTTATGGGCAACATTGTTGTCTGGTTCTGTTCAATTATTTTGACGTACCTTTTAATTTCTAGTAGTGGACTTGACTTGAATCATTGTGGACCTTTTAGGATGGACAGGACACCCGGTTTTCCTGCTTCTGGATTCAAGTGTGACACTGTGAGATTCTTCTTCTTCACTTGTGTTCCTTTGGTTTTGGTTGTATATTAGGATGAATTTTCCTTATGATTTTTACTTAAATCTTTTTCTTTTTTTATCTTGATAGGTTGATGAGAATGTTTGCCATTCAAACGAGTACAAAATGAGTGACATGAAGCGTTTTCTAATGGAACCTACACATGACAATACCGCGGTAGACAGTTTCTTAGGTCTCGGTATGGAGACTATGGGCTTAAGCTCCACCATGGATGAATTTTCTCATGCATTTGACTTTAGCTTTCTCCCAGATTATGGTAATATTGAGTCAATTGAATGTTTTGTAACATTTTGTAAATCGGAGTATCGTTAATGGCTTAATGCTAGAGTTCTCTTTCACTCTGTTTATAAGGTGGACTAGACTCTTGTACCACTCAAGATGTGGAAGCTGGTTTAAAGTTCCAAGTATGTGTTCTCTCTTTTATAATCTCTAGTCTCTCTATCACATGGTTTCTTTCTTGAACTGAAGTTTCTTATCATCTCCTAGATTCTTGATGGCTTTCTTGATGAAGTTGAGGAAGTGGAAGATATCTACGCATCACATGATCTTTCTTCTACTAGTAACCATATCCTTCCAGGTAAGTTTATGTACGTGATTCTATCATCCTAGTGGATCTCTGTGCAATATATGGTTTATAATCCAATCTTACCTGCAGAAACTGAAGACATGAAGAAAGTATCTGAATTAGAAGATGGTGGCCCCTATGGTAATATAAGCTTCCATTCAGAATCTTATTCTCCTGGAATAAGTGGAAGCACCGGACTTTCAGAGTGGTCAAAAGAAACCGTTCCACATGCTGAATCCCAAAACGTATCCAGAGAAAAACTTAAAGATAGTTTGGATTCAAATGAGTCAGAAGATGACAAGAAACCACTATCCACTTTTATAGGCTCTTGGGCTAAACGAAGCAGGAATCGGAAGAAGAATTTTCCCAACACCGCTTACAGAAGGTAATAGTTCAGTGATTAAAGTCTTATTCTGAATATATAATCACAGACATCAGATTTCCTAGTGAAGCTCTCTCATTTTTAATGTTGCAGATTAGATTCTTCTGGTGAAAGAATGTCTTATGACTTTAGGCCCCGGAAAGGACCTATAAAGAAATACATGCATACTTCAACGGTTTGTCTTACTAGCTCGTTAAGACTACAGAGTTTCCCCATTTTTTTCCTTCTAAATTATGTAAACCAAACCCATTTCATATTGCAGGAGAATACATTTCCTGATGATCAACTAACTTCATCTGAAAGTGAGGATGACATCTCTGTGAGAAAGACATCCAGAACCAGAAGTGACAGGAGAAAGCATCAGAGAATGTGGACTGTTGATGAAGTTATGACGTTGGTTGATGGTATTTCTCACTTTGGTGTTGGAAAATGGACCGATATAAAGAACAACTTCTTTCAATCTGCGACGCACCGCACACCCGTCGATATCAGAGTAATTTACCGTTCACCTTAATATCAAACTCATCAATTAGTAGTGCTTAGTGTCTCAGTTCTTCTACTCCTTGAACCTATGCAGGACAAATGGCGTAATCTACTGAAAGCAAGTTATAATGCTGGAGAGGTTTGTTTTTTCTCTTCTTTTGTCAACAAAAATAAATCATATTATGAGAAATCCTCTGTAACACAACTCTGAAATATACAGGCTGAAGAAAGACGAAAGTCATCGTCTCGCCCTATGCCGAAGGATATTCTACATCGTGTAAGAGAACTTGCATCACGCCATCCATCTCCGTTCTCCAGATCATCGTGTTTGGTTTATGATTCCTCAAGAAGCCAAAGCACTTCAAAGAAGAAGAAGAAGAGAAGTTGATATAGAGAAAGTCTAGAGAAGCTGTAGAGATACTAAACTAAAATCGATTTTTATCTGTCTTGGAAAGTAAAAGTTCTCTTTAGGATATCATCACTATTATCTGCAACATCTAAGTCCTTCCATGTGAAGTTTCTGTTACTGAAACCGAGAACGACTTCGATTCACAAAAGCTTTTGCTTACTTCCTTTATATTCTCCATCCTCCAATGTGAATAAACTAACAAACAGCAGCGACACAATCCAATATTTTTGTCTGAAAATACATGTTCACTCACTCACACACACCTGTTTCTTGCAGTGTCTATGTAACTGTTTTAAGTAGCTTCTCATCTGGGAAAGAGCAGATGGAAAACAAGTAAAAGATTTGAGTGATTAGCTTTAACACTTGATGTATTTGATTAACCTTTAAAAGTTGAGTGTGTACATTGACATCAAATTAGATAGCAAGTCACTTTATTAAAAAAATTCCAATAATATATAACACACATAATATAATACTATTGAAAGGTTTTGGGATGCTAATAATAAAAGTACAAACATGAAACAAATGTCCGAGTCTGAGAGGTCAGTTTCGACATGTTCAATGGCCAAGATAAGATGATGATTAAAAATATATATTTTTTCTATACTCCATGAAAAAGGGAGAAGAAAGAGAAGTATAGAGATAACATCATAAGAGTTGCACATGCACGCAATAAATTCTAAAGTCAGAAGAAGCCAGCTTAGTTCAGAGTGGCAGTCCTTGTTAATTTACTTGACAGACCAAAACCAACTTCAAAACACACACACAACACAAACATAACAGATAGATAGATCTGAGAGAGACATTTTTAGAAGAGAAATGGTGTAAGAATGAGGATCTCTTACTCAATTGAAGGGAACATTTTTGTGAATCCTTAGGGGGATGAATCCTAATCAATGATACTCGTTTCTCTTCTATAATGGACCCTCCAACATTGACACTTCTCCATCTATGTACCCCTCCTAGAGACAATAGGCCTTTCACCATCCCTATCTCAACTTTGTGAACCACATTCATCCCCGCGTACTTTCACTGCACTATCTATGCGCTTTTGGTTGGTAAAAAGTTAAAAGCTCACTTGTTAAAGCTAGGCTACCTAATTATACTGCTAATGCTGATCATACTTAGCTAACATCATCGTAGGTTTCTACATTAGCCCATGTGTAGATAGTTCAAAAAGTCACCTGAGCTAGAGCACTGAGCTGTTTAGAACCAACATAACTCTAGGAAAATTCAAGAGATCTGGAGGCTGAGCATTTTCTGCAGATCAAACTGAAAGTGCCCATGCATGAATCATTAACCAATATCACACTATCTCCAAGAAGATTTAGACCCATCCCTGGACCCTGTTCCTTCAGATCTTATCTCCTCTCTATCTCTGTTCATCTTGTCTTGTGGGGTCTTAATTCCCCGTGAAACTTCAAGAACTCTGACACCAATGTGAACTAGGCAATTTTTTTAATCACATCTAACCATAGAGTATATGTTCGTACAGTTTCAGCAATGCAACTCTATCAACACAAGTAACAGAACCGCACGGTTGAATAAAGTACTGTATCATTTAAAAGTTGCCCATCTCACCCCCTTTGGCTAACTGTCATGTCCCAACATTTATTGGGGACCTCTGATATTTCTACTTCGGCATATATATATAGACTTGTCCTTCACCTTGTACTACTCATCAAAAAACATATTATCTCATCAAAACATTTTTTTTATCAATCTATCTTATACTAGATATTAATCGTCTCCTCCTACTAAAATGAAGAGCAAGTTCATTAAGTCCTTTGAAAAGAAACTGAAAAAGATGACAAGCAAAGTCATAATACCTTGTACGTCTTGCGAGGCATGCTACGAGAGAATTTGCTGGGCATTCAAGAAGGAAGCTGAGGTGACACCAAAAGATGTCCCTAAGGGACACTTGGTTGTATATGTGGGTGAGGAGTACAGGAGGTTTGTGATAAAGATCACCTTGCTTAAACACCCACTCTTCCGAGCATTGCTGGATCAAGCAGAGGATGCTTACGGTTTCAGTGCAGACTCCAGACTATGGATTCCATGCAATGAGAGTACCTTCCTCAATGTTGTCCGTTGCGCTGGTGCTCCCCAGCATCAGAATAACTGCATATGTATCTAGGAAGGTTCTTGTACAGGGAACTCAAGACAGTCATTGATTTCTCCGGCTCCACGTTTACAAAAAGAATATTGTTTAATGCTAAGCTATCAGGGTACACTAATAATGTAAGACTTTTTGTATTAAATGTGTCTTTAAATTCAGTGGGGAATGAATTATTAGCTACAAGGAAAGCAATAAAATACGATTGAAGTTCTGTGTCACACTTCTCCAGCTCCAAAGAAATACATAAGCCACAAAAGCAGAGCTTGTTTCTGAATAAGAGACACTAAAACATGAAAAATTACTCAGAAACATGGCAGAGCTCCATTGTTTTCAATTAAACTGAACCAACAAACAACTTTACCTTCCCTTTGTTTCTAGTGAGGGCAGAGGGAGAGAGCATATAAGCCGTGTTGAAACAGCTTTACTTTCTCACACATCTCAAGACAAAGGCTAAGCCGTGTTGAAAGCAATATTTCTGAAACCAGATGGCTTAGTTCTGCAATACATTTCAAATTAAAGAACAAACTGAAACTCTCCTCTGATGCAGCTGTTATACAGTCACTGATTAATAGGAACAACCTCCAAATTGGGAATACTCTTTCCTGCTGTTATATCCTATCACTACAAGAACGTAGAAGTAAAAAACCACGGAAGAGTTCTTGAAAGAATCAGTCAAAAAGAATTATGACCAAGAGTTAGGTCTTTCATTGGAAGCTAAATATGTATGTTACCCATTGCATCAATCGATATAAAAATGTTGTATCCACATAAAGAAGGTCAAATGGCCAAAGTACATTTAAGCTTGATCTACTATTATCATTACCAAAATGAAAAAGAAAAAAAACTTGATCACCTCGTGGTATTGATATCAACAACTGCAGCAAGATATATACAAAGGAAAATCTTGCAAATGAGTATACACAGTAGTTGTATCATTCTTCCTCTTTCACAGCTCACAAGTAATCCTAAGTGCGTACATACATTGAATTGTTGGCAATCTTATCAATCAACATCACTTCTAAAACCAAAGGAACCTCAGTTCATGACACCTTCTGGCGCAGAGATTTAGCCACTCGCATTGAACATCGAAGCCAAGGTTTTCTCCTTTGACAACCCGAAAGATTTATCCTACAGATCCACAATTCATTATCATCTCAGCCCATCGATCAAGTTCTCCATTTCTCTTCTCCCAAACCTCCTACCGTCTGCGTGCGCATCTTTACACCTAGCTGCTAAGTAGAACACTAACCAAGCCGCCATGAAGTAAACTTCCAACGCAGATTGGACCACAGAAGCAAAGCTTTTCCCTAGGATACGAACCAGAAACCATCTGAAGAAAGACCCACAAAGAATAGCTTCAAGACACTTAAGCTGCACAGCCTGATGCAACAAAAGAGAAATCAAATAGAGACCTTCCTTCACTATCTCCCTGCCCCTCCTTCTTGAATCCACAATAGCAACAAAAGCATCAACAGCTAATATCAAACCAACAAGCGTATCAAGTAGAAACCAAGCGAACAAGAAACCAGATATCTCCTTCTCGAAACCTCTGATCCATGGAGGCATCACAGTGAAAGGCATCAGCTTTAACCTCACAAAGAGCTTAAAAAACGAGTACTGATCTTCAACCTCTCCAAAATACCATAAACCAAGAAGCTGTGTCAAAGCATCCTTCACGGCCCATCTCATCAAAACGAATCCTGTAACTCTCCTAAACCCCAATCTTGAACCAGTCCAAACAACACCAAGAAACGAAGGAAACCTACCGAGCAAATCGTTGATTACAGTAACGAATATAATCGCCAGCACCAATGAGTAAACAGTAGTAAACCCTATAATCACCCATCCATACGCAGCGGATAAAAAGCTCACAAGAAAGAACAGAGCCGCAGCATCATGACGACCTAACTCCAATCCTTTGAACAACATCTTCAGATCCACAAAACTCTCAAAGTCTTCACCTTTCTTCTTCTCAGAGTCATCCAATTCTATTTCTTTATCATCATCATCTTCCTTCTCAAGCTGCCGTAAAACGACGCCGGAGCGGATGATCTGAGGGAGGAGAAGACCATTATCGGCGATAGGGCGAGAGAAGCCAGAAATGGTCTCAAATCCGGAGAGAAACACAGTCGTCGCGTTGATAGGCGAAGGAAAAAAAGAACCTTGAAGAGATCGGCGATGAGGATCGTGTTCGTCCGTGGAGAAGAAGTCGTCGTCAAGGGTACCAAGGCGCGTGAGCTGAAGAAAAGGAGCACGTCGGTGATTGTGGAAGCGCGTAGGAGCGTGGGAGTGAGAGTTGAGAGGGAGACGAGAGAGGAGAGAGCGAAGGGAAGGGTCAGTGTCGACGAAAGAGGTTAAAAGGAGAGAGCAATGATCGACGAGGGAGTGGAAGGAGAAGAGGAGGAAAGTGAGGAAGATGAAAGTGAGTGGGTGGGTTGAGAAGGAAGCTGTGGTTTGACGGAGGAGCTGGGTTGTTGTACGGAGGCGGTTCAGCCGCGCGTGGTGGTTGTGGTGGTGGTGTTGATCGGTCATTGTTGTTGTTTCACTATTCGCTCCCGCTACTTTGGGGGTAGATCGAGAGAGAGAGAGAAGAAGAAGAGAGATTAACTCTGTTTTGTCTATTAACGTATTGGAGCTGTATTGTTTGTATTTGACTCTAATGGGCTTCTAATTGGGCCTTAATTGTATAATTTTGCTTCATTTATCTTTTTCTGGTTGGGCAATTTCACGCTATAGAATATATGTAGTTCCGGTCTTCCGAGTGCAAATAACATTGTGTTATTTTTTTGGTGATTTTAGATAATATAAACAAAAAAAGAGTTATCGGTGTGGGGTGTGATGATCATTAAAATTCGTATTTGATTGTGCATTTTTTATGTTTGTCAAACATACTTAAAATTAAGTTTTTGGCTTTGAAAACCAAAAAAAAAATACATAGGGAAAAAAGTTTACAAAACAAAAATCCTAAATGTTACATTTTAACATGATGCATCACTGTTAGTGCTACCAAACAAAAGATAGAAAAAAAAAAAACATTGAAGTGTTATGATTTTTCGTTTTATTTATGGTTTCTCTTATAAGAATTGTTTTATTTTAGTTTCAAAGTTCTATATAAGAAATCTTATAACCGTAGAACGTGTGATTAATCAATACTTTTTGGAAGATTACAATTTACATTAGACTGGTTAAGTTTTCATTTTTAGTTGGTAAACATTTTCTTGTTCAAGTCAAATCGATTTTTTTCCTTTATAGTAAAGAGAAAAAAACATTTTCCTAATTAATTTGTGGTGTTTTGTTATGGAGACTTCAATATAATGTGGAATTTGAGAAAGAAGAAAAAAAAAAGAATTATGATTCACACTTTGTAACAGAAAAATTGTTTCTTCATCTGATGAGAACTTACAATGAGTTTTACAGCACAAATTTTAATTTAGACAAACATAAATCCACTTCACAGACAATCATTTGGTAAAATTATTCAGACATTTTTTTAAAAAGTAAAAAAACTTTTCAGTAAAGTAAAAAAACAGAGGAGTTTACTCTTAGTTAACAAATGGCAATGGGAGCTCCGTTCCACTCATTGAGACATTCCATCATCGGATCAATGATTTTGCCTTCACAAATAGCCGTGAAAACCTTGTCGAACTCTTCTCCAGGAGACGTCACTTTCTCACCAGTCAAAAGCTCTGTTCCAATCTCTTCCCTCACGAATCTGTACAAAGGATACGACCTACACTCCTTGATCCTGTTCGGGATAGCCGATGTTCCGTTATCGTAAGCCGCTCTCGCCGCCTCAACTTCTTTCGGTAGAACCGCCTTGAGCTCCTCCTCGAAAGCTCCAATCTTATGGAAGATCGAAGTCACTGCGTTCTTCTCACTCTCACCATTGATCAAAGCATGATCAACAATAACCTGTCTTAGCTTCTGGATCAACGGGTACGTCGCGCTACAAGGATCGTCAGCGTAAGTGTAGACTTGTTCACGGTCGACGACTTTGAGTAAATCTTTCTCGCAGAAACGAGAAGGGTGAAGCTCACCGTTGACTCCAGTAGTAAGAACTTTCTTAGCCACTTGAGAGACAGTGTTCTTCACAGTCTGTCTTAGATTCTCTTCCAAGTGTCTCAAATCCACAGCTTGGCAAATCGCAACGAGGAACGTTGTTGACATAAGCTTGAGAATATCAACAGCTTCAGAAGTCTTGCGTGAAGAGATTAATCCAAGAGAGTTCACGTCTTGGTTATGTTGCTCTGCTGATTGAACATGACTAGTCACAGGATTAGCCAAGTACTGAAGCTCTGAACAGTAAGAAGCCATAGCGATCTCAGCTCCTTTGAAACCGTAATCCAAACTAGGATTCCTCGAAGCGGTTAGATTCGAAGGTAAACCATTGTTGTAGAAGTCATTCACAAGCTCAGAGAACTGAGCAAACATGAGTTTACCAATCGCAGCAATAGCCAACCTCGTGTTGTCCATCGAAACACCGATCGGTGTTCCTTGGAAGTTACCACCGTGGATCGCCTTGTTCCTCGATACATCGATCAAAGGGTTATCGTTTACAGAGTTGATCTCACGCTCGATCGATTTAGTCGCGTAACGGATCACTTCGATCTGAGGACCTAACCATTGAGGAGATGTACGAAGAGCGTAACGATCTTGTTTAGGTTTCTGTAACGGATCCATCTCGTGAAGCTTCTGAGCTAACTTCATATACGAGCTTCCGTCGAGTATATGTTCCATGATCGCCGCAGCTTCGATCTGACCAGGATGATGCTTAAGCCTGTGAGTGAGATGATCGGTGAACTCAGGCTTACCACTCATCACCTCCGCGAACACCGCTGATAAAATCTCAGCTAAAACAGAGAGAACGTTAGTCTCGAACAACACCATCGACGCCATTCCTGATCCAACCGCCGTGCCATTGACAAGCGCAAGACCTTCCTTGGGCTGCAAGTCAAAGAATCCAGAACTGATTCCAGCTAATTTGAAGGCTTCTTCAGCTGTCAAAGCTTCACCGTTGGGACCGGTGGCTTTGGAGTTAGGACGTCCGGTTAAAATTCCGGCGATGTAGGAGAGAGGAACGAGGTCCCCTGAGGCGGTGATCGTACCGCGGAGTGGGAGTGATGGAGTGATGTTGCAGTTGAGGAAACTTGTGATTGCTTCGAGGATCTCGAATCTGATACCGGAAAAGCCTTGGAGGAGTGTGTTGATACGTACAAGCATGGCTGCTCTTGTGGCGGAGTGTGGCAATGTGTGGCTCGTTTCTTTCGTGCTTCCGAATATTCCGGCGTTCAGGAATCTGTAACGAACACATAAACATTCGAATTGTGTGTTAAATTAGTTAGTTATATAAATTTAAAAAACTCTTAATTAAAATATAACCCGACCCGACTTGACCCGGATATTTGACTCGACCTAACCCGGATATTTCCCATGCAACGTCATAATTAAGTGATTTATAAACCTTAACGGAGTTGTTGTTTCCCGTGATTTTAATAATTTGAAAGATTCATTATAAATTTATTTAAAATGTAGAAATATTTAATAAATTAATTAGAAGGTAAGAAAAATCTAGATTAGAAAGAAATTAAAAGCAAAAATCTTGAAAAAGAAATATATCAAAACAAACTAATTCCTAACATTTATAAATTTTCACTGCAACCAACTAGAAACTGCCACGTATATGCCTATATATGTTACCACTAAAAACTTAAATAATTTATGATAAGAGAAACAAAAAGGAAATGATTTATTATTTACCTAATAAGCTCCTTTTGAAGTGCGACACCATTTTTGGTCCTGCGATGAGAAGTAGCACCAAAACCAGTGGTAACACCGTAACTATCAGTGCCTTTGTTCATACTCTCCATAACCCAATCACTGCTAGCGTTCACACCGGCTCTAGCAGTCTCGGACAGCTCCACTTTCACACCGTTACCAATGGTTGAGATCGCAGCGACTTGTCCAATGGTCAGAGTCTCACCTCCAAGATTCACAACTGGCTTCCTAAACTCCTCAACCATTCTCTTCACTTCATCCAAATGGCTACCTTTCATTTGCTCAGCTGCAGCTCCCCAGTTGAGAGGATCAGCCGCGTTGATCACCATGTTCTTTGTCTTCATATCTCCACCGCATAACATAGCTTCGATCGATCCTCCTCCATTGATCTTGTGTGCTCCGTTAACCTCCATTTTAGACTTCTTAGTTTTACAAAAGAGGAGATTAAATTTTTAAAGGAGGAGGAGATTACAAAGATCTCTAAGGAAGAGAAGAGAGATATGTAATATTATGATCGATAATATATTGTGTTGGTTAAGGAATTGTATTTGTTCCTGAAGAAGATTAGATGAATGAAGGGTGGTTTAAATAAGGATGGTAGTGTTTGTTGGTAGGTAAGCGCATACAGAGCTAGTTTTTTTTTTTTTTTTTCCATATAATTTTGATTTTAATTTTTTTTTTTAAAATGAATATTAGTGAGAAAGAAGGAGTTGGTTGAGAATTAATGATGACCGTTAGATGGGAGAGTGAGTGGTAGAGATTATAATTCGTGGATTTGGTTTAAGTCGTATATAACTCAACGCGGTGGTGATTTTGTTATTTGGGGGGGGGTCAAACGTCACGGTGGTAAAAAGTGGTCGTGGCTGGTGGCTGACGATAGTTGCATTTCGCGGTTGGTGAGACTATGAGAGATTTTTGTTTTGTTTTTATGAAAGTTATTTTAGTTTTTATTTTTGGAGTAAAGCGTTTTCATTTGTGATGGGAGTAGGTGTGTGTAATGTATGAACGTAATTGAGTCCAATTTAACGTCCCCACCAAAACACTCTTTTAATTTCATTTTTGTTTTTCTTATTTTGATATTTTTCGATCTTGTTAAAACCTTTTATTTTTGTTTTTGTCATTTTGGATATCATTTTAAATTTGATAAGGAAGGGTTTTTTTTTTTGTATTCATTTTAATTATTGTGTTTCTTATTTGTACTTTTCCGAAGTTGTAATAATTCGATTGACTTTTTTAAGTATTGACTTTGTTTTAAAGTGACTCTTTTTACACATTTTCTTTTGTTTATTTTGAGTACAGTTTATATGCACATTTAAATGATTATTTAACTCGGGGAAAAAACTTAATTTTAATGGGTTTTTTTCTGCAAAATATCTCCAAAACAACTAATCTGTACTTTTACTTTTTATTTTTGAAAACCTGCATGCCAATCTCGTGTTTTCAAAAGTAATATATATGCAATGTAATTTTTTTTATCACCACCGTCAATTTTGTAAAATTCTGATAATTTGTCTCATTCTATTCATGACAAAGAATCAGATTTCATACTTGGAACTTTTTAAAAAAAAATTCTTAATGTATATAACCATAAAATTCTTCAAATATATATTCATATATGACATTTATATGTGTATTAATTTTGAGTGAGTCAGTCACACTGTATTTTTTAAGGTAGATAGTAAAATTGTAAATAAGAGCAATTTGAGAGTTTTTTTTTTTCTTTTCTCCCTTTGCAGACAGCCCTTTTTGATTAAATGCTATAGGTATTAGGTGCAAGCAATCATTAGGTGAAAACTGAGAAATTGAAAGTAAGAAGTAAATAAATATTTAAAGCATGCATATATAGCAAAGTTTGATACGTAAAAGTTTCATAATTAGTAATGTCTTGATAGATAGAAGAAATGTACATGTTTAGTTGATTTTGTAATTGAGAAAGATAGATAATTATTGCGTGGATAGCTAGATTGCAAACGATAATACTCACGCGATTATAAGATTCTCAATAGGAGCCGAGTGACGCAACACGCCGTTTGCATGACAAAAGCAAATGTCATTTATATATAATTAATTACAACCCCCATTTTCGTATCTTATCCTAAGTTCATGAAACTATAAATATAAGCACAGATTATTTTATAGTGGACTTTAATGACTTATAATCAGTTTACAAAAAAAAAAAACTTAGA
The DNA here is from genome assembly GCF_030686135.1 of Camelina sativa. NCBI lineage: Eukaryota > Viridiplantae > Streptophyta > Magnoliopsida > Brassicales > Brassicaceae > Camelina > Camelina sativa. The sequence continues at coordinate 6,100,522 of NC_141884.1, read as the reverse complement.
GTTAAGTGTTTATGATTTTTTTATTTTTCTTTTATGATTTACTATTCAAGGAGTATATTGTTATCTTATGTCATTCTTGTCAAACCAAGCATGGAACCATAAGCTAATAATTAAAGTATGAATTCATCATCAAACTCCATTCTTTGAATTAAACGCGTTATATTAATCGAAATGAGAAAATGTAATAGTCATAATCAGTGTCGAAACAAAAGAATAATAGAAACCAATGACCCGAAGGGAGTGCATGGTTGGTCGCAATGATATGGGTGGAACAGGAGAAATGGTGGGTCGTTGTTTAGGCAAGGCAGGCGCCTTCATTGAAACATTTGCATGTGCATGTAAGTTTCCTCCATCGTAGCAGCCTACGCCTAGCAAGCGAAAGTCTCCTATTTATATATTTTTATTATCAAAGGTTAATTATAATTTCGTTGTTTTATACTATATTTTGTTCTGTGTTGACTTCTTCCTCGGGGGAATGACTCAAAACACTGAAGAGTTAACTTGTGGTTTCCTTTTATAATTGACTTTGAGTTTGATTTCGGTTTATAATTTGTAAACTGTTTTGTTTCAAAGATAAGGGTCCAAATGAAAGCAAGAGGAAAGGAGCTTAGCTTCAAAGTGGACGGACTGTATTATAATATACAAGTAAATTTATTTGAAAATGCAGGTGGATTTGGGTCAATGTGAAAGGGAAACTTATGTCAAATATCCGATTTTTGGGTTGGTCAATTTATCCGGTTTACTCTATCTCTCTCTTTCTAGGCTTCTAGCTTAACTTTTTAAGATTTTGCTGTATATCTCTAACTCTTTTAGTGTTGATAAGAGATTAATCGACGTTTCTTCAGTTTTTTTTTTTAGAATAACAAATCGATCATCAAACAAAGATGGATACACGGAGATAGAGTAAAAATGTATGTAGAGTCCACAAATGATTATGGTCGGACGTTTTCTATTCTCCTCCTTGGAACTCGTTAAGGAATAAACCATCATCTCCACTACCCATTTCCTTACCAATAAAGGTGACTGAACATTTCTTCTGGTCGTTGCTTTGCCACTCCCGATCACATGCCAAATTTGCATTATTGGAGAAAACCAGTATATAGAGTTCAAATACAATGATAATGCATGATTTCGTTTCTTAGCTGAAAATGACGAATCCAATACCTTAGCCTTTAGTTGATTATGGGGCAGGTGTCTAGAAAAATTAATGTTTCATTACTATAAGATAGAGAGAGTGCATTCCATGCATGAAAATTGGGATATTTTGCTTTTCACTGTTGAAAACAAATGTGTGGGAGCGTTTGATCAGAGAGCTGTTGTCATTACGATTCACGACTCAACTAGTGTTTTAGAAATTTTCATAAATGCAGTTTCCTATTCTATTATTCATATTTTCTAAGAAACCAGATAAATCAAATAAAAAATTATATGACTTATGTCTTTATGTGTCTTCATTAAAATTAATTAATGATTCAAAGGAGTTTTTTATTTATTTGAAAAGGTTATTTTATTTGTTTATTAAACTGTATCGTTTCTACGTTATGTTTGTGGATTTTACAATCTTTTAAGCTATAATATGTAAGTCCTATGGGCTATGGTGAATTCTATCATAGGCTTTTCAGAACAAATATTTTTTCTAGTGCTAAGTTTGAAAAAAGCTGGAGTCGATCTTTGTCTTCGGTTTTAATGTTAAAGGTCTTTTAATGAACATATTGGTTTCTGTACAGGTTTCATTAATTTTTTTTTTTTTTTTTGAATATTTAAGAAGGTGGTAAGTACAATATATATAAGCAAAACATTTATTATAGAACATGGCGGGCCGATATAATTAAATACGTTATTTATCAGACTGATCTAATCAGAATGGTTTTCATATAGACACCAACCACACGTAAGTAAATCATGAATATATTATTTACATAATGCATTTTTCTCTTTGTGCCTGATCTAGCCAATCGTCTTTCACGAATGATATTGATATTGTTAATGGTTTATCGTATTCTTTACCGGGACAAAACATAAACATGGAAACTTTGTTTCATATCTAAGGATTCCTACATGAAACTATATAATATATATAGAAAACGTCAAGAAAGAATATTTGTAATCGGGAAAAGACAATATCTCTAGGGAACACATATACAGAATTAAAGTTGTTAAGCGAATTATTTGGTCGAAAATATTGTTATTTTAGTGGATTTTTTAGGATGTCATCATCTACATTAAGAAATGACTAATAATTTTTACTTTTTTAAATGGAGAAAAGGGAATGACTAGAATTAGGCCACCAAACAAACAAAGAGAAATGGAGAAAAGAGGGGTAACAACAACCATAGTCGCGAGGATCCATCGGACACCACTCGTCTCACCAAACCCTCTTTTTTTCTTGATCAGACTTCATCATTAGGTCCCACTTTCACATTTTCACCAAACCCCTTTCCTCTTTGCTGTCCAAATCATACTCAACTTACAACACCCCAAACCTAATCAATATGTACACGTCATATATCGAGTTATATCAATACATATATATTACTAATTAAGGAAGTTTAGAAAAGAAGATGGATCCAGTTCAATCATTTGAGTTTCAGGTATTACCCATATATATTCTCAAAACATGTGGTGATTAAGGCCCTCGTCGTTTCATCATTTGATATTTCCATCCAAATGTCCATCTAAATAATGCATCTGAATAATGCACCTGGATGTCAAATGGTCTAACGAACAAAAAAAAGTATAAATCATCTAGATAATGCATTTGAATGATGATGTGTTTGTTTGGTATAGTTTTATATCCATCTAGATGACTTTAATAAGAAAAATGATTAAAATACCTATGTTTTTCATGTTTTAAAATTTTCATCTCAACCATATTAATTCAGTTATTAATCTAAAATAGATTTACAACTACATAAATTATAAATTATTATTTTGACACTAATAAATTTTAATTCCTTTTTTTTTGTCAAAACCTTGTGCCCTTTTTCATTCAATATAAGTAGTAATTACAAGTACAGAGAAGAGGCAAGAGGCAAAGTTTGCAACAATACAAAAAGGGCATTCCCCAATGCCAACAAGTGATATAAAGTGTGATAAAAGGAACTCATTGATTGTAGAATCCAAGAGAGCTGTGAGCCACAGGCTTGGGAACCTAATGGTACATCGAAGGACTATCCTCGAAAGCTTCAAAGGACAGTTGAATGGTCACGGTCATCTGACGCTGTGACGTTGACAAAAGTATCAGTGCCTCAATGTCCACCGGGGCGATAGGAGCCCATAGTAACAGGACGGCAAAGAAACTGGAGACTATGGTGATGTAGTCGGTTAGGGATTGCTTTGAGACCCAAAGCATGAGGATTGGATCACTTTGTGAACTCGCGATAAGGACTGTTTGGTACAGGATCCATGATGTGGAGATGGTTGGGGGGTGATGCTTGGAATCATCAAGAAGCCAGCTTTGTTGGTATCCGTCAATGAACAAAATATGTTCAAGATCAAGGGTGCCAAATTTACTAGTGCAGTTTACAGAGCGAGGGCCATATAACCGTATACTTTTATAACCAAATCTCAATACCCTAGAAGCAGCTAAAGCCAGGTTTCGTGCAAGAGGAGTGAATAAAAAAAGCAATACTGTCATTACCTTTCTCCAATGGAGTCTTCGACCAAGGAGCAAAGGGAAACGAAGCAGAACTTGACAGTGGTGATCCATGAGCGATGAAAGGGCGGGCCCTGGCTTACTAGATTGACCAACCTAGAGAAATAGATGGATTTGATTTGATTTTGTACTAATGGGCTTGTTTTGAGGCCTAGGTCCACTAAGGGAAACCCTAGGTTTCCAAGAAGGCGCCACACATGAGGGTCTGAAAGTCGGCCACCCGAGACTGACGGAGGGATCTGCACTGCAGAAAGAGTCTCCGATAAGTGGGAGGACAGCGGGTTCAAATACTGGCTGTGGCAGGAGTCATCGTTGGTTAGTAAGTCCACTGGGGAGAATCCTAGTATCAAAACCGATTGCCGAGATGAAGTCTGGTTGCAGCGGCTGTCCGAAAAATACCAGAAGCGTTCTCGAAGCAGGAAACATCTCCGGTGAAAGGAAGTTCGGCGGAAGCAGTCGGTAGCCTCGATTTGAATCGATGACGGAAGATAAGTCCACTGGGGAGAATCCTATATTCACAATAATCTGCCATGGTGAGGGATGAGAATAACGGTTTCCCGAGATAAGCGAAGAGAAACTCTACGGTGGAGTGGGGGTCGGCGGGAGCATACAGCGGTTTTGGTTTAGATCTGGGGGAAATTTTTATTAAGGTTGGGGTAGGGTTAAACAAAAGGAAAAAACGGGGAAAAGCTTGAAAAGAGATCTACTAAAAAGAGCAAATAGTAATTGAGCAGGTAAATAAACAGATGGATCCCGACGCCGGCGAGCAGGAGTCTCACCAGCGCCAGAAGGATTGGTTGGAAAGGCCTCCTCGATAATCGTGTCTGAGAGAAAGCTTGAATCCAATTATACTTCCAAGTTTTGAAGAAGTTGGCTAGAATTGATTTGTTAGCAAACAAGGTAATTCGATTTTGACCTAAAACCAAATTGTTCTCAATCTGCTCTATGTATTTAATAAATTTTAATTCCATGATTTTTTTTTTGTGGTTTTAACTAAAATGTGGTTTTGTAGTTTTGGCGATTTTGCAATTTTCACTCAAATGTATATTTGCAATTTTAATGGAAAAATTGATTTTATATTTTAGGCGGGAAAATTGTAATTTCACAGGTCCGGTGAAAAAAATATGATTTTACGGTTTTGGTGGAAGATGCTAACGAACGAACTTGTACGGAAAGAAATGATCTTGCTATGACTTTTCTTTTTTGAGTTAACTTTTCATGGTGGATCCAAATTATTATCGTCCATAAACTTGTACACCCATCAAAGAGTGGAATGAGAAGCTTTAAACTTGTTGAAAGTTTATAGGATTGGACATATCTGACCTCTCTAGATAGATTACAATTGATTGACGCCCTAGAGATTTTTTCTTAGTTTAATATAGTAGGTGGTAGATAAGAATGAGACGTACGTAAAATTTTAATAGACTACTACTTGTCGTACTGGTATATATATATTTGATATAAGAACACAAACTAGTTAACTTTAAAGTTAATGTATAATGTATCTAAAAAAAAAAATTGAGCGAGGCGATTTTGGTTCTCGTACCGGTTCATAATTTCTTCGTGTCTCTTCTCTTTTGAGCGTCGATTTCGCCGGTTACCGGCAGTTTCTTCAGGGGTTGGTAACGGTAAAACGGTTACCAATGTTGTAACCGCCCTTCATCGAAACCTATATAAACCTTGCGTTGGTCTCTGGTTTCCACAGGTTGATCAGAGTGAAATTAATCCTTTTCCTTTGTTCATATTACAAATGGCGGATCGCATCAGACGCCAAATGCAAGAAATTGCTTTGGGTATTGAGGATACTAAGATTACTCTCCCCGCTGATCTATGTGCGAAAGCGATCCAAGCGACACAATTTAGTCTTATTGTGAAGCCGGTCAATCTCAAGAAGCAGAACCTGAGTGCGATGCTGAACACTCTACCCAGACTCTGGGGGAGTAATGATGATGTCTCTGGTCGAATTCTAGAGAATAAGAAGATTCAATTCCTGTTTCCTTCTGAGGAATCCATGGCTGCGATAGAGAGGAGGGGACCTTGGTCTTTTAACGAATGGATGTGTGTCACCAAGCATTGGCATCCTAATCTTTCTGATGAGGATTTGAATTCAATTCCCTTTTGGATTCAAATCCGAGGAATCCCGGTTCACTTTCTCACTCTCCGTATGATCACTTTCATAGGAGAAACCCTTGGCAACTTCATAGAGACTGATTTCGGTGGTGATGGAGCGGTCCTGGTAGATTATGTACGCATCCGTCTCCTCTGGAATGTCAATACTCCACTAAAGTTTCAACGTCAATTTCAGTTTGGAAATCAAACTTGTGTCCTTAAGTTTCGATATGAAAAACTTCGAAATTTTTGTACACATTGCGGTTTGATGTCCCATGATGTTGCTGATTGTCCTGCTGGGAATAACCCTCCCCCATCACCAGCGGATGAAGATGACGATGACCCTGATTACAATCCAGAAGATCAACCGGGAGACCGCAATAAAGATTTGCCAGAGCAAACAAGTGTAAATGTTAATGCCCAAAAGGAGTCTGACAACAACCCTTCTGCATCAAAGAAGCGTAAGACTGAGTCATCGTCTACTTCTGAATACACTGTGATGTATCCTATCTGCTATGATACACGTCACACCTTTGCTTCTGAGGACACACAACAATGTTATGCAAAGCGAAACAGACGACAATCTGAGACACTTGAGACTCGCAACTGGTTTTTGGTACAAACGGTACCAACAGAGCAGGAATCTGAAGACACACAGGGAGGAGTCCCGATCAACCAAGGTGAAGATACGGTGGGCCATAAGCCACCGGAGGCGCCATGAATACAGCCTTTTGGAACTGCCGGGGCTTGAAAGGGTCCCTGGTAGTTCGACGCCTCAAAGGGATTAAGGCAACTTACTCCCCGAACATACTCTTTCTGATCGGGACGAAGAACCCTGATGATGTAATCCGCGACGTTGCAGCTCAGCTGGGATATGAAGGTGTGAAGTGTGTATCTCCTTTAGGTATAGGAGGTGGTTTAGCTATGTTATGGATGAAGACTGTTTCTGTTTGTTTTTATGATGTAAACAAAAGGATCATTGACTGCAAAATCAATAATAAAGATGTTTCTTTCTACTTCTCTTGTGTCTATGGGCATCCAATACGCAAATTGAGACACCATCTTTGGGAACGTTTACAACGCATATCAATAAACAGAAATGGTCCTTGGTTAATGTGTGGTGATTTTAACGAGATATTACACAACAGTGAAAAAAGAGGAGGTCGTGTAAGAGAGAATTGGAGTTTTACAGATTTTAGAAACATGGTTAATATCTGCAAAGTCTCTGATCTTCCTTTTAAAGGTAGCAATATGACTTGGTCTGGTAAACGAAGGAAACATAGAGTTCACTGTTGGCTTGACCGTGCCCTTGCTAATGATCAATGGAAGGCTACATTCCTAGCATCTGAAGTTGAATACCTAGAAATGGTTGAATCTGATCATCGCCCTGCGATAATCAAGATTAAAAGAACAACAGACAGGGGTATGAAACCTTTTCAGTTTGATACAAGACTATGTAAGATTCAAGAATTCCAAGATGTAGTGCAGCAAAGCTGGAATGGTGCAGACTCAACAGATATGTCTCTCTATGAGCGAATCCGTCACTGTAGGAAAGATATCTCAGCCTGGAAACGGAATCACAATACAAACTCTGCTATTCAGATCAAGGAACTGACACAAGAAATTGATGCAGCTCATTCAAACCCGTCCATATCCACAGATCAAATTCACGAACTACAAAGACGTCTCAGTGCTGCCTACAGAGAGGAAGAAAGATACTGGCAATTGAAAAGTCGAAATCAGTGGCTACACCATGGAGATCGTAACACTCGATATTTTCATGCGTCCACAAAAAATCGCATAGCAAGGAATCGATAGACATCAATTCTTGATGAAGATGGCACAAGAATATATGGACATCGTCAGATTGCAACAGAGGCAACTAGATATTTCAGCAATCTGTTCACTAGTACTCCTACAACAGACATCTCCAAGACGATACAGAACATCAAACCTATTGTAACTGCAGAGATGAATAAACTACTTGTGTCAGACGTCACTGATGAAGAAATACGGTCAGCTCTGTTCTCTATTGGTGCAACACGAGCCCCAGGTCCTGATGGGTTTAACGCAGCATTTTATCAACACTACTGGGACGTCGTTGGTCCTGCAATAATATCAGAAGTCAAGAATTTTTTTACTACAGGTGAGATGCAGCAAGAATGGAATCATACTAATCTTTGTTTAATTCCTAAGAATGACCCTAAAACGATGAAAGACTTCCGTCCTATCGCTCTATGCAACGTCACATATAAGATTATTTCGAAAATTTTAACCAAACGACTGAAGCAAGTCCTATCCGAGGTGGTTTCTGAAACACAAGCTGCATTTATCCCAGGCCGATTCATCACAGACAATGTATTAATTGCCCATGAAGTACTACACTCCCTCAAGGTCAGACAAAGATGTGCTAATTCATACATGGCTGTGAAAACTGATATTAGTAAAGCCTATGACCGAGTTGAATGGCGGTTTTTGGAAGCAGTGTTGATAAAAAAAGGGTTCCACCCAACCTGGATCAAATGGATCATGGGATGTGTTGAGACAGTCTCTTTCTCTGTACTGATCAATGGTAGTACATATGGTTACTTTCGACCAAGCAGAGGAATACGTCAAGGAGATCCTTTATCTCCCTCATTATTCATTCTCTGTGCGGATGTACTCAGTTCTTTATTATCTCAAGCTACACGAGAAGGACGCATCCAAGGAATTCAAATTAGCAATGGTGGTCCAAGAGTGTCCCATCTGTTATTTGCTGATGACTCATTGTTTTTTCTCAAAGCGAATTACCGCAATAGTGTCAATCTATTACAGATTTTCAAAGATTATGGAGATGCGTCAGGGCAGATTATCAACTTTGAAAAATCTTCAATCACATTTGGGAGCAGAGTATATCAACAAACAAGAGATCGAATCAAACATATATTGAGCATTCCCAATGTGGGAGGAGGTGGTAAGTATTTGGGACTTCCAAAACAATTTGGAAGAAGAAAAAAGGAGATGCTACAATATATTCATACTCATGTTAAACAGAAAACAGATGGATGGCAAACAAGGTTCCTCAACACAGCAGGTAAAGAAACACTTATAAAATCTGTGGCATTTGCTATGCCTGTATACTCGATGAATTGCTTCGAGCTACCAAAGAAACTATGTTCTGAATTGGACAGTCTGATAGCCAGATTCTGGTGGGGTTCAACACAAGAAAAAAAGAAAATCTCATGGGTTGCATGGAAAAAACTGGTTACGTCAAAGAATGAAGGAGGTCTGGGTTTCAGGGATTTTCATCTCTTTAACCAAGCTTTGTTAGCAAATCAAGCATGGAAAATTCTCCAGCGCCCTGACAATCTGATTTACCGTTTGCTTAAAGCACGATATTTTAGAGATACGTCCTTCTTTTCAGCATCGTGGGGAACTAAACCGTCGTACAGTTGGAATTCACTTAGATTTGGACGTGAATTATTAAAGAGTGGCATACAATACAGTATAGGAGATGGACGATTAACAAAGCTGGGTGTGGATCCATGGCTACCAACTAATCCTCCTCGACCTCCTCTGTTGATCCGGGCAGAAGATGCTGAGATGCCAGTGAGTACTATAATTGATCCAGTTTCTTTTCATTGGGATGAACTTCAGGTCCAACGGTTTATTGATCCAAGGGATCACCATCTGATCTATAAGACATATCTCCCACAAATTCCAGCGTTGGACTCTTATATTTGGAGCGGAACAAAACATGGGATGTATACTGTTAAATCTGGTTATTGGAAGGCATTAAGTTTGGATAGAGATGATGACGCTCCTGTAGCGCCGCTTAAATCCAACCCAGATATAGCCGCTCAGATATGGAGATTAAATATAACACCAAAGCTTCAACATTTCCTATGGCGCCTTGCATCACACGCAATTGGTGTGGCTGATAATCTAAGACGACGTAATATCAATGTATATCCTTATTGCTCCCGCTGCTGTATGTCTTTTGAATCCAGTGATCATACATTTTTCTTCTGTCCTCAAGTGATACCGATATGGAGACTGATTGGTATACCTACCACCTTGATTGGAGACCCACATATAACCATTGAGGATAAACTGAGGTATTTGTTCCAGCTTCACCAAGATAATACTATTGGTCTGATACATCGTTACGCTCCATTTTGGTTAATGTGGAGAATCTGGAAAAGCAGAAATGATCTAGTCTTTAACTATAGATTGATAGAAATCACTGATATAGCCAAGAATGCGCTCACTGATACAGAAGAATGGTTAAATTGCATGGTAACAGAGGAACAACCTTCAGCAGGACAATCAACTGGTCAACAATGCCCTCGACCACGAAGAATTCAATGGAAAAAACCGAATGATGGTTGGGTAAAATGTAATTATGATGTTTCACATTACGAAGGAGACAGACACTCTGGCCTAGGATGGTTAATTCGGAACACCAATGGCATATTTCTTGATGGAGGGATGGGCAAATATCAAGGCCGAGCAACTATAGAGGAAGCAGAATGTACAGCGTTAATATGGGCTATCCAATCAGCTTGGGGTTTGGGATATCGTTCGGTGGAATTTGAAGGAGACAATGAAGTGGTGAATAAAATTATTAATAACCATGGATCCTATTCTCGACTGCAACATTATTTGGAGACAATCCGGGGCTGGTGCACAAAGTTTACTAACATCCGTTTTACATTTCAACGTCGAGAACACAATATCTGTGCAGACCTACTTGCAAAAACAGCTATTACTAGCTCTCATATGTATGCTCTTTATCATTCATGCCCACAATTTTTACTTGCTGCTGTAAACAATGATTGTGACTATGATTCTTAACAAAGTTCTTGGAAGGAAAAAAAAAAAAAAGTTAACTTTAAAGTTGTGCATTTATCGCGATACATTCCTTACCATAAAATGGATACTAGTTGTCGTCTTTTGTAGTATTCTATCCACCCTGCTCCCACATGCTGTCGCAATTTTGAACATTAATTATTAAATATTCGTTTAAGAACCTAAACGATGCGACCTTTCTATTTCGTTCGTTAGAGGTTGTACCGTTGTAGAGTTCTCAGTTTATTGGGCTTAGTTTAGTTATTCTTTTATTCCATGGGCTCTTTTTTGTAGATGGGTTTTTAAAGGTACACACCATTTTCTAATTGCCTTGCTTGTAAATCCAAGTTGATTTCTACTCTTATCACATGATTCTTAAAATTTCATCATAGGTCGCTAATCTAACTCAGGCAACAGGCAATAAACAAAGTAAAATTATGCTTCAGTTATAAATTTTATGTTGCCAATGTATATTCATTCGACGTTCATGAATATCATTTGTCACTTTATTATGATTATAAAATTTCTATTCTATCTCAAAAGACAAAAAGATTTGCTGTTAAATTATGGAGTTCATGTTGATTGACAAATATTGGCAACGGCCTGGAACTAGAAATGGCCAGGGAGGGAATCACTACGTCTCCACTGGGATCGTTCTTTTGAGATGCATCACTTTTAGATTAGAATGAGGCAATAAAAAAAAAAGTCAGATAAGAGAAAAAAGATAATAATGAGAATATTATCTTTATGAATACAAAAAGTTGGAGTTTGCTAAAGTCGATACACAAGGAGGCGATAAAGGAATTCGTCATTTGTCCACATTTTATACATAATAAGACCCATTTAGTCATCTTCCCATACAGATCATTTCTATTTATGCTAAGACTTGTTTTTAAAGTCTTTAAACTAAAATGATTAAACTAATTAAAGTTTCTTTTACTTTATCTACCAAAATCGAAATTAGAAAATTAGAATCCAACATTTTTGTTTTACAAACATGAAGAAAATGTGAAATTGGTAGGAATGTAGTGTTCGATCACGCTGTAAAGAAGACTAGAGAAGACTCTTGTCATGTTGTTTTGTCTCGTGACAAAATATACAAATAGATGATCCAAAGGAGAAAATACAATAACTGTAAGGAAAATAAAATAAAATAAGCATATTGATGATAACTAGGATACGAAAGAAACTAAACAAAAAAGAAGATGATATTGGAAAAGGCAAAGAAGAAGAATAATCCATTTTAATAAAGCAATAGAAGAGATTGATTCAAAAGCTCATTAGCCGATGCGATGATCGATGTTTTTAGGAAGACGATAAAACAGTAAAACAACACTCAGATCTCTAGTTTTTGTCTGCTCTCCCAAAACCCGATTATGTTTTCTTCTCAACGTTTTGACCGTTTCTCATCTTTGCCATAGTACAACTTAAGTTAAGTATAAACTAGTACTATATTTTGGTTATTAAAACACTATTTAGTACAGTATTTACTAATAAAATCTAATGAACATAGATGTTGTGGAGACCGAAGAAATATGTACTGTAACAATAAATTTTCATTAACAAGATCAGATCAATCAAACTGTATGTCATTAAACATTTGAAAACGATATTTTTGCGGAACTCTTGATCTTAATTTTGTTGAACTTATCTCTAAACCTTTAATAACTCTATATATTAAAATTTAACAACTCTAGACTATATCCATGCAACTTGAAACATAGTTATCTAATTATTTAAAGCTATCTCTACTCGAGAAAAATCTTTTTACAACTTTTATCCTCCACTTTATTTTGTTAACGCAATTTGAATTACCAATTTCCCACTATAATTATGATAAGATGTACACTTTCTTTTTGGGGTACAATATCGCTAACATTTTTTCTTCTTGAAAACAAATTACAAGTATCTTACTCTAATTACATTCAACATATCAACAAATAGTAACATGTGTAGATGCACACTAAAACACATAGACAAAAGCGTACGTGGTGGACTTATTTTGGGAATTTTGTCACATGTGTACAACTCGATTTATTTATTTAACGATTTTTTTTCCCCGGGTATATTTATGTGACATCCCTATATTAGTAAAAAAAAAGTACAACTTCTCCTTTGGACGAAAATGACCCTGAGACCAACGACCAAAAACAACTAAGCAAAGGTTAAATGTGACAATATATCTTATTGAGTCGGGTATAATTTTTGAATTAACCCGAAATTTTGCAATCGGATTTGCAATCGGATCTTTTAGTTAGATGACACGCGCGGATCCATTTGATATCCGATATATATGAATTCGGATCAGGTCTTGCTATTCGGATCTGGAATCGATACTCGGATCCAAACAGATTCCAAATCTGCAAAACAATTTACACAAAAAAAAGTTAATATAATCAATTAAGGAAATCTTAGTCCAAAAAAAACATTTAAGGAAATCAAAACCAAAACAGTATTCCTAACTTTTAGCTGAGAGATTCCAAATACTAATTTACCTCCCTATCACGAAAACTAAGCCAATAATTACGCTAATCAATCTCATCAATATACTAAAAAAGATAGCAATCTCTGAAGCAAAATTGGAAAACAACCAAAATCGCTTTCTTAGATTCCCTAATTCGAATTATACTGAAAATCGACCATTAACTATATCTATAAACAATATCAATATTGTCATTAATTGAATATCTGAAGAATATACTCTAGAATATACAAATAATATTTTACCTAATTCTTGATAGGTAAACTCTTCCTATAAATATGATTGTGCTATTCAAAGATGCAATTAACATACCTATTTTTAGCTTCATCCCTCTCCCTATTACCAAACCTTCTCCGATGGCTCCCACAATCACTCCTATCAGAGAGATATTGTCAAACCATTCAAAACTGGGTGGAGAATACAAGAGAAAATCATTCATTCTTGGAAGCAATATACCGTCTTTTCCGGATGGTCATTTAACAATCTTCTCTTCAGCTTCTGGATGGTCATTTAGATGAGGTATACTATCCATCCTATCATGATAGTTATACGAAAAACCAATTTATACAATATAACTGTTTTATATCATCTGTAGATCCAAGATCCAACAAACATCCCTAAAGGATTGAAGTCTTTGGTAGGCAAGACTTTTCAGTTTGTAGTGAGTATTGAGAAAGATAACATCAAAGATGGGAGTGATGTCTACAAGGTTGCTCATGCATGACTCCATCTAGCCATCTCAAGGTGCCGATAATTTAACTACTATTGTGAGTTTTGATCAGGTATAATCAGGTTTTAAAATCATTCTAAATTTGTCATCCTTATTTATCAAATGTATTTACATGTGAATAAACCTATTTTGGTTGAATATGTTAACAGGAAACAATAATGTTAACCAACTGTGCTGGACAACATGATGCATTATCACCACCTACCACTACTCCATCTTCTAAAAGGAAAGGAAAATGATGTCTTTGATCATTCCTCTTCTTCGAATATTTTCACATTTACTTTAGGCTTCTATAATACTTTAAGAAATCACAATTCAAAACGTTAAAATGCATGGCATCAAAAAAGTAAAAAGATTAGAAGCTAACCTTACTGTTTGTCGCTTCGTCTACAGGAAAGTACATCTCATTTGATATCCTGAATATCCTGAAGTCTAAAGGGAAACAAATTAAGCAATAAGTTTATATTCTTCATAATAAAACAATCTAATATTTTTTTTTAAAAACCACTACTCATCTTATCGATATTATGATGTCTTCGTATATATGCTTCGGTTTGATTGTATAGGCTTGCACATGTAATGCAAAAAATATATAATATATCAATTAATCATATACGGTATTGCTAATCAAAAGCCAAATCAATTTGGAATTCAAAAGAAAAAGGGAAAGTATTTGGAATTCGGGTTTGGTAATGAGTATAGACCTATAAAATTAAAACAATATAAACGAAAGCAATTCAAAATCAAAATCAACTTACCAACCTAATTGAATTGATTAATCAGTTCGAAAAACTCATGGGTCAAAACTGAATCATAAGATTGAGAATTTTATCAACCCCATTTACACACCGAATTGCTTCGACTAGCAGCTTCTCCCCTTTTCGGATTTAACAGTTTTCTCAAAAAGATTTTGTGTAAAGAAAAAGTAATGAATTTAATTATACCCTGTAATTCGAGAGTCAAAACTCACGAAGTAACTTAGATCGAATCAAAGATGGAGATGAATCGATGGTAGATGTTTTCTTGGATGGAAGAAATGAAAAAGAAAAAAACGATTCATTTTTCAGATATCAAGATAGAGGTTAAAAATAAAACTTACTTAGAAGGCCAACAAAGCCCAAATCGGAAATCTCCAAAAAATTAAACACAAACCCAATTGTTTTAAGTGTAGCAATTAAAAATATAGCCCAATTTCTGTTACTCAAAAATAATAATACATTTTGCAAAACCACAATTAAAAGTCATAAACTACAAATTAATTATATATACTATGATCAATACATTGGAGGAATATATTTCCCATGTATATGATGCATAGAAATATAAATACATATTATTATTATATATATTAGTATAAATAAACACAAACTTTTAAAATAATATTCAACTACTCATGTTTTGACAACCCCGTCTTAAATAAATTATTATTTAATTCTATTTATATACTGTCTCATTATATATTTCACTCATCTTTGTTCCTTTTAATAAAGTAAAATCTTTTTTTTTTTTAAATAGTGTACATAATCTCAAATATTGACGAAGACAAGATTGCTCTATTTTAATCTATTTTTTATAACAATAGCAAATAGGACGAACAGAAACAGTATAATAACCAGATATTATAACATCTTATTTATTTTTATCCGCTTTAATAATATCAAAATATTCCCCCACGCTATAGCGCGGGTCCGGTCCTAGTTAAATGTGGAACTTCCTTTTTTCGTTGGGTTCATTATGTTTGTTTCATAGTGTACACGTTATTGCCTAAATATAAATATAAAAAAGTAAATAAAAATATTAATAAATATTTATCTTTTCTATTGACAAAATAAAACCAAGTAAAGTATCTCCGAATAACACTTAACTGAATCTCGAATATAATAATTTAGGGATGAAAAACAGAAGCTCGAATATAGTTAAGATATTACCAGATTTATGTTTAGCATATACTAGAACTAGATCATTTAAGAACGTTATCGTGATCATCAATTTTCAAATTTCCTACTTGATTTCATTATCTTTTAAGTATTTTTCTTTTCAATAATAATAACAATGAGAACTTTCATGGGATGTATTTAACTTGATATCTTAAAGTGATTTGTGTAAAATTTACAAATCATAAATTTTTAAAAGTTAATTAAAATCTACTGTTATTAACTGATGATTTAAAAATCTACTTAAAAATCTATTGTTATTCAAAAACAGTGGGTAAATTTGGATTTTAATGATTTTGAAAGATTTGAAAGGATTTCTTTAGTTAAAAACACAGAAATCCAAATCTCATGGTTTCATGTGAGATTTGAAAGAATTTTACAATAAATCATATAAATTTCTCTAAAATCTATCAAAATTTTAAATTTTCTAATTAACATAAAATCTTCCAAAATCATTGTTTCAGTACACCCCTTAATCCCTTTATATCTTTCATGAAATTGTATTAATTTTCCATAAAAGATAAACATGCGGATGTAACTATAAATAATTAAATATTCTCAAGAAACAGAAGAGAATGTCACTGAATTAAACCTGAAAATATCATTATTAACTAAAATGGCACCGTTTCGCTGGAGACTGCGGGGGTGTGAGAATCCCCTACGACAACGCTAAAGGTGGACCACAAATGATCTGGACCATTAAATTAAACGTGAAAAGCCATACGAACGGTTTAGATGTAAGTAGTAGAGTCCAGGACTTGTTAAAAGGGTACATATGGACCCAACAATTGCAACTTTACCACTTACCTCCACTGCCTTTGAAGCTCCTTCTCTCTCTGCTCTCTTCTCTCACATCAGGCAAAAAAGCAAACACTTAACGAGGAAGAAACACACTCATTTCTCTCTCACGTTCCCCTAAATTTTTTAACTTTTTTGGTTTTGTGGTTAAACCATTTTCTCTCCTTAGATCTCTCTGTTGGGGAAAGTAATTATATTTTAGGTTGGACTACTCTGTTTCTGTGAATTTTCATTTCTTTTTTTTGCTTTCTTTCACTTTTTTTTCTTTCTGGGATCACATTTTGCTTTATCTCTTTTGGCTCTTTTATTTTGTAACGCCATTTATGTGTTGAAACTGTTACCAAGTGTTTGGTCTCTGAGTAGGAGATGGTGAGAATCTCGCTGCTTTTGTTGTGTCTACTGGTTTCTTCTACTTGTCTTTTCCATACTTCATCAGCACAAACTCCAGGTAAATTCACTGCTTCTCAGTACTTTTTTTTTGTTGGTTGTTTCCTTTTTTGAATTAGGATTACAGTTTTATGTGATGCAGTAGAGTAACAAGGGTTTTTTAAAAGTTTTGCCTTTTTGTTAGAGCTCTGGTGTTTGAGATTTGTGTGTATGTTTAGTTGGACTGTAGTAGGCAAAAAGTTTGAGTCTTTGTGGTATTTGAAGTGAGTTCTTGTTTTTGGGGTAAGAGCAGGTTTTGTAAGCTTGGATTGTGGAGGTGCAGAGCCATTTACTGATGAGCTTGGACTTAAATGGTCACCTGATAACCATCTTATATACGGGGAAACCGCTAAGATATCGTCCCTTAACGAAACTAGAGCTCAGTACACGACTTTGAGGCATTTCCCTGCTGATTCAAGAAAGTATTGCTACACACTCAATGTCACTAGTAGGAATCGTTATCTCCTTAGAGCTACTTTCTTGTATGGTGATTTCGACAACAGCAGCAATGTGTATCCCAAATTCGATATCTCCCTCGGTGCGACTCATTGGGCGACCATTGCTATCTCTGAAACCTATACAATCGAGACAGCAGAACTGGTGTTTCTGGCTTCTACTCCTACTGTCAGCGTTTGTTTGTCCAATGCCACAACTGGGAAGCCGTTTATATCTACCCTTGAGCTTAGGCAGTTGAATGGTCCAATGTATGGCACCGACTTTGAAGAGCGGTTTTACCTGAGTGTTGCAGCTCGGATTAATTTTGGTGCTGAAAGTGAAGCTCCCGTGAGGTCAGTATATATAGTTCATGTTCTGTTAGTTGTGTGAACAACATTGTGATTTTATCAGGATGAGTTAAGAAAACACTAAGTTGTTGGTATTGCAGGTACCCGGATGATCCGTATGATAGAATATGGGAATCTGATTTGTTAAAGAAGCCTAATTATCTTGTGGATGTTGCTGCTGGGACTGCACGAGTGTCGACTACATTGCCTATTGAAAGCAGTGTCCCTGAGAAACCGCCTCAGAAGGTTATGCAGACGGCTGTGGTTGGAACGAACGGGTCCTTAACTTACAGGATTAATCTGGAGGGCTTCCCTGGTTCTGGTTGGGCATTTACTTACTTTTCTGAAATCGAGGATTTGGCTGAGGACGAGTCAAGGAAGTTCAGATTAGTTCTACCTGATCAGCCTGACATTAGCAAAGCCATTGTTAACATCAAGGAAAATGCGCTGGGACCATATCGTGTTTATGAACCTGGCTATCCTAACATAACCCTTCCATATGTGTTCAACTTCCGGTTTGCCAAAACGGCTGATTCTTCTAGAGGACCCCTTCTGAATGCCATGGAGATCAGCAAATATCTGCGGAAAAGCGATGGTTCAGTAGACGGTGAGCACAACAACTAGCCCTTCCTCTTAGAGTTTGTGTCTTCTTCACATTTGATTCTAAGATGATTGCTTGTGTTGCAGCAACCATTATGGCTAATGTGGCATCTCTCTATTCTTCCACTGAGTGGGCTCAAGAAGGCGGAGACCCATGTTCACCTTCACCATGGTCGTGGGTGGAATGCAATTCGGATCCACAACCAAGGGTTGTTGCTGTGTAAGGATGTCTATCTTTTGTAGCTTTATTTTGCTATCGGTTGTTTGTGTATGTGCTTATATGTCATGCCTGTTATAACTGCAGCAAGCTTTCGAATATGAACTTGACGGGAAATATACCTTCTGACCTGGTGAAATTGACTGGATTGGTTGAGTTGTAAGTTGCTTTTCTTTAGACTTTTTGAATTTAGGAGTATACAACTGATGTTCTCATTATTGACGTTGCAAATTTTGTCAATGGTAGATGGCTTGATGGGAATAACTTTACAGGTCCAATACCGGATTTCTCTCGGTGCCCTAACCTGGAGATAATGTAAAATCACCTTCTTTGAAGTTTAAGTTTCTTTTCTTGCCTTCATTTAACTATAAATATATAATGAACTATTTGCAGACACTTTGAGAACAACCGACTAACTGGAAAGATCCCTTCCTCGTTGGCGAAACTCCCAAACCTGAAGGAACTGTAAGCTTTTTGAACATTAATTCATGTGGTGAGAACTATTTTATAATCTACATTCTTATGCACCTGACCTGCTTTATGTTTCCAGGTACCTGCAGAACAATTTTTTAACAGGAACAATACCATCAGACCTTACCAAAGATGTGATCTCAAAGTAAGTATTTTGTCCTATCCAACTACGGATTTAAAGTGCTTTCGCATGAATAGTTCCTAGCTAGAGTGTCTTAAACGTGCTCAATAACACTCATGCATTCTTACTTTTTGGTGGGTTTCAGCTTTTCTGGAAACCTTAATCTTGAAAAAAGTGGAGATGAAGGGAAGAAGCTCGGTGTTATCATCGGTGCATCAGTTGGTGCGGCTGTTCTGCTAATCGCAACCATCATTTCTTGCATCTTTATGTGCAAAAGCAAGAAGAATAACAAGATGAGGAAAACTTCAGGTATGTTATTTTTTCTGCTAGTATACCGGTTTCATAGTGTATCTTGATTCTAGTGTTTGGATGAATGTGCTTACCTTTCTTTCTTGGATTAAATTTCAGCGGAGTTAACTAATCGTCCCTTGCCGATTCAGAGAGTGTCATCTACCTTGAGTGAAGCTCATGGAGACGCCGCACATTGCTTCACACTTTATGAGATCGAGGAAGCCACCAAAAAATTTGAGAAGAGAATTGGGTCCGGAGGTTTTGGAATCGTATATTATGGGAAAACAAGAGAGGGTAAAGAGATTGCTGTTAAAGTTCTTGCAAATAATTCATATCAGGGAAAGAGAGAGTTTGCAAACGAGGTAAATATCAATATGCACCCTCAAGTACGAGTTTTTTATTTTCTATTTAGGAGATAATCCAAGTGATTGTGGTTTGTTCAGGTTACATTACTCTCAAGGATACATCACCGGAACCTTGTGCAGTTTCTTGGTTATTGTCAAGAAGAGGGGAAAAACATGCTTGTGTATGAGTTCATGCACAATGGGACTTTGAAGGAGCATCTTTATGGTAACATGTCTTTTTAAGATAGGAATGGTGTATTTTGCAGCGTTTTGGTTTAATGTTATGTTAAACAAGCGTATTTTAATCCAGGTGTGGTACCCCGTGACCGAAGAATCAGCTGGATTAAACGACTGGAGATAGCTGAAGATGCAGCCCGAGGTCAGTGAATCATACTAAACAAAACTGAAAGAGCTCTTGACCTCTGATCCTGAGGCCACTTCAATATTTCATTTTGCTGGTTTTGATTGTTTTTTGTAGGGATCGAGTATCTTCACACAGGGTGTGTTCCAGCAATCATACACAGGGATCTCAAGACGAGTAACATCCTCATCGATAAACACATGAGGGCAAAGGTTTCAGATTTCGGATTGTCTAAATTCGCTGTTGATGGGACCTCACATGTCTCTAGCATTGTCCGTGGCACAGTTGGATATCTTGATCCCGAGTAAGCTAGACTTAGCCAAGAACTTAACCCCACATGTCTTTATCGATAGTAACATAAATGTCAAGAACTCACATTTTTTTATTGTTTGATATTAAAGGTACTACATATCGCAGCAGTTAACAGAGAAGAGTGATGTATATAGCTTCGGAGTCATTCTTCTTGAGCTTATGTCCGGTCAAGAAGCCATATCAAATGAAAGCTTTGGTGTCAACTGCCGGAACATAGTCCAATGGGTTAGTTCATTTTCTTTTAGTTGTTGCTACTCTTTTTTTGGGGGTATATATAGATCATTCCTTTGATACCTTTTCTGTAGGCCAAGATGCATATAGACAACGGGGACATCAGAGGGATCATCGATCCAGCACTGGCAGAAGACGATTACAGTCTCCAGTCAATGTGGAAGATCGCTGAGAAAGCATTGTTGTGTGTGAAACCGCATGGGAACATGAGACCCTCGATGTCCGAGGTGCAAAAGGATATCCAAGACGCGATTAGGATCGAGAAAGAAGCATTGGCCGCAAGAGGTGGAGTATCGGACGAGTTTTCTAGGAGCTCGGCGCATTCGTCATCACTCAACATGGGAATGCTTGACCTGGCTGGATCGCAGAATTATGTCTCCATTGATGAATCTGTTTTGCAGCCAACAGCTCGGTAGTAGTAGATTTTGGCTTTTGTTTGTACAGATGCATGCACCACTTCCTTGTGTTTTTTTTTGACCGTTCACGTTGTCTGGTCTTTTTTACTTCATTAGGTTTTGAGCTTAACAGCACTTTTGTTTTAGTCTTTTCTTTTGGACTCGAGCTTACAAGAACTGTGCTTCGAGTTTGTTTGTTTTTATTTTTAACTTTTATTGTTTCTAGACTAACTCGGTGATCTATCTGGGGATTGTGATATTTATGTTTTCACATTTTCAACACATTTTGTGATCATATCACTTTTTATTACGTTCTCGTGGAAATGGTTCTATTGACACCTTTGAGAGGTGTAGTTTTTGTTTGCCTCTCCCAGTGGTTGAGTTTTTGTTTGCCTCTCCCAGTGGTTGAACGACTCTCACCAATCGCCCAAAGTAAAAGTCTCTTTAAAAGTTGTTTTAGATCAAATTGTCAGCACGATCAATAGTTGCTTCTTCCATTGAGGGGAAAAAGAAACTACAAGGCAGCAGAAGAGCAGAGCTAGCTGATACTTACTCTGAGGACGACCGATGCGTAGCCCGTTTTGGCGTTTTGCTACTGCTATTATTAGTCACAGAGATCATCATGACCGTTGTAATAACAACATATCGGATCTGGACAAGGACTAATGACATGGATTTCTATCTTTCTCAGTTTTATTTAAAATTTCTATTTGCGTAGACACGAGTCTTTCATGTTATTATTTATATATCAAATCTTCTCTAAATGTGAATTCGATTTTTTTTTTTTTAACATATCAAACCTATCCAATTGTGAATTCATTCATTTTAAAAATGTTTATGTTTCAATACAACTTTTAATTAATACAGTCTTTAAAACCTTATAAAAAATGTTTTTAAAAACCTGAAATCTACCCAAATATGTGTAACCTTGTAATCATACATAATTGTTTTTATACATGTGTAAAACTTTATAAACTTTATAAAGACTTGGATCGAGTCTCCGAACTCCGAGAAAAAGTTACCATCGAGAAGTACCTTACTTATTTGATATAAATTTTTTAGATTTAACGAGAGTGCGATATTTTTGAAAATATACAGCTAAGAGATGCATTTAAAAAAAAGACGCACCAAAAAGAATATTTCTAAAAATGTTCTATAAATAATATAATGCGTGTTTCACAAGAAAAATTAGTTATATTTGAAAAAAATTAGATATATGTTGTGTATTGAAAAACACATTATATGAGTAAATTATTTTGTCTCTTTGAATTATCACAATCTATATATTCTTGGCCCTTGGTATAGACAAGGTATTTAAAATATTAAAAATATCATAAATATTTTATAAAAAAAACTTTTACAAGTTACTATATTTCAGAGATATACATTTCTTTTGCATTTTTTGGTTGAAAAATTACAAATGGTAAAATTCAAAATAATCTTAGTTAATTAATTTCTTCTCTGGGTTTAATACAAAAATAAACTTTTAAAAAGAAAAAATTCCCTACTATTGAATAACAAGTACCACTAATCAAAATCAAAATCAAATTATAATGATTAGAAGTGAATTAATAATACATACTATATGTACCCTTGATAATAAAGATAAGAAGAACACGTGGCGAATCTGGATTTGGTAAAATAAGAACCAGAGAGAATAATAAAAAAAAAAAAAAAAACGAACGGTGATGATAAAAAGCTCATTAAAAGTGAAAAACCTAATCTCTCAAATCGCAGACGTCTCTCTTCTCTCTTCTTTTCTCAAGCGTCCGATCAATCTCTCCTCTCCCCTCGCTGCCTCCCTCCCCCAATCTCTTCCTCCAATCAACGACACCTCTCTGTTTTCTCACTCCCGCCCTTTTTTCGAATTCATCTCTGGTAAAATCATATCTTCTCTCTGATTTCATCTTCGATTTCTGTTTTTTCTAATTGTGATGTGTTTATGTTGATGGGTTTTGTCTGTTACGTGTTTGTTGTTGGGAAAGTTAGGTTTTTTTTTTGTTTGGGGTCTTGAGATGACGGAGTCACAGGCCAAGAGTCCCGGAGGCGGTGGAAGACATGAGAGTGGTGGAGATCAAAGTCCGAGGTCTGTACACGTTCGTGAGCAGGATAGGTTTCTTCCTATTGCTAACATAAGCCGTATTATGAAACGAGGTCTTCCTGCTAATGGCAAAATCGCTAAAGATGCTAAGGAGATTGTTCAGGAATGTGTTTCTGAGTTTATCAGCTTCATCACCAGCGAGTATGTCTTCTTTTTTTTTTTTATAACCTTGTCAACATTTTGATTTGCTAGACCTGTTTAGAGGGGAACATGTATGTTCACCACAATTTTCAAAAGTCTTAAACTTTAAGGTGATTAAAGTCCACTTGGGTAGTTTGAGATTGTTGGGTTTTCTTAATGTCTGCTGCTTTGGTTGGTTGGTTAAAATTTGATGTCTTTTAAGTCTTGACATTAGTTGGATTTGATGTAGCATATTGGATCATCCAGGTTAGGTTTCTAGTTTTACAAAGATCCTTTTGGTAATGGTGCAATGGGTTTTTATGACTTTGATGAGCAGAGCGAGTGATAAGTGTCAAAGAGAGAAAAGGAAAACCATTAATGGAGATGATTTGCTTTGGGCAATGGCCACTTTAGGATTTGAAGAATACATTGAACCCCTGAAGCTTTACCTGATGAGATATAGAGAGGTATGTTCTGGTGTCCCCATTTTCAGCTTCCATCTTATCGATTACCTAACTTTTTCCAGACCACGGAACAAAAGATACAATTTTGATTACGATGTTAATTAGTTCTGCTGGAAGTTTTTGGAGTTCACTCACTTACTCTGTTTTCTCCTTTTCTTGTTTCTTTTGCTACTACCTGAACTGGAAAAATCTCAGATGGAGGTCAGTAGCTTCTCATCTTTTATTTCTTGTTCATTCCTAATACTTGCAACAAACTTGATAGTCTTCGAGAATCATCTATTGTATATTTATCTTTTAGGCAACTAGTGTATAAAATTATTGATGCTTCCCTTATCCTTGTTAATGATCAATAGGGTGATACAAAGGGATCAGCAAAAGGTGGGGATGCAAATGCAAAGAAAGATGGACAATCAAGCCAAAATGGCCAGGTAGATAGATGTCTCAATACTTTATGCCTCATGTCTTTCCATTTATCTGCGCGTCTTGTCTCTTTCGGTTTAGCTATGAAGCGAGTTAGTCTTGACAGTAACGGGGTTTGTTTACCATTTGGCAGTTCTCGCAGCTTCCTAACCAAGGCTCTTTCTCACAAGGTCCTTATGGGAACTCTCAAGTAAAGTTTCCTCTCTTCTCTTTTCTTTCACACTCATTGCACGATACACATCCTTCTCTTCTTTGCTTAGTATACCTCCTTGAACCCTTGAGTGTTGTGGATACCGATAGGCATAAACAGAACTGAAAACTATTAGCTTAAGCAGAATCCCAAAACGTTACAGATGAGTGATTATTTCTCAGTTAACACAAATCCGATCAGTCATTTAACTGATGGATCATCTTTCTGAATCCCCTCCTTGAACCCTTGAGTGTTGTGGATACCCATAAGCATAAACACAACTGAAAACTAATTGTTACACATGACTCTTGGTATAATGTAGGCGCAGCAGCATATGATGGTTCCAATGCCGGGAACAGACTAGTGATGAGGATTTTATTAAACTGTGGTACCAAAAAGGGTTTTATCTTTTATCTGTATATTATTTGTGAGTAAGAGTTTTGCTATATTATATATGCAGAACTTGTGACAATCATCATCTCATTGTTTATTTCTTTTTTTTTTTTTTCTATGAATTTGTTCTGAATATGTTAAAAAGAAGTCATTTTTATATTTGGTTTTGTGGATTTTTATTGCATAAATTGATTCAAAATTTCAACATGTTCAAAGAATGATTTCTGATTCATTCAACCAATCAATACACAGCAAATGACAAAAATGAATACTTCATATCAAAAAACCTCGATGCCTAGTGCTCTACAGCAAAATGTTCACATAAAGTAGTGATTTTGTAATTTGTGAATTTAACCTTTTTTTTTTTCCTCGAGAAAATTTAGATGCTTATTGTTACATGTTGGTTACAGTTGTTTTTTTTTTTAAACACGGCGTTATCTGTTAAACCAAATTAGAGAGATCCTTTTCTACGAGAAGAAAAATAAAAAATAATAAAATCCAACGGTCACAAATTGAGAAATCAACGGATCACGTTTATCTCGAGAACGCACTTCGGTTATAGAAGAATTAAGACAAAACAAATAAAAAATGATTTATTATTGTAATTAAATAAGCAAATTAACAAAACCGCCGATTTGTTTCGTTTCAAATTCTTTGACATCTTTTTTTTGCTAAATCCTTTAGATTGGTAAAGGTACTTTCGTTTCTTTCTATGGGAGGAGGAGACAACAACAACAAGGAGAACTGGAGAAGCGAGGAGCTTGGAGACATCGATGGTCTTGCTCTCATTGATGTCTCCACCGAGGATGATAACCTCCTTTTCTTCTCTTCTTCCCTCCTCGATCCATCCACCTACGATAAATTCTCTGGTAATTTTATATCAATTCTCTTGCTTACAACATTAGATCTCTCAATCGGATTCTCAAAATTGTATCAATTCTGAATTGTCATTTTATGGTTCATGATTGTGTTCATTGTTGTTGTTATTGATTCTTAGATAAGGAAGACAGAGGTCTTTGTTTGTTTGGAGATACACATGATTGTTGTGATAATGATGAGGTTGTGGTGTCTTCTACTACTACTTTAGAAGAGAAGGAACCTCATACGATGATGAAGACTCATCTACGCAAGAGTCTTGCTTGGGATAAAGCCTTTTTCACCAATCCAGGCATGTCTTCTTTTTCTTTTTTGTTGCTGTTGTGTTTCTAATTCAGTTAGTGTGTGTGTTGTTTAGTTTTGATTGAAGATGCGTTGTTGCTGTTGTCGAATTTAGGTGTTTTGGAACCGGATGAATTGTGTAGCATGATGGAGAGGAAGAATTTACCAACCATTCGAGAGGATTTGCATAGATCAACAGAGTCCATATCTACATTGAAAAGTGACTGCACTGTTGAGGAGACTGGTTTGTTTGAAGATGTAAGAGCTTCAATCCAAAGGTCTGATATATCGTCTGATCCAGCAACACCTGACAAGACTAAAGAATTGGGAGCTAATGAGGCAACAACACCTAGCCCAAAAAGTAAGTTAAGTCTTTATATTTGGTTAAGACAAGAAAAGGAAAAAGCTTTACAATTCTAAGCATTTGCATCTCTGGCTATGATTATATTCTATTTGTTTTGGTGTAGATGGAGCTTTTAGTCTAACAAAATGGTTCTTCTTCTTTTTTTTTTTTATCTAACAGAAGAACTTATGGGAAGTGTTGTTTGAAACTGTATATAGTTAATTTCTGCTATCTATGAATCTCTAATTGACCGTCTTTTTAAAATTTGTAGCTACAAGTACAGTAGAGGATCCTGGCTCTGAGGAAAAGGTAAGTGCCAATAACAAATTTAAGCTATGGTTTGAGTTTTGCACTCTTTCCTTGATTAACCATGTCTTTGTTTTGTTTGTTTTCTCAGATGAAACTCAATCCTATTCGTAAAAGGCCAAGTATTAGGACACAAGGATTAGTAAAGGCGACAAAGCAGGTATGTTTATGACTCTCTCTATATGTGCTTGTCTTGTTATAGCATCTGACAGGATAAGTAAGAGAGATAGAAAATCTTGAGCTGTACTAATGAATGTTGTGATACATTTTCTACAGCCCATTGCTTCAAAAGAACATAATACATCCATTTCCAGGCCATCAACTGGACTCAGCAGAACTACAAGAGGTTCGGTAGATACTAACAAAGCCAAACAAGAAACGAATCCTAAATTATCTGGCTGTTAGTCATAACTCTTTCTTAAAGATGTCTTTAAATGTCTTTTACAAACTATCTCTTTCTTTACTTCTGCATCTTACTGTGATCTTACAGGTAAAGAGCCTTTCGCTTCCAGAGTTCCAGTTTCAAGAAGAACTCGACCATCAACACCTGTAGTGCCTTTTAAATCTGCTTTACGTTCTTCAGCTGCCTCCAAGAATGAACTGACATCTTCTTGCTCTTCACTTGAGAGCTGTCTCAGTGTTTCCTCAATCGCTTCTACCAACTCTGCTCTAAATTCAGTAAAGCAGAAGAAAGATCAGAGTTTAAGAATAGCTTCCCATTCTTTGGCAAGTAGACCAACATCCAGAGCTGGATCTAGAATTATTGGACAGCCTAAAGTGTCACCGCTCTCAGCCAGTAAGACATACAAGTCCAAGCTTAATGTATCACGTCTTAGTGCTAGCGTTGACTGGTCATTCGAATCACCGCGAGCTTCAACACCTAATAAAATGGCTAAAGGTATCAAGAAAACAGTCTCTGGTGAAAGCAGCCCTGCAGTTAATGGTACAACTCGGACTTTGAAGCCTTTTAACAATTCTAAAGATGCATCTGCTGTCCAAAACGACCCTAAGTTGGAGAAACGTGTTTCACTTGTCAATGGTGGCTCTATGCCTTCTGCTTCCGTGATGAAACCAACAGGACTCCGCGTGCCGTCACCCAAAATAGGCTACTTTGACGGAGTAAGTTCCCAAATTCAGAGTAACGTTGACAAAGAAATGTATCTAAGCCATTAAGTATATGAATGTTTTGTTGTTAACAGGCGAGGAGTAACATTGCACGAACACCCACTGGATCTTGTACTGGTATGGTAAGTGGCTTGGCAAAACATGGAGCTCGTACTCCCAATGGATCAACTGCTAGTAGAACCACGTCTGCAAAGTCCCAACCTACAATGTCTAAAGCAAAGGCCAGTCCTCTTTCAAGGAGTTCAAGGCTGAGTGTCTCGGCTTCACCAAAGGTTACCAACAAAATGTATTCAAAAGTCAGTGCAGAGGAACAACTTGGATAATATAGGTACGGTGATGAAGCCAAATCATTTGCAACTTGCTATAATTTACAGCTTTTAAGTAAAGAACAGATGGACAACAGGACAAGTGCTGTCATGTATAGTTTTGATTTGTACTTGCAGTCTGGTTTGTTATGGATTTTATAAAGTAAAAATATCAACTTGTATATCAAGTTATATTACCTTCTTTTGAGTAATACAGTATATTTCCATTATCATGATGTAGTAGCTTTAATATTTTCGAGCCTGTCAAATAGCAAGATGTGCAATCACGGGAAGAACAAGAGGAGAGGAGGTAGAAAGAGCTATGGAAAAAAGATAGGAGCTGGTTAGAGGAAAAAGCAAGCAATAGCAGTAGATGTGGAACAACTTTAGGAGCAATATTTTCTGTATTGGAAACAACCAAGCTCAGCTTCATAAATGTTGATCAGAGAGTTTCAGCTACGTCAATAGAAAAGAAAAGCAAAAGTAGTTCACAATACAACTTTCTTAGCAACAAAAACATGTCTACACATAGAAACTTATGAAAAAACAAGCGAATATTACAGACAGACAATGGTGGTTTCTTGTTTCCTGAACTTTCAAAGATCACTTCTGACTTTTCTTCAGTAACACACCAATTTTCTTCAGCATACTCCCATTCTTCTTCTTTGGTGATGACAATTCATCATCCGTTTCATCCATATAAGGCGACATGTTCACGTTCCTCCTCCTTAAAGGACTCTCTAGCGATCCTGTTCTCTCCACGTACTTCCCGTTACTGTTATTGTTGTTGTTACCACCAGAGAGCATAGTAGCTGCGGCTTCAGCTGCTTTCCTCCATTGATCACACTGAACCTTGAGTCTTCTCAGCTCAGCTTCTAGTTCTGTGTTGGTGACTTGTGCTGCCCCTAGCTGTTCTGTTGCATTTTCCGCTCTCTTCCCGCTCTTATCTGCTTCCTCTGTCAGACTCCTGAGCTTCTCTAAGGCCTCATTGATAGCCTTGTTCTTCTCGCTCTGCATTGTCTCCATTTCGCTCTTGAGACTCTCATTCTGCGACATTACGCTCTGCAGCTCCATCTCCTTGTCCATAAGATTCGCTCTCAACTCCATCACATCGGATTCTAGCTTCTTGAGTTCGTCCGTGTGCTCAGGCTCTTTCTCGTTCAAGCTATTCTCCAAGTTTAAGTTCACTTCTTCTTTTTCTTTGATTTTCAAGTTCAGTAACTCGTTTTCATCGATGAGTATCCTCAGCTTAGCTTCCTTATCCATCAACCGTTCATGCAAAGACTCTCTTTCAGCTTTGGTTCTCTTCAGTTCTTCCCCCAACTCAGCCTCTCTCTCCGCATATCCGGATTTTACTACCTCGACTTGTTCATAAGCTGTTCTTATCTGCAACGTGCTCTGGATATACTCTTCATGGTACCTTCTCTCAGTTACTTCTACTGCAGATTTCAATTGGCTAATCTCTTGCTTTGCAGCATTTATCTCTTCTTTGAGTTGTTCCACTGATGATGAGTCCTCGATGGTGTTTCCTCGGGATTCATTATCTTCCTCAAGCTGTCTCACAAGTTGCTCTAGTGACTTTACTTCAGATTTAGACTGCTCTAGCTCGGTTGTAAGGGAATTACAAGCTTCAGACATCTTCATCCCATCTGAGCGTAACATCTCAAGCGTCAAGTTCGCTATTTCTAATTGCTTTTCAGTTCCCGACACAATTTCATGTGCCCGAGCTTCCCCTTCCTTTGCATCCAACAGCTCACCTCGGAGTTCCTCAACTAGAGACAGTGTCTCGTTAAGTTCCATCCTCAAGTTTTCAATAGACTCAGATTCAGACAGCTGTGCTTTCAGTTTCTGGACCTCGTTCATGCTAGAAGCTAAAGCAGCAGAATCCATAGCGTGCTGTCTCTGCATTGCTTCAAGTTCAGACTGCCATGCTTTGTCTCGTTCTTGAGAGAGCTTACGAAGCTCATCAATTCTGGAATCCTCAGAGTCATTGATCTCCATCAAATGCTGCTTTGTCTCCTCTGCTTCATCTTGAGCTTCCTTCTTCAACGCTTCTGAAGCACTTAGCTGTTCCTTTGCCCTCTTTAGCTCCTCTTGCAGCTGAGATATCTGAGATGCCACTTCGGCTGTTCTCCCTGTCCGCTTCTTCTGAATCTTGCATACAGAAGCAACGAATATAAACAACTCAATTACGAAATGGATGCATTACATATCACATATACACATATCAGTTATTGCAAAGAGTCCAGATTCAACAACTTTCAGGTTTAATTAGTTGTTGTAAGATACAATACATAGACCAACTTCATACACCAAGAATAAGTACCAGGTTCTCGACAACACAACCAAGAATACACTTAACTGAGACCAGTAGGAGTCAAATCAAATAGGCATTGATTTACAAAGCATTGAACAAAGCTAGTAATACCTCATTTACAGGAGTTCTTGGAGAGCGGCGATCAGCAACTACTTTTGGGCTTTGAGTTTTAGGTGTCCTGATTTTCGGGTTGGGAGACGAAACAGGATCGGATTCTGAAGTTTTGAGCTTACGAGCAGTTTTAGGAGTTGCTGTAGGAGATTTCTTTTGAGGCACCTCCAACGATCCCGGCCTATCATAATCACAATGACTCTAAAACTTAGTCAAACAAACCAAGGAAGAATGACTAAGCCACCCCCAAGTACCATTGAAACAAATCAAGACTTCAAAAACTACAACCAAAAATCTCCAATGACCACATCAACAAAGACTCTAAAAGACACACAAAAAGAGAAAGCTTTGGACAAGAGTGAGGGGATTATCACCTAGGTTTTGGAGTCTGCATTGCTAGGGATTAGAGTTCTAAAAACACCTCCTCTTCTTTTGGGTCCTCTGAAGAAAGAACCTGACAAAAAGAACATGAAGAGAAACTGTGTGTGTAAGAAAGAAGTAACAAACACCAGTCCAGTATTATAAGAATATCATAAGCATATACAACAAACTCAACGGAAGTACAAAGCTTAAGCAAGTGTACAATAAAAACAAAAAAAACCCTAACAAACTAAACAATACAAATACATTAGCTTCAAAGAGACTCCATTTGAAACTACTACCACTACCACCAAACCAAGGCGGCAACAAGAGACAAACATTAAAAAGAAAGAAACTGTTCACAGTCAAAGCAAATAAAAAAGGAGAAGTTTTTATCAAATTGTAATTCAAACTAATGACAGAGATAAACCCAATTACAAGCAAAGAAAGTACAAATTAATATTCCACATAAAATCTTTTTTTAGTTGTCAAGTCATCAATCTTAGTTTTGTTTTCTCTATAAAAAAAATTTGGAATCTATTGAAGAGGAAGAAAATAACAAATTTCAATATATGTCATTTAGTTAACGTGGGTTCTGGTTTTATTAGGTGGATCTTTCCCTAAAATAGACAACAGATCTTAAAAGAAACTAACCAACTTACAAATTTTCAATTTAAACCTAAAACTAGAAAAAAATCAAAATTTTAAAAAACCCTTTGTTTTTAGAAAAAAAAACAACAACAACTATATTAATTTCTTTGG
Source organism: Camelina sativa (assembly GCF_030686135.1). Classification (NCBI taxonomy): domain Eukaryota; kingdom Viridiplantae; phylum Streptophyta; class Magnoliopsida; order Brassicales; family Brassicaceae; genus Camelina; species Camelina sativa. The sequence goes on along the minus strand of NC_141884.1, from coordinate 6,068,958 downwards.
CTGAATCTTCAACTTGAATAACAACACAAAAAAAAAGAGAGTAAACAGAACAATTATAACCCAAAACCCTCAAAGATTTAATCTTTCTCCAATATAATAATGCATAAATAAATAAAAAAACCCAGAAACATAAGGAAAAGTTTAGGGCTTTTTCGAACCCATCAAAGGAACATCTTCTAAGAAACAGAGTTAAAAAAAAACCCATTTTTAAGTATTTCAAACAGATAAAGAAGAGAGAGAGAGAGAGAAGTGGTGTTGGGGGTGTTCTTCACCTGCACAGTGTGCTTTAGCTTTTTCTCTTTTGGTCTGAAATGTTTCTTAGAACAGAGCGATCGGAGTAACTAAGAAACGAAACGGAGAAAAAATGAAAGATTTTTAGAAGCTAAACCAATGGAGCTTCTTCGAACATCAGCTTCTTCCTCTCTCTTTGTCCCTAGTGTTGTTCTCTTACTGACTCTGCTCGTTTCCCAAGTCCTTTTTTTTTGTGTGTACCAGTGAACTGTCTATTTGTTTACACATTTAATATCCAGAAAGAGAAAAGAGAGAGACTGCGAACAAATTGAGAATTTAGGAGAAATCATGATTTTGCCCCGTTACTTTTTGTTTTATTTCAATTTAGTCCCTATTTTATTTACCACCTCTTTCCGACCAGGTAGGTCAGGTGATGTTCGTTATCTTAAGAAATAGTAATATTTGTTAATAGAATTTTTTTGAAAAGTTTAATGCCAACACCAATATATAGCATAATCAAGTTAAATACGCCAAAATTTGTATAAGTAAAATTCACACTATTAATGGTGTTTACAATCATTAACTCCATTAACCATAACTATGTTGTTTTAACATGTACCCACCCACCATTCAAAGCCTAAAAAGAAATGTAACGTCTACCTCTTTCTTTAATTCCAACTCACTACCTTACAACACAAATAAAACAAAAGTCTTATTGTAATTAAGAGTGATTTACAACAGTAATAATCAGTTACTATTTTCTTACGGCTTTGTGCTTGACACGTGCTAGCATGCATTGACACTCTTAAGAAGTTACTATTAGAAACTAAAAAAAACTAAAAAAAAACATTCAATAGACGTTCTAAATGTTGTTACTATTTGGCTGAAAAACATTATATGCACTACCAATACAATTCTAATCTAAAACATGACGGAAAATATTTTTACACCTTCACCATTAACCTTCTTCTATACTACGTACTGTTACTTTAAAATATAATTACTTCGAAAGGAAACAAATTTCTTGGGACTGGTAATTGCATCAAGTTGAGGAAACGAGAGAGAGGATCCTTGTACAATACAAACAAGAAAAGAAATGATAAAAGGCGTCGCTCTTGTTGACGCGCCAGTAGAGTCACGTGCCATTGTTCTGCCTCATGTTGCTGCTAGCTCTACTTAATTTCTAACGGTAATATATGCTAAGTTGCTAACGGTTATCTTTTTATTGTTTAAGTAAGTGAAGAAGAAGATACTAAGCATGCATTTATCTGTATACTTAAAACAGTACTTTATACTCCCTCCATTTCAAAATATAAGATGTTTTAAAGAAATTTTTTGTTTCATAATATAAGATGTTTTCAAGTTTCTATGCAACTTTTAGATTAGTTTAGTATTTTATATTATGCAGTATTGTTTTTGATTGGTTGAATTTGTTAAAAGTAAAGATTTCTTAATCTGCGTGTTTTAGTTAAAACATCATATATTTTGAAACGGAGGGAGTATATTTTAATTCCCATACTCCACCTTTTTTAACCCTCAGTACAGTTTCTTTCTCTATAATTAAACAAGAGTTTCTTTGAATTGCTTTTTCTCATCATATATGTATATTATATAGCTAGAGTTTCCTGAAAATACTTATATGTATCTTCTCTGATTTTTTTTGTTATTAGACAGAGACATCATTTTGAGTTTACTATTGGAATTAAAGTAGAGTAAGTAACGCATAATATAGACCTAGTCATCACGCAGGATTGGTAGAAAGTAAAAAAGTAGAAAACCATCTCAAACACACACGAATAAGTGAAAGATTATTCTACAAACTTGATTAGGTGAGTAATGGTATTCGAAATGGTGATTTTGAAAGCTCTTTTTTAGGTGGTAAACAAGTATCATCAGTAAAGATCAGCTATTGACATCAACCTTAGAACTGCACCAATTGAAACTATATATGATGCCGAAGTATTCGAGTAAGTCACTACTAATTCAAGTCCACTCTTCGAAAACCATTTTATCTCACGATTGAAAAAGCTGAGTCGACCTCCTAATGTCAAACTACTAAGTCAAAATAGACTATACTACCACTGACCAGCTAACAACCACATATAACTGCCGTTGAAAAAACAAAAAGTGGACTCCTATGTATATAGTATTAGCTAAAAAATGAGGTTAGATGTAAAAAAAAAAAATACCTAAAAGGTTCATCGAGTATGTTTTGGTTCTTTTGTTTTTGAATTATACTCATAGTTAATAATAGAGTTTGTGACTTTGTGTGGCCATTATTGTTTTTCTGTTTTCGGGGATCCTAGGAATTCCCAGTTGCCACCGCAATAGGTTACCGGGAGTTAAATGCAACCTGCATATTTATTATTTAATACATATACTATATGGTCGGATTATGTAATTAGATTTATGGACATTGATATCCCAAAATTTTGGTCGGTCCATGTCCCTTGCACTACATTTAATCAAAGAGTTTTATCGGGACTATTATTCCATGTGCACAAGCTAATCTGACGCTATTGACCTTGACAGGTCGTTTCAAACTATATCGGCTAGTAGATGCTACTTAGTTACAAAAACTATATATACTAGTTATGTTAATTGCATATAATAAATTTATTTTATTTAAATGTACTTTTGGCATTTAAAAATCTACACTTTAGATGGCTGTTTTGAAAAATGTGTTTGTATCTTGGTTAATATAAACGACTATTATTTTGTGATCTGTCTGGCGTTAGTCGTAAGTCTTAACACAAACAATATTTTAGAAAACATGTAATTTCGTAACATGGCTAGACTAAAATATAGGAACATGTATCATGTATGGATGATCTAGTGGTAAATGGTGTTCAATTTAGTTGTTGAACATCCATCTTGTTACCACTGCATGAAATATACAAACTTCTTAACCTTACAATGCCCTAATTCAATTTTTTTTTTTTGGTAGGATCATCCGGTTATCAAAAAGAAGACTTGTCTAAATATATTACCCTTAAATTGAATACATGAAAATATGTTTCAGTACTCGTAACTAAAACTTTTTGATAGTGGATGTAAAAATGTTACCTGATTATGTTACATGTAATGGATACCAAATTGATACCTTACTAAAATAATTTTTACAGTACTTACACAAATCCAACAAAATCATAAAAAAGGGGTCATATAATAAGAAGTTGTTCTTCGAGTTCTTTTAGGATCAGGATCCCATCCAAATCATTTTAGCACTCCAATACTTGAAAAATATATGGACACCGATCCACGAATGGTCGCCCTATGAACTCGTCAGGATCTTCATGACCAAACACTAGTGCATGCATGTGTCTTATTAAGATTAGACTAATGTACTTGTTGCTTCGCTTGGAAGATTCATATTCATGATTATATAAGATTATCCTTATCAATTGCATGTGATTAGCAATTGTTCAGACTAACAAACTAAAACAATTTAAACAAACACACGGTTTCAGAAATTTGGCTAAGGAAAGTATACCAAACTTATTAACATTATTTTGTCTCTGAATTTTTTTCGTTTAAGAGCCTTTGGAATACATGAATTAGGATTTGCTTATCTTCCCATTGTGTAGTAGATTCTGAATTCCTTTTGTGTTCTCAATTCTTTGTAAGTTCTAGCTTTAACTATTACTATAGACAGACGAAAATTCTTCAAGCTCTGTTTCATGACAGATCCAAATCCATTTTTTTTGTGGTTCCCTCTATAAGTGTTTCTTTTTCTGTGATGTATAAATCCGAAAAAGAAAAGGAAAAGGTCTAATTTGGATTAGAGAACAAAAAATAAAGCAAATCAGGTGCTTAAACGTGTTCTTGTGGGAAAATTGAGACGCCAAAGCATAATCTTGGAACAGTCTTGTGCCGGAAGCCCTTTCAACTTTGTATCGTCCTCCAAAACTACTTGCTTCACATATTTTATCGAATCCTATGCAAAATATAAAAAAAACACAATATACAGTATAAAAAATGTTACTTCAAATGAAAATAAATGTGAAATACAATGTTTATATACAGGCTATGAAATGCTATGTCTTTATAGACAAAACTTTCTCGGTAACGATCACAAATAAGGGGTAGCTTGTACTTCGTAGGTTTTAGTAGCTATTCACTGTGGATGGAAGACAGAAAGACGTAACAACCCTTCTGTTAAATGGACATGGGATGTTTCTGCTAAAGACAAATGCTATGTGTAATGTGTTTAATAAGCCTATTTCAATGATTAACCGAATCAATTGGTTATAGAATACTTTAAGACCGAACAACACTTACCAACCCATTCCACTTCCACATTTACGTCTATCTTCAACCTCAGTTTTTACACATTCATCACAAGCAAAAAGTTTGAATAGATATTAAACTTGGGGTTGAAGCTCAAATTACCTGTTTGGTGCCTTCAACAGAAGAAGGACGACCCCATCTCTCAGGGTCCCAAAGTATGGAACTATTGAAAGCAAAGCTTGATATATGAATCGGAGGCTTTGTCTCCGTCTCGTTATTAATTTTCCTCAAATGCCACCCCAATACTTGTGAAGATTCACAAACTGGCCCTTCTACTACAACTCGTTTCCTATTAGCCGATAGTAACGCCATTGGCCAAGTACCGAATACCCTACAAAACAAGAAAACATTTTTAAAAAAATCTCTTTATAATTTAATGGTTAAAGAAAATGTCGTTTAGTTTTTACGTACTCAATCTCTCTTATCTTGTCGAAAAAGTCAAGATCATATATGTTGTTTAGTCCCGCGAAATGAACTATCCCGCTTAATTTGTGATGCTCGATGTGTCTCAAAGCTAGATTCCTCTGATGATCAAGCTCTGATTCCATGCTAGTGAAATTCTCTTTAAAGACTATACGTCTATACATGATACCAGTCTTTCTTAACATTGTAGAGGAAGATTTTTCGTCGGAGTCCGAGTGTTTCTCCACAACTATCCACAATAACGGAGGTGGGACTAGTCTCAAGGTGTTGGCCATTCTCCTAAGAAGAACGTTTTTGTAGCGTTCTTTTGTCATTATCGGAGTTACAACAATCACTAGTCCTCTTGGTGTCACTTTAACTTGGCTCTCATCTTTTGTAGTCTCGGAGAGAGATCTGGTTTCTGCTTCGGCTTCTCGCGATTCTGCAGGAGCCGGGGCTTGGACTTGGGAATTGATCAAGGTTGTATTGAGGAGGGAATGGCGTGTGTAGGTAGAGTTTTCAAAAGGTTGGGGTGGATTCTGAGATTTTGTAGAAGTATAGGGTGTGGTTTCGGAATTAGAGAAAAATGAGGCCTTACCGGCAGGAGCAAAGCCAGTGAAGAAACCCATCACAAAACAAAGAGAGAAATGGATCACAGCTTTCTTCCATACTTGAGCTTTCTTCTTTGATCTCTCTAGAGATCCCATAATAAAAATTTTGTTTAAAGGAAGATGGTTTCTTGAATGAGTTCCTTTCTTGTTTTTGGGGAAAACAATATGTCAAGTTAGTGATATATAATTAAGAACTTTTATGAGAATTGTGTAGTTTTGGTGTGTGATTGAAACCGGTGAGCTACGGTAAGAGTATTTTGATGTTTGATGATTGCTTGTTTTGGTTGTCTTTTGCAACAACCAGTTGTTGGGATTGGAACACATTAACTGAAACATATTTCAGAAATTAATCAAAATCATTGCTAATATCAAATATATATTATAATAATCGATCGTTGCTTACTAATGAATCTTAATCCCATGGATTGTTTGCCATTTTGGCGGTGGATGTATATAGTAGTAGAGTAGATTGCTAATAATAAGTACTATATATAACCTTTGATGATTTCATTAACTAAGTAACTTACTTTAATCTTTTATCAGGTTTCACATTGTTAACGGTTTTGTACGAGTTATCACAATTAAGATATGTTATTTTATATATATGATATCACGTCATTTTATTCGGTAACACATTGTTCTACATGTAGTAGATTCATTGATTTGCAAATATTATTTTACTCGATGATTTTTTTTTTTTTTAAACTATCTGATCTACCTATTTTCTTAACCCTTGATTGAGAGTACCTAACGGGGACAATAGTCTTGAATGGTGAAACCGAGAAAGTGATGGGAAAAAATAAATTAAGAAACTATGCAAGGTCATACAACTTAGTAACATTTTTGGTCCTAAAAGTAAAGATAAAAATTGATGTTAGCTAGTCTTTGTTAGACGTAGAATAGAACTATAGATAAATTAATGACCTATTAATTCTACTAATTAAATGTAGACAGAAGCTCTGAATAAATTTATGGAGACCCCATTCTGAATAAACATATGGAATTTAGTACACTCTCCTAACGAAAAGGAGGTTTTGTCAAAAGATCTTAAATCGAGAACAAATTCTTTAACTTACAAAGATTTCTGTGGATATATAGAAACTTGTTAAAAGCTTTGAAACTGAAGTTTTCAACCTACTTTGGTTTAAAACCTGGCAATGGATCACATTGCTGTATTCTATATGATTCATGTTCATGGGCATATATATATTGGCTTTCTTGATTGATGAGCAAGGTCTCTAACTCAGTTTGAAAGTCCATTTGTATTTCAAATATCTCATATAGTCGCTTCACTTATAAGTTTTAACCTAGAGCCATATGCTTTTCTTATATGCAGTTTAATTTAATTGTTTGATTTTTGTGTATACTATCAAACATGTAATCTATCCACTACTGCATTGTTAAAAGGTGATGGTTTCCAATTTTAAATCACTTGTAAATGTATTAGCGCATGTTATTTATATTTTATATTCATTATGATAGTATTGCTAGCAAAAGCCTGGGTTCGGGAGAGTTTATGGCTTCACTTCAACAAAAGCTTAAACTCAAAGAGAAATAAAGGACTTCTTAGTTCTTATCATGTTTTAAATTTCATTGAGATGATGATGCTTATTGTTCATTTCAAACGAAATATTATTTGACAATTAGCAATACCCTAGGAATCTCTTAAGGTGTATCTAACATATCATATGATTATAAGATCAAAGAACATGGATCTTGCCTCGCTCCTAAGATCCATACCATATAAAGACATTACACAGCTTTCCAATGTAATGAAACAATAACTAAAAAATGGAAAAAGAAAACAACCAAAAAATTTACATGTTATAGATAACTGAGTAAACAAGTTGTAAGCAGACAGAGCAAAGACATCCATAAGGAGATTTAAGCTTGGTAGTCTTTTAGTTTTAAAGTAATTAGCACAATGCCAAGATACTTGACAATTAGAGAAGCACTAGCTAGTTAGAGACCAAAAACATTTATAGCGAAGAATTTGTTGTTTTTCCAAATGAAAAGAACTGATAAAGAGATAACAACATGTGATATATGTATATGCAAATTAGTTGGTGCCAAAGTTATTGCCGTATCACATACGAAGGTGAAGCTCAGATTTTAGTGGAAGCAATTTAGATTTTTAAACTGATATTTTCATTTGCTAGTCCACATACCTTTTGGGCGTCCAAGTGATGGGTAGATTTGTTTAAACGTCAGACTGAAGCAAGTTAAGCTGATATAGTAGTTTAGAAAAAAAATATACATACAAATCTCAAGTTTCTTGGCATATTTGTTTTTTTTTTTTTTTTGACAATCATTTCTTGGCATATTTGTTTATCAGTCTATCAGTCTATAAAATCACCATGTATTTGATAGATTCATTATGGAATATACCACTGTAGTACTATTAGCACTCTTTATTACTTTTTCTTCTTTTGACTCAAGTTCTCTTTATTATACTTAAAAGTTCTAGATCTATTAACTATATAGCTTCAAACATAAAAAGCAAGATGTCCCGAAAAGAGAATCCAGCAAGAGACAAAAAGTACAAATATAAAACTTCTTTGTAAAAAAGGATTCAGCCAAGCAGAACCGCCGATTTCCTCTTATAGAAAAGATCTCAGCCGTCAAATTTTCTGAACCCAACGTGTGAACAATTAACAAAACATAAAATAATAATAAAAACACAGTCTTCGATCTGAATCATATAGGGAGAGGGACCAGAATCACCAAAATAAGAGTGAGAGCTTCAAAAATCTTCACTACTGAAAAAAAAGATGAGGTTTTCTTCATCAAGACCCGTTTCAAGTCCGGGTCGAACCGAAAACCCGCCTCTACTGATGCGGTTCTTGCGGACCAAAAGCAGAAGCAGAAGCAGAAGCCGTTCTCGTTCAAGAAGACCAATCTTTTTCCGGCGGAAGAACGCGGCGGCGACGACTGAGACACAAGAACCGACTTCACCTAAAGTCACTTGCATGGGTCAAGTTAGGATAAACCGGTCAAAGAAAACCAAACCCGGAACTAATCGGGTCGTCGTCGGAGGCAGTGCAACAGGTCAAAGCCGTCGGTGCGGGTGGGTCAAGAACGCTTTTTCTTGTCATCCTTTCACCGGAATAATCAAACCTACTTGCTTTAGTCCCGTGTGGCGCAAATGGAAATCGTTTTCTAATGTAAGTTTCTCGAGAAAATCAGAAAAGAGATCAAGTTCGTCGCGAAGTGAACCTATCTTTGGCCGCTCCACGGTGGAGCCAGAAGAAACAGAGGAGACTCGTACAAAAGAAAACGAAGAAGAAGAAGCAAGTTCATGCAAATCTTTAACAGCTACACCACCAAGAAACGCATTTTTACTAACTCGATGCAGATCTGCACCATATAGATCTCCTTCATTGGCTAATAAAACTAGCTTCTTTGAAGATCAAGAAGAACAGAGCAGTGAAGTAAAAGAAGACCCTTTCAGACGACACGCATCGCCGGGAAATGTATTAGTATTGGTTTCATCAGGAGACTCAACGACTACGAGCGTTACAGAAACAACAACAGATGAGAGATTGGATGGTTCAAGAAGAGAATCAGCTGCGAGTGATGAACTACCAAAACGAATACACTGTGTGATCCTCACGCGCAGTAACTCGGAGCCAGCTAGAATCGGAGAGAAACTCGTTCCCGAGATGAGTTATCGACAGAACCGAAGGTTTGGATTTACGTAATCGGTTTACTATTATTATATTTATTTCTTTGTATTTTTACGAGAAATTTTATACAGTAATGAAATTACTACAGTATTGTTGGATTTACTTTGGGAAGTTTCACTGAAATTGATATAGAGCTTTAAAAGTTTTATTCACCCTAGAGAATCTTTATGGTTCCCTGACCATGTAATAATATTTTTCAATTGTAATAATTAAACAAAGGGAACCAGTTTCGTTCGTACACTTAATAATAGATTCGTGTTTATAGAATCCTAGATCTCTTCAGACAGATATTTTTCCGAGATTCATTAAAAAAACAAAAAAAGTCTACTCATAAATTGATGAGTAATGGGCTTTACAAGAATAAATATTTATGGGCCTTTATGAGGCCCAGATATTAATGAAGTAAAATAATTATTTTAAGGAAATGGGGATGAAGGTGTCTTTTTGACTATCTCTATTAGTTAATTATCTAAACGCGTACGAGACGCTCATTAAATTGGTTAAAGTCTCTCTCTTTCTTCTTTCGTCTCGAACCTTTTTTGCTTCCTCCTTAAGATCAATCAAAAGAGATCGTTTTTGTTCCAGAATTTGACCTTTGCGTTAAATAATTTCTTATCACAATATGGCGGGAGAAGATAACCGTGAAGCTCAAAGAGAGGAATCGAGTCCTCTCTTGCAAGGGAACGAGAACGACAGCAAGATCTGCTCGAAAGGGGATGATGATGTTAAGGTTAAGGCGGCGTCGGTTGTTGTGCCTCCTCCTGCGGCGACGGAGGAATACGGTTGGACGGCGGATGGGTTGCCTGTGAGTCATGGTAGCGTGATTGGCGAGCCTATTAGGAGAAACCAGTGGAATTCTGGTCTTTTCACCTGTCTTGGTCGTAATGATGAGTTTTGCAGCAGCGATCTCGAAGTTTGTGAGTAATTTTGAATGATTTGGTTTTTGAAATTTTGGGGTAATGGGTATGTTAATTTGGTTTAGATTGAATTGATTTCTGATTGAAAAATTTAATCTTTAGATCTGATTGAGTTAAGAGATAAATGGGTAAAGATGAGATATTTAATTGGGGTTTGTTATGTGTTTGATGGAACTTTTTAGTAATGAGGTTATTGGTTTTTGTAGGTCTTCTTGGAAGTGTGGCTCCATGTGTGTTGTATGGAACTAATGCAGAGAGGCTTGGTTCTGCTCCGGGAACATTTTCAAACCACTGCTTGACTTATTTGGGATTGTACTTTGTTGGTAATTCTTTGTTTGGTTGGAACTGTCTTGCTCCATGGTTCTCTTATTCTAGCCGTTCTGCTATTCGCCGAAAGTTTAACCTTGAGGTAATGGTTTATGTTTCCTTCATTTGAAATAGACAAGTGAACTTGGGATAATTAAAGATGAAATTGATCACCTCTCTGTCTTTATCTCATGATGATGAGTGGGGGACATAGCCCCAAGAGATTGTAGTTTGCCACTTCCACCAATTCCCTAGTATTTAGCACCCATAGAAGGGCTGGCTTGGTCTCGTAGATCTCCATTTTACAATAGTCTCGTTTCACAACCTTATTGCCGTTTTCGTTCTATATTTTGCCACTTTGTAAGGGCAAATTCCATCATCTTCTGACCTTATCTTTCATTTTGGTTTGGGTAAAAACAGGGAAGTTTTGAGGCAATGAACAGGTCGTGTGGCTGCTGCGGTAGCTGCATAGAGGATGAGATGCAAAGGGAACACTTGGAGACGACTTGTGACTTTGTGACGCATGTCCTTTGCCATACATGTGCCCTTTGCCAAGAAGGACGTGAGCTACGCAGGAAGGTTCTTCACCCAGGTTTCAATGCTCAGTCCACCGTGGTTGTGATGCCACCAAGAGAGCAAACCATGGCTCGTAAATGAAGCTTGCTTTCGAGTCGAGTGGTCTAAGTAGCACTTGTATTGTTGTGTACACGTTGGTGAAACAAGTGTCTTGTGTGGAACACGAACCATGATGTCTCTTTTGCTTACTTTTTTGTTGTTGAATAAAACCTAATCTGGATGTAACCTGTCGTGTGTCTTATCTTTTCTCTTGAAAACGAACGTATGTATATCTTTATTGTTACGAACTTGTTTTGATATGGTCTGAAATGTTCAATTGTTTCACAGTTCGCAGAACCTATAAATAACGAAAACTGGATTGGTTTGACGTAAGCAATTGGATCAACAAAGCCAACAATATATGGACAAATAATGTTAAAGTGATCATGAGAGACTCTAATGACAACTTCTACCAAATTTGTGAAGGGCAAACCAAAAAAAAAGCTGAGATTTAAATCTTGAAGTCTAACGAAAGCAAAACAGAGGTCGTTTGTACGGTCCCATATAAAAGTTTCATTGACATTTTTTTTCAATACAAAAAAAGAAAAGTAATCTGGTACTGACACAGTCGAAGAAGTAAGAAGTTGGAAATCTATTCACCGGGCACGGGAACTCCCTGCTTGAGCTTCTCGCGCTTGAGCTTCTTTTTGGAGACGGGCTTCTTCTTCTTTGGGGGTAGATTCTTCTGAGCATACATGTACATCACGTAATTGGCTATCAGCAATGTCACAAGCAAACCTCCAACAACAAGCAACACTATCAATCCCGGATTCAACCCTTTGGCTTCAACAGCCGCCTGTCAATACATACCAAAAGTGAGATTTATGGTAGCATGCAAACGAAACAAACACTATTAGTAATTCCAAGGGCAAAAGCTTTTGATTTTTTGATACACATTAGCATAATCATGTACAAGTTGTGAAATCTATCACGGAGAATTTGGGCATTGTGAAAGCTTAACACTTTTGACACTAATCCATGAGTAGTACACAATTGAAATTCTCTGTAGAATTCCAGATCATGTTTCAAAATAAACAAGGATCAACATGATCAAGACAATACAACAAGCTAACAGCGAAATTCAGATAATCAATATAAATTAGATCTAAACCAATTATGGATCATAAACACACACACAGCTCGATTTCACTGAAATTACAAAAAAAAAAAAAAATGGAGACGTACCTTTCCGGCGGAACCTTGACTACTCATACCTACGATCCGAATCTACGAGACCCGATGTGGCAAAGAAACGAGTCGGAGATTCTATAAGAAACTGAGATCTGTGTTTCCGACAAGAAGAGATTCAGACATAAGACAAAAAAAAAACAAAAAAAAAAAACATGTACACAGAAACAGACAAATATAATAAAATATAGTATTAATTCATTTGCATCCAAGTAAAGTAAATAGAGAGGCCCAATAAATAACAATCAGGCCACAATTGTAATGGATATAGCTAACCGACAAAAAAAATTACTAAAAAACAGTCAATTCAAAAGAGTTATTAATAAAAAGTACGAAGTTTGAATTCTTATTACAAATATTATACAAAACCATATCAATTCAACAAAGGAGGACTTGTTTTTAAGGTGGAATCCTTTTATAAAACCGTGTATGATCTGTCCATAAAAAAAGAATTCTTGTTTAACAAATGTAGTATATTCTCTATTATATTTTATATGGTTAAATCAGTCAAACTGTATACAGATTAAAAACTTTCAAATAATTTTTACGAAAAAAATTATGTAGTGAATGCTTAATTTGTTCTTTGGAGCAAGATTCAACAGAAAATGATCTGTATTAGTAAATTTTTTAAAAATTTATGAAAGCTTATCGATTAATTATTTTTCTAGTGATTTTTACCAGTAAGAATGAAACAGAGGAACGATCCAAAGTTGAACATGTCAGTTATTTTTCCTTTGGTTTATCTCTTAAACTACTTAGGAGCTCTCCAACAAGCTATCTTATAATCATCTTTTATGTACAAAGTTTAACCTATCTTGTGTACCAGGTAGATTACAAATCCTAAAATCACCAATTTTAGCGGTTAATTGGTTTTTACATCTTTCCTTATATAGATACGTTGAGAACGCAAGTTGCAATGCACTATGCATTATTCATGGTTTTGTGTAATCAACTGCTCCTAATACTTGGCATTATTCAAACTATTGTAACTATATTGTTCCTTAACTAAACCAATAATCACCATATAATTTGATACCATTTGCATTTGATTTTGATTATTCTTTTTAAATCTAAATTTGGTAAATAAGTACTTGATTAAGTTTACGTTTAATTTCACAAACCTAAGTTGTCATGGCCATGGTTTTATTATTTATTTAGCTATTTTTGTTATTTAGCTGAAATTATTCCTTAAATTCAATTGTTTACATAATTTCTTTTTATTTGTAGATTAGTAGATTTAGTTGTACTTTAAATAAATCACAGACTAGATTAAATAATATCTTTTTATTTGTAGATTAGTAGATTTAGTTGTACTTTAAATAAATCACATACTAGATTAAATAAACCTTGGCAATAATTTTTAAAGTAATTGATTTATTTGTATTTTCAAAGAACACTGTTAAATAGTAACAACTAAAATTGACAATCATATTTTTAGAACATCAGATATTAAATCAATATTGAAAAACAAATAATTAACAAAAACAAAAATAGGAATTGTAAGAAACAAAATTCTCTCGGCTTATAGTGTGTAAGATATGTTCATTCCATGTGATTCGGACCGGATATATATATATATATATATATATATATATATATATATATATACTTGTTTGGTTGCTTCAAAATACTCCTAACCTAAAATTTCTTATAGTTAGATCATTTGTAATAATAATTTGATTAAACTAGTGATAGTTTGACTCCATGAATTTAATTCGCATGTGATTTGACTTCAATAAATTGGTATTGAATGTAGATGAGTTTATAATTTTTTTTTGTGAAAGAACAATAGAGATCAAGATCTATATCTTGATATATTATCTTATCTGTTAATATTTTCCATTTTCTTATACAAAAATTAGGTCTATTAATTAGACCCCAAATGAGACTGACCAAATAATTCGTCGATAATTAAAAAGAAACAAATTTTTCAAAGCTCTTATCATAATGAAAATGATTGTAAAAAGATTCAACGGAGACACATGGAGAAGTACCCAACTCGTTTGGCATCTCACAACTAAACAAACACGATCATGATTTGGCTTGGAGCCAGCAAGTTGATGACACTAGCTAATTAAATTCCCCGAAATTGATATATATCTTGTTATTGTTGATAGGTATAAACTTCAAATAGCTCGACACTGTAGATAACAAAAAAAAGTTCGAAATTTTAAATATATGTATTAAGATAGGTTTGGATGATTTCAAATGTCTGGTTTTAGAGAATTTAAAATCTAACCGTTCTGCTTAATTAATTTACATATGGGTTGGTACTACTATTTATATAACTTAGAACTAAAATTCGAATAAGTCCGAATCGGTAGTTGCAAAATCACTCACGGAATACACCAACAAATGACAAAATATTAAAATACCATCGGAACCTTAAGACGATACAAACATATCTCAATCCACAACGGTTTTGGTGTTTCTTCTTCTTATTGAATCCAAAACATTTAAATACATACATTCATATGATTATTGTCTTTCACATGCATTTATAACCAATACTAGTTCACATAACGACAATCCTTCCTGATCTCCCCTTGGTCTCCGGTAAGCGGGTTGGTCTCGGACAAGAGCCTGACGCCACGTGAGAACTGCTCGTGGAAGTAACCGTTGTCCGCAGCCATCTTGGCTACAAACGGTGCAGTCCTCGGATCGGTGGCTAGCTCATCATCGATGACAAGAAGCCCCTTATGGGCCATGATGTTCTTGTAATACATGTTGTCCACAACCATAGGGGTCTCACGATCGTTGCGGGAGTACAAGACGGCGTTCGGGTCAGGTGTTGGAGTTGGGCAACGTTTTTTCAAGTAAAGAGCGTAACTTGGGTCGAGAGTCGGGTCAATCGTTGGGTATAGTCGGTGCACTAGATTAACGCAATGGACCCTACCCACTGAGTGAGCACCTACGGTAACATAAATTGACTGATCAATAACAATATCATTTTATCTAAGAATTCATATTTCTAAGAAAAATTCTATGATATATCTTTTTACTTCCGTCTCTATCGTTAGACATTATCTCAAACACCGAATCAATACCAAATTTATATAACAAAATAAATTTTCTTTACAATGATCGGAAACTTGCAAAATTTAACTATTAAAGTCACTTTCCAGATTAAAGATTATTGTATACTTTTCTAAATTTATAATTAATAAGAAAAAGATTAATTGTGATTAATCTCAAACAACCAAAAGATTAATAATCAAATATATATATTTTTAGATCGAACTAAACTCTTCTCTTTTCAAAATTTTCGTTTGAACTAAACCGTGGAAATGCCATCCTAGTTAAGTGTTCAAATATAGTGAAATATGTCGTTAAAAGGATACCTAAGAGAGCGACGGTGGCTTCAACATCGATACCAATGGAGTCAAAGGTGGAGAGAACAGAGGAGAGAGAGTCATTGTGGTTAGGGATAAGAGTCTCAACATCTCCCAAGTAGCTTCCTCTGCTGTCTCTCCTTCCTGTCTTAATCATCTCTATCTTTGGCCCTTTCAACTATTAATATCACCAGAAAATAATTAACAAAAAATTACTATATGCCAGCTTTATTATTAGAATTAAATGTAAAATGCATGTAAAAATTTGCCTAAAACGCACCATGACAATACCGTCTCTAGCAGAGAGAGCGACGATGTCAGCGCAAGAGACTGTGGAAGGACACTCTTTCTCGACGGCGTCTTTGATAATCTTAACGTACTTAAAGTTTCTCATACCGAAACTCCTCGTCGATTTCTGCTCAGACTCCACACCTCTCGCTGTCTCCAGCAGCAGCGACGCATCACACGACTACGAAATAAAATAAAAAAACACACGAACATTAATATATGTATTCGTATTACTTATGGTGAATATGTAAAACTAAAAGAGTTGATTAATTAACCTTGACGACACAGTCATGGAAGAGATTACGGAGCCAAGATACGGCTGTGTTGCCGTGTTTGTAGTAAAGCGTCTCGACTTGTTGTCTTATTATCTCTTCCGCTTTTGGACAACTCTCTCTGTAATAGTTCATCTCCAACTCCCCATTTCCTACATGTTTTATTATTATTATATATGTTATATGTGCGTTTACTAGCGATCACTAAAAATAAAAAATAAATGTTGATCAATTTTTAACGGTGGCATAACGTGATTAGATGAGGGAAGAATGTATTTACCGATATGGAAGAAGGAGAATAACTGTAATAACAGACAAAAGAAGCCGAGGAGGCAGAAGGGCTTTGCACTGGCCATTGCTCTCTTTCTATTCTCTCTTACTCTTTTTTCTACTAGTTAATTATTGGTGTGTGTCTCTATGTGTTCCAATGTAGGGTTATATAGAGTTTGAGAACCTCTCTTAATCGTGTATTATATAATTAAATATTTTTTAGTCATAGTGGTTGCAGTCGCTATTAATTTTTTTTTTCCTCAATAATCAGGGGTTTTCTTCATTATTCTAAACGCATATTAATACTCAAATATATAACCACTAGCTATATTTATCTGAAGTCTGAACTCAATAGTTGTTGGACACGTGAATTCAGTGAGACTCGATTTCAAAATTTTATTCGATAATAAATAGTACAAAAGTAGTAGTAGTAGTAGTACTAGTTTATTAGTTTGGCTATTCACTTTCTTCTGTTACATTTCTGTTCTATTTTTTCTTCATAAACTACATTAGTTAGCCATTATCTTTAAACAATTCCATGTTCCACGAGAAGTAAACGAAGAGATCTAATATGAACATTTGAAAGAGTTCTTAAAATCAAAATTATTACAGAATATAATTGTTTGCAAATGATTATGAATACTATACACGTCAACGTCCAACTTTCTTAATAACTAACCACCATACTAGTCTATAGCTTTATACTATATTTGGCCTATTATTTTCATTATGGTTATCATTAAGTTAATTAATTAAATTTACTAAACATAAAAAATCTCATAAGCCTTTGATGCTGCTACGGTGCTACCTGCTGAACTGGTAAAGTGTGCACGACCACAATTCTAAACATATTCAACCAGACTTACAGGCTTCTTACTTTCCGTTTAAGACATCGTTACAAATTTAGAATCATTAGCCTCACTTTAGAAACTTTATGTCTTCAGTACTGTTGGAGTTGTTAAAGTTAATTTTCTCAAAAATGAAACGAAAGAATTGGACTACTCATTAAAATATTTATGTGCATGGCCCAATTTGTAACACATCATGCCAAAAGTATCGAATAAAAACCTTAAACTCTTAAAAACTAGATGGTTGTCCACGCATTCGCAATGCGTGGATGATGTATTTTTAGTTGTTTACAAAATTTTATTGATTTGTGGTTATAATAAAATCATATATATATATATGATCAGATTTGATTTGATTGTTTGATATGTATTTAATTAATATCTTTCATATATTTTTTAAAAATAAATAAGTAAACTAACAAAACAATAAGCAAAACATATGTGAAATATAAACAAAACATAAGTAAAATACTTTTACATATGTATTTTTATAACAAATAAAATAGATTTTCAAATGTCATAATTGTCACGTTAGTATTTTGTTAGTTTATTAAACATATATCTTTGTATAAATTTTTAACACAAATTCTCAAGTTTCATGTGCTATGCCTTATTTAAATCATTTGAACCTCTTTAAATATAAAAATATGAAATATCTACAAACTAATTTTAATACAAATTCTCAAGTTTCATGTGCTATGCCTTATTTGAATCATTTGAACCTCTTATTTTAATATGTATTTATTTAGTTAAATTACATATTAGTGTATTTAAATTTGAGGAAAAAGACACATGTATTAGTCTATTACTAAATGATTTTAATTAATTTAGGACAGGTGTCAAACTCTCATGCGACATGTGTCAATCTCTAGTTAAAATCTTTTGGAAAACTCCCTACTTTATTATATAAGGGGGGGTTATTGGTTTAGGATTTAGAAAGAATTTGAATGATTTTAAAAGTTATGTAAAATATGTTGTTATTCAATCAAGACTTTTTAAAACTCTTTAAAAATTTGGTGTTATTGGTTGTGAATTTGTAAAAAGTTATCTAAAATCTTGATAAATCTAGTGTTATTGGATTAAGAGTCTTATAAAGTCATTAAAAGTTTTATGTTATTCAATTAAAACAAAAGAATCATGGATTGTTAATGAATTCAAATTTTGTGTTATTGGTTTAGGATTTTATAACATTTCCTTCATAACAAAAGTCATGAAAACTCTTTCATCAAATAGAAAGATTTTGAAAGATTTTATGAAATATTTTACAAGATTAGGAAACACAAATCAGCAAGATTTAAAATAACTTCCTAAACAATCTCTTATAGAATCCTTCATTTTTACTTTCTAATTTTCTATGATTTAAAAAATCAGCAAGATTTTTAAAAACACAAAGTCATTAAAACTCTTTCTAAATCCTAAACCAATACCTCCCCCTAAGATTATGTATAACATTAATAAATATTTTTTCAAATAAAGTTCAAGTGCCTCAGTACAACTTTCTTAATAGTATATCTAGCAACAGTTGAAATGTTTTGTTGGGAATTGGAAATTTGGATCTGATCTTACAAAAAACCATTTGTGTAGTGTATAATTTTTTGAAAAAAACAATATTGTTCTAATCTCGAGTCTGGTTGGATATGGTCTCAAACTCGGTGCCGCTTAAGAAAAAATGGTTAATCGTTATTCAATGGTTAAATATGAATTTTACGAGAAGTCTGATCAAATTTGAAAGATCATATAATTAAATAGCTGTTCAACGATCCTCTAGTCGACTAATGACAGGTATTAGCATTAATTATCTTTGTCACCCGACGCCATAAGGATGTTGCGCGGAAGAATACAGTCAGGGTCAGAGTGAGATACGATGTTGTGAAGGATACACCTCTTCCTGTGACATTTGATTGCATGAAGGAGCATTGCTTTCACCAGAAGTACATCAGCTGCATCTGTCTTCCTCTCATAAGGATCATCTTGAAACAGAAAGAAGATGAAATTCATAAGAAGAAAAACAAGAGATATCATGACGACATGACAAAAAATCATTCTACAAAGAGAAAGAAAATTTACCTTCCGCAGGATCTGATGATACTCGAACAACTTGTAGACACATATACGACGGTTTTTGTACGCACACTACAAAAAACTATTGTTTTGAATCATTTATTTTATATATTTGCATCAAATTTAAATGATGTGAAAATAACTTGCATCACTTTAAAAAATAATTTATCATTTGTTGATGCAAATAATTTGTATCAGTTTATTTCAAACCGATGCTATATTTAAGTCAGTTACAACAAATGATTTTAATTATTTGTGTCAGTTTTTTGTAAATAATTTTAAATTTTGGTATCATCTATGGATAACCGGTACTAACAAAATATTTTTTTTGTTTTAATAATATAAAAATTAATAACAGATTTTATAGAACAAATATTTTCGAAATTATTTTTAATATGCAGAAAATAGTTTTCAATATCTATAAAAATCTTTTCAAATCTTTACTAATATCTTTTATTAAAAATTTTATTTACAAAATAGTAAAAAGAAAAACAAATAACAACCCATTTAATATAGATTCATCATCGATTTACAAAAGGAAAAAAAAAGTGAGATGAACTTAGATTATGAATTCATAACCAAGCTATGGTTTTTTCTTGCTGAAGTGTTATATGTGTTTCTTCATCCTTAAGTGTTATATGAAACACTTATTACTTGTCTTCCATGCCTTTCTTTTCCAGTTTCTTGATGGCATTGTTGTTTAATGTTGAGATTTTCTTAGTATATAACCAAAAGTAATATAGAACAAAATTAGAATTCAACATGAGATAATAAAAGAAAATTGATAAAAAAAAATATGGAGAAGAAAATTACACTTGTCTTCAAATGTTCTTAGATGTGATGATAATATGTTGAAGATGTGTTGTAGATGCATAATTTATTTTACCATTAGTTGTCTTGTTGATAATCAAAAAAGAACTTATGCAAAAGTTGTTGTTTTGATCATTGCCAAATTTTTTGTTTGTTTTTGCTAATGGAACCACTTTCACCTTTAAATAATCACAAAGATTTATCTTTTTTGAGAAGTTACAAAGATCGTGAGTTGTGGAAATAAAATTTCAGATAAAAAAAAATAAATAGTTTTTATAACATATGTTTTTAATAAAACAAATAAAAATTAAGAAATTTTAAAAAAACAGAAAATATATGTTTACGATTTTTTGTTTATAATTATTAATTTGTGGTATATTGATTTATTGTTTTAAAAATATTTTAAGTTTTGACACATGTAAATTAAAATTGACTTGCACCAATTATATAAAACCGATATCTATAAATTATGAAATTACATGTATATTTTTTAATTCTGAATCGAGTATATATGTATTAATTGGCACTATTTTATTTTTGAGATCAATTTTGTATCATTTATTAATTCATATTTAATTTACATCATTATATTAAGTGATGTAAATTTATATTTTTGTTAAATATTTTTGAAATGATGCAAGTTAAAAAAACTTGTGTCATTTTTATTGAACCAATGTCAAATTATTCGATTACCATATCAATAATTATAATTGATATTAAAACACATATTATACATCATTTATTAATAAATAATTTAAATGGATATCATTTACTTTTGTGATATTATTTAAGCGATGCAATCAACCATTTTTTTTGTAGTGGCACCTCCTCATATCGAACCCATTGTTACCCAAAAGATCAACAACCGCTAGATTAGTGGATTTGAACACTCCATAGCTGATAGGGGGTATGTGTAGGAAATACTTAGGATTTAGGGTTTTCAATGCCATGTTAATTTTATCCCAAAGATGATCGAAAAAAAATATATGTGTTATCATCAAACCACATGTTCTCAAAGTCCCATAGCATAATAAACCCAAATAGTTCGATGTCAGATCTAGAAAGTCTCTGCAAATCAAAATGCGATGTTATATCAGGCTTTGACATGTACAAATGAACTCTAACACAACAAATCGGTCATTCTTTCAGCCAAATCTATCACTATCTATCTATATCGTCAAGATCAATCTAATAACCACACCAATTTTTGCTAATCTTATCCGATAAAAGTTGTAAGATAGAAACAAGACATATCGTTTTGGTGCATGAACTGTTCATGGTTGATGTATTTTTAGTTGTTTATAAATTTTTATTGATTTGTGACTATAATAAAATTATATATATATATATATATACATGATCAGATTTGATTTGATGGTTTGATATGCATTTATTTAATATCTTACATATATTTAAAAAAAATAATAAGTAAACTAACAACGCAATAAGCAAAACATATGTGAAATATAAACAAAACATAAGTAAAATACTTTTACATATGTATTTTTATAACTAATAAAATAGACTCTCAAATGTCATACCATCTCCTTTTAATTGTCATGTTAGCATTTTGTTAATTTATTAGACATATATTTTTGTACAAAATTTTAACACAAATTCTCAAGTTTCATGTGCTATGTCTTATTTAAATCATTTGAACCTCTTTAAATATAAAAATATGAAATATCTACAAACTAATTTTAATACAAATTCTCAATTTTCATGTGCTATGCCTTATTTAAATCATTTGAAATATTTAACAACAATTGAAATATTTTGTTGGGAATATTTCTTAATAGCATATCTAGCAACAATTGAAATATTTTGTTGGGAATTGGAAATTTGGATCCGATCTTACAAAGAAACGTTTGTGTAGTGTATATTTTTTTTGAAAAAAAACAATATTGTTCTAGTCTCGAATCTGGTTGGATATGGTCTCAAATTTGAATGTTAAGAGAAGTCTGATCAAATTTGAAAGATCCTATAATTAAATAGCTGTTCAACTATCAATAGAGTCGACTAATAATGAATGACAGGTATTAGCATTAATTAGATCACTTAGAAGAGTTTGGATTAGGATTATTGATGACTTTAAATTTAGCCATTTAGGTAAACGCATAGTAGTTTTTAGATCTGATTGGTAGTCAGGACAAATTGAGTCAAGTTTTATACGAGTTTTTCTGCGTGTTTAGCGGACTAATGCATACGTTTGATGCAAAAATTAACATGGCTGTCAATATTAACACATTCTCATTGAAATAGGATCGTATAAACTAAACTATAAACCAAAGCATTATCGTTAGCTTAGCAAATAAAAGATTCGTTGGTGTAATGTACATAATTAAAAGCCATTAAGTTTGACCTTTTAAGGCACTTGCGTAATCGCACGCGCATTCGCATTCGCATAACCACTAAAATAAAAATCAATTCCACTTTCTAAGTTATGGCGGCTGTAAAAATACTGATCTCTCGTCTTTAGTTTTGCCATTAACTACCGTCCAAATCCATTCACTTGCTGACATAATGCTTTGTTGCCAATTCACTTATCTTCAATATTCTTTGTGTAATGATTTCCTCGGATCTTTTTATTTCTCTACATCTAAAAAGGTTTCTCTAGAGGCTTATACATGTATAAGTATTATTTTGATCATCTTTCAACAATAGAATTTGGATCTGGACCATCACTTTCTGGCTCTCATCTCATCAAAGTCAAAAATATGGACCCATCTTGCTTCTCCCCGCAAAATGCTTGAAGCGTGTCGGAAATAATTTTGAGTTTTCCTACGATTCGTTCCGAAGCAAAATCAATATACAATATTTATATTATATCTTGTTTGGTAATATGTTAGTGTATTATTGCTTCATAATATTAGACAGAAATTTATTTCTTTTATAAGTTAGTTTATATATTTCGAGATATATGAATGTGACTTATTAGATGAGTTGACCCTTGTGACTATCCCCTAAAAGAGCCTTATCCGTTGCAATTAAATTTTATCTATTACCCTTATTGTATTTAATTGGGAGTGTGTCTGACGTACGTTTTTATTAATTTGTGTGGCTATATTTGTGTTAATAAAAAAACTATAGTTATGTAGTAATTATGGAAATTCAAGATCATAATCATCCTCGTCTTGAATTAGTTCTCCACTTGCTTTCACGTTTTCTTCGTATATAGTATGGAGTAAACAAACATTGGTTTCCCCTTCATCTTATTCCAAATATATTATCTAGTAACTCTAGTGGATATTCATAGTCACAAGTATGCGTATTTTATCATAGACAGCATCTTTTGTTTATCACCTAATTAAAGTACAGTTCAAATTCAAACAGTACTCCAAAGCCAAACTATAGCTATGCCATGTGAGCACAAGGAGGCATTCGATGAGTACTTGGAGATTGGTGGCGTGGTAGCGTCACGGTGTCAACAACGTACATACCAATAGAAAGCAGTTTTCTCTGTTTATTTATGACATATTGCTAGGGGGAAACTTACGCGTTGCTAAACTTTGCAGTTACACGACGACATAATCTCAACTTTTCAAGCAACATTATGGTTAATCATGTTTGAACATGCAAAATTATGGTTAATCATATATGTAGAGTGAGTGCTACGAACTACTACATGAAGCACTAATACGAATTAGCAACGAGGAAACATTTCTTTATGTATGGTCCATTATGTTCTAGTGTGTACAGTTGTCTCAGCTGCAACTATTTGCATCTCTAGGAAATCCTTGAGAGCCATTAGCAATAACATATATTATATAACCCTTGAGAAATAATCATGGAGTTCCTTCTATTTACAACTAATAAGCCAACTTAATTTTGTATTCTATATATATTAATATATAACATCCACACAGAAAAGATAACCTAAAAGCATTTGAGTATTTAAAAATCTAGAAAGATAATTTATGATGATGGGTTCTTCGAAGCATCAGGTAAAAGCAGGGGATTTGCAAATAGGGCAAGAGTTCTTCATCGACAGCCATTTCTTGATGCAGCTCCCATGGTAGTCATGACCACACCCCTTCACTTCCCCCAACTCTTCTTTCTCTTTGTACTCCTCCTATTTATTACCATTAACACATCACCATTAGCCTTTTTTTTACTTGCATAATGAATTGTTTTAGCCAAGCAAATCTTACCAGGCAGATAGCACATTTTCTTTGCTCCTCAGTTTGATACAATGGATAATACGTTGTCGCTAACAAGCAACTGGAGATAGCGCTGTCCGATAAACCTGTGTTGACACTCCCAATCCTTTCTCCAAGAGCAAGAAGATCCTGGATGGTGTCAATCACTCAATATATATCAGTAAGCCTATGTGAGGGGCTTCAAAACACAAATATTTGGCTATTATATTAACCTCATAAGTCATGTCATCGATGTCGAGCCTCATGTCTCTGTGGTAATCAGGCGAGTTTCTGGATCCATCGTAGTGTGGTTCTACGACCATGAATACCTGTTTTTACGCACAGCCCAAATATTTATTATCTTTATGTTTAATGTGATTAGGACAGACTTTAACTCAAAATAATGCAGCTGTAAGGGAACGCCATACCTCAGATGAAAACCGTTCATGGACAGCAACTTCATCGAAAGGAGGCTGAAACCTCTCATAGGAACTCCTGCGTCTCCCTGGGCGATCACCGCTACGCCATGAAATGTGTGGTGGTGGCCTTAGATGCCTAGAAGGATAAGTCTCATTGACCAAATGAGACCTGTCTCCAGATGAAGATGCTACATGTCCCAGTCGCGAACCATGCGAAGAAGATCTATAGGTGGGTGTTGACCTATGAGAGAAGCGGCTGCTGCTTGTAGATTGTGTTGAAGTTCCAGGAAAACCGTGGGAAACTGTAGGGTTTCTGTTTCCGGTAAGTCCATGGTGATAGCTGGAAGTATCAAGAGAAGTGCTGTTGGCAACACTTCTCGCAGGAAGAAAATTATTTGTCTCCGGACTAAAGCCTACAAGGTAAGAATTCATGTGGTTATAGAGACGGAAAAAAATTCAGAGCTCGAGACAAACTGAAAATTGCATACCTCTAGGAGCTGGGGGGGGTCTAGCACAGTTCCAGTCCTTATCTACGTGAGATGTATGGCCAGGAAATTGACCTGAGCCAGAATGCTCAACACTGTGGTGGTGTGCATAATGGGAATCAAGTCTCGGGGTTCTTGAAAAATTATTTCTATCAAAGCTGGTCTCTAAATCAAGTGTAGGACGACTCCGGACATTCCTTGAAGAACCCTCTCCCCTGATCAACGAATTATTACTTTGGTAAGTTGGATTCATGAGCCATGGCATGTAATGAGGATCATGATCATGCTTTATTGATTTTCCAAGGTGAAATTCCGCGGGGAATGGTGTGTCTGAAGAAGTTCTGTCACTGTGGTATCGGCTTGAACTGCCCATTTCATAGATGGAAGAACCAGACGGGCTTTTTCGCTTTTGTGCTCCTCTTACATTTTCCATAGATTGATCAACATAACTAGCATTTGACCATGTCTGGTTGTTGCAGTTCGAAGAAGCTGGAAACGTCACATAGTTCTCATGTGGAGCAGAGAAAGTTGCAACTGTCGAACTCACGAAAGGGTCATGAGATGGGCCCGAAGCCCCCGGATTGTAGTGTGGTCTCTCCACACTATGACCTGAGGCAGTATAGGCATTTGGTCGTGGAGAAGAGTTCCAATGAGAAGAACCTGACATTCCTTCATTCGATATGTTTTCTGCTGGATAAACATGCGATCTGTTCTCACTTGTCCCAGATCTTGCTGAGAAAATGTGGGGTGGATAATATTAATCAGAAAATCCAGAGACACTACTAAGGAAAAGGAGGGCATCAAAGATGATTATAAAACCCAGCCTCCTAACTCTCACTAGCTGAGGGTCTCCACTTATCAAGATTCAAATTTCGCCTAGTGAAACCCAATCTACCCATAGGTGAAAGCATATGGAACATCCTAACCTAGAAATAAACATGCATCATCAACCATATAGCTTTTACAAAGGTTGAATATCAATCTCTAAAACATGGAGATTGAGGTTATAAGATTGATTTCAAACAATTGAAAACAGTTTAAAGATCATTAGCAATGGAGAACTAGTTACCTAAACTCGTATATGGATGCTCTGGGTGTATATGATTCCATCCTTGATCATGTTCATCATCAAAATATTGGGATGAGCCAGGAAAATGTCTGTGCCCCATGATTACACAACACTTCAGGTCCAATTAAACCTGCACAGAAAAGTTCTCTCAACATTCAAAATTTATCCAGAAATACATTCAAAAATATTTATGTAATTACCAACCAAATTCAGGTTTCTTTCATGAATAGTATTTCTTAAAGTAAACCCAAGAAGCACTAAATGGTGACTGAAAACACTAATCTGTATTCAGTCTGATAGTCACATTCCAAGGTAATGTATAAGAAATCAGTCATAGCTCTAGTACGAATTACCATATTCTACCTCAGATCTCATGAAATCATAAGCAAACAAGTTTCTGTGGACTTAGGCTCTGTGCTGCAGGAAAGTTCATGATGCTTATAGATAAAATAAACCTTTACTAGTACAGATCTATTTCATAAGAATAACTTACATTTTGTCAGTAAAAAAGACACACAGTACTTGTTCTTAGTTTAGCCAAAAGAAAAAAAAGAGAGAAAGAGCAAACAAGATTGGGAAACTAAGAAGCCTTTGCATTTAAATCATCACTCTGGTTCTCGCCTCTACAAACCAGAGCCATCAAAACTTAAGAGTAACACAAGGAGTTCATAAAGTTACAAACTTTCAGAAAGTCAATAAGTTTTACAGAAGCAGTCAACTGAGAATCAAGTATGACATACAGAAGAGGAGGGAAGAATATACTGTATCCGAATAGAAGAACATCAAAGCAAGTCGATGCAAAATAGGTAACTATTAATATCATCATTTGAGCTTCTATCAATGCAGTGCTTCTTCGTTCATATTCACCAACAATGATTTTCAACCTCAAACAAAAGGCACTCAACTACTTAAGTATTGTTCTTTGTTACAAACAATAGATTTGACAGCTCTGGAGTATGTATACATTGTATAAAGGCCATGTACATGTCTTTCACTAAACTTACAACCATGATTGACTAACCAAGAAAACTACATGGACGATCCAATAGCAGGACATAAGCTTACAGTATTTTATAAACTACCTTCAAAAATGCACCTGCAGGCAAATAATTCTAGCAGGATATAGGTTTGGAAATCCTAAGCAAAAATACACTACACTACCCAAGTGAAAAAGCTGTTGTGCTTGATTGAGAAACTGAATCACCATCTCCACACACCTTTCAAGTAGACCAACCGGAAGCGATGAGGCCTGTGACTTCACTAATACAATAAGAACACCAAATTTAGTTCCTTTTCTTCGGATCCACAATAATACACTACAGCTTCCTTGGGTGAACGGTTTAGTCCACAAAAGTGCTAGCCAGTAAAGGCATACTAACTCATTTACTATTTCAGCGCTCTTATCATCCTAAACCCACCAGCACACCTTGATAGACTCCTGAATTCGGGACTTATGAGCACAAGGATTGTAAAACAAAGTACTGTAGGTTGTTTGAAAGGATGCTTGATGAAATTAGCATTAAGTTTCACATCATGGTGCATCGGAATAAAATGCTTGGTATGTGACAGCATGTCATTCCAGACACCATTGTAGGATGAATGTAGTCTTGTAAGAAAAAGTAAATTTCCACACTTGTGGATACCTTGAACCAGACCTCAAAGCATCTTCAAATGACTAGCACATTCAGGTACACATATGATGCCGGTTGGACTAGTTGTGATTATTTGCTTACTCCCATAAAGATGTAATCGGATCAGAATAAATCCTACGCCACTAAAAACTGGCGGAAGAACTGAATCGAATAAACTTCACAACCACAAAAAATTGGTCATTAGGAGTAGAACTAACCACGCTAATAACCTTTGGATCACTTATCTGTTTCTCTTATGCTTTGCCAATCAACCAAGAAGGTCCACAACTAGATCTGCAAATCAGAATAAATCAAGGATAGGCCAGCCAGTAGCCACTGATCCTATGTGTTACAAAATGCTAAGCATGAGAAACTAACATCTGTATGAAAAGTGTTGATAATTTGCAGTTTTAAAGAGAAACGATGCTATAATTTCAAAAGTTTTCTAAAAATTTCTGGTGGAAGATGAATTCTGACCTGAAGTCTATGGTCGTACTAGCTCTCAACTCTCCCAAACAACTTGATAAGGTATAAGGTATTCTCCAGTTTTCTCAACTACCCGAGGTTCATGGTCGAGAAAAGTATAATAGGTTTAGTAACCACCATTGCACCTAAACCTGCAGGATACAAACCAGCTAAGCCTAGGTTATGCTAATATATCCCAAACTACCTAGCCCGTCGCTGCAGCAGAGCATGGACAACTTTTACCAACAGCTAACCAAAACATCGTAGAAACTAATCCATGGTCTCTTCTCAGTTCTCAGCATCGGAACAAAGCTAACTAACAAAATTCTAAGTCCGGTATCCTCAAAACCGACTCCGATTTACAGGACATGATCGCGATCAAACCCGAAGTTTGCGTGAAAAGTCACCGATGTAGCAACAAAACCGGGAATAAACCGGATTAAACCGACAAAAAGCAAACAATCATCACACAATACACACACGCAATCCCAAAACAAAAAATGAAGCAAACAAAACAACGATCGGTAACGAGAGAAATAATAATGATAAAATTGCAATCATCATCACAACAAGGATCGGGAAAAAGGGACAATAATTTACAAACCTTACCACAACGTTTCCCCCCAGCGATGAGAAATGATACCGATCGGAGGAGAATATCAAAAGAGACGGTATGAATTTCGTATTAATGACGCAACTTTTTTCAGGAAAAAGAAAGGGTTTAGAGAGAGAAATTATATATGTTTTTGCTTCTCCTTTTTTTTTTTTGTTTCGGTGATTGGTACGAACGAACTAATAAAGCCGATGAAGAGGATCGGTTTATTAGAAGAAAAAAAAAATCAAATTAAAGCGGTTTGAGTACTTTTGCTGTGACAATTAATCCGCCTCTGACCAGTGACCACCTTCACCGCCTACCGGTTAAACCCGTTCAACATCTTTTTGTCGACTAACATGATGATTAGGCATATTTGTCGATGGCTTTTTGAACCTTAAATCTTTAAAAAAAACGTATTTGCTATTCCTTTCACGCCACCTCGAAGCTGAAGTAGGAAATTTATTTTTATTTTCGTTGCTGACTAGAATGGGCCTATATTTTGGACTGTGTATGGGCCTCAACACTGAAAGGTTCGGAGAAACCCAGAGATCCATCCAAAGATCTCTAGCCGTTTAATTACACCCACGGGATCTGGACCGTTGATTGAGATGACTTTTAATTTATCAATGAATAGTCCGATTTGATTGATGATGATGATGATGATGATTAAGAAAGCAAATAAAAGAAGCGAATCGGAATATACACACAAAAGTTAGAAGAGGAGAGGAGAGGACCAACAACAACAACAACATTGTATTCTTCTTCTTCATAGAGTTAAATCACCTAGCCATTGGAGAATCCAGAATTTGAAGTTCCCTTTTGATTTTTCTGGCGGACGATGAGCAGAGCTTAGAGTAAATTTTTGCATCCAATACGATATAAAGAGGGGATTTGTTGATTTTAGAGTGGGAGAAGAAGAAGAAACCCTAGCTAATGGATATGATCAGATGCTGCTAGTAAGTAAGTTAGAGAAAGAGCGAAGAAGATGATGAACACTTCGAATGGGATGATCTCCGGGCCTTCTTCTTCGTCAGCTTCGGCGGCGGCGAATCCTCCTCAGTCTCCCGGAATCAAGACGTATTTCAAGACACCTGAAGGGAAGTACAAGCTCCACTACGAGAAGACGCATCCTTCTGGGCTTCTTCACTATACTCATGGCAAAACCGTCACTCAGGTTATATATATGCTTTGATTCGCTTTTTGTGTTTTTGTGTTTGTGTGTTTGTGTGTGTGTTTTAATCTATGAATTGAAGTTTAATCTAATCTTAATTGAAGTTAAATCTAATCCAATTGTGATTGTGATGTGGTTTGCAAGTGATTTCTGAGGATTGATTTGGGATTTTTTTTTGGGGTGTCAGGTTACTCTAGCTCACCTTAAGGACAAACCTGCACCATCGACACCAACTGGTACTTCGTCAAATGTCACTGCTAGTAGCGGTTTCAGGTCAGCAACAGCAAGGTTATTAGGTGGTGGGAATGGTAACCGTGCGCTTAGTTTTGTTGGAGGTAATGGAGGGACCAAAAACGTGGGTGCAAGTTCGAGGATTGGTGCCTCATTCGCTGCCTCTAGTTCTAGTACCTCGGCTACTAATACAAATTTCGACGGGAAAGGAACTTACATTGTCTTCAATGTCGGTGATGCTATTTTTATTAGTGACTTGAACTCGCAAGACAAGGTACTTTACTTCTACTCCTTTAGTCTTTCTTAGGTTTTGATTTGATGTGGTTGTTTCTGG
Source organism: Camelina sativa (assembly GCF_030686135.1). Taxonomy (NCBI): domain Eukaryota; kingdom Viridiplantae; phylum Streptophyta; class Magnoliopsida; order Brassicales; family Brassicaceae; genus Camelina; species Camelina sativa. The sequence goes on along the minus strand of NC_141884.1, from coordinate 6,038,292 downwards.
TCACAGTTAAAGAAATTTTCTTTGGTGTAGGATCCTGTAAAGTCTATTCATATCAGCAATTCGAACCCTATGTGTCATGCGTTTGATCCAGATGCTAAGGATGGACATGATCTACTTATTGGACTGAATTCTGGGGATGGTAATGTACAACTTTTAGATCAAGTTTGTTTACTTTTGTTCTAGATGAAAATTTTGTCTTGTTCTTTATTCTTTTGGTGAATTATTGTAGTCTACACCGTATCACTAAGACAGCAGTTACAGGATGTCAGTAAGAAGCTTGTTAATGCTCATCATTATAACAAAGATGGTTCTGTAAATAACAGGTAAGATTTTTTTTTCCTTGTAAACTTCTTTATTTATCTGAATTGACATGTGGTCACGTAGTTATCGTTGTTTTTTGTCATTTTACTGGATATATGCTCTAGGTAACGCTCAATTTAGTGAATCAGATTATATACATTATACTAGATTCCCCCTTCTTGGATAAAATTAGACTTAAGAAAAATCTGGCTGAAATATCCTTTCTGGAACAATATATATATTATTTGTGTCATGTGATAAGATAAAGTTTGTTCTTATCAACAGTCGCTGTACTAGTATTGCTTGGGTGCCTGGAAGTGATGGATCTTTTGTTGTTGCTCATGCCGATGGAAATTTGTACGTGTATGAAAAGGCAAGCACTGAATTCGGAAAAAAATATTGCGTTTGACTTTTCATTTACCTAATTTTCTCTAACTTCTGACCTGAGTAATTATTATACTTCCAGAATAAAGATGGTGCAACTGAATCTTCATTTTCTGCTATAAGAGATCCGACACAGTTTTCTGTTGACAAAGCAAAATATAGCAAGGCACCTGATTTTGCTAGTGTTTCCATTGGTTTCTTTTCTGTCTTTAAAATAATACTCATGTTTTCACTCCCACAAATACTCCTGCAGAGTAATCCAGTAGCGAGATGGCATATTGGTCAAGGTGCTATTAACTGCATTGCATTTTCAAATGATGGAGCATACTTGGCAACTGTTGGAAGAGATGGTATGATGCTCTTTATTGTTTTATCGCCGACTAGAGTTCTTTCTCTACATATATCTTTCTGTTGAACATTCGTTTTCTTTTTTTGACCATGTACAGGTTATCTTCGAATTTTTGATTTCTCAACCCAAAAGTTAGTGTGTGGTGTAAAAAGTTATTATGGTGCTCTACTGTGTTGTGCTTGGAGGTGACTGGATCTAATCCTTTGACTAATAATCTTCCCTAATGCATTTGAAGGAACTGAATTTTCGTTCACTCAAGCTGCTTTTACCATGGATTTGTTGTTGTATGCTAACATTGTGATCGGCCTGACAGTATGGATGGAAAGTACCTTTTGACTGGAGGTGAAGATGACTTGGTTCAAGTCTGGAGTATGGAAGATCGAAAGGTTGTAGCGTGGGGTGAGGGACACAATTCTTGGGTATGGTTTTCAAACTGGAGTATAGTGAATTTTGTATGTAACACAAACACTACTTGACTACTGTTATCTGCTTTCTCACAGGTAAGTGGAGTGGCTTTTGATTCGTATTGGTCGTCACCAAATTCGGACGGGTCTGGCGAGAATGTCATGTATCGGTTTGGTTCAGTTGGTCAGGTATATTTCCTTCCACGTTGGGAATTAGCCTTGACCTATTTCTATCGATTGAACAGTCTTAATATATTTACTCGAGAACAAGAATAGACCTCTGACCATCAAATGGAACGTGAATAAACTGCTGCTCAGATTCTTGTGTATTTAGTTTAATAGGATATAAGAAATGTAGAATAATCCTAGTGTAGGAGAGATAAATAGTTAGAAATTGAAATGAAATGTTTTCATGGAAAAACTCTTTTGATCATATGGGGCGATAGCATTGTCCATATAGTGTATCATGTGGAATTTGCTAGATTATGGGCATAGATTCGTTAATCTGCTCGGTAAAATTTGTTAGAAAGTGAGTTTTCCATTGCCTTGGCACACTTTGTGTGAATGTTGTGTCAGTAACTTATACTTTGATCTTCTGTTAAGTGTTCTTGGCTCGTCTTGCTTGTGCTAAACAGGACACACAGTTACTGCTATGGGACCTAGAAATGGATGAGATTGTAGTTCCGCTTCGGAGACCTCCAGGAGGATCACCCACTTACAGCACGGGGAGTCAGTCCGCTCACTGGGACAACATTGTTCCAATGGGGACACTTCAGCCAGCGCCATGCATGCGCGATGTCCCAAAGCTTTCACCAGTCATGGCTCACCGTGTTCACATGGAGCCCCTCTCGGGCTTGATCTTCACCCAAGAATCATTGATAACAGCTTGCAGAGAAGGCCATTTAAAGATCTGGACACGACCAGACAACCAGTCCAGTAGCAACACAGAAGCATCAAATCCAACCACAAGCAAACCCTCGCTGACCAGCAAGGTCGGTGTTTCTAGTTAAGTCAGACACCATTCGATCATATTGTTTCAGGTCCTGGTTTCGAAAGGAAGCCATGTGAATATCTCTCCTGATATTTAATCTGACTCTATTGATGTATGTGAGAGGCTGAGACATATCTCTGGGGATTGATGGAGAATACTAAAGAGACGAAGAGAATTTTCGGATGTAATTACAAGAAAACATTTATTTTGGATTTAGGGCTTATATCCAACAAATACTAACCAAAGAAACAATAATTCAAGATTGGTGCTTCAGAAGAAGACGCTAAAGTGTTTTTTCTGCACTGCAGTGATTTTTTAAAATTTTCCTATATTTGTTTCTAGTTATTTTAAACCATGATTTTTTATCTTGAATATATTGAGATACATTTGGAATTTTGGATAATTACACTGGATTGAACAACTTTATCGGGTTTTATTAATTTGTTTAATCTTTCCAAACGTGTGTCCATCTATAGGTCTTTTGTGTATTTGTTCAGGCTCTCTTTGATATAGTTATTTGTATATGAGACGACGATTTTACTAATTGACTTGTAGTTTAGAGAGTTTGCCAATATAACTAGGAGAGGGCGACAAGTCGACAACAAAGTGCCAAACATAAAACACAACTAAAAAGGGTTCAGAATGAGCTGGCGACTGTGCCTTTAAGAAAGAGGAACATATGTTTCTTGTACTTTTTTCAAGAAAAGCTGAACACTAGTTTTGTATTCTAATTTCTAAACCAACTAACTAACTACTAATGCTTTTTTTTATCTTTTTGGTGTAAATGTTAAGAACCTTTAATGTAAATAAGCTTTTAGGTAAACATCTGAAATTTTTAGTATGTGTGACATTTTATCAATAAAATTAAAAAATATTGACATGAAGGAAGAACAGAGGCAAAACAATTTGGTTTTCATTAATTGTTTTGCCGAGTACACAAACATTGACATTGGCACATATCAAAGCATTACACCACAATTAAAACAGATAATAAACAAGAAGAAAACAGGGCATAGTTTTAAAAAAGCAAAGTTGCCAATTTTTGTACATACATAATAACACAACTATTTTATAATCGTTGTTATCATGATTGTTGTTTTTGTGGCTAAATTCATACGTTGGCCGCACTTCTGAAGGATCCGAGGGACTTGGAACCTGATGCCCTTAGGACGAATTGGTGATAGAAGGCAGCAATCGCAGCTCCGATGAATGGTCCCACCCAGAATATCCACTGTAATTATATATAGACCAAAGAAATATATTGTTATTTCCATAAAGCCAATAGAATCATAATTTGATTAAGAGAGGTCAAAAAGGAGTAGGAACATACGTGGTCATCCCATGGCTTGCTCTCGTTAAAGATTACGGCAGCTCCGAAACTCCTGGCCGGGTTAATGCCTGTTCCGGTGATGGGAATAGTGGCCAAATGTACCATAAACACGGCGAACCCAATAGGAAGTGGTGCCAATACCTTTTTTTTTTTTTGCAAAAGTAACACAAAGTATTAATTATGTAACCATATCATGACAAATTTACTAATTGATAATATGAAGAAAATAATACTAACGGGAACGTGGGAGTCTCGAGCGTTTCGTTTGGGATCAGTGGCGGAGAACACTGTGTAGACAAGGACGAATGTTCCGATGATCTCTGCTGCGAGTCCGGTGCCTGTGTTGTAGCCGTCGGCTAGAGAGTTAGCTCCTCCACCGTAACGAACGTAGTAAGAGCTTTGAAAAGCCTTCACGAACCCAACTCCACAAATAGCACCCAAACACTGAGCCACCATGTAAAGCACTGCTCTAATCAACGACACCTTCCGGGCCAAAAACAATCCGAACGTCACCGCCGGGTTAATGTGACCACCTTCAAAAACGTTTTGGGGTTAATATCAAATAAACAAGAAACCAAAGGGTACGTTTATCATGTCACAATTTTAAATAACTAAACCGGTCCGGTGTGATACCTGAGATACCGGCGGTGCAGTAGACAAGAATGAAGATCATGCCACCAAAAGCCCATGCGATGCCGAGGATTCCAACGCCTCCACAGTCAACTCCACCAGCGGTTGTGTCGGACTGAATCTTGTAGCCGATAACAGTCAAAACAGTGACGTATAAGAAGAGGAGAGTGGCTACGAACTCGGCTATGACGGCTCTGTATAAAGACCACTTAGTAAGCTCCTCCGCGTCGAAAAACGGAGTAGGCGGAGGATCTTCGTAGTCCCTAGATTGAAATCCCTCAGGTCCTTCCACGTCTTTCGCCATTTCTTTACTTTTTTGTTGTTATGAAAAATGTGTTTTGTGGTTTTTGTTATGTGATTTGTGAAGAGATGAAAGGAAGGTTGTTTATATAGAGAGACTATAGAGTTCCTAGTGTGTGCTCTTATTAAATTTGCTTGTCCATGGTGAATAATTCATATTACGTATTATTATTTTGATTAGATTACAATAATGAATTACTTTTGGTAGGTTTATGGTTGTTCTTATTATCCGTTTCAATGAAAATGAATAGTATTATAGAATTGTCTGTGACGATTATGATTATTTTTGTGGAAGTTTTGCTTTTCACTAATTAATTACATAGCTAGCTGTGATGATAATATATAATCTAAACCAATCTAATCATTGCTTCATTATTAACAGAAATTGGTTTTGGTGTAATAATATAATCCAGTTTTTAAAAGCAGAATTTTCATATTCTCGTGTAGTTATTACAGTAAAAACCAACTGATCATGGGTAATATAGTTACTGTCTTTGTGAGGAAATTAGAATTCACATTTATTTGTGGTTTCAATTAATTTTCCAATACTTTAAACTAAAAGCTGAACGTACATATTTTGAGAGTCGGATTATTTAAAAGAATGATTGTGGAGCTATCAATAAGAAGAGCGACCTTTTTAATTCTAAAATTATTATGGTAGATAATGGAGTTTTATGGTTAAATTAACTTAGCCTCGCCGCCCCATACCTAAACGTAGTTTTCATTTGGACCGACCCTAACATTACTATATGCTTCTATTTTTTCTTTCTCTTGTCCCTATGTCATGAGCCTTGTCCTCTCCCTAGAATAATATAGACTGTCACTCAATTTTACACATTAAAAATTATAAATTATATGAATCTTATCTATTTGGGCATACTTGAAATTCGTTTTTAAAAACATTCGGCTATTAGATGCGATAACGTTAAAAAAATTCAGATAGGTAGATTTTATCAATGGTTGAAAAAACAAATCTAACTATGTCGATTCCACCATCTTCTTAATTTGCTACTTTAAACCTCGTATACAAACTCTCTAGAAGGACCTCCTCATGTTTTCAGTTTTTTGAATAGTACCATTAACATCAAAATAAAAGATCTACGAAACTAAATAAACTATATATTATACACTTCACTAATAGTCACTTATGAAAAAACTTGATTTCATATAATTACTAATTGTGAAAAAGAGTTATTACATCAAAATGAAATTGTTACTACACTACATATAGTACATACCAATTCTTCTTCTTCTTTTTTTTTTTTTGTTTGGAAAAGGTTAAGTAATTCTTCCTCTTGTTTGTGATTTATAACGGCTAAATCAATATAACTCCTAGACTCTTTGTGATTGAAATAAGAAGAGAAGAAAAGAAAAAAGAAAAAGTATTTTGAGCAGTAGCTCTCAACGAACCCTACCATTATATTTTTAACATAATTATTACATGGACAGGATAAAAGAAACGGCGTCGCTTCAGGGGTTCTGTTTCCACTAAATAGGTCGAAATATGATGAAACTCGGGTCCACTAGACCGCAGAGAAACCGCCCCAATAGAGATAGCTCCGACAATTGGATCGGCACCGTCCATACAGACTAAGTCCAACTCAGTACAGCCGTCGGTTCCACCCAACCACTCCTCTAACGCCACGTTGTGCAAACCCCACAGTCAACAAATAATCATTATTTGCTCTCTCTTCCAAAAGCAATTTTCTTACGTATGTATCCCACTCACTATTCTGTATACAAAATTAAACTAAATTAGAAAAACAAAAGTGTATACATACAGACAAAAGGAATGTGGTGTAGTGTTGTGTTCGTGGCCAATGTTTTGCCACATCACAGTAACCTTATCGTTTTAGCGACATTCCTCTGATCTCATTGGATTAGAGTTCCAACATCAGCTTAATATTTTTATTTGTCTCTTTCATTTGTAAAATAATGGTTACGTGTAATATTCTCTATAGAAAACATGGGCTAATTTATTCTGAATTCTGATTAATTTATATACTGAATAATACATTTCGTGGTTCTTTAAGATAACTCATATAAAATGACTCAAATATATAAATTCAAAATATTATTGGCTTTAATTGGATGTTCTACCAAACTATCATGGGAAAGATGCAAGAATGATCAAGAATGTGCTCGAAACGGCAGGAAACACACGAGTTTTTTGACACGATCGTGACAAATACTTTACAAAGTGATATAATCTCAATATTTGCCAAAAACTTTTTTTTAAAGTACCTATGCATGTGGGTAAAGCTTGTAGATAAGGTAATGTATGTAAACATAAATGCATTTCTGATTTATCATTGTTTATATATATATATGTTCACTTGTATAGGTTGCTCACGTTTTATTGGTTTTTTGGTTGTTTGTCAACGGTCAAATTTTTGGGGTGATATGCCTAACAAAATTTATTGACGTGAATTTGGGATGTTGATATCTCCAGTAAAAGTCAGTAGCAAATAGCAATAATTGAGTTATTTGGAATTAGTCACAGTTTTTTCTTCGTTTAATGTTTTCATGTAAAAATGTAAAATAACTAAATATAGTTTTTACTTAAAAGTTTACTTACATCCCACTCAAATTGGTTCACCAGGTTTGTGTACCTTTACAACTTATAACTTGACGTGAATTTGATGATTAAATAAGATTACTAACTTACTAAGTAGTTTAAATAAATCTAGAAAGAAATTAAAATTAGTGTAGATAAAAGAAAATGATTGCTCTTTGCATCTAATTTTTTTTTTCCTTGTACTTACTATATTCACAAACATATGTAATCGTTACAAAAATAAAACATTATTGTCTTTAACAAAAAAAAAATAACATTGTTGTTGTTGTAACATCAAATCAAAAGTGTCACATAAACCAAGAAGAGCTCACTCTCTATATAAAGAGCCTTTGCTCTTCATCTCTCACAACCACAAGTCCAACAACAAACAACCACATTCAAAACACTTCTCCTAGATAAGAAACTCTAGAAGCATCTATTAACTTATTATGGCTAAAGACGTGGAAGGAGCTGAGGGATATCAGGCAAGGGACTACGAAGATCCGCCACCTACTCCGTTTTTCGACGCGGAGGAGCTTACCAAGTGGTCTTTATACAGAGCCGTCATAGCCGAGTTCGTAGCCACTCTCCTCTTCTTGTATGTCACCGTTTTGACTGTCATCGGCTACAAGATTCAGTCAGACACAACCGCCGGTGGAGTTGACTGCGGAGGTGTTGGAATCCTCGGCATCGCGTGGGCTTTTGGTGGCATGATCTTCATTCTTGTCTACTGCACCGCCGGTATCTCAGGTATCATATATCAAACCGTACCGGTTCAGTTATTTTTAAAACTATGATATTTATAAACGTATCCTTTTGGTTTCTTGTTTATTTGATATTAACCCCAAAACGTTTTGAAGGTGGTCACATAAACCCGGCGGTGACGTTCGGATTGTTCTTGGCCCGTAAGGTATCGCTGATTAGAGCAGTGCTTTACATGGTGGCTCAATGTTTGGGTGCTATTTGTGGAGTTGGGTTCGTGAAAGCCTTTCAAAGCGCTTACTACGTTCGTTACGGTGGAGGAGCTAACTCTCTAGCCGACGGCTACAGCACAGGCACTGGACTCGCAGCAGAGATCATTGGAACATTCGTCCTTGTCTACACAGTGTTCTCCGCAACTGATCCCAAACGGAACGCTAGAGACTCCCACGTTCCCGTTAGTATTAATTTCTTCATATTATCAATTAGTAAATTTAATATGATATGGTTACTTAATACTTTGTGTTACTTTTGTAGGTATTGGCACCACTTCCAATTGGGTTTGCGGTGTTCATGGTACATTTGGCTACTATTCCCATCACCGGAACAGGCATTAACCCGGCCAGGAGTTTTGGAGCCGCTGTAATCTTCAACGAGAGCAAGCCATGGGATGACCACGTATGTTTCTACTCCTATGATCTCTTAAAACAAATTATGTTTCGATTGGTTTGATGGACAAATAATGGAATGTTTTTTTTCCTGGTCTATGTATCTACAGTGGATATTCTGGGTGGGACCATTCATCGGAGCTGCGATTGCTGCCTTCTACCACCAATTCGTTCTAAGGGCATCAGGTTCCAAGTCCCTCGGTTCCTTCAGAAGTGCAGCCAACGTTTGAACTTAACCACAAAAACCAACAATGTGGTCATCATTATTATATTTATGTAGAAATCGGGCTCATGGTTTTTTTACAATATGCCCTCTTTTCTTCTTCCTGTTTTCTACTTGTATTTGTGTGTGATTTTCCTTTTATCAATCGAGTGAACTGTTTTTCATATTCGCAATGTCTATTGAGTTTTGTGTATTGAGAAGACCACTACTTCGCTTATCCTTTATCTCCATCTACTCTATACAACGTGTATATTGAATCCCAATTTGCAGATTGAATGAACACAAACATTGCCATTGTTCTTTCCCATTTCTAATCCTAAAACATTTCTCTACTCTAACCAACATTTCAATACTCTGATTCCTAACGCAAATTCAGATTCCTATGACAAGTTCAAAGCATTTCGTATAAATTGAAAATAGCATAAAGATTGGGACTGGATAAATAAATAAAAGTTGCAATAACAATCCAAAACTGAGTTGAGAGTCGTTGTTGTTGTTCTCTAGAAAACACAAAACATAAGTAGAAGAAGAAGAAGAAGAAGAAGAAGAAACTAAAAGCTCAAATAGAAGAAGAAGTAAAAGAAACAAACGAACCATTACCCTCCTCTTCAATTCTCAGGAACTTCAACTTCACCTTCTTGAATCCCCTGTTGAATATCCTTTGGATCTTTACCATCCACAGTACACCCAACTGACACACAAGTCCCCAAGATCTCTCTCACTGTACCACTCAACTCTTTAGCAATAGATCTAGGCCTCATGATCCTTGCAATCTCAATCACATCTTCAAACGATATGTTCCCGTTATGCTTAATGTTCTTCACCTTCTTCCGATCTCTCTCCGGCTCTTTCAACGCCTTGATGACGAGTGCAGCCGCCGATGGAACAACTGTGACCTTAGCTTGACGGTTCTGCACCGTCAGCTTGACGGTTACACGTAGTCCTTTCCATTCTTTGGCGGTTTCTTTGGCGATGTCTTCTCCGATCTTCTTTGGTGCGAGACCTAATGGACCGATTTTGGGAGCTAGAGAACTCGCTGCTCCGACTTCTCCTCCTGTTACGCGGACGTATACGTCGACGATCTGACTCGGATCCAACTTCGGCGGCATGGTTCGGTGTTTTTGCTTTCTCGGGGTTTTCTAGGGTTTCTTTTAAGATCGAGTCCCGAAACGAGGAGGCGCTTGGAGATGACGATCCTAAGGTTTTTGAAGGAGGTTGTAATTAGGGTTTACGAAAAAATGAATTTACGATTTTAGCCTTATTCGTAGTCGGGCCTCTATTGGGCTTTTTTATTCTAAGGAAGCTTTCACTAACCCGGTTATGTTCGGTTTAGTTTGATTGAACCTGTTTCACTGAAAAGCAAAATCGTTGAATCTTTTGCTGGGAGAGTCAGAGAAGTGAGAGAGAAGAGAGGCTTCTTTGGTTTGGGGCAAGTTCGTCGTGGATGATTTAGAATGGCGGGAGGATCTGAGAGGAAGACGATACTAGTGGGTTTGGTTCTAGCTCTTGTTCTTGGTATCGCTGTTTACTTGAGGCTTTGGACTATCGATTATACTCTGTCTTCAGATGACACTGAACGCTTAAGGTTTGTTAAAATGATCTAATTCTGTATTTGATTCAGTTTGATCACTGTAAGGTCTGTGTTTTCGTGTTGTTGATTTGCTTAAAGTATTGGTTTTTCTGGATGGGTCTTCAATTTCAGTAGCTTTGGATTTTTCAACTTTTATGTGAATAGAGCTGCATTTTATGGAATTAGGGATTTTGTATGGTTAGTGTTATAGTAGTGGTTTATTAGGAATCATTCAAGTAAATGTGTATGATTTGAGATTTTTACAATTGGTGTAGGAAACAGTTTGATTTGGCTAATAGAGAAGCAATGGATGAATCTGCAGACTGGAGGAGAATGTTTGATAACGAAGCTGAGAAAGCTTCTAAATGTACAAAAGAACTGGCGCTGGTATTTTTCTAAGCTCCTCCTTGTAAAAATGTTTCTTTTTTTTTAGCATTTTATGCTTTTTTTCCGAATGTAATTGTCTTGACACTGAACTAGACTGTCACTAGCTAGTGATGTGGTTGTCTCTCTGCTATGGGAATTTACAGCTTTGTCTTCTCTACTTAGATTGCTTTCGCCGTTTGTGCATTTATATGTTTGAAAACCGTTGATCAAGAAGCATCAATGCATAGCACACTACCCTAAGTCTCTGAGGGTAGTTTTCTGTCTTTGTTTCTATTGGCTTTGAACATTGTCTTCTTTTCCTACAGATCAAAGAGTCATCTCGGAATGGAAACGGCAATCAAAAGCTGGAGTCATTACAAAAGGTGACATTCCCCACTCAAGAATTCAAATTCTTTTAGTATTGTCTTACGTTGGATGCTCATGGCTCATTAGTTCGCTGTCTCTCTCTTGAGTAGGAAAATGCGGCATTGCTCATTCAGATAGAGAAATTAAAACAAGAGCTTGAAGCTTCACGGTTAAAGTGTCGCTCACGACAGGCACCCCGTTAGAATAATCTTCATGATATGTTGTCACTTGTCAGTGATAGTCCACTGGTAAGAAAAATCCTGTATTGTCATAGATGTTTCTTAGGCTCTTTCGTGGGATAGCTTTCCAAAGAAGCACTACTATACAACACCAACCTCATAACCTTGTACTGATAATTGATAAATCAACTTTTGAAATTTAGCTATCAGGTCCTTTGGCTGAATTCATGTTGTAACTCCAAATGTTTATTTGATTCTTAGGTTTATAAATACTAGATAGGCGAAGAGCTGCACTTATAGTTTTTGAAGAAGGTTGCACTTGTACATCATTGTGGTTAGCCCCGCTTGTGTTGTGTTCTTGCCTCTTAGGTTCCGTGAGGGCACAGAAATAACGGTTTTATTTTAAGGTGTACAGAACGGAAACCAGAAACTATACCATAGTTGAGTATCATAAAACTTTCTGATTTCTCCTTGTGATCGTTTTATTGCGGATGGATTGTACCACAACTCTTTCTGTTTCCTTCATTGAACCGGTCTTTACATTAATATATGATTCACAAATCACCAAGAGACTAGTGGGTCTGTCACGCTAGCAAAACATGGTCAGAGGTGAAAATTCTAGTCAAGTATTGTCATTTATCGATTCATAGTAACCATCAAATGAAAATATTGATTTCATTACGTATCATGTGAAAATACCGTTTAATATTATTTTGGTTAAACGAATTGGTCAAACTCCACCATCAATTTTTTACTTTTTGGAAATGAAATGAAAACTATAAAACAAGAAGAGTTGCGTTACTGAAACCTGATTGATTTCATCATATATCTAACTTTCCTGTTGGTTACTCAACGTTGGACTCCTGACACTATGGAGAGAAGTTTAAGTTGCTACACTTCCTCAACTCAATACGAAAAACACACAAAATTAGCAAATCATGTCACTCCATATCATTTTGCATCATCCTTATCTAACTTGGAATCTACAAATAAGTTACGTTTCAACATCATCTATTCACCCAAACAGCCAAACCCAACCACTCACTCCCCTTCTCCTCCTAACTCGTATTGCCTCAGGATTCCACATAAATCACTATCTTGTTGATATAAACTAGATGACTCATGGAATAAATGACATGACTTCGCTTAACCGATAAGATCAACTACTATAATTTTCCAATGTAAATATCTGTTTCAAAACATTATACTCCATCCTTTGTTTACATTATATTAGGAAGATGGATTTATCTGAACTTATCCTGTGTGCTATATTTTAGTGAGTGGCTAAGGACCAGAAGTTGAGAATAAAGGAAGGAGACACAGCAAACCAGCTGATGAAGGCCATTGCTGTGGCGGTCTCGAACCTTGTACAGTGATTCACGTTACATTGTCCAAGATCGTTGATGAGTACAGTTATGCCAGCAGACGCAGATGCAGCTGCAAACGTAAGGGTTGATGTGACCTGCAAACAAATGAGAGATAGGGTACAATTGTACAAACAGTCAATCGCAATGCCTCTTAGTAAACTAATTAAAACATCAAACAAGAGATTGATCTTTGTAAAGGTCTTTTACTCCATCTCCGATTGTGAAACATTGAACAGCATACTGATTTCGAAGGCTTCTTCTCACCAGAAGAGCATAAGCATCTACAATAAAAAGAGATAAGCTCCACAGGCTTTGCAAACTAACCGCAAGAACCAAGCAACTGTCACAAATCATAAGAGAAGAGCTTGTCAGATTCATATTAGACTCTAAAACCAAAATTGCTCAAACTAAATCCTAATTCTCAAAACCAAGAAGTCTAATTTCATATCAAAACCCTAATTTCACGCCAACATCAAACAAATTTGATTCCAAAGACCTACTAAAAACCCTAAAAGTTAACAGAATCTTAAAATCATCGAATTTGCTAAAATCCTAGGGTCTAGAGTCAGTTTAGATTACCAGAAAGCGGTGGCGGAGCGGAAGTCGGAGGTGGTGACCATGACGGAGACGGAGATAAGAGCAGGGATGAATTGAGAGAGACGGAGGATGAGACCGCCGGTGGTTCCGGGCATGCCCTGCACATCTTTCATCCTTACTTGTGGTCTATCGATTGCTCCGGTAGTTGGAGCCATCGGAAGCACATCCACCGGGTGAATCGCCGGCCGGCTCACGTTCATCATAAGCAGCTTTAGAACAGTTCCCACCAAGAACTGCAACCTGAAAATGACGTTTGCGACTTGGCCAATACTTAAGAAAACAACAAAATGTGATGTGTTTTTTTAATCAAATTCACCCAAAAAAAATTACTATTATTGCTCTTAAACTTTATATATCAAATTTTAATATTTGACAAAGAGATATTCACTTTACTACTTTAGTGTAAACTTTAAAATTCATTAAACAGAGTAACCGACGTATTTTTAAAGAAATTAATAACTTTTAACAAGAACAAAAACATAGTATTAGTGTCGGTTTTGATTGATTAATCTTTTTAACGTCTATTTGAAAGATGTTGACGTCTAATTTTACATTTTTTCATAAATTAGGTAAATGTTTGACTCTTTATAGGTAAGTAAGTTATCCATAATTTTATTTAAATATTTGAGAATATGACCTATGATCTCACGTTAACTAATTTTTATCAAATTAAACACTCGGTTGCGTAGTTTATTTATTTATTTATGATGCAGATTTGTTGTATTTTGTTCGATAACATGTTATTTTTACTAAGCATCGCGTTATTTACCTAAAAAACACACAAATATATATACTATTAGTTTATTAAAAGCCAATATAGTTATTTACTTAATTTCTCATACAAGTTAGAATATCTCTCTAAATAAATAAACGTTTAACAGTTTATATTTGAGTTAGTATTACATTGGCTACCCAAAAAAACACACACTCAAATTTTTTTTTTTAAAACATTCCAAATATAGTAAAATTAAAAATGAAAAGATTTTATCATGCAATCTGAATTATAAAGAAAAGATGGTTGCTTTTTTAGATTTCCTTTTTTTCTTTCTCTTTTTCTATGACAACATTTTCAGATTTCCTTTTAGATAAAACTTTTCTAGATTTTTTTGTTGTTTTCGTTTGTTTTTTCTGTTGTTTTCTATTGGGTTAAGAGACAATCCCTGGCATTGAGTATTGACTATACATAATATATGTTTGTCGGTATTGATATCCTGTGAGGAGATAGATAATGTATGAGACGACACGAAAGTGTGAATTGTTTTTGTTACAAAGGAAAAGAGTTTTGGGCACTTACAGAATTTTAAAAAGAAAAAGAAAAAAAACATTTGGCTTGGAGTTAAAAAAGACTTACTAATAATAATTTACATAAATTAAGAACTTCCCCCGTAGTGGAAACTAATCATAACCTATTCCTTCCTTTTATAGTAAGATTAAAATCGTGAAAGTCTCCGACAATTTTCATATCTATATATATGAAAATATTTTAAGTAGTTTTTTTCTTTCTTAATATAGATAATCTTGATCTTAATCACTCTTCAGACGAGTAGCCAATCCGTTCCATCTCCCAACAAAGCTTAGTTGCAACACTTTCATGGCAAGGTGCATACTCCTACAAAACAACAAACACTTTTATGAGATTATGAAGAAATTCAGAAAATTACAATGATCCATATATGTATGTATCTTCAGTTTTCTACAATAATTACCTCTAGCATTTTCACCAGCTCTTTAGCAGTAGGTGCAGAGACTATGATCTCACGAGCAGTCGGGCTAATGAATCCTTCTTCGACGGCTTTGTCAATGAATGAGAGCAGAGAGTTGTAGTATCCATCAACATTGAGCAAACCCACCTGCAGAAAAAAAATTGCTATTAATCTTGAATATCTCAAGCCTCGTTTATTAAAATCTGAGAGGGTTTATTTATTTATTTTACCGGCTTGTCATGGATACCAAGCTGAGCCCAAGTTATGACTTCAAGCAACTCTTCAAGTGTTCCATAACCACCTACAATGTTCATACAAAACTTTTAGTATATTGGTTTGGTTAAGGAAAAAAATACAGAAGATTAATTAGTTAATTTGATATGGTCAATTCAACACATGTACAAGACAAACCAAAATAATAGAGTCTTCTCTCCTCTCTGTTACAAGTTTTGTAGTACATTGGTAAGAATATGATTGCAAAAGCAAGATCTTTGAAAGAACTTGACTTTCCATAATGATTTCAGGTTCAGTGTGGGCAAAAATATGCTATATGTGGGACTGTTTCAGGTTTTGTCTCTTACCTTGAAATAGGTAAGAAGAAAACTTTGGTCGCAGTAAGACTATACAAGCTCTATGGATAGTACCTCCCAAGTTAAAAGCAGAGCAATAAACAGAGTAAAGAGAAGAAAAAAATAAAGAGTCTAATTTTAAGTGCCAGATGTTGATGGGTCAAGGCCCTTTATCTTAGACTGTAGAAACTTTTAATTATTTAAAAGATTTTCCATACCAAAAAAAAAAAAAAAAAAAACTTTTCAGTGTAGCTTTCACACTGCAGCTTGACCAAGACAATTAACATGTTTTTTAGTTTTACCAATTTGTAGTTCTCTTCTCTCTTTGGCAAAATCAGTCAAACTTCTTTTTTCTTTTCATGAACAAATATTCCTCTTTTAAGCATTTTATTTCCCATAAATTTTACTTTTTAGAGGGTCTAAAACTGGTGTTCTTGAGGCTCATGTGTCACTAGAGTTTTGACCATTTTTTTTTCCTTAGATATCATCATTACTTGGTTTGAAAGAAAAGCAAATTTGAGGTTTATATTATTAATAAAAAAGGAAAGCAAAATAAAATGATGATAATTTGGGTGGAGGGGGTTTAAAAACACAAAACCTGGTAAGGCAATAAAAGCATCAGAGTGCTTAGCCATCTCAGCTTTCCTTTGGTGCATATCTGCAACTGCTCTTACTTCTCCTACTGTTTCACCAGTCAACTGTAAACAAAGAGCACATCCACCAATTTTATTTTTTTTTCAAAAAAAATATAATAAAAGGAAGTAATAATTAAAAGTAGTTAAAGAGGAAAAGCAGGTTTGGACTCTTCTACAGGCAAAAGCAATCATGGCAATGCAAGTAATCGTAAAATATTGGCTGTTTACATTTTTGAATCTCTTACATATATGCTTCAGTTTTTTTTTTTACAGAACCCTAATCTAATTTACCTCTTTTTCATCATTTTCTTTTCATATCCCTTTTTTATTTTGTAAATAAAATAATACAGACAAAGAAGATATTTTTAGTTTAGGGTACCTAATTGAATAAAAGGGAAAGAAGAGGAGGCAGAAAAGAGAAACTACTCATAATCATTAGACTTAAGAAAAAGGGTAATAAATAGAGAGAAGAGTAAAACTGAAGCAAAGACTGAAGATTAAATGGGTTTGAATGGTGATTTGGATAACTTATAGTTAAAAATTAATAAACAAATAAAAAAAACTTTAAATTTGTTTACCTCTCTAGGCATGAGGGTCTTGGGAATGATTCTGTAGAGTGACAACAAGATGACAAAAGCAGAGGTTTGTTAGAAGTTATTAAGACAAATTGTGTTCCATCAGAAACTCAAAAGACTGTTTTCTTTTGTATGATAAAGAAGATTCACAAAGTTGTTAAGAGAAGAGATTAAAGAAAGAAAGAAAGAGTTTTAACTAAAAACTGATTTGACTAAAAACAAAAAGTTTACCCAATAACATGACGACCACCATCATGAACGGCTTGTGAAACCAAACCCATCAATCCTATGCTCCCACCTCCATAGACTAGATCAATATTCCTTGAAACCTGCATAACCAAAAAAACAGAGTTACACATGAAGCTTAGATTTGGTGGTAAAAAAAAAAGTCTTTTGAGTTCTACATGAAGCATAGATTCAAACACATTTAACAAAAAACAGAAACTAGAATAATCTAAGAGGTTCTATCACTAGGCACGTTTCGAAGAAGCAAGCAAAAAAGCTCTGCATTTGCAAAAAGTTACACATCTAGTGAACATGTTTATAAAAAACCTTCAAAATTTACAGTTTTGCTGACCATAATGAAGCTAAAAAAGCACATCATCATCTTATTTCAAAACCCACTAGCGAAAATGAAAAACATAATTAAGTACGTAAAAGAAAGTTATATATGTATTACCAGTTCGTTGCCGAGATCAACAGCAGCATCTTGGTAACTACTCTTCTTGCCTTGGCTGCTTCCACAGAAGACACAGATTCTTCTGAACTTTGACTTTTGCATCGTTTCAGCTGTGATCTCCATTTCTAACTTAATTTAAGAAACTCTAAACTTTGGTCGGAAAGAGAAGTTTAAGGTTTCTTTGAGCACAAGAATCAAACTTCTTAAGACAGTTTTACGAGTGTCAAACAAACCTAATTGATATCTGAAAACTCTTTTTTTTTTTATATTTTTGCTGTTGTTTGTTGTAGTTTATCTTCACCACTAATGCTTTGGCTCAAGGATGGTTGTTAGTTATATAGTGCGTCTTCTCGTCATGCGTCATCGATTAATTTATATTTTAATAATTTACTTTACTTTTTATTTGGCATTTTCAAAAGTACGACACTTATTAAGAGATACAAAATTTTTAACGATTAATAAAGTTTAGCAATAGAAAATGTTTTCCTAATATTGGCAAATAATAAATTTTTTTTTTGGAAAAATACTAAAAACACTTATAAATTATCCTAACTTATGAAAGAAAAATCTATAACTGAGTTATGAAATATTGTTAAATATTTTCAGATATTAATTTTTCTCAGAAAATCAGAAAATTATATATATATATATATTCCTTTGGCATTCCTTAAATCCTCTTTTGTTTATATTTACTGAAAAAAAAAAGAAATTGATTTGTCTTCACACGTGAGAGATGAAAAGCACGCGCGTCTTTCCCCAACCGCTACATACAGTTCATCTTTGGCACGCGTGACCAAATTCTTCCTTGTGTTAACTCTCTCCTCTTAGTTATTGTTATGTTTCAACAAAATAAACGTATAACAATATTAGCTACTACCATAAACCTTTGTTGGTCGGAAGAAAAAACTTTGGTTATGGACCTTATGGGTTATGGGCTAGGCAAGTTGATGTATGTAGTGCTGACAGGAAACACTTGAACTCACGATATCCATATTACATAGTCGGAGACGGAGTCACACGAACCCCGACTATTTTTGAAGAAGAGAGCAAAAGATATGTGATTATGTAATCCTTTGTTTTACAGTAGTTGTAACACATAAGCTTGATTCATAGTAGGCTTGTAGACAACTAGAAGAGGCACGCTGATCACTCTTGGTATTACTGTATTAGTACATTATCGAATCGCAGCAGCCAACATGGAGACTTTGTGAAATTAAGTCCTTATTATTCAAATATATTACTTCTAATTTGAACGTTGAGGCTTAATTTTGATGTGGTCATCAGGTGGGATAAACATTCGCGTGTACACTATTACGATTTAATGTTCCAAGAAACGATACAATATTGCGTGTAAGATCTTATACATCTAAATATAACACTAGTTTTATTATACGACTACTTCATGAATGATTACAGTATAGCAGCAATGTAATATAGGAATGTTTTCCTAAACTGGCTATATATAAGAAAGACCCTATGCTTGGTGAAGATTCATTATAGGGTATGTACATGTGTGAGTATAAGATCTTATATCTAATTATCACAATTGCTTTGATATATACACCAACTTACCTTTTCATCAAATTTTAAATGATAAGAATAAAAATGTTTATGTTATATCGTTTGTTCGTTTGTAAACCGTAATATATATATATATATATATATATATATATATATATATATTTACAATGAGCTAGAGCACGATATTGTGGTACTGGTACACATATTTATAGTCGAAGCTAGCTAGCATTGGTAAAATAATAGACGCAGTCACGCAACTAGTACTAGTTATTGTTTTTATCGATCACATCACATGTTCATCAATTTCACCATCACTCAGATTTAAGTTCTTTCTAAAAATATGTCCAAATGAATAAGAACAAAGACATGAAAAATGGTATAGTCTCGTGTATATTTACTTCTCTAATATGCTCGTAACAATGTTATCTATGCTGTAATGTTCTTTTATGCATGTATATAGTAAAGCCCTCTTGCTATTTTTCTTTAAGAGAGCTCTCAATGAAACAAAAGAGACATTTTCGATTTTAAAATTGATTGATCAGTGATAAAGTTCCCTCACTTTTATTCCCTTGATCAAGAACAGGACAAATAATCCATTTTCAATACAATAATTTGGGGGAAACAATATTGGACAGCTTATTTCTGGACATAGTAAGATGGGTACAAACGTTATTTACTGATACTCATGCAAACAAAATAAAGAAAAAGGAAAAAAACCAAAAATAACTAAGACAAGAATAACCCACTAATATAGCTAAATGAAACCCATGGAAATGTTATGGGTACACCAATAGATATATATACGCACATTTATTTGTTTATATATATATATATGTATCGAGAATAAAGAAGTTAATGAGATGATGATGTCTGAGATATGGAGCAATGTGCCAATTGATGATTGAAATAAGAAACACAAGTAAGTTATGGCTTTTATTACCAATGTAGCCCAATTCACCCTCCCTATGTAGACAACCTTCTTCTTGTTCTTTGCATAGGAAACATTTCTTCTATTTTTTATTCCCCTGTACTCATTTTAACCTTTTTATAGGTTTATTAAACCACTTCTTAGCATTGACCCATCTTCTTGTGTAACTATGTTGTCTTTCTAATTCCACTTGGTCTTATCGCTCCACGTTTTATTGTGGTGTGAGACAGACAACGTGTGTATATAGAGTTTCGACAGATGATAATATTTTAACGTTTCGAATACTATTGGTGGGCAAAATGTTTTAAAAATCATTAGAAGTGGCTGTATCTATTTCCAACTCTAACTTTGCTAGTTGATAACGTTAGAAGTGGCTGTATCTTGAACGCTATCGAAGGATGAAAGATAACACCTCGAATGTTAACCAATATTATCAAAACTCTAAATTCACTAACTAACGTAAAAATTAATCATCATTAATAATCAGCTAGTCACATATTTTAGTTGGTTTATAAAGTATGGACTGATAACTTAACTTAAAGTGTTCCACTTGAAGAGAAATATTCTCTGAGATTCCATCGTTTCACCTAATAAATTCTGAAAGGATCTCCTATTTGATTCCATCCTAAGGTAGAGTGTCCGAGAGCTTTTTTTTTTTTAATTAGTCTTTTGGTCTTTTCTTTGATTAGTTTTCGCTTAAAAACGGATAGGAAAAACTCATAAAAATACTATATATAGTCTCATTCAAAGCATCTCTATAACCCTCTTGGAATTGTTGGCTTGGGATGACAGTAACCCCCCACATTCTTATACTTAATTAGACAGTTACAATATACAAATCATGTACTTTATTTGTTTATAATATATGTTTAAGCGTGTGAATATTTAACAAAGAAAAATAAGATAGTTGCAATCCCAATATCTGAGTAGATGCTGCCCATTCCTTCTATGTAGGGTTTATAGAGATTAGAAACACATAAGTAAGTTTGTAAATTACTGTGTTTTATTATCTGCATGCTTGCATGCGCAATATTTTGTTTGTTCGCTCTAGTTTGCCTCCACATTAATCTTCTTGGGGTTTTCACTTCCGACCCATTTTTTATTTTATTATAGTAACCATGACGATGCAGTGATATCACAATTCCATTCGACAATACTTATTCTGTTCAAATTGAAAGGATATATGAAATTGGGTACATGAAGTCTTGTAAGGAAACAAAGAAAAACAGAACTTCGAAAAGTGGATATATATTTTTTTTTGATAAAACGAAAAGTGGATATTTTTGAAGACTAAATTCTTCTTTTTAACACAAAAGGTTAATGTTTTTTCTTTAACCGGTTGTTATGATGTCAAAGTTTTAACGGAATTCTACATTACTTTAAAAAGACACTTTGGTTTTTTGTTGTTGTTTTTCAAAGAAAGTACTAGTTGCCAGAGATGTAGTTCATTTTGTTTTAAAAAGGGGCTATAAGTTTCATTATAAAGTATTCTTAATGTTCTTGGAATGGTCAACATTCGTTTAACATTTTTGAATTTACCAAAAAAGAAAAGTAAAAAGGTCAGTTAAACTTAGAGAAAAATCCGAAAGCTGAAACTTTAGTTCAAAAGCCAGTTAAATTTTTAGTGTAACGTTGACCGCTTTATGATTACTTCAGTTAAAACTTTGAATTTATAACGATATTCAATTCATATTTAAACGAATACTCAAATACGATTTTTGTGTAAGTAACTTTGTCAAAAAGCGAGTAAATTATATTACCGACAAAGAGGCACCAAGTTATTAGTATAATACAAGCTCATCTATTTATTATGCATGTATTATTATTGTATATATATATAGTACTGACGAAGCAGAAAAGTTTCCACACTTTCTATCTGACATGATATTTTTTTTTTGTTAAAAAGTATTCAATCCCGACAAATTGGAATGTTTATTTTAATTTGATTGAATGAATGTTAAGGCCTTGAATGGCTGCAGATTTTGAACCAGTTTTTAGTTTTTGATTTTGCAAAAACTAGTTAATTAGTCATTCATGATTCCAAAAAAATAGATTTCCTAAAAATTAGGAAAATTAGGGCCATGAATGTTTACAAGTTTTTAAGTGATTTTTGAATTCAAGTTTTTAGTTTTTAGATTTTGATTTATGGTTTTTAGATTTTGTGTTAAAAAAACATTTAAAAAAGAAAATAGAAAAAAGAATTCAAATCACGATTAAAAATGAAAAACTAGTAAAACATAGATTTTGGTTTTTTTTTTTTCTTTTCCAACCAAACATTAATAAATTAAAAGAGAACCCCAAGATTGGTTGCCCAAACAGAAAGAAAAGAGTTTACAAAAGTGGATTCAGAAATTAAACATCTTGAGGACCGAGCAAGACAATCCGCCCTTACGTTGACGTCTCGAGGGATTCTGACTAGGGTGAAGGAAGGATAAGAAGATCGGAGCATCGCGAACTCCTCCAACAAATTCGAGAAGGCGGGCCAATCCTCCGGCGTCTGCACCATCGCAACTAACTCTGCACAGTCCGTCTCAAAAGCCTGGCAGACTACTCCAGCCTCCATTAAGGAAGTCATAGCCCAGATCAATGCTTGTAACTCCGCGTGTAAGGGATTAAGGCCTCTTCTGTGACTTCGTGCTTCCAAAAAGATCGTTGAATCTTCTCCACTGCAACACCACCATCCCAGACCCTGCAAAGGATCCGAATTTTTCCAAGAACCATCAATCTGACAACGGGGAAAAACACCTTTGTCCTCCAATAAAGGAGGAGGATCCAGATAACGCGTCGAGTATGCTTTGGTCTCGTCCCACAATAATTTATCATTTATTGCTTGATTCAAGATTTCAATTGGCTCTACCTCGATACCTTGGAAAACCTTTTTGTTCCTATCTTTCCAAATTGACCAAATAATCCATGGAAGGCAAAGGGCTATATCTGGGACTCCGGATACCTTGGTTTTTCTTTGAAAATTTACAAAACGCAGTAAAATCTGGATTCCTTAATTATTAGAAAAACCAATTTTTGCATAATCTTGATTGGCTTAAAAGTAGATTTTTGTAAAATCTAAAATCAAAAACAGTTTTAAAATCCACAGCCATTCAAGGGGATTTTAAGTGATTTTTCTTATTTGTTCATAGAATCCAACAACCAAGTTTTGTGGGTTTAAAAAAAAACTTAAGTGACATTTTTAAAAAATTAAAATTAAAATCAAAACAATAACTAAATGTTTAACTATAAGAATTTTAAAATGTTGTTTAAAAATTAGTTATATAAAAACCAAAAACTAAATAAGTTACCATTTAAGATTATGCAAAAACAAAATCTATACCAAAAATCAAAAACTACAAAATTAAAAACCAAAAACTAAAAACCAATTATAAACTACAAAACATTCAGTGCCTAAGTAAGATGAAGAAGAATTATATTAGTATTAAATTTTTCGTTTTTCAGTTTTAGCTTTAGTTAATTAAATGTTGTTTGTTTATTTATTTTACCAACCTGGAAAAAGGTATATTTAAACTAATACTCCTTTCGTTTTATATTACTTGTCATTCTAGTTGATTTTACACATATTAAGAAAATAATTTAATTTTCTATTTTATCCTTCATTAATATATTGTTTCATTTGTTTTAAATAATTAATAAGCTAAAAGTTGGGGATAAGACTGCAAATTTGATTGATAAAATTGCATCGTAAACATAAAATGACAAGTAATATGAAACAAAATATTTACTCTAGAATGACAAATAAAAAAAACCGGAGGGAGTATATAGCTTTGTATTGATATTAAAAAGTGAATTTATTCTTTCAGAGGGTAATCATAGTTAACGAACGAGCTATCTGATATATATATTCTCTAAACAACATCATTGTATACATCAAACATGAAAGTAGAAATAGACATTGTAGTCTGTAGAGATCCTATCGGAAAATGTCTGTATGCTTATTACGTATCCGGTCAATGACAATTACAAATCTTGACGATCTATCTTTCATGAAAGTTGTCTACAAAACTTCTTTGTTTTATATTAGAAATATCAAGATTGATCCCTTATTACACGAATAAATGGAGAACAAAAAATAGTTACTGAAATATCTAACATTTATTCAGGTACTAAATTATTGGTTGGATCTTGTTAGATAAATGTATAGAAATATTACTATTTTTGGCTTCTATATTATGGTGTGAATTTAAGATTAATCCTGTGTATGATCTAGTTATAGGTTGAGGATATTGCTTGCTTCGTTAAAAGGTAAAACATGAACGGTTTACCGTGTGTGGTACACTCTAAACCAAATAACTTATTTTGGAGATTGAAATATTTCGGAAATATGATACCTATTTTTTTTTTTTTAATGTAGTTACTAAGTTATATTGTTAACATTTTAAAATCTTTTGAAAGGACATCCCACGTAAAATTCTGTAGGAGACTATGATTACACCCCGGCCGGGTAAAAATTCTTGAATGAACAAGACGTCAAACCTAATGCAAAACCATCTAAGAAAAGGTTGATATGATTCCGACAATATTTTTGAATTATGGCTTTTACAAAAAAGAACATGTACCGCCTCGAACCGAAAATAGAATTCCTAGCATTGTTTTTATCCCTACGGACCGACGCTAAATCCATAAATTAAGGAATAATAAAGTTAAGAACAAAAAAAGAGACAACAAAACAAGAAAGAAAAAGATGAACATGGATTTTAAATGGGTCAAAAGGGACCAGTCAAAGGTTAAGAAAGGGACAAATCCGTTGTTTAGTAGTTATCATAAAGTGTCGGACAGTTAATACCGTTGCATAAAAGTCAAATCTCTCTCACATTTTTTCACTTATCACACTAATTAATACTATAACAACTCAAATTACCCTCTCATCTCATCAATCAAACCTTACAAAGAATCAGTCTAATCGTATTGATTGAAAAGAGCCATGCTCTTATTTAATTTATTGAAACTTCTTTTCTTTCTTGGGTCAACAGTTTACAACATTTTGGTTTACGTAATATATATATATGTATAGTGAAGGGTATATTCTATAATATAATGAAGACAAAAGGAGAGATGAGCTAATTTGTAGGCAAGAAGAGTGGCGGAAGTATGATGGAGAAGAAGCAAAGAGACATTCATATGTTTTTATCTTTCTTTTGGGGGATTGAAGTTTGTCCTTTGTTTTTGGGGACATTATCTTACATTGATTTCAATTCCCTCAACCTTTCGGCCGTCTCTATGCCCCATTTGTTTTTTTTACACATTTTTTTTTGTTTTGTTTTTTATCAAGTTCATATTGAGCGCCTACAATTCCAAATATTTAGTCACTGTATACACATGTGAATCACACACATAGCTTTTCTTTTTCCTTAAAGAAACAGAAAAATGAATCACTTAGTTATATCTAAGTTTATATTATAAATATTTTTCTTTTCTTTTTGAGAGATCGATCGTGTTATAACGGCCAATCAAATAGTGTAAATATTGATTCCTAATATTGCATGTCGATCAAGTCCCCTTTCTGAAATATATAGTGCGCACTAGAAAAAAAAAAGATTGAAATAGTTAATAAAGACGTGGAGAATATGTTATTTCGGGGAAAAAATATCGACAAATAATTAGAAAAGCATGCATCGACATCAGTTTGCTACATAAATATGGTTAAAAATGTCTTGTAAAGGATAATGGATTTTATAGGATTCACCAAATGGAGCAAACATGGAACATGTTCATGCCTAATGAATGAGGTTCACAAGTCAAAGAGGGTCTACTTGCGCTGACCAGAGTTACAAAGCTGTGTGTGGCCCATAACTCACGGCTTGGCATATTCAAAACCCTAATATTACTTCATCTTTTCTTTTAGATATAAACATTTTACGAAATTCCCCATCACTCCTAATTATATACTATAGTATATTAGTATATATAGTGTATTTATATATATTTTCCTTCAAACTATCGACGAGAAGTATTCTTTATACTTTTAGAGATATGCATGTCTACATGTTATAAGAACCTCAAGGTATTTAATTTGCTAGCAGCAGTACTGGAGTTTTATTATTTCAAATAAATGGGGCAAACGTAAACTTATTTATTTTAGCTTTATAAGAATCTCCGATTCAAACGTAACTATAAGTCTTTTCGGATCGAGCTTAAGCAAATCTATATATCAGACAAAAAGTTATAACAAACAAAAGCTGACTACAAAAACATTTGCTTTCTTTTGTTTGGGCTTTCGGCTTTGCTTTCTTGTTAGGCTTTCGTTTGTCATAGAAGTTCAACTCCTTTGTGCTTTCTGTTCTGCATGCTACAATTTGAATAAGAATTACTCCTTTTAGTGTTTTATATATGTATATATAGTCCTCAGGGCCGCTTATGAGATAATTGTGATTCCATACGAAACACAAAACGAAGTCGAACCATAAGTAAACTGAAAACACAAAAAGAAGAAGTAAAAAGAATTAATTCAATGAAAAGAAACTGTTTGGCGTCACCTAAACACAAATTCATCTTCCTATATATTTTTATTATGTAGTTTGTCTATTACTTTTAACGACAGCTTTACTTTATTTACTACAATTTACTAATAGTTTTACTGTTACAGTTTAAAGGATCTCACTTTTGTTTGCCTTCTTAATTAATATGTTATACAAAAAAAAAATTTAGAAAACTTTTTATGACTCAAATGAGTAAATATCTTTTAAGTGGAGCCCCATAAAGTAGGAATCCTACGTAAATGTTTCATGCTAAGGTGTCTAAGACAAGGCCCCGATAGTCTATATATGATCATTGGGAGCTTTGTAAAAACTATCCTTTTAGCTGATTTAATAAAAGTAAACAATCTATCTAACAAAGTTTATGCTTTGCTTTTTTTTTTTTTTTGAAAAATAAAGTTTATGCTTTGTTTAAACCAAAGAAAAAAAAGAAAGTTTATGCTTTGTTGTTGTAACTTGTAAGAGATTGTACTTATGGAATGAGATTGGGACAACATCAACGTTTTGTGGGTAGCATCATTACCAACAGAACCACGTACGTCTATCGGCAATGGAAAGCAAGTGATGCCCTTCATCATCATAATTCATAAACTGCTTCCAAAGTGTATCTTTCACGTTTCTGCAACAACAAAAAAAATATTACACGTAGAAATCTATATTTTGACTTCAAATTGTGAATATATGAAAATAAGACATTTTTGTAATTTCAAATTGTGACTCTGGATCAACAAGAAGTCTCTCAAACAAAGCTGTTCTCAAACGGGCCAACAAGCTGTGCAGCAGCCCATTAACCAAAAATAACATTACAACTTAAACTCAAAACCCTTTATATTCGTATGTGCTACCTAAAAAGTCATATATACTATCTAACTACATTAGCTATGTTTCATGAAACTTGAGTCATATAACCAAATTCATAGGACAGAGTGACAGACCAATTGAACTCATCAAATGCTCAATGGTCTACCACCTAAATGGACCAAATGCTAAAAAGCCTATTTGATCAGTTGAGTGTGTTGACTTATCGGCTAAACGCAGGGATCAGTCTCTTTCCTTTTGAAGGAACAATATACAAATTGCAAACTCTGGAGATACTTTGTTCATTCCACCTCAAATTGTATTGGTTCCATTTTAGACATTGCTTGACTTTAGTATTTTACCGGTTTTCATATTCAATTTGCTCAGAGGATCGGAAAACAGAGAAGCATTAAGAAGACCACAAAAAAATAGAGAGAAAATTTGAACCAAAACCAAAGCGAAGCAGTCAATGGCAGCATTCAGACAGACAAAGAACACGGTCTCTCCGGTTTTATCTTAATTATATGTTTCTCAAAAAAAATAAAAGACCCATTCCTTTACGACCTTCGTGCATCCAAGGCAACAAACATAGGCGAAGCTAAGAGCTTAGTACCGTCTGAAACTGCCATCATCTCACAAATCCTCTCTGCTTCGAAGCACCTGTTACATTTCATAACTCGATATCAGTCATCAAATAGTTAAACGCAAAGAGCCCATCTATAAATACATTAGAGTTGAGTCATACCCTCCAGAATATGCGTTTTTGAGAATAGGAAGCCATAGATAAGGTGCTCAAAATTGGCGCCTTGGAGGCCTAGCCTCAGCTTCTGAGACTCTAATTTGTCTGCCGTCCAAATCCTATAGACCACAGTAAAAATATATCAAGACTCAAAACAGTTGTTAGATTTGATCACCTCTTGTTATATTGGTACAAGTAAGAGCAAAAAGATACTTACAGCTCCATTCAAGGAATTGATAGCATTTTGGACCTCTTGAGAAGAGTTGTATGTAACAAACCCAAAACCCTTGGATCGACCACTGTCCCTGTCATAGATGACTCTAGCCTCAACAACCTTTCCTTGCTCAGCGAACAAACTCTCAAGAGCCATGTCATCAACTCCCCAAGAGAGATTACCCACGTACACACGGTTTCCTGAACCACCACTAGAACCTCCTCCATATCCAGAACCTGAGCCTCCAAAGCTGCTTCTGGGACCTCTGGAGAAACCATCTTCCCTCTTTGGTGGAGGAGGACCCGCGTTAACTCTCAATGGTCTACCATCCAACTCCTGCAGTTTCAACATAATATCCAGAACATTAACTAAAGCAACTTGAAGTTTATGCAATGTGAACAACAACAACAACACAAAGGTTCAGGCTTTTATCATTACATTCACACCTAAGAAAAAAGTTTTAATTTCCAATACACTAACACAGCTTATCACAGGAATATAGAAGAACAAGATAAACACACTAAGCATACACCAAAACACAAACGCATACCAATCAACAAAGGAGAATTCATATCCAACAATTAACAAATTAGAGTCAGATAAAGAGTGAAGTGAAGTATCATTCTTACATAGCCATTGAACTGCTGAGCAGCAGCCTCAACTTCAGAAACTGAAGACATAGTCACGAATCCAAAACCCCTGCTTCGTCCTGTTATTTTGTCATAGATAACCTACAAAAAAACAGAGAACCAAACAACACAAATCAAACAAAGTTATCATCTTTATCTCTTCTCAGAATCTTACTGTAACCAGTAACCACACATTTGCAATATTGGAATCAATTGTAAACAAAAACCCTAAAAAGAACAGTTCTTAACTATCACAAAATTGAGTAAATAAAAACCCTAAATCAAATTACCTCAACCATCTCAACATTTCCAGCACTCTCAAAGAGCTGAGCGAGCTGAGCACTGTCAACGTTAAACGGAAGGTTACCAACGAAGAGTTTAAGGTCAGCAGAGAAAGATTGCTCCTGCTGGGGCGGAGGCGCGGCGTCATCAGCGAAACCGTCTTCTTCAACCTCGAAGTCTGAGGAAACAGCGACGTTACGAACGAAGCGAGAAGAAACGGGAGAGCTGCTCCATTTGGCGGAGATGGAGACGGAAACGGAATCGGAATTGAGTTTAAAGGAAAGGGAAGGAGGTAAGAGAGAAGCGGAGGCTGGTCTGGAGACACAGAAAGGAAGGGATTTAGGGTTGAAGGTGGAGAGAGCGAGAGAAGAAGCTGAAGCAGCCATGGGAACACTACTGTGGAAGAAGAAGAGATAAGGTTTAGGGGTTTTTTTGGGTGAAAGAAGGATTTGAGAGTGGAGATAAGATGCAGTGTCTTCGATATTTATGGGCAAATCGGAAAAAAAATATTAAACATTTTTGCATAAATATCTCAAACTAATTTTATTTTCTAAATTTCACCTCAAACTATAATTTGTCGTCTAAATATCCTGATTTCTGTTTTATGCAATACTTTTAGTTTCTCAAAATTCAGAAACATCTATAATTTTTCTGTATTTCTCTTAATATAAAAAGTTACATGTTAAAATATTATTTAGTTTTATATTTTAGTATGCTTTTTGTATTTTTACTTTCCCAAATATTTTTTGTGATTTTTTTTTTTTTTGACGATCTTAGGGTAAAATAATTTTTGTGATTATATGTGTGTTTTTTTCTCACTTAAACTAGTTGTGTGTTTGGTTGTGGTTTAATTGGGACAGTCTACTACTTGTCAGAAAATGAAGTTGTGATGATGGATGAGATGAGATCTGGACCGTTGAATTTTGGATGGACAGTGGAGATGGCACGTCTCGTGCTAAGGCAAACAAAAAAATCTATGAGAAGATAAGATATTTTTTTACTAAAAGCCAATGGAAGATGCAACACAACTCTTGTTTCCAGCACGGATCTTTCAACTTGCTTGCTCCAGAGCTAAAAAGAAAAAGTGAAAAATCTGTTTACGTACTTAAACGACGACTTCAAAACGGAAAAAAGATTCACAGTAGTTAAAAACTGTAAATCAGAAAACAATACAGTTCCCTACCAAAAAGAACTGATTATACAAACGTCTCCTTCAAAACAAGTTTCAGAACAAAGGATTTATTTGGATAACATAAGATTGAAGTTCTTGAACTAACAAACGAAAGAAGAGCTAAGAAAGAATCAATCACTTGTTTACGTTTCTATAAAGAAACAGTGTTTTGTTTCTTGATTTCTTGTCCCTTTTTGATCATTCTAGAGAGAACATCAGCTTGCTTTGTGTTCCCTTCCTGGTTCAAGCTCTTGATCAGTTCATCACAGCTCTTCCAATCTGTTGCACTTCCTTTCCCCATGATCTTACACAGAACCGAGTACGCATTCAGTGTCTTCCCAGCTCCTAAAAGCGCATCCAACACTTTGTCGTAGCTCGAAAACTCTAAGCTGAGATCCCTCTCCAGCCCGAAATCTAACAGCTTCAATGCTGCAATCGTCTTTCCTTTCTCGCTCAGGACAGATAAGAGGCTGTCCAGATCAGCCGTGTGTCCGTTTTGGTTCAGAAGATCTATACGTCCGAGGGCTTCTTCTACATGTCCTCTCATTAACAGAGCTTCCAAGATCTTGGCAATCAAATCCATGTTTTCTTCGATGCCAACGTTTTTATCTATCATGATCATCATCACACGGCTTGCTGTCTGCACCCTACCATCCTCAAACAAACTCTCAATCACTGACCTGGATAGTGATGAATCCGGGACATGCCCATCTTCGACCATGCTGTCCAGTGCGGTTTTCGCATCTCCAGGCTCACCTTTGCTCATGTAGCTCTTAATGAGCAGCTCATATGCGTTTGATTCTCTAGGGACACCTCTCCTCGACATAATCTTCAGAATCTCGTAACTAGAATCCGGGTTTCCTTCTTTTGCATGCCCACGGATTAGATTGTTTAACGCATCTTGGTCTTGAACACCTCTTTTCATCAGCTGCCTGAAAAGCACTTCTGCTTTCGACGTTTGGCCATTGTTGCACAAATACTCGATGATCGGGTTAAAAGCGCTGGGCTCCATTTCCAGAGTATCCTGATGCCTCAATATGATTTCTTTCTCAAGTAGTGTGTCTAAAAGCTTGATAGCACGATTGTATGCATTAGCCTTGCATTGATTCTCGATCAAGACACCGTAATGTCCTGCTTCTGCTGGAACATTCAGTGTAGCCATGGCTTTAAGCACCTCAGTGGCAGCTGCCATATCCCCAGCTTTGCTCTGAGCAACCAAAAGCTTAAGAAAGATCGAGTTATCTTTTGGAGCAATGTGTTTCGCCATCATACTCTTCAAAATACCCTTAGCCTCCACCATTTTCCCAGCATCACACAGTCCAGGCAACAACGTCGAATACGTCGTAGCATTAGGCTCAATACCAGAAGATCTCATCTCCTCAAAGATTCTCAACCCATCATCAACTCGGTCCACAGAAATATATCCTTTAATCATCGTGGTGTAACTCACAACACTAGGCTCAATATTATCCCCTTTCATCTCCACAAACAACTTCTCAGCCTCATCCATCTTCTTAAACCGGCAATACCCATTAATCATAGTATTATACGTAACAGCATCAGGCGAGATCCCACGAGTTTTCATATCTTCAAAGAACCTCAACGCAGTCTCTAACCTCAAAGACAAAAAGAACCCCCACAGCATTAGATTGTAAGTATGCCTAGTTGGCTCAACACCTTCACTCACCATCTTATTAAAATAACGTTTCGCCATCATATACCTACCACGTCTCAAAATCACCTTAAACAGAGTATTATAAGACTTAATCGTCCTCTCCACACCCAAATCTTTCATCTTCTGAAAGATCTTAACAGACTCTTGCACAATCCCAGCTTTGCCATAACTCTCAATAAGCACAACAAACATATCCTCATCCCAAGGAACACCCTTTTCAGGCATATCCAATAAAATACACCGAGCGTAATTAACCTTGTGAACCTCACCCAACATCTTAATCATTTTCATATGGTTATCTCTATCGTGACTAATCAAACCAGATCTCTCAGTCCATCGGAAAAACTGAAGAGCGTGCTCTAGCTTCTTAGCACCGTGTAACACGTTATAGACTAGAGAATGATCCCATTCAGGTACAAGATCTCGGATCGAGTTCTGTAAACGTGTCGTCCAAGCACGGTTATCCATCATTCTACATATTGTATCTTCTAGCTTTTCATGGTTTTGACGCTTACCTCGTTGGAACCTTTCTCTAATCGGCCTCGTCTCCGTCTTCGTCTCGGGGTTTGCATCTGTGGTTTGGGTTTCTGGGTTTGCGTCTCCTGATGTTTTGATGTCTTCGATTGAGCTGAATAAACGGGAGAGTGAGAGGAAAGACGAGTTTGACGATCTGGGAAGTGAGAGATAAACCCTAGCTTTTGATTGATAGGGTTTAGATCTGGTAATGAAAGCCATTTCCTGTAATCTGAAATGGAACCTTCGTGTATAGAATCTTTGTGTTTCGAATTTCTGAAAAAAATTTCAATTTGACATGAAAGAGCTGAGTGAGAAAGAAGGAAGAAGAAGACAGTGAAGAGAGTTTTAGTGATGGGTAGGGTTTAGGGCGGATCCGAGATCTTGCTCCGGGTCGGGTTGAATTTGAACCCGGTCCGTTTATTGTTAGTATAATCAAGCCCGGTTCAGGTGTATAATAGCATAGGCCCAAACCAATCTATATTTCATAAAACGAACTAGTTTTGAAATTGTTGTTGATCATATGAAAGTGATCAAATTTGAAATCATCTCAAGCTTTCGAGAAAACATGTTATTGAGTTGAGATTAACTTTTTCTGCAAAACTAGAAATGTATATATACCGTTTGTATAAATCTACTTCACCATGTTTGATTGTACAAAACATATTTATGATACATTGTGTTGTGACTTGTGAAGCAGAAGAGAAAGAAGAGAGATTTGATTCTATGGTAAGAAAAAGGATGCCTTTTGTTTTAAACTATGCTTATGGATTCCTTCAAGCGCAACACGCTTTTAAAATCTCTTGAATAGGTGGGTCATCTCCAGCTTCTTTGTCCTGAAATGTTCCCCAAATATATATAGTTTAGTTACAGTCATGAGCTTGGAAATTGGAGACTAGTCTTACATCAGTACTACATGACACGGTTGTAAAGCATAAAGATTTACAAAAAGAAGAAGAAGAAGAAATAACCTTGCGGATGTAAGAGATGTTATGTTTTCCAGGTCCAGCAACTAGGATTCCGCCTTGTTGCCTGCACGAGTTCCCCCGAGAACATTAATCAAACACATCGTTAGTAAAGTTATCCGGAACCAATTATTAACCGCACTCTTAAACCTACCAGCCGCCTCTTTCTACTGTATCTTTCATAAAAGAGAGTTTCCAGTCTTGGCGGTATCCTTCCATGTAAGACTCTATTATCTTCATAGCAGCCTATAACATTACCACAGCAGCTACTTAAACCACAAAAGGCATAACATTTTGGTTATCTAATTAATATCCCAAGTAGAAAGTCACTTTACTTTGGGGGTAAATGTCACAGTAACCCCTGAAACAAATTCAAGCGCCTCGTATGATGCGTGGTTTGGATCTGCATACACCTCTGAGAAACAAAATTGATTTGAAAATTAGATCATGATTCTCATAAAAAGCATTCACCTGTCTTTTACAAGTAGCCAAAAAGCGAAAACTGAGAATCAAAACATACCTCCTTTGAAATTAGTCTGTTCCACAAAAGTATTAGCCTGCATAGATGGTGGTTATAAACGTGAGACTCAACAGCTGAAAGATGCTTACAGTAACTGTTATATTCAAAAATGTGTTAATTACCTGATCGATACTTCCTGGTCCAATCAGAACAAGAGCAACACCAGATGCATCCATCAAATCCTAACAAAATCTCAAATGTATCACTACCTCACTCAATGACTTCAATTTTTATAAATGACCAATCTTTTTAGAAAAACCAAGATCAAACTAGCTGTTACCTTCTTTTCTGCAAGATAAGCTGCTCGTTTCCGACAGAGCACGCATCTGAAAAAAAAAAACATTAAACAAACCAAATCTTAGATAAGTCACTAAAACCAAATTCACCAAAACCTAATAAGAAAGTCCAAAACAAGTTTAAATCAAACCCAAAATGACGAGCAAATGCAACAACAGTCTTCCTATCTTTCCATAAATCAGAAATCGGAATCTCATTTCCTCTCAAATCCAAAACCTTCACTTTATTTAACAACTCAACAGTCTCTTTCCCAATTCCAGTTCCTGTTTCGATAAAATCGTCATCACATAGTAAGAAATCTGAAATCTTGACACTCAGTTTCATCTAAACACTTCAATAAAACTCACCTGAAGCGCCAGTAATGGCCGACACAACAGTAGCCCTACGCCGTAGAGAAACATTACGAAAGTGAGATTTGACAGAATAACCAGGAAGTACTGTTCGTAACCCATGAACCACCTTCACCTTTGGCTGTAAAGTTATAGAATTAATCGTCGATGACGATGGTGACGATAGAGAAACCGCCATTGTTGCTGCTTCCTGGAGAAACAAAAAATAAAAATCTCAACTTTAATCGAATTCGGATTTTCTCAAACCGTTGGTTAATCTCGTGGAGTTGGGTTAGTACACGTGTCTGATGACGTAAGCATGATCTGTTAGAAAAAAGTCATATGCCACGTCGGATAAGTTAAGGGCAAAACGGGAAAAGAATCTAAAAGATCCTTTAAAAGAGCATATGTTCTCTCGTGCACGTTCTTCTTTAGGGTAAAAAAGCTCTCAAATCTCAATCTCAATCTCAAGCTCACGCCAAGCCCAAGCCGCTGCTTCTATCTCTCTCTCTCTCTGCATTTCTATATCTGCAATGGCGAGAATAGTGGGACGTGTGGCGAGATCCTCCTCTCTCTTTGGCTTCGGTAACCGATTCTACTCCACCGAAGCTAGCCACGCGTCTTCATCTCCTTCGCCGTTTCTTAACGGCGGTGGAGCTCGTAAGGTTGCTGCGAAAGATAGGAATGTTCAGTGGGTGTTTCTGGGTTGTCCTGGTGTTGGAAAAGGTACTTACGCTAGTAGACTGTCGACCCTTCTCGGTGTTCCTCATATCGCTACCGGTGATCTCGTCCGTGAGGCGTTAGCTTCTTCTGGACCTCTCTCCCAAAAGGTGCGACCTTTTTCTCTTTTTTGACTTTCCCTGTGATTGAGATTTGAGACAAGATCTCTTCTTTGTTCGGTTTTGGATCCAAGTAGTCTGAAATTAACATCTTTTCATTGGATCTGAAGAATTTAATCTATCTCTTGACAGATCTAGTGAACTAAAGTGTTTCTGGTTACATTTGGTTACCATCATAACTGATCTATTCGTATAGATTAAAGTCAATGGCTTTGTTTTGTTTGTTTGCATAAGAGTTAAAAGACTCATCATTTTGATGTTTTTGATTGATGTAGCTATCGGAGATTGTAAACCAGGGGAAGTTGGTGTCTGATGAGATTATAGTTGACTTATTATCCAAGAGACTTGAGGCAGGTGAAGCCAAAGGTGAATCAGGGTTTATTCTTGATGGCTTTCCAAGGACCATGAGACAAGCTGTAAGTTAATCATTGGTTTCTACATTTTTAAAGCAAATTGAGCAAGTTTTGATTCTCAATCTCTATCAACGTTTTCTAATACTGGATTGTCTTTTTGTTTCAGGAAATACTGGGAGATGTAACTGACATCGATTTGGTCGTGAATTTGAAGCTACCTGAGGAAGTTTTGGTTGAGAAATGCCTTGGGAGGAGAACCTGTAATCAATGTGGTAAAGGTTTTAATGTCGCTCACATCAACTTAAAAGGTGAGAATGGAAGACCTGCAATTAGCATGGATCCGCTAATGCCTCCACCTAACTGTATGTCAAAGCTCATCACTCGAGCTGATGATACTGAAGAGGTTGTGAAAGCAAGGCTTCGTATATACAGCGAAACCGTAAGACCCTTTATCGTTGTTCTGTTTCTAGTGTATAAATATCTAACTTAATGAAACTATCAAGTGTTGATTAGTTTCTTTTTTCTATATATGCAGAGCCAGCCTCTTGAAGATTACTACCGTAGCAAGGGAAAGCTAATGGAGTTTGACTTACCTGGAGGCATCCCGGAGTCATGGCCAAGGCTATTAGAAGCCTTAAGGCTTGATGATTACGAAGAGAAACAGTCTGCCGTGGCTTAGTTCACAATCAAATCTCCCCGGTATTTAAATTCTTTGCATGTGGAAGACATATGCCTGAATCAATTTTGTGTTGGAAATAAAAGTATAAAAAAAAAAAAAAACATCTTAGATTTGTGTTTTTACCGCAATAGAAATAATCATACACACTTGCAAACTATTAATCTTTCCACGAGCCCGTGATTTCGGCTCCATGAGAGAAATTTTCTGTATCCAATGATTGTTTGAGCTTGCTAGTTGATAATACAGGATTGTATCAATACATTTACACTACTTGTTATGTGCTTCGTGATCAGTCTTTATGCTCTTGTGGTATGTTTTGTTGGCGAATGTGATGATATTGCGGCTGGCCGAGCTGGCTGGTTAAAGAACTCAACCAGACAGTAAAGTAAAACAGCCGCATACATTAAAAACGGGAACTTATAACCAGCTCTTGACTGTCCTAGAATTGGCGGTGCGGGATAGAATTGTTCCTTACATCATGGAATTTGATGCCTAATTATCAGCACTTTTGTATTATTTGCTCTTTTACTGTATGTGATCTCAAAACCTATCTTATGTTTTTCCGTTTGCTACCCTTGCGATTCTTCTTCTTATGAACCGGTGAAATAAGATTCAATTGAAAGGCCAAACCGGACGTAGCTAGTTGCAATTAAAAATGTTCCTTACATCATGGAGTCGATACTAATTATTGCCAGTTGTGTATTATTTGCTCTTTTTACTGTATGTGATCTCATAATCAAGCTTTTGTTTCTTACGTTTGCTCTCTTTAAAATTTTGAGTACAAATTGAAAGGCTAAACCGGACCTAACCCGGTTAAATAACGACGATGAGTCGATGACAAACATGTGCGCAAACCAACCGGGTTCTCCTTTCTTGTTTTGAAAAACTTTGATAAAAGAATTATTGTCAAGAACGAATAGATTATATTAATCTTTATTTCAAAACTTTGAA
The DNA here is from genome assembly GCF_030686135.1 of Camelina sativa. NCBI lineage: Eukaryota > Viridiplantae > Streptophyta > Magnoliopsida > Brassicales > Brassicaceae > Camelina > Camelina sativa. The sequence continues at coordinate 6,000,963 of NC_141884.1, read as the reverse complement.
GATTTGAATTCTAATAGAGAAATGACTAATGCAAAACTATGAAGGAATCACAAGAAGACAATGAAGAAGTTGAAATGAGAGTATGAAGCCAGAAGAAGAAGTATGTTGCCTCGCTTTCACGGGATTTTTCGCCCAGTCTTTTTTGCTTTTTCCCGCACCGAGTTTTGGAGGGTCTCATACCTTCGGGGCAATCAGAGAGTAGAGTAGTAGTCACTCTAATTCCTTGTATAGGCTTTGGAGATGTTACATCAAAAAGTATGTGGCCTTGAATGGTATTCTTTCAGAAATATCATTCGCTATCCTTTGGATTGTTGCAATCCCCTATTTTTGGCATTGTTTTAGCCACTTTGTTTGTTGTATTTTGGTTTGGATTCTAAATTTCTGTGAATTCTATTTTAGGTTTACCCATATAAGTGGTATGGTGTTTGTAAGGCTTTCCCTAGAGGAGAATGGGTTTTGGTTGACAAAAAAAAAAAAAAAAAGTTGAGATGAGAGTTAAAAGGAAGAAGAGATTTATACATAAAGCTGTGTACAAGTTTGTTTATACATACATTGATTAAGCTTCAACAATCTTCTTAACTAAGAACCTAACAAATTAGTTAGACAATTAATAAATATCAACTCTAATATCTGTTGAAAGTCCAACATCGTTGAATATTGCAAGCTAACAACAAAGTAAAACAACAGTAGGTTGTTTACATAAATTATATTTTTTAAATGATCATTGGGCAGTGGTATTTAATAATATTTTACTTTCAGTTCCATTATATACAGTAAGGTTGGTAAAAAATACGAAAGGAGACGAGAACAACATGATTGTAAATAAACCGGATTTAATTTGGTTCGGTTTACTTTAAGATAAAAAATATATAGGTTGGTATGGTTCTGTTCACGTGTTTGCTAAGAACAAAACAAGTTGGCGCGCGTGTCAACAACCAATACGACATTTTTTTGGTCGCTGTGACCTTGTCTGTCAACTAAAAAGCGAAACGATGTCGTTTCTGTTCTGGCAACGTTTTCCAACTAACTTTCTAAACTCAACTAACGTTCAACGAGTGACCCACCATCTTATTCTTTCTCTCATCTCTCTCTCTCTCTTTCCTTTTCATGAGCTTCTTCATCATCGCTATAGACTAAACGGACCTTGATCCATCCAACCATTCCCTAAAGTGACACGTGTATACGTTACAGTGTCGGCCAAAGCTCAACGAACTCTCTCATCGTACGAAAGGGTATATGAATATCATATTGCAATCATCGTAAACCGGATTCGGATATGCTTCTTGGATCCTAACTCTCTTTGAAATAGGGTTTACTCTCAAATCCTTTTCACAAGTTCAGTTTCTTTTGGAATCTCACCGTGAGTACTACTTACTACTTCGATTTCTCTCTCTCTTTTGGGGTTTGTATTTTTTTATTGGTATGATTGTATCTTATGTGGGCACATATGTGTATCAGCAAGTTTCTTTTCTTATCTTATCTTTGCAACTATTTTTCCAAGTTTTATATATAGATCGAGAGATTTTTTATGATTGGATATGGGAATTGATGTTTCTTCAATCACTTTGTTTGATCTTTGATCTTGCTCCACCTTTTCCTTTCCTAAATTGGGCAAATGAGTTTTGTCTTTCATCGATTAACGAGTTGGTCATGAACTAGAATCATGAGAAACATCTCTAATAGAATGTGGAATATATGTTTTTTTTCAAGCTGATAATTAAGGTCGAGTAATGGAGGTGAAGGAGGGTGATAGAGTGGTAATAGCAAAACCTGTGGCCTCGAGGCCTTCTTCAAGTTCTAGTTTCAGGAATTTCACTGAGCTTCTCACTGATTCAATTACCGTATCTCCTCAATCTAATTGCCATGACATTGTAGACGTTGCTATAAGACCAAAGACTTTGAGGTTCAACCAGCCAGTTGCAGCTTCGGTCTCATTTCCACGGGTATCGATCGAGTTGTCTCTTTAATACTTGGCATTGCTATCTTCTTTCTGAATCTTCTGCATCTTGGTCTTGACTCAACTCTTTCTGATAATCTTAGGTTGAAGGAAACACTAGTAATGGAATTGGAAAGTCTTGTGATGATTCAGATAGCAAAAGCTACGTTGTTTATAAACCGAAAGCAAAGCTTGTCTCCAAAGCAACCGTCTCTGCATTGGCTAATATGGTAAGTCGCTTTCAAATATCTTCATGATTACTGATTTTGGGAAGTTGTTTTGACATATTTTTTTCTTCTCTATATTAGCTTCAAGGGAACCGGCAACAGACTTGGAGACAAACCGAAGCAGTAGGCTATGGGAAGAGTGTGAGCCAAGGTACATATCGATCCGGTCCTAATGTAGTCCAGAAAGTTCCAACCTTTACGGAATCAGAGACCTCTATTGGGGACAGATCTTCAGTGGACGGATACAACTGGAGGAAATACGGACAGAAGCAAGTTAAAGGAAGTGAGTGTCCAAGGAGTTACTACAAATGCACACATCCCAAATGTCCCGTGAAGAAGAAAGTAGAGAGATCAGTGGAAGGTCAAGTTTCAGAGATTGTGTATCAAGGTGAGCATAATCACTCAAAGCCGTCTTGTCCTCTTCCACGGCGCGCTTCATCAACAACCTCTTCAGGGTTTCAGAAACCACCAAAAGCGGTTGCTTCTGAAGGATCAATGGGACAAGACCCTACCAATAGTCTCTATTCTTCTCTTTGGAGCAATCAAAGCAATGAATCTTCTAAAAGCAGAACAGAGAAGATGAATGAGGGTTGTGTTATTACACCATTCGAGTTTGCGGTTCCCAAATCGACAAATTCGAATGCTGGAACTTCGGATTCTGGTTGCAGAAGTAGCCAATGTGATGAAGGCAGCAACGGAGGAGAGCTTGATGATCCAAACAGAAACAAAAGAAGGTAAGACTAGGGCTTGTTTCAAACTCTAGTTTATGCGTTTGTGTTTTTTGCATTTCTTGTATTGACTTTGTATTTTGATAACAGGAAGAACGAGAAGCAATCGAGTGAAGCAGGAGTATCGCAAGGCTCGGTTGAATCAGACAGTCTTGAAGATGGATTCAGGTGGAGGAAGTACGGACAAAAAGTGGTGGGAGGCAATGCGTATCCAAGAAGTTATTACAGATGCACGAGTGCTAATTGCAGAGCAAGGAAACATGTTGAGAGAGTGAGTGATGATCCAAGAGCTTTCATTACAACCTACGAGGGTAAACATAATCATCATTTGCTCTTGAACCCTCCAACTTCCTCCTCTACTCTTCCTTTTAACTCTCCACAGCTTTCTAAGTAAGAGACATTTTTTTATCCATTCATGCTTTCTCTTTTTTTCTTTTTTTCTTTTTTGTTAAGAAATAGAAAAAAAGAGAAAGCAAAATTGGTATACACAATCACCATTTGCTCTTTTACCCATTTAGCTTCATATATAACTTTCTAAGCAATCCATTTAATCCCATTCATGTATTTTTCTTTGATCTTTATACCACAGTAGTTAATTAATCGTGTGAATCTATTTTTATTTACATTAAGATTGTAAGGATAAAAAGACTGATGTTATTTTAACAAAACCAAATAAAAATGAGTGTTACATTTTAGGTGTCCTCATGATAGAATCAAGAAATTGGTGTTGTAACTTCCTACTACATGGATGGTATAACGTTGGTATCGTACTTCTTATCCAAGAAACAAAAGATAAACTCATAACCTTAATGAGCTAACCTATCTGCTGCTAGATGATTATATTTTTGCGGTCTGAACTGAAGGGATAAATAAACTACTAATACCTGGGGGATTGAAAAGGTCGGCCATGTCTTGATATTAAGAAGCCCTTCTGCGTCACTTGAGTCTGATTCGTAACATTCTCATAGTCATGCACGCATATATAAAACATGATTGGCACCATCCAGGAATGTTACATAAATTAGTGTCAGTCTGTCAAACGGAAGGATGGCCAACTAGTCAAGCAGCAACAATAAGCAGTGTTTAGTTGGGTCCTTAAAGATTCGAAATATTGGCCGAGTTTCAAAAGATCTTTTGTTGGGTTGGAAGTTGGAACACAATTGCACCAGTATTACATTTTCTATTTGAAGAATAGCTGCAAATTGGAAACTATAATTCTTGAAGATGGATACCATATAACAAACAATCATAATTATAAAACTTTAAAATCAGAAATATATAGATGAAATAGTTTTAAATATGAAACTGTTTGATTTAACAAGATTCCAAGTCGATTCAAGCGTCAAAACTTCATTAAAGATAAAGAGATCATCTGAAACATATCCAAAGCTAATGGAAACAGCACAAAAACTCTTTGATGTAATGCAAACATAAAGGAAAGGACGATCCCTTAACGATTGGCCTTGGCAACTCTCTCAATCTCATCTTTCTTCTTGATGGCATAGCTGCAAGAGAAGAAGAGCAGATAACAATTATCAGCTTCTAACTAATACAAATGCAAAGCCATGAAGAAACACACAATGTAGATGATGAGGTTGTGTTTTAATTACCTGTTGGAAGACCCCTTGGCAGCATTGATGAGTTCATCAGCAAGGCACTCAGCAATTGTCTTGATGTTTCTAAAGGCAGCTTCACGTGCACCAGTGGTGATCAAGAAAATCGCTTGGTTGACACGTCTAAGAGGAGAGATATCAACGGCCTGCCTCCTAACCACACCAGCAGATCCAATCCTGGTAGCATCTTCACGAGGACCACTGGTTCACACAAAGAAAACAAACCTCATGAGATTAAAAAAAAAACGTTCATAGAAACTACAGGTTGTTTCAATATCACCACAATCTTAAATTACCTGTTAACAATGGCATCAATGATAACTTGAATCGGGTTCTGGTCTTGCAAGAGGTGGATGATCTCCATGGCATGCTTGACGATCCTAACAGCCATCAACTTCTTACCATTGTTCCTTCCGTGCATCATGAGAGAGTTAGTGAGCCTCTCAACAATTGGGCACTGTGCCTTTCTGAACCTCTTGACAGAGTATCTTCCAGCAGTGTGGGGAACAAAGGTTGCGTGTTTCGCTGACTGAACACCAATGTAGTCAACAAGACTAATGTCTGTGACCTACACATACCACAGATACACAGATCGAATACAACAAAATTATCAGCCTCAATCATTTGCAACACACACACAAAATCATGACCTTTGAAGTCAATTTAGAGATCCCAAGATCCAAGTGAGTGTTATTATCAATAGTGAAGCAATTTGAACTAATTCAAACAATGAAGCCAATGTAAAGTACTCATATCAGAACAGAGCAACCATTTCAATGTCTATTACATGTCAAGAGATAGAATCATTAACAAGGCTAGATTACAGCTAAATCTAGATTCGAGAAGAAACTGCAAACGAGTAGATCGATTGGAACAGAACCAAAAGAGTATCACAATCTACGAGTTGTTGTTACACACAAGAGAGAGATGAGGAAAATTACATTAACATCATCAAAGCTCCAACGGTTGAAGAGCTTGACCTCGTTGGTAAGCTGTTGTTGAATCTCAGCGTCGATTTCTACGGCGGCGGCCATGACTGGGAGTGAGGATTGGAGAAGGAGGAAGAGAGAAGTAGGGATCTTTTTTAAGCCGCGGCTTGAAGAAGAAGAAGAAGAAGAGGAAGCTCTCGCACACGAATGAAGAAACCCTAGAAAACGAGTGAGGTATGAAAGTAATGTTCTGTTTATAAAATGGGTTTTTTGGGCCTTGATGGGTTCTAATATGGGCTATTGGGCTTTGTTTTTCTTTTCAGATTTTGATTAGAAGATAGTTAGTTTTGATGCTAATAAGAGCTTGACTGGTTCAAACGCTGCAGTTGCGGTTGCGATTGCGGGAGATTGCGGAAGCGGGAGATTGCAATTTCAAGCGTTATTAAGCGTTTTGAACGACTGGTTTAGCGGTTTAAAATTGGTGCGTTTGCGGGAGGTTTACGACTGGTTGACCAGTGGGTGCAATAGCGGTTGGAACATAAATAAATGTGATATATAATTATATAAATGTTTTAAAATATCAAAAACTTTATTAAACTTGATTTATAATTAAAATTCGTTAAAAATACTAAAATAATTATTTTAAAAACAAATAAATTTCATAGTGAAATACTTATTACTTTATGCATTTGACTTTTTACCAAAACTTTAATCAAGTAATTTGATAAATAACTAAATATATGTTTTAGATCGTAGATCTTCTTTCTCAAATCTCACACACTCAATAAATTCTGTGGGGCAGTATTTGCATCGGTAGTAATGATCAAGCGAGAGCTCAGAAGAGTCACTCGTTATTTGTTTTTATATTTTTCACAAATAATCTTATTTACTTAAATTTCTGATGAAATGTATATCTATTTAGATTTTTTTTGAACTTATGTGCGATGTGCCATTAAATTTACATCAAGTTTTCCAGGTTATTGTTAATTGAAATCTTATTTTCTTCCAATTGTTTATTTTTTAATATTCTCAATCGTATCCGTAGTTCATTTTCTCCCATCTTTAATGAATAAAATAGTTAGGTAAAAGATATATATAAAATATATTTCATTATTACTGATTTGTTTCAAGTTTTTCAAAAAAAAAAAAAAATTCCAAACGCAAACGCCCGCAACCGCAAACGCTTGCGGGAAGCAGCTTTTGGAATTCAGTGGTTGGGAGCGATTGGGAGCGGCTGAGAGCGATTGGAAGCGATTTGTATGATTGGCACCAATCGCTAGCAACCGCTACTACCCGCAAACGCAGCGTTTGCGGGAGGTAGCGGGAGAACCAATCGACACCTAAGTAGCCTAAGTTAGATGAAGATGTTACGCCCAACCAAAATATATAAATATAAATGTTTATTTTTTATATCTATCTATAATAATATATTAGTTTTATCTGCTAATCAAAAGTTTAAAAGCTCCGTTTTGCTAATTGAAAAAGCTCTTTGTCTTGTACAGTTTTATTCTTGTCTACTTAATCATCTATCATCATACGTTGGATTGAATAAGTTCTCAAAATGTCCACCACCAAACCTGATTTATAAGTTAAAAAAAGTACTATTATTCTTAGATACGAAGAATATATTTTTCTTCTTTGTAATGATGACCATACATATACAAATTATCATCTTCTTTTGCTTTATCGTCACACCATCATCCATAGATCATACTATCTTTTATTAGAACTGATTCTTTATTACTATCGACCAAAAACGCATCAATTAAGCCATATATATTGGCTTTAACGTGCGTCTTTCTTTAGTGAACCTTTAATCATTATTACAAAGGAGCGTATTAGCGACACGTCGTCACACACCAGCGCATGAGGTTTATGATTTACTAGTATTAACTTTAATTTTAACTCTAAATCTTGATAGTTTTCTTTTTTAATCGGAGACTAGCTAAAGAGCCTAAAATAAAAAGACACTTTGATAGTTATTTTTTTCAATCTCTAGAGTCAACAAATGCAGTCTAATCCAAAGGAAACTAGAATTTGATAACAGCTACAAAAGAAACACATCATATACCCTTTAAATCTTAACTAATCCGCGCGGTCTCACATCTCACTACCTCTAGGTGTAAATTGTAAACATGATCGTTATTAAACTATATATTTTTCTGGACCATAGTCCATTATAAACTGCCTAACTATAGTGTCCCGTATATATAAACAAAATTACTACTAGTAAAAGGGATAATCTGAGGTTCCTCAGCCGGTCCACATCAGATTTTTAATCTTCACCCCATGTCAGCAGATTAGGCTCAGCATAATTTATTTTGCCACGTGTTATAGATTTTAAGGGTTTGCTATCAAAACTCTTCGTATCTCTTCTTCTTTTATCACATTTTCTACAATTTTCCTTCGTCTTACAAAACCAACGTTCCAATTAATTAAATCAAGCCACTAGGCATTCTTTTTATTATGATTATCGTTTTTTATTATCTTAACTCGAATTCTTCTTCATACCATAATTTTTCAGTGTAGCCACCACCCTAACGTATATTTTATGGGAGTACTATACTTGGAGGTATTATTTTCAGTTTAAAGCTTCGTTTAGATGCGTAGACAATTAAACATTGATTGGGCTTGTATGGATATATGTGTTCGGGTTTCTATATATGTTCTGATCATTCATGAATCATGATCACTTTGATTGTGACGACTTTGAATCATTTATTTTTCGATCAATCTTTGACTCACGATTTTGGACAGCAATTGTGTGATTTTATGATTCGTCATTTTTTGACACCTTGACCTTGCTTCTCTTCCACGTGTTTCTCTCTCTTTTATTTGGATATAAAATAGGTTTTGTAATTTATCTCTTTAAAGCAAAAAAAATGGATTACTTTGCAAAAACCTGTGTCTCTCATCTCATGATGCATGGCTTTTTCGATTGGGTTGCAAAGAGGTCAAGGATTTTACACAGGTTTGCATGTTATTTTTAATGATTGCCAGTACCTAATTTTGTTTATTCTCTTCTTTTGAAGAAACAAAAATAAAATCAAATGATACTTGAGCTTCTATAGCTAATTTAACGAGGCATACCACTGTAAAGCCAGGGAAAAAGAAAAAAGGAACAACTTCAATTGGAGTACGCTTCTTATTATAACGAGTTAATTAGCTCTTTCTACTCACCAATTTGCTGATTTTATGTTTCAGAGCTTTCAACAATGTGCAGAAAAAAGTGACAAATCAGACTATGATTTTCAAGTTAGAGGATATTAATACATGTGGAATGGACCCAACATCTCTGCAAGATAAATCAGGTTACGTCCCAATTATAAAAACTATTTAAGTTAAATAAAATCATACAAGTTTTACAATATAGTATGTTGCTACGAAAAAAAAAAATCTCATAGTGGTAACATTACAAATGTGAAGAAAAGTAAAACCTTACAAACAGTTCTAAAAAAATGTTCTGAAAACAAAAAGCAATGGTTGTTCAATGTTCATCCAAGATACAAATCAACTTCCCACCACAAAAATGAAACGAATCGAAGGACAGAGCTGTTTGAAATTGCATGAGGTGGATAGCTAGGTGTTTGAGGAGCAGGAGGTGGAGAATGTATTCGAAATAGCATTTCAAGACTGTTTAATGGAGAAAATTTGATTTCTTATGGTATTGTTCGGTTATTATCTTCAAGTTCATATCCATGTGGCGAGAATTAGACTAACTCTTAACAAGAAATCTTTCACATTAGACTAGGCCACAAATCTTTCACATTAGATATGCTTTCCTAGGTTAATTAATCTACATTGTATAGACAATATATAATGAAAATATTTACTTTCTTACTCATGATATTTCTGTAATATTTTAAATTCTAGAACGATAATGTAGTGAGTCTAAATATACATCTTTTGTTGGATGTTTATACAAAAAAAAATCCATGAATATGTTTAGAGAGAGGGTAGTGTAAGAGGCAAAGCTTGATTATCATTATGTGCAGCATTTACAATATATATAGTCTTGTACACAAGGGTTTTGCGAATGATTAATTACACATATATTCACTTTCTATATATCTCCTTTACACACCCCCTCAAGATGGAGGCAGTAACCTGACGCTAATCTTGCGGTTTAGTTCTTGAATCCATGGACCAGGTAGTGGTTTTGTTAAAGCATCCGCTAGCTGATCATGAGTGGAGACGTGAGTAACTCGAAGCATGCCTGACTGAATGTGTTCACGGACGAAGTGATAGTCGATCGCAACATGTTTCATCTTCGAGTGGAACACCGGATTGGCACAAAGGTAAGTGGCACCAATATTATCACAGTAGATAACAGGAGCAACTGGAAGAGTGATTCCCATTTCAGTTAAGAGAGAGCAGATCCAGCGGAGTTCGGAGGCAGTGTTGGCAACTGCTCTATATTCCGCTTCTGTAGATGAGCGAGAGACACTCTTCTGTTTCTTTGAAGACCAATAGATTGGACTACCACCAAAATAGATAAGATACGCATTTGTAGAAACATAATTACCCTTATCGCGACCCCAATCTGCATCAGAGAAGGCATGGACCGTTAACGGAGCATCACGGCGGAGAAAAATACCAAGGGACTTGGTACCAGCAAGATAACGTAGAATGCGCTTTGCCGCCTGCCAATGTTCGTTTGTAGGTTGATGCATGAACTGAGACAATTTGTTGACTGCAAAAGCAATGTCTGGCCGTGTGAAGGACAGGTATTGGAGACTGCCAACAACCATTCGATATTCCTTGGCATCAGATAGAGCCGTGCCAGAGTAAAGTGTGAGTGGTTTTTGTGTCATGGGAGTGGGAACCGGCTTCGCGTCCAGCATGTGTGTCTTCGCCAAGAGGTCAGTGATATATTTTCGCTGCATTAGGTGAAGGCCACTGGCGGTGCGGGTAGCCTCAAGACCTAAGAAATAACTCAAAGCACCCATGTCCTTGAGTGAAAAACGAACCGCGAGTGATGCATGAAAGGCACGAACCAGAGGAGCTTCACCAGCGATGAAGATATCATCGACGTACACAAGAACATACATGTAATCACGACCATTGTGATAGATGAATAAGGATGCATCAGCAAGAGAAACTTTAAAACCTGATTGAAGGAGAAAATTCCTCAGTTCTTGATACCACGCGCGAAGCGCTTGTTTAAGTCCATATAAGGCCTTATTCAGACGACAGACGTGATGAGGACGGTCCTTGTCGACAAAACCTGGAGGCTGACTGACATAAACCTCTTCATTGAGAGTGCCTTGAAGGAATGCGTTGTTGATATCAACTTGTTGAATCGCCCAATTTCGTTTGACCGCAACCTCCAGAACCAACCGTACCGTCGTGGATTTGATGAAATGGCTAAAAGTCTCAGTGTAATCGATACCATATTGTTGATTGAAGCCACGCGCAACCAACCGAGCCTTGTACCTGTCAATGGATCCATCAGGTTTGTATTTAAGGGTGAAAATCCACTTACAAGGGATAACTTGGCGGTTTGGTGTTGGAGGAACTACATCCCAAGTATGTAGACGGAGTTGAGCATTAATCTCGACAGCCATAGCGTTCCGCCAATTCGGATCCCAAAGTGCCTCTGCCACAGTCGTAGGAATCACAGGAGAAGTGGACACGGTGAGGTTGAATTTTTGTTTTGGCTTCGTGATATGGTTTTTAGCGCGGGTTTCATAGGATGTAGGTTTTGAGGAAGAGGTGGAGGGGTTGGCGACGGTGCTGGAGAGTTCGCAGGGAGGATTGGGGTGTTAACAGTCGATTGTGAGGAAGAGGACGATGTCGGAGAAGTTGTCGAAAGAGGGGAAGGAGATGGAGACGAGGGTTGGATTGATGTTGTTGGGCTCGAGGTTAGTGGGCTTGTGGTAGGAGTTGGGCTTGTAGGAGGTTGTGAATGTTGTGGTTGTGATGGGCCTGAATGAGAGTGGGCCGGATTAGGAGGATTATCATGAACCCTTTTTGTTCGAGTTTCATGATCGAGATCAGTGGAGGCTGAGGGCGATGACTGTGACAAAGACGACGACGATACTGGTGACGGAGATGCAGCTGACCGTGGTGGAGATGTAGACTCAATGACCGGCGAGTTGGGAGGATGAGGACCTGAACACGGAGGGGATGAATAAGCTGATGACGTGGGAACATGCAACACAGAGGTCCATTCTTGTGGAACAGCGACCGAAGATGTGATGGACGAGTCGGAAGACGAAGGTGGCATAGCAAACGGAAAACTGTTCTCAACAAACTGAACGTGACGTGATATATAGATCCGACCAGTGGGAACATCAAGACAAATATACGCACTTTGCGTAAGAGAATAGCCGAGGAAAACACAAGGTGTAGAGCGAGACTCGAGTTTGTTCTTGCGGTATGGGCGAAGCCACAGGTAACACACACAACCAAAGACGCGAAGCTTCAAGTAATTGGGTGAAACGTGAAAGAGCTTCGAGTACGGAGAGTCACCTCTTAAGACATCAGTTGGCAAGCGGTTGATTAAGTTAACCACGGTAGCAAAGGCGTATGGCCAGTATCATTTCGGAACAGACGCATGATCAAGAAGGGCGAGTCCGGTCTCAACGACGTGGCGGTGTTTCCTCTCGGAGATGCCATTGTGTTGAGGCGTATGTGGAGGTGTGGTGAAGTGTGATATCCCATTAGCCACCAAGAAAGAGCGCAAGGCAAGAAACTCTCCTCCATTATCCGAGTATAATGTTCGGATCTTACTCTGAAAGCGATTTTCGACTAGAGCCTTGAAGGCAATAAAAACCTCTTTGACCTGTGATTTTTGTTTTAAAGGATAGAGCCAGGTATATCTGGTGAAATGGTCAACAAGAATAAGATAGTATTTGTGATTATCTGTGGATATAATTGGTGAAGACCAAACATCAGTGTAAAGATATTCAAGTGGCTGTGAAGAAACAATAGTGTTTGAGGAGAAAGGCAACTGATGACTTTTATTGATTAAACAGTCAGAACATGAGAATTGTTTTTGGGGAGAAGGAGAAAGAGGTAAAGAAAAGGTGGAAACAATGCCTTTTAAAACAGAAAAGGATGGATGCCCTAGTCGAAAATGCCATGAAGAGAGATCGGTCTTGGAGGATGGTGTAACCGAGAAAATGGAGATGGTGTTGGATGTGACCGGCCACTCATACAGCTCATTCTTAGTTCTGCCTTGGAGTAATTTGACCCCTGTGCTCAGATCCTTCACCTGAAAGTATGCCAGATAGAAATGAACGGACACTTGATTAGCATTGCACAATCGATAAACCGATATATGGTTTTAGCAATATTAGGAACATATAAAACATCTGTAAGAGCAAGTGAGCGAGATGGGGTAGGGAGTAAAGCGGAACCGGTATGTGTGATCGGAAGACCAGACCCATCTGCAATGGTGACCTCTTTACCTCCAGTATACGGTTGATGAAGCGAGAGATTTGCAAGATCAGATGTGATGTGGTGTGTAGCACCAGAATCACAAATCCAAGGGTTGTGCGATGACACGGCTGCAACGTTGGCTCGCGGCTGCCATGGTGTGTAGCCACCGCTCGAAGGAGAGTAGCCGCGACCCGAAGCTTGAAGTTGTGAACACCGCCGTGCACTGTGACCAAACACACCACAAATCTGGCAACGACCCTGATATCCACGGCCACTAGAGTCACGTGAACCGGTGTTTGAGGAGTTCCACTGTCCACGAGAAGCACCACGATGTTGTTGACGAGAGTTGGAGTTGTTATGACCACCTTTGTTCTTATATGCCACCACATTTACAATAACCGGAACAGGGGAAGACGCATTAGCAAGCGATTGAAGCTTCAGTTCAAAGTTGATCAGCTTCTCATGGATCTCTGTCAACGATGGTGGTGTGTCACGGCCATCAATCTGATCAATGACAGGTTTGTAATCATCTGGAAGACCACCAAGCACAAAATCAACCTGGTCTTCATGATCCATCGGCTTTCCAAGCAAAGCGAGTTGGTCGAACCTAGTGGTGAAACCCTGAACATATTCATCAGCAGATCTGGTACCCTTCTTCCACTGTTTGATTTGTTCACGAATCTGTTTGATGTGTCCCCAACTTGGTTTGGCGTAGGTGGAGGAGAGAGTGCTCCAGATCTGAGCAGAGGTTGTTGTTTTGGAGAGAAGCGGCTGGACTTCAACAGCAATGGCACCAAGAAGACCAGAGTAGATGAGCTGATCTTGTCTCTGCCAAAGAGCATAGTTCGGATTTGTAGAGGTGACTCCATCAGCAGTCACGGTAGCAGCAGGAGGAGAAGTTGTGCCGTCGAGATAGCCGGCAAGATCATAACCGGCAAGCAAAGCCTTGACCTGATGGTTCCACATCAGGAAATTTGAAGCCGTGAGCTTAGTAACGTTAGACATATTAACGTTGTGGAGAGAGGATGCATCAGAGGTAGCAATGATCTCACTCTGAGAAGAAGACATAGTCGAACAAAGGGTAGCGTGAAAAGCAAGTTTGAAGAAAAAGAGAAGAGAAAGGAAAGAAAACAAGAAGCGGCGGAGAGAAAGAAAAATTTAGGTTTAGGTCTTTGGATCTACTGCTCTGATACCATGTAAGAGGCAAAGCTTGATTATCATTATGTGCTGCATTTACAATATATATAGCCTTGTACACAAGGGTTTTGCGAATGATTAATTACACATATATTCACTTTCTATAATCTCCTTTACAGGTAGTACTATGTAAAATGCATACCGGGCGTAGCCCTGATTTTTCTGCTAGTTGTCTGTATAAAGAAGGCCAATAATAGTTTATGAACTGACCATTTGATATAAGCTTTAACGACGTGCGTCACTTTAATCACTAAAAAGAAGCGTATAAATTAGCGATAGCCAAAAGCATGAGGTTTATGATAATTATTGATACTGCCTAACTGTTAACTTTTAACTCTAAATCTTGATAAATTTTATCAAATCCGTGCGCCCACTCAATCAGAGACTAGCTTAGGCTGCTTAGCTAAGAAAGACACTTTGATAGTTTTTTTTTTTTTTTTTTTTTGTGAGTCAAGAAAGGCTGTCTATCTAAAGAAAACTAGAATTTGATAATAGTTACAAGAGAAACACAGCATATACCTTTCTTATTAGACTAATCCGCGCAGTCACATCTCACTTACCTTTAGGTGTGAATTGTAATCTACTTTGTACCTGTTTACTTGTGTTGCTTCTGCTGATTAAAAATGTAGGTACACAATATAATAGTAGTAATTATCATTTTTCAACGAAAGCGTCCATTAAGTCACAAAGTTTAATTAGGCAAATTACTCGGTTAGTCTACTTTTTAAATATAATTTTTTACTTTATTGGTTGATTTCTAATGTCATTTGCTACTTTAACAACTCGAGTTCTTCTTTATTTAGTCGGCTACAAATCGAATTTGTTAATTGTTGTTTATACAAATCTTTAAAAGATCCCAAAAAAACACAAGTATGTTGTGTTGAATTTTGACAGTTAGAATGTTACAATCCTTTCTTCCACCACCTAACAATTTGAAAAAAAAAACACTTTACATATTCGTATATTATATTATACACGTAGTCACGTACATAAGAAGTCAGATGCATCTATCCCATAAGGCCATAATTGACTTGTGAGCATCTCAAGATAGAATTTTAGCCTTTAGGGGCTCGTTGAAGCATGGTTCAGATGGGTAGAGAAACAGAGCAAACGTCAATGAGAATGGAGCTTGCAGAGATTGGAAAAAGCAACGGAGCTTGTTCCAGGAGCAGCTCTTCAAGAAAAGAGCGTGAGGATGGTGTTGATGAGGCAGAGCATGCTCTGCAATGGGCTGAGATCCAGAGATTGCCCACTTTTAAACGGCTGCGGTCTTCTCTGGTGGACAACAACGCCGAGGCTGGGGAGAAAGGGAAAAAGGTTGTTGACGTCACCAAGCTTAAAGACATGGAACGTCATCTGATGATTGAGAAGCTCATCAAACACATTGATAATGATAATCTCAAGCTGCTCAACAAAATCAGAACAAGGATGGACAGGTGAAATATATATTATATACGATTGTGAATTTGCTTCTTGAAAGTATGAGACCTTGAGTTTAAGAAACCTGCAGGGTCGGTGTGGAGTTTCCAAGCATAGAGGTAAGGTATGAGCATTTAGGTGTAGAAGCAGAATGTGAGGTCGTTGAAGGGAAGGCACTTCCAACTTTATGGAACTCCTTGAAGCGTGTTTTCTTAGTGAGTAATATATTCAAGAATGTAATGTGGAGTTTAACTTTTGTAGTGGCTGGGATTGAATCACATTCTAATATTTTTTTTTTTTCTTCAGGACTTGATGAAGCTGAGTGGTGTAAGAACACGTGAAGCCAAGATAAACTTACTTCATGATGTTAGTGGCATCATTAAACCGGGAAGGTTAGTTGCAGGAGGAGCTTTTCTTTTGATGAGAGTCGTGTAATGCACTGAACTAATGTCTCTTCTTGTTTCTCAAGGTTAACATTGTTGCTTGGTCCTCCTGGATGTGGAAAAACTACTTTTCTCAAGGCCTTGTCTGGAAATTTAGAAAAGAATCTAAAGGTTTCAGATCTTTTTTCCTTTTTTTGAATGCTTATGCTGCATATGTGTGAACTCATGTCTCCTTTATCTTCTATAGATTTCTGGTGAAATATCTTACAATGGACACGGACTGATCGAAGTTGTACCTCAGAAAACATCAGCGTATATAAGTCAACATGATCTTCACATTGCAGAGATGACTGTGAGGGAAACAATTGACTTCTCAGCTCGTTGTCAAGGTGTTGGTAGCCGAACAGGTACATATCTTCATGCTCTTTTCGAAACAATCTCTAAACGGTTTTCGTGATAAAAAATCTTCTCTGCTGAAACAGATATTATGATGGAGGTCAGTAAAAGAGAAAAGGATGGTGGAATCATTCCTGACTCAGAAATAGATGCTTACATGAAGGTCACTACTGAGGCTTACGTTAAAACTGATATTTTTGAACTTGAGCTATTGGTTTTAATTCCTTTTGTAATCTCATTTTGCAGGCAATATCAGTTAAAGGAATTAAAAGAAGTCCCCAAACAGATTATATTATGAAGGTACGTACGTAGTTCTTTTCTCTAATACTGCTTAGATTTATAGTCCTCTAGATTAGCTACTTAACTATGTCTTGTATGAAATCTTCAGATCCTCGGGCTTGACATTTGTGCAGAAACATTGGTTGGAAATCCGATGAAAAGAGGCATATCCGGCGGACAAAAGAAGCGTCTTACCACTGGTTAGTTAGTTCATAGCCAAGAATCCTCCAAAACAAGTCATCTTTTAGTTTGCATGGCATGTTTTCTAAGAAAGTAGTGTTTACAGCTGAGATGATGGTTGGTCCAACCAAAGCTTTGTTCATGGATGAAATAACAAACGGCTTAGACAGTTCCACGGCATTTCAGATTGTCAAGTCTCTTCAGCAACTAGCTCACATTACCAACGCAACTGTGTTTGTTTCCCTTCTACAACCTGCTCCAGAATCATATGACCTCTTTGACGATATTGTGTTGATGGCTGAAGGCAAAATTGTGTATCAAGGTCCACGCGACGAGGTATTAAAATTCTTCGAGGCATGTGGATTTCAATGTCCAGAAAGGAAAGGTGTTGCAGACTTTCTCCAAGAGGTAAAAATCCAAAACTCTGTTCCTTAACATTTGTTCCCATGCATGGTCCTGAGTTGTTTTGCTTTTCAGGTTATGTCTAGGAAAGACCAAGGACAGTACTGGCTGCACCATGACGTACCCCATAGCTTTGTCTCAGTAGACACATTGTCAAAGAGATTCAAGGACTTAGAGATTGGAAGAAAAATTGAGGAAACCCTCTCTAAGCCATATGATAAATCAAAAACTCACAAAGATGCTCTTTCATTCAATGTGTATTCTCTTCCAAAGTGGGAGCTGTTCAAAGCATGCATCTCAAGAGAGTTTCTACTCATGAAGAGAAACTATTTCGTCTACCTCTTCAAGACATTTCAGGTTACATTCTTTCTTCCTACAGATATCTCTCTAATGTTAAAATCTGAAGGATCCTTCTTGTTTTTGTTGCACAGCTTGTTATATCAGCAATCCTCACAATGACTGTGTTTATTCGAACACGTATGGACATTGATATCATTCATGGGAATTCTTACATGAGTTGCCTCTTTTTTGCAACTGTTGTGCTTCTGGTTGATGGTATTCCAGAGCTGTCTATGACTGTTCAACGCCTTTCCGTGTTCTACAAGCAGAAGCAACTGTGTTTCTATCCAGCTTGGGCTTATTCAATCCCTGCAACTGTATTAAAAGTCCCTCTATCGTTCATTGAATCTCTCGTTTGGACTTGCCTCACTTACTATGTCATCGGATACACTCCTGAAGCTTACCGGTGAGATTTTGGAATCCTCTCATGCTTGTTCCCTAGTCACAATCCAAGCTTGTAATGATATTCTTTGATGTTATAGGTTCTTCCGACAATTCATTCTGCTGTTTGCTGTTCACTTCACATCGATTTCCATGTTCCGGTGTATAGCTGCAATCTTTCAGACAGGAGTTGCTTCATTGGCAGCTGGTAGCTTTGTCATGTTACTCACCTTTGTATTTGCCGGTTTCGCCATCCCCTATAGTAAGACTTTTACTCTTTTACTCTTTTTTTTTTTTCAATCTTGTTCCAAAGGTCCATTTACACATGACATTGTTTGGTGCAGCTGATATGCCGGGGTGGCTGAAATGGGGATTTTGGGTAAATCCTATAAGCTACGCCGAGATTGGGCTCTCTGTAAACGAGTTTCTTGCACCGCGGTGGCAGCAAGTGATTCTCTCTTCCCTTACTTGTTTCTCTATAAATCATCCAATATACTCTTCATTCTCCAAGACTTAATCGTTATGTTTGTAGATGCAACCTACGAATGTCACCTTGGGAAGAACCATACTTGAAAGCAGAGGACTGAATTATGATGATTACATGTATTGGGTCTCATTATGTGCCTTGTTTGGTCTCACTGTTATCTTCAACACCATTTTCACTCTAGCTCTGAGTTTCTTGAAATGTAAGTTTCAAAATATCCAAAGATTGCCACAAGGACAAAACCACATAAAAAACTGACGAGCTTCTTTAACACATGACAGCTCCCACATCATCTCGTGCCATGATTTCCCAGGATAAGCTCTCTGAGCTGCAAGGAACAAAAGATTCATCAGTCAAGAAGAACAAGCCACTAGATTCCACAATAAAGACAAACGAGGATTCAGGTGAGAT
Source organism: Camelina sativa (assembly GCF_030686135.1). Classification (NCBI taxonomy): domain Eukaryota; kingdom Viridiplantae; phylum Streptophyta; class Magnoliopsida; order Brassicales; family Brassicaceae; genus Camelina; species Camelina sativa. The sequence continues at coordinate 5,982,273 of NC_141884.1, read as the reverse complement.
ATGTTGTCTTTCTTACTCACACAAACTTTTTCTTCTCCATTTCCATCAACCTAATAAAACCTAATTTTCTGATCAACAGGGAATATGATCTTACCTTTTAAGCCCCTCACCATAACATTTCAAGACTTGAACTATTACGTCGATGTCCCTGTGGTAACAAGCTTCTCTTCGTTCTTGGTTAATAATCCCAATGACCATCAAAGAGAGAGTAATCTATTATCCATGGATATTTTTGCTAATCTCAGGAGATGAAAGGTCAAGGGCACAATGAGAAGAAGTTACAGCTTCTCTCAAACATCACCGGAGCTTTCAGGCCTGGAGTTCTAACGGCGTTGATGGGAATCAGCGGAGCCGGAAAAACCACTTTACTAGACGTTCTCGCCGGAAGAAAAACAAGCGGATACATCGAAGGAGAGATCAGAATCAGCGGTTACCTTAAAGTACAAGAAACGTTCGCAAGAGTCTCAGGCTACTGCGAGCAAACGGATATACACTCACCAAACATCACAGTAGAAGAATCCCTAATTTACTCAGCTTGGCTCCGCCTAGTTCCAGACATCGATCCCAAAACCAAAATCGTAAGCCCTAATTCTACAAGGGATCTGTGACCTAGAAATCGAAAATAAAGAAATCACCTGAAAATTCTTGCAGAGGTTTGTGAAGCAAGTTTTGGAGACGATCGAGCTTGAAGAGATCAAAGATGCGTTGGTTGGAGTGGCCGGAGTGAGCGGATTGTCAACGGAACAGAGGAAGCGGTTGACTGTAGCGGTGGAGTTGGTGGCGAATCCGTCGATCATATTCATGGACGAGCCGACAACAGGGCTGGACGCAAGATCAGCCGCCATTGTAATGAGAGCTGTGAAGAACGTAGCTGAGACTGGACGAACCATTGTTTGCACAATTCATCAGCCTAGTATCCACATCTTTGAAGCCTTCGACGAGGTCAATGTTTCTAATTTTTTATGATTAAACCTTATAAATATTTAATTTTAGGTCTTGTTTTTTTGCTAATTTTCTTAATATATTTAAATCATATGTTTTATTATGTTCAGTTGGTTCTTCTGAAGAGAGGTGGTCGCATGATTTATACTGGACCACTCGGACAACATTCATCTTGTGTCACTGAGTATTTTCAGGTTACCTTTCTACACAAGTAACAAAAGAAAATGATTCTGGTTGTTTTGTTAGTAATCTTTTCAGTTTTGTTGGGGGTAAATAACAGAACATCCCTGGAGTTGGTAAAATTAGAGACAAGTACAATCCAGCAACATGGATGCTAGAGGTGACTTCACAGTCTGTAGAGACTGAACTCAACATTGATTTTGCAAAACTCTACAATGAATCAGATCTTTACAAGTGAGTAGTATAGATCTCAGTTATGGCTAGATTTGTGTGTTTCCTTTTAAGATGTGACTAATGAGCTTTATGTTTGATTTTTTCTACAGGAGAAACTCGGAACTTGTTAAAGAGCTAAGCAAACCGGATCCAGGGTCAAGCGATTTGCATTTCAAGAGAACTTTTGCACAAAACTGGTGGGGACAGTTTAAATCTTGTTTATGGAAGATGTGTTTATCTTACTGGAGAAGCCCTTCTTACAATTTGATGCGAATTGGTCACACTTTAGTCTCTTCTCTCATCTTTGGTTTACTCTTCTGGAATCAAGGGAAAAAAATGTAAGTTTACATAAAAATATTCCAAGTTTCATTATTACTATATTAAGTACGTAATTCACTTCTCTTTGTATGTTTCTGCAGAGACACTCAACAGAGTTTGTTCACAGTTCTAGGGGCAATATATGGTCTAGTCCTTTTCGTGGGGATAAACAACTGCACCTCAGCTTTGCAGTATTTTGAGACAGAGCGTAATGTTATGTACCGGGAAAGATTTGCAGCAATGTACTCTGCGTTTGCCTACGCATTAGCTCAAGTTGTGACTGAGATTCCTTACATATTCATTCAAAGCGCAGAGTTTGTGATCATAATATATCCTATGATTGGTTTCTATGCGTCTTTCTCCAAAATGTTGTGGAGTCTCTATGCAATGTTCTGTAACTTGCTCTGCTTCAACTACCTTGCATTGTTCCTCATCTCCATCACTCCAAACTTCATAGTGGCAGCTACTCTCCAGTCGCTTTTCTTTGTTACTTTTAACCTTTTCGCCGGATTCTTGATCCCAAAACCAGTAAGATTTTTTTCTTCTTTCATCATCTTTGATCTTTTACCTTATTAGATACTTAATAGTGCTTTCTTGATGTTGAAAAAATTGCAGCAAATCCCAAAGTGGTGGGTATTGTTATACTATATAACCCCTACATCTTGGACGCTCAACTTGTTTTTCTCGTCTCAGTATGGCGATATTCATCAAGAGATCGATGCATTTGGAGAAACCACGACGGTTGCGATATTCTTAGAGGACTATTTCGGACTCCATCATGATCGTTTGATGATTACAGCCATTGTTCTCATTGCATTTCCGATTGCATTGGCTACTATGTTTGCTTTCTTTGTTGCCAAACTCAATTTTCAAAAACGATGATTCACATACCAACACAAAGTTTTCTTTAGACATGGTCAAAAACTTGTATACCCAAGACCACACTAGCATATGATAGACAATGTACCATCCTCTACAAAAGATATAAAATATACTTAAATATGAATTGTTTGTTTTTTTGGTGACAGTTTTAAACTATTCTATTTATAACTGATCGAGAAAATTGAGCAAACATTGTTTTGGAGTTTTGGAGTTTTGCAGGTATCAAGCTCCTGAAGATGAAAGCCTTGAGGAAGATATCTTTAGCAGCTTCAAGATCCTAAGGCAAGCTTTGAAAAATTACCCTAAATATTTTGCAGTAATGTCTCTTACTCGGTTAGCGTCTTGTCTCAGGATTTAAAAGATCTTCGGTTTTGCTTTCTTTTGATACATTGCTTTCCTGCCCTGAAACACTATCTTTGGATGGAGATTTGACTTCAGATGTTGCATTACTAGTGTTATCACTATTTGATTCTTCAGACTGTTTTGCCTGTTACAAAAAACATTACATTGATCAAAGTTAAGATAAGATCAGACATATCATCTAAGTTTGTGGAAATGTAAAGATGGAGAGGAAAAACAATGTTAAGTCTAAGCAGAATATTTCATTAGCTCGACGATGGCATTAAGCACTTCACCTTGTTCCTGTCGCGCCAGCCTAGCCCAAATGATAGGAAGCCTGTCCTCTTTTTAGGGCTCTCCGGTGCAGGACGAAGAAACCTATACAACGTTTGAAGAGGAAACAATATAAGAATTATCTTCTTAAACAGCATTGACTTGAGCAGTAGTACAATAACACATCAAAACAAATGTAAAACTGAGTGATGTGTATCTATAGAAACAGGTGGATTATCTTTTTGGTATGTTACAGAGTTTTTGAAAGATTTATACAGAATCAAAGCAGCCAAATAAAACATAAAGATAGGATCTGGTTTTTAGAGTACCTTGGAGATGATAATGCTTTATTTTGACCTGATTCATATTGCAAAGTAGCTTCGAGAGTTGATTCTGCTGTAACTAGTTTCTTCTCCATTTGAGCTAGTTGAGTCACAAGCTTCTCATTTTTTTCCTGTACTTCCAAGAATATCATCAAGCTAGGATAAAAGATGATGTATCTCTGATTGAATGTTTGAAGAAACAAAGTGAGATGGCCAAAGCACCTGAAGCACATGTACTGCATATCTTTGTGCAGCTGCATCCTGCTCTGCACTTATCCTAGCATCTTCTGTAAGCTTTTGGTCTTGTTCAACTTTCATCAAGACCTGAAGCACGCGTCACAAGGTAGATTAAAACACCGATAAGTGTAGCGTGCGCTTTGCACTTGTGGGTTAAATACATGAAACATACCTGAAGCATTGCTGTTTCTTGTTCTTTTTTGTCAGAAAGAACTTGTTTTAGTTCTCTCACTTCCTTTTCAAGTTTTTCAATCTGTAAAATTAAAGGTTTAGTTTTTAGTTTAATCAGTATTCATAGATAAAATCCCCGGCCCTCCCACTAGGTCCCAAAAATAGCATATATTCAATCTGACCAAGAAACATATTTGTCAGTCTTTAATGTTCATCAGCTTAAGATCATTTAGAGCCTAACGTTTGGAAATCTACAGTGTCCTATTGAATGCATTATAGGAGAGATGAAACAAATTTCTCAAGATACACTAAAAACAATCAATGATAATAACATTGTTTTGAGAAGTCTAGATTTACCTTTGCACTTAATTCCAATCTGTTATCTTCTTTGACCATCTCCATCAAAGCTATCTCTAGTTCATCAGCTCTACAGAAAGGAGTAATACATATTATGATTAAACTAGTATCAAAAACAATAAAGTTTAAACTCCTTGAATAAAGAAAGAGAATGTGAAGTAGAGTAACAATAACCTCATCACAGCTGATCTTTTCTCCTCTAACAGTCTGCATAGTTCAACCTTCATCCATACCACCTACACAATAACTGTTATGGGTGAAATTTAAAAAGAGTTGCATATTGCTCATACTTAATCAACTACAGAAGAACATGAACTCAACCATATTACCTTGAAATTTACTACCAAGAAACAAGAAATAGTATATTGTATGAAGCATATGACTATCATGAATTATTAGATGATTGGCTCTAAAGGACAGAACATAAACAGAGAGTATTGAACAAAAAAGTTACCTGTTCTTGAGGATCTGGTAAAGAGTCTACTTCGGAATCAACATTTACGCCATCAAGATTCAGAGAACAACTAGGCGAACGAGATTCATCATCACCATCAGTTCTTTGAGTAGGCTTTTGTTCATCTATTATAGAGCCTTCATGTTTAAAACTATATAATTTAGAAGCCAATCCTTTTTTATCCTTCCAGACTCGACCTTTCTGTATTCTTTCCTCAACAATCTCTAGTATCGCCGGTCTATGTCTTTTCCTCAGCTCCTCTAGTCTAGCTTCATTCGTCGACATATAACCCATGCATGCAGTCAAAACAAGTTGACTGCTATCAAATGTTGAACTAGCAAGGCTTTGTAGTGAAGTAATAGCATCTCCTGCATCTTTTGTAGCCACTATTGAAGGACCTAAAGAAAACAAAGAGTGAAAATGAAACTTGTTTCCTTCAAACACACACATTTGATACATAACAAAAGTATCAGCTATACCATATAGTTCCATTAAAGCAAACGCTGTTCGAAACAACACTACACGGTTTCCTTCAAAGAGAAGCACATCCCACATCCGCAGAACTGAGACCAAAAAAAAATTAACAACACATCAAAGGTTAAATAAAACTTCATTCCTTTGACATAACATGAATGTAGAAACTTTTTTTTAAAGAACTCTCACCACATTCCCAAGGAATAATGTTGACAAAAATAGATAGAAACCAAGGCCCAGAGATCCAAGCTACCTGCACTCCCAAGTAATCCAGATGATTAACTGCATCAGGAGGATTATTGGAATAGAAGAAACGATCACATTGCTCTGTATAAGGTGGAAATATATATATGAAGAGAAACTTGAATATAAAGATGAGAAAAACGAACCGAGTTTTGGAAATCTTTCTCGCATCAACTCTTCAAAGACTAGTTGATCAACCTAAGAGAAGTAGATTCACAATGGTAAAGTAGAAATGTTGTAAGAAGACATAACCATAAAGCCTTTAGATGAACTGTTTACCTGAGATTCTATCATCTCTTCTGTATAGTATCCATCAAAATAATCATCAATAATCCCAACCAAAGTCCTGAGAAATTTACAGTAAAGCAAAAATCAGCTCATTGTGACACTCATACCAATGCATGACATGATTCAAATACAGAGAAACAAAGCTTTATCACTTTACCAAAATGCATTTTCCTCTGGCATCAATAGAAGCAACAGTCCAGCAAAAAAGTTCATAGCCTGCAATTTTGACAGGATCATTGTTAAGTACTATAAAAAAAGGAGAATCACTACTAGAACTATAACATATTTTTCAAATTATATACTCAAATATGCTTTCCTAGCCCAAGTCACCTGACAGTAGCCAACAGAAGGGTTGTGACAAGCATAAGCTAGAAGTATCCGTCTTAAGGAATCTCGACCATTTTCATTCAAAGCAGGGTGGCCTGGGAATGTCCGAGGTATATCCTGTATAGTAACCATGATGGCATATAAGAAAACTTCCAGATTCAAAAGACTGAGTGCCAAAGTCCAACATGCATTTATCTAAAACAAACCTTTTCAATTTGTTTTTTCCATTTTCTTTGAACATCAGATGAGCTTTCATCGGAGTTAGTTATTTGGGCTAACAAATCCTGATAGTACCTCTCAACTCTTCTTGCTTTTACACCTACAAAGGCTTGCCAGACCTGTGAATGCAAAAGTTAGAACAAGAAAAGTCAATTTATTCTATTGAGATAATTAAGTATTAAACTTTACCTCCCCTCTGAGATCCTTTGGCACACCCAAACGAACAAGTACCTCAAGTTCTTCATACCAAGGGAAAAATGGCTCTTGAGAAACACTACCCTGAGCATCATGTTCTTCTTTTATCGAATGAGATCTACTCGTGGAAGCCTCACTGTCACGGTCATTCTCCCCGGAGTCTTGCTCAGACTCTTTAATGGAAGCTAACGATTCGTGTGTCGGTAAAGCATGGTCCCCTACTGTACTCTTCTGCTTGTTTTGCATATACTTAACATTCTTTACACGAGAACACATCATAGTCTCTATGGACGCAAGACAAGGTCTAATATGAGCCCATTCGATAACTGAACGAGACTTTTTTTCCTTTTGTGCTTTTTCATGATCCAATCCACATTTATCTGCTTCTTCCACAATCTTTTCTGCCTCATTCTCTTGTTGGATGTGTACATGATCAACAGGTTCTTCTACTGGTTGAGATTGTTTCTCTTCATCAGATTCACTTTCAACTGAAGACTCCTTCTCTTTCTCAGATTCAAATCGCTCATCCACATCTCTCACAGACTCACTTTTAACTGAAGACTCCTCTTTCTCAGATTCAAATCGCTCATCCACATCTCTCACAGATTCACTTTTAACTGAAGACTCCTTCTCTTTCTCAGATTCAAATCCCTCATCCTCATCTTTTACAGATTCACTGTTTCTTCCAAGACTCTTCTCCCTCAAATATTGGCTCTCGTCAACAACATTTGCCTCCTCAGCTAGCTCCTTCTCTTTTGAATGCTCACCATCTGTTACAGTACTATCTTTTTCAAGATACTGCACATCTAAACCACCAAGATTACAAGAACCAGAATCATGTTTTTCATTTCTTGAATTGTCCTCTGAAGCACTCTCCTCTCCAGAGTCGGAACCATCACCATCAGCCGGTAATGTATCCTGAAACTCCTCTTCTGAGGAACAATGTTCAACGGCGCTGTCTTGCCTGTCAAGAAAAATTTTCCATTTCTCTGCTCTCTCTGTCTCTTCCTCCTATTCCATTAGTATACAATTTCGTAAGTTGTAAGGTAGACACAAACACAAGCCCCACATACCATTTTGATTAGACATACCGCATACATAAATTCTAACGCCAAGTTTTTCAATCTAATAAATGATCTGAGAAAGCAAATGAAGATGAGAAAGAAGAACTCAACTGTATAAATGCTAAGGTATTCTTGATATCTCTTAACGTGTTGAGGTCTCAAGGCAAATCCATAGGCGTCCCTGCAGTGCCAATCAAAATAAAATAACGTATACATGAAAATAAGCACAAAATTAGGGAATGATTTGAGAAAGTAATTACCTGGAATCTACCTCCAGTGAGCGTTTGCTCACCAAAGATAACAACATAATATTTCACAAAGAAGCCTATTCCTAATTCCCATAGCTTTTACTTTACATTACCACACCGCACAGTACTACTACGCACAAATCTCAAATCCATACACAGTTTCTAATGATTAATTCTAAGATTAAATTAACAGCAACATTAAACGATGATATAAGATGAAAAGAAGAAAACAAAAGCTAGGATCATCGGTTTCGTTTGGTACGGCGATTGAAAGAAATCGTCAACGAGAGAGCGAGATTACCGATTAATCAGGGGATAATTAATAAAAACATATATATGGATTAAAAAAAATTGTCACCTGTCTCTTAGATAGTTGTGGACGACAAACAAGTGTTTCTCCGTCATGATCGGTCATGCACGATCAATTTGTTTTTGTTTGTTTTCCAACAAAACAAATAAAAAAATATATAGAAAAAAGTTAAAATAAAATGATGAATTTCTAAACGATTATAGAAATTATATCTTCATAACTTTCATAGTACTATCATATAATTCATAACGTTAATTCCATATTTAATTTGGAACAAAAGTTTCTGTCTGTTTCTTACAAAAAAAAAACTCAAAAAACCTAGCTATAATTATCTACTTTTATCCACGTGGCGTATTATTATTGGATATTAGTTAAGTTTGTAAGTCCACCTACACATGACGTGGACAAATAAAAATAATAATGTTTTTTTTCTGAACAACCTCTTAAAATTAAAGAAATTAAGGTTGTAATGAAAAATATGAATTATGTAAATCCATAAAAATATGAACAATATGGCAATTGCAATGAAAAATATGAATAATTTGAACTCATTTTTCTTTGACCATTGAGAAATTTTTACATGTTATTAGTCCAAGTTTAGATCCGACATGCAGAAAACTGAGAAAAGATAGAAGACAAGAAACACGATTGCAATGAAAAAAATATACTGCTTCTTCCTTTTGTTCGGTCTCATCGATAGGTTCCAAGAACGTCACTTTCGTTCTTTGGTAACAAAAAAACACAAGAAGAAAGAGACATAACATTATGTCATGTGTGTCGTGTCGTCCTCCCCAACTCTACTAACACTTTGAATTTATTACTATCAAACTCTACATGTGTCCTAAAGCCCAATCAAGTAATCAATCCCTTTATTCACATGGCCACTCTCTTTTCATTACCTTTTTGTATCAATCAACCCACATTTGTCTTTGATCTTGGCTTCTCTCTTCTTGTTCTTGTTCCATTACTATCTAATTTACCACCAATCTCCTCTATGTACTGGTGATTAACAAAAGTAGTACTATATAGTATTAGTAACTTTATGATCCATGCCATGAGAAACGGTTATGATTCAAAGTTGTTTAGGGGAGGAGAAATGGATATTCTTGATTCTTGAACTCTTAAGTTGCATCTGAGCACCAAGAAAACTCATTACCGGCTTGTGATTCTTCTTCATGACTTGAGGTTGAAGCAACAACACTTGCTTCACCAGAAGAAACATCTTTGAGCTTTGAACCTGAATCATCTTCCATAGAGGCAACACTGTCAGTTGCATGATCACTTTTCTTTTCTTTCGCAGCTCCCTTTTCAAGAGTTTCTTCTTCTTCTTCCTTGGAGGCCGAAGTGCAAACCGATGATACACAAGAAACTTCAGATGAACTCAATTGATCTGATCCCTCCGAACTGTGTGACCCTTTAATAAATTTAAGTTTCTTCATCAGATGCTTTAGTCTCTTCTCTGCTTTTTCCCTTAATCTGATCTCTTCTTTCAGATTACGCTCCAACTCTTCCATCTGTTTCCATGAGATCAGTAAAGGTTGTCTCTTGAGATAAGAGTAATAATCAGCTTTTTACCAAAGCCAGATCAAAACTAACCACTTTAAAACAACACTTTTTTTGGTCGTCCAAGAAACAAGAACAGAGTAATTAGTGATACTCTCTTGATGGTTAACTAACTAGAATGACTCATGTTCTTGATCAAACACAGTTTCTTAAAAAGGAATGAAACTTAGGATTTTATGAGTTACCTTTCTGGTAATAATCTCTGCTTCTTCTTTTGCAGATCTTGAAACTTGCCTCTCTGCAAGTAGTCTCCCTCTTAAACATTCCACAGTTCTTAGACCTTCCTTTTCTTCTTCTTCTTCCATCTTCTTACTTGCAAAGTTTGTTCTTAATCGGAAAAAAACACACAATAGTAATTCCTCAATCTCTATATAAAAGCTCTCAAATCACATATATATATGATATATCTATCTATATAAGTAGAGAGAGAGAGAGTCACCTGCATTTTGTGTTGTAAATGGAGTGATCAATGGTCATACTCATACTGTTTTTATCATTCAACAACCAAAACCAAATTGGTAAAATCTTAAAGTTCAACTTCACAACTAACTGCAAAAAAAAAAAGGAGAAGAAGACCAATGTGTTGTTAGATCATGTCATTTAATGTTACATTCAATAAGGAACATATCAACATCATACTTTAAAATCGACTTACCTCGACACTCTTCAAAAGAAATATTTCAAAAATACTTCCGAGTTGATACAAGAAAGAAACAGATCCAGATTCAAATCCAAATCCCCTGAGACTTGAAGATAGGAGGGAAATGAACCTAAAAACCCCCCCAAAATTTTGAAAAACAAAAACAGAACCTGTCGTGTAGGGACAATAAATAAGTTGATTTGTAAGCAAAACGACAGTGTGGGCTTGGACTTTTGTTGCCTGCAGCTCCCGTGAGTTGGTAAAAATCTCTCACTTCTCAAGACCCTTTTAAAAGCATATCACTGTATTATACATTTTTTTACTGCATAGTTTGCATATATTATCTTACAAAGACAAATATACAAATGTGCACATGAGGAATCATCCTGGTTGTTTATGCTAAGATTAAGATATATAAATCCATAAACCATAATGTTGTACTTTGACGTTAATTCCAAGGAAAAAACCAAAAGTCTTCACTGTTTTTGTTGTGACGATTCTAGTTTTACCAAGTGTCACAGAACTCTTTGTCAAAAACCAACTTTTCGTTTTTGTTTTTAATGTATCGGTTGCATTTATATGCCTACTTTATTTCTGTGTTCTGATTCTTGTGTTGTGCGGCATTGCACTATTTGTTGATGTAAAATTTCGAAAACAGAAAAAAAGTTTCAGACAGTACTGTAATCGAATAAAATTAAGGAGATGGGGAAATTCTTGTGACCCTCCATAGATCTGAGAGTAAACCATTAGAGGTGGTCACGCTGAAATATTAATGCTCCCAACCTTACACTATATAACTGTTTTTGGTTTACTTTACAAATTAGATATGCTTAGCAACACGCAAAGACAAATTAAAGTGATTACTGATTAGTAAATAACATAGAGCTCGCGTGTACTTCACTCTGGGACCAAAAATTAACTACCAAAACACCCATTAATCATAATAATGCTTACTTTGTGAACCAAACTAATGAATCATATAAAAGTGATGTTCTTATTCTTATTAGCAACCCTACCACTTCAATCAATATCACTTCATTTATTCTCAAGTTGAAGCTTGGGTTTGCTGCTTCTATCAACTATTCAACCCCATGTTCGTTCAATCACAACTACAAAAATCATGGGGAACAAAATCATTAAATAGCAACTCTTTGAAAAGCCCCCAAAAAGAACAAATCATCACTTACTGTAGCAGCCATCAGGAAAAAAAAACTTTGAACATCATGGCAAGAAAATGCATAGGAGATGTTTAAGAAAGGATCAATAAGTTACATCAAGCTCTTGTTTCATGATATACTCTTTGTCGCTCATTGACTCAATCAAACCCTCTATTACATTATACATCTCTTTGCTTCTCTCACAAGAACTGTCTTTTGCTATGAAACTACGTAATCCTTTATCAGTTTCGATCCAGCTAGTTCCAGGGATTTTCTTCAATCCGATTCTGGTCATCTTATCCCTAACAATTTCAGCTTCTTCCCATCTCCCTGCTTGAGTGTATAAATTCGCCATGATAGTATAGTTCCCTGTATTTTCAGGTTCCATCTCAAACAAGCGATCACAAGCGAACCTAGCGATCTCCACATCACCAAGAACTGAAGCCCCATTCAACAATGCACCCCACACTTTAGCAATTGGTTCGATTGGCATCCTAGCAATGAACTCAATTGCATCCGAAAGTTTTCCAGCCCGGCTAAGAACACTTACCATACAAGCATAGTGCTCAACTCCAGGCTCAATGTCATACTTTGTTACCATAGAATCAAATATGTCCTGCGCCTTATCCGAATCTCCAGAGTGCGCAAAAGCTGAAAGAACAGCTGTTAGTGTGACATTGTCTGGCCTAGTTCCAAGACATTGCATTTGGTCAAACAGTCTACAAGCAGAATCAGAGTCCCCATGAACAGCATATGCTGTTATAATTGCAGTCCAAACGATCAAGCTCCTATCTTTACAGTTATCAAAAACCCTCTGAGCTCCTGGCAAAAAACCTAATTTGGCATAGTTATCTACGATGGAGGTGGTCACATATATATTGCTGTCAGCACCATTACGGATAGCAAAAGCGTGGATTTCCTTACCCCCTTTCAGATTTGAACTATATGTCAAAGAAGGAAGAAGGCTCGAAAGAGTCACTGTGTTTGGCCTAGAGCCACCTCTTATCATCTCCCTAAATGAACTTATAACCTCCTCATGATGATTGTTCTGCATAAGACCCGAAATCACAGCATTCCACGTACTTAAACCAATGTTTTCCATATCACCAAATAAATCCATTGCTTCGTTAACAAGACCATGAGCCATATAACCTGAAATTATAGCCCCATGCGTAACAGAGTCTTTCTCACTCATCTCATCAAACAATGCTCTTGCATAATCCAAGCTACCACATTTAGCATAAAAACCAATCACAGCATTACACAATGATAAATCCATCTGAATATGATTCTCAATCATCTTCTTGTGAACTTCCATCCCGAAAACAAGATCACTCGATTGTCCACACGCCTGCAACACGCTTATTACAGTGACTCCATTAGGCTTCAAATCAGGGCAACGTAACATCCTTTTATACAACTCTTTACAGTTCTCAAAAGACCCACTTTGAGAATACCCAGAAATCATAGAGTTCCACGAAACAACATCTCTCTCAGACATTTCATCAAACACTTTCCTCGCAGACTCGATGTTATCACACTTTGTATAGTACGTGATCATCCCATTGCCAACGAACACATCGGAATCAAACCCACCTCGAATAACAAACCCGTGAACTTGTCGAGCCAATGAACCCAACAAAAAACCATCATAACCGGACAAAGCCTTCAACACACAAGAGACACTAACAGAGTCCGGTCTGGCGGCACCGGAAGAAGAGCCAATCCAAGACAAGAACAACGAAAAAGCATCGAAATACATCTCACGCGAAGTATACGCGATGAGAAGTGCGTTGTAAGAGAAGGCATTCTTAACGGTAATTTCGTCGAACACATGGAGTGCTTGGCGGAAGCGATTCTCCCTTGTGTAAAAATTGATGAGCTTGGAAGCGAGGAAGTTGTCAGGCGTGACGGAGAAGACAACAATGCGCGCATGAAGCTGAAGCGCGTGTAGAGGAAGTCGGTGACGGGTAGTAAAGTGCTGGATGAGGTGACCGTACGCGCCGCCGTCGACCGCCGCTTTGTTTAGCAAGCCTAGCAAGACTCGTTGAATTTCGAATCCCAACTTCATTCATATCTAAACCAAAAAGCTAAACCGGAGAAAATAAACATCTTCATTATATACCAAAGCAAATTAATGGGCTTTCCTTAAAGCCCATATGTATATACATATTGACCGATGGAATCGACAGGTCTTTTTTTTCAGTTTCATGTCTTGTCTGAGAAAACATCATTGTAGAGCTTTCCGTTATATTCAATCTCGATCTAGTTACAGTCGATCACTGAATCGTGATTTAACCAAAGAAGCAACTGAAGTCGAGAGACGAGCTCGTGCACTGAGAGTTTTAGATATCATATCTTCGAAATCTGTTGGAGCATCATCGAATCGTCAGAATCATTTTGGTTTCGTTCAGGAATTTTTACAAATAGATTCGAGGCGATACATAGGTTCACCGATTTCAGATGATTTTGACCTCTCAAGAATCAAAAATGGTGTTTCAAGCGTGCTTAAAGAAGTTATGTTGGAGGATTCTTCAAGCTCTGTCAATGGCGGTAGGCAGCACCGTGATGGGTGGAGTTTCGATGGTTTTGGTTTGTCGTCCGCCGTGAGGTCTTGTGGGTCGAGTGGTGACTTTAGAATAGGTTATGGGTTTCACTGTTTGGCGATTAAAAGTGGGTTTATCTCAGATGTCTACGTTGGAAGTTCTTTAGTTGTGTTTTACAGAGACTCTTGTGATGTAGAGAGTGCACATAAAGTGTTTGAAGAAATGCCTGAGAGGAACGTGGTTTCGTGGACGGCTATGATTTCAGGGTTTGCGCAGGAATGGCGTGTGGATCTCTGTTTGAAGCTTTATTCAAAGATGAGAGATTCAACTTCTGATCCAAATGATTATACATTCACGGCTCTTTTGAGCGCTTGCACGGGAAGTGGCGCTCTAGGGCAAGGAAGAAGCGTGCATTGTCAAACACTCCGAATTGGTTTCAAGTCGTATCTTCATATATCAAATGCTCTCATATCGATGTACTGCAAATGCGGTGATTTGAAGGATGCTTTTCGTATCTTTGACCTGTTTTCGAACAAGGACGTTGTCTCTTGGAACTCTATGGTTGCTGGTTATGCTCAGCACGGCCTTGCAACGCAAGCAATCGAGCTTTTTGAAGTAATGATGCCCAAAAGCGGAACAAAGCCTGATGCAATCACATACCTAGGAGTCCTGTCATCGTGTAGACACGCGGGTCTGGTTAAAGAAGGGAGAAAGTTCTTTAATTTGATGGAGGAACACGGCCTTAAACCAGAGCTCAACCATTACTCTTGTCTGGTAGATCTTCTCGGGAGATTTGGCTTATTGCAAGAAGCCCTGAAGCTGATCGAGGACATGCCAATGGAACCAAACTCAGTCATATGGGGATCTCTGCTTTTCTCTTGCCGTGTTCACGGCGATGTGTGGACTGGAATCAGAGCTGCAGAGGAACGGCTGATGCTTGAACCTGAATGTGCAGCCACGCATGTTCAGCTGGCGAATCTTTACGCCAGTGTCCAATACTGGAAAGAGGCGGCGACAGTGAGGAAGCTGATGAAAGATAAAGGACTGAGGACGAATCCAGGTTGTAGTTGGATTGAGATCAACAACAATGTTTTCATGTTTAAAGCCGAAGATGGTAGCAACTGTAGAATGCTAGATATTGTTCTTGTTCTTCATTGTCTTGTAGATCACATGGAGTTCCTCTAAATTAGTCTTATAGTATATATACCAGATACAGATATTTTCTTTATATATATGTGCATCTATTTTGGCCATTAACGTTTTCAACAAGACCTAGTACTAGTGAAAATAATTTATAATTACGTAATGAACACACATTAGTTAAATTAATCAACTAGGTAATCAAATGAATATAGCTGTATAAGGCGGTAAAATGCACCAAGAGTTCTCTCAAACCCTCTCAACTCTTTTGACTTTTGTTCTATATGACGTATTTTCTTGAATTATTATACTGAGTTTCTTGAAATTTTCTTTGGTTTATTAATAAAATTTCTATGGTATGAGTTCGCACGATTGATAAAGGAATCGAATCTATAATTTTTTTTCTTTATGAAAAGGATCTTAAACATAAGCTGAAGATATAAAGAAGAAAGTGTTACTCTTTCCAACTGGTCCTCTTTTAAATACCCCTTCTCCACTACTACCGCACTACTCATAAGACGACGACAAAACAAAAGTAGAGGAACACAGTGAGAGCGACATGGATCTGGACTGGGAAGATTTTCTCAAGGATTACGAATGGCTCATCGTGTTTCTGAAAGGCATGGTGAAGCCTGCGGCGGCGCTCGCGGTTGTGCTTTTGGCTGTGGTTCTTTCCTACTCGCAGAACCTCTCTTTGGAAGGAGAAATGATATACTCTGTTTTCAGATCGTTTGTTCAGCTCTCTGTTATTGGATTTGTTCTTCAGTTCATCTTCAATCAAGAAAACTCCGGCTGGATCATCCTCGCTTATCTCTTCATGGTCAGTAGTTGTCTGTTTTTCTATATTTTTATTTTATTATTTCAAAACGTTTTAACCATTCCGTACAGGTCTCTGTCGCCGGTTACACTGCCGGACAACGTGCTAAGCACGTGCCACGTGGGAAGTACGTGGCTGGAGTATCTATCCTCGCCGGAACTTCAATCACGATGTTCATGCTCGTTGTCCTCAACGTCTTCCCTTTCACTCCGAGGTATATGATCCCTGTGGCCGGAATGATGGTCGGAAACGCCATGACGGTCACCGGAGTTACAATGAAACAGCTTCGAGATGACATCAAGATGCAACTCAACCTGGTAATAATACAAAAATAAATCCTTTTAATAACCTAAACCGAACCAAATTCTCGGTTTAATTAGATTTTCCGGTTCAATCGGTTTATTTTTAGGTGGAGACGGCATTGGCACTAGGAGCAACGCCAAGACAAGCGACGTTGCAACAGGTGAAGAGAGCATTGGTGATATCTCTATCTCCGGTTTTGGATAGCTGCAAAACCGTTGGGTTGATCTCTCTACCAGGCGCAATGACTGGTATGATAATGGGTGGTGCGTCGCCTCTTGAAGCTATTCAGCTTCAGATCGTAGTCATGAACATGATGGTTGGAGCAGCCACGGTTAGTAGCATAACCTCTACGTATCTTTGTTGGCCATCCTTCTTCACTAAAGCTTACCAGTTACAAACTCATGTCTTCTCCTCAGATTGAAGTTTTTATAAATATCCATTCTCTTAACAACAACCTTTGAAAACTTGTCTGAAACAGAACACATCCAACATTATGTCTTAAATAGAAAAACTCTTGATGAACTTAAAGGGGTCCAAAGCAAACACACTTAAACGAGAAAGGAAGTATCTAGCAGTCGGTCGATCCAATAGTACAAATACTAACACCTGTAACCTGAGGCCTTGTGCCATCAGAGTTAAGGGGACTCGCTTCCTCTAGGGGAAGCACGGTTTGGCTCGTAATCATCATCAACAGGGCTACGGTCCTCCTCTCTTGGGCTGTCACCGCCGGCTCCAGAGTTTCTGCCATTCTCATTGTCTTGGGGGCTACCACCATCACGGTCTGAACCATCTTCCTTTTGAAGCTTTGGAGATGGTGGCGGGCTCCCATCAATGATCTTTGGGCTGCCTTCATCATCAAGAACCGGACTACGATCTCGGCCTCTTGGTGAGAGAGAGTCATCCATTCGCTTTGGACTGCGTGATCTCTCTTCCACACTCCTATCTCTTCTTCTCACCGGGGATCTTGATCGGCTGACCATAAAGAAAAGAAGAAGTCAATCAGAGTGCTATACAATTAAAACCATACACAAAGCTATAGAAAGTAGTTACTCAGATTCATGCAATTAAGTTCATATCAAAAATCTAATGCCTGTAAATATCTACACACACCAAAAATCTAATGCCTGTAAATATCTAATGCCTGTAAGAGGGAAAAGACTAACCTGTAGCTTCGGCTAAGACTCCGGCTTGGGCTTCTTCTACGACGAGGAGGAGAACGGGATCTTACAGGTGACCTGGAGTAGCTTCCACTCCGCCTGCATACAATTCACAAAGAGTTATAAGAAACCGGAAGGATAACAAAAATTTCACTTTTTGACAAAAAAAGGTTTAGTACCTAAGCTTCTTGGGGCTGTTTTTGCAGTTTCTCTCAATGTGTCCTCTCTCTCCACAACGGTAACACTTGTTCTTCCAGTCACCTGCTGTGCAGTCTCGAGCCCAATGACCGTCAACACCACAGTTAAAACAGCGACCAGACCCAGGAGGTGGGCCTCTGCTATCATAATCCCGAGAACCACGAGGTGCCTATTCATGATATCCTTAATGTTAGCAACAACCATACATATAAACAAACAATAGATCATGAGAATAGAGAGCCAAAAAAGACTCACCCCTCTGGAAAACTCCACAGTGATGCGACTTCCATCAAAGTCGCGTCCATCCAAGTAATGTCTTGCGTCATCAGCATCACGGGGATCACTGAATTCCTGTTTCAAAATTGTTACGACGAAAACCGCATGCACAGTGTGAACTTTCTCAAAAATTATACTTACTTCTTAGTATTAAACAAACCACAAGACTATTTTTGTAGGCCAACCAAAAACATCAGGGTAAAAAGAGATTTCACTTACAACAAAAGCATAGTCTCGCTTCATATCCACATCGCGAACTCTGCGGAAGAAATTGTTTGCAGAAAAGTAAGGCCATCATAAGTACTTGGTAAACACCATTTAGAGACTTGAGTCTCCGTTTCCATCAAAACACAGACACAAAAACAAAATCAACAAACAGAATCGCCAAGGCGGCCCCCGCCCCTATACACTTGGCAAGAAATTCCACCAAGTCCACCCATTCATCAAACACCTCCAGGTTAGGCATAATCCCAGAGACCTTCAATAAGATCATTCAAGTTAAATACATAACACTAAACCTAGACTTCACAATCTTCCCCTTAAAGATCCAAATCCCAAATTACAGTGTTAACTTTCTGCGTTTTGTTTCCTCACACAAAAGCAAACATATTCTAAGTACTTTCAAAGACAATACGAAGAAAGCAAACTGAGATTTTCATTTAACCCCTATCACGTAGAAATCAGATTACTTTCATAATCATCAAGTTGAGAGAGATAGAGAAGAGTTCTTCAATTACCTTCCGAATCTGTCGAAAAGACGTTCAAGGTCTCGGGTACGAGTACGAGATGATAAGCGACCAACGTAAAGACGAGTGTTCCCATAGCGATCATCGTAGCGAGGCATTGTTCAAACTACACAAAACAAAAACAAAAAAAAAAAAGAACAAAGAAACCATAAATCTTGAGCATTACCAACTTATAACAAGAACATGTAAACAACAACTTCCCTAACTCAAGACCTAAACAAAAACCGCCCAGAAGATTCAAAATTTCAATCGAACGTGACTCAATCAAGATTCATTAAAGACGAGAAGAAAAATTAACCGGACGGAAAGACATGCACCGCAGATTCATCAAACCAAAGTAAAAAAAACGTAAAATTCGAGAACGGAAAACACTAAATCTCAAATCGAATCATCAAATTCAACACAGATTTACGATACCTGGGGGGGATTGAAGGAGAGCACTGCGTTACCCGGAAACCCTAATTTCGAAACGAAAGGGGGAAGAACAGCGTTTGGTAAGCAAAAAAAAGTCTGGTTTTCATAAAGTATATAAATGGGCTTCAGACAGGACCGACTAGATCCAAAAACGGTAGTGATTTCGTGTTTGTCTCCTCAACCAACCGGTTTAAGGCGTTTAACCAAAAGTAGATAAGAATCGCTGGTGTTACCGATACTTACCAATTTTGCAATCTATTGGGCCTTAAACTGTATTAAGCCCATTTATAGCAAAACAATTTTTTGGAAAGTATACAATTAGATTTTCAAACCAAGGCGGTTTGCAATTTTTGTGTTAACACACACTTGTTACAAGATCACATTTTGCTCGCGCCTTTAATTAATTAATTAATTATAAGTTTACGAGAATGAGCGTACCGGACGGACCGGATTAAATTCGATCGGATAGACCGAATTGAATCCGACCGGAAATCAGATGAGTGGTGGTAGGATTGGACTTTTATTACAAAATTGTGCAAAATTCGACCAAGAGTCTTGTGAAGCATTTTGATTCAAAAGAACTTGTTTTGACTTGTTTTAAAATACTAGTACTAGATTTTAATCTATGATACACGACAGCCTATATTTTTATTTGTTTTAGTTATTTTTAATTTATAATTTTTTTTTTGTTAGTTTTTGAAAAAGCTTTTTTTTTAAATAGAAATGTGTTATATTCAAAGCGTATTATAGGTTAATTTCTATACTGATTTAAAATTTTCCTAATCTCTAAATTATTGTTATATATTGTGTCAAAACACAATTATAATAAAATTTGCTGGATTATAAGTAAAATGAACATATATATATAACATTAGGGAAGAACTTTTGGTACTAATAATTGTTAAATATTTAATGGTCGATTTACCATTTTTAAGTTTTTGGTTTTTTGATAATTTTCTAATGACAAATTGTAAAAAAAAAAATAAGTAGTCATAACTAAAATGGTATAATACAAAACCTACTTCAAAATCTTATTTTATAAATCTTGATTTTCAAAAACAAATAAAATAAAAAAAGTTAACATTTGAAAAACTACTTAAGATTTCACATATTGTTTTTATACCCGCGTAATTAACAATATACCAAAATTTATATAACAAAATAGTATTTTATGAATCTTGCTACATGAATATTGAGATCAAATCAGGTATCTATATAAACATATTTTGAAGTAGATTTTGTGTTCTACCCTTTTAGTCATTAATGTTGTTGTAATTTAATACGAAATAATTTTGATACTTTCCAACTAATTTTAAATAAAATTATACTAACATTATCATAAATTAATCAAACCTTCATATAAGTTTATTATTTTTTGTCACATATTTTATGGTATCCTGAAAATGAGAAGAATAAAAATGTAAATTTAATAATCCCAAATTAATAAAACAGATTATATGCATAATACATAGATATATGTTTTAAGTTATATAAACATATTAACTTTTTGAAAAAGTGTTGCCTCATAATTAAATCTGACCTTAAAATTAAAGAAAATATGGAATACATTGTTTACAAAAATTTTGTGTACATTACTTTACAATATAAAACATCCCCGTGAACTTCTTTTAGAAAGAAACCCTAGATCTGAGAGATGAGTTTCATAATGGGAGAAAGATTCATCATGAACACCACCTGGAGTCGAGGATGAATCTCTCTTTTTTCTTTCCTTTTTTTTTTCTTTGGCTTGTTAATATCTCCTAATGTCAGTTCTAGTTTTTTTCATGTCTTGACCAGGTTCTATGCGGATTCTGTTGACACTCATCCCGCCATCCTTGTCAAGAAAGGTGTGTACATGCTTGACCTCGATGCAGTGACAAACGATCAAGTTCGCATACTTCTGTCGAAGGTTATCTCTCTCAAACAAGCACTTGATTGTTAATTTATGATATTGATGGACCATATTTTTATACTGGATATTTAAAATATATATATATATATATATTATTTTATTATTGTATCGAAATATGTCATTTTTTACACCGACCCAACTCAGATAGAATTTATTAATTTATAACGAGTAATAATTTAAAGAGTATTAATTTACAGAGATTCTACTTTAGGTGGGTGTTTAATTTTTTTTTCTTTTAGGATAACTGACTATATAATTATTTTCGTGTAACTTTTTATTATAAATTTCACTTGGTTTGGATACATATAAGAATTATCATTTTTACATTTTAAAAATTGTTTAAATTTTTAGTTTTCTTATAATTATTTTTTAAAATATTTTTAAAAATAATTCTCTTATATATATATATATATGTTAGAATTAAACTTTAATGTTTTAATTTTTTTTGATTTTATGATTATCTTGTAATAATCTTTTCACTTTTTAAAAGTTATTCAAAACAATAGTTTTGTTTATATGCATACTACATTTATCTTTTTACAATATTGAAAACTTGTGTAAAATTGCTATTTTCTTATAATTATCTTTTACTTAAAACAAAGTCTTTTTTCTAATACATGACAAAAGCTTTAATCGTTAAAATTGACACATGCCACGATTTATTAACTTTGAAAACCAAGATTTATAAAATAAGATAATGGACGAAATACAAATATATAGGTGGTAAAAAGAAGAAATAAATTACATGTTTTATTTTTTCCCGAAATTTCACAAAACAATCAAATCACCTCCGTTTGTTCTTGCTCCCAATCAAGAGTGCAAAATAAAACAAAACCCTAAAGAAGAAACCCCAAGCAACCGTGATCCACAAACAATTCCATTTACTAATATCCGTAATCCCTTGTTGCTTCAATATATCAATCCCAGTCGTCACACACGTCTCCGCCGTCACATTAATCCCCAATACACCGCTCATACTCTTCAACAGAGTCAGTTTCATCGCCTCCGGAACCTGCCCCAGCGGCGAGTTGTCAAATATCTGAACACCTCTAACGAAGCATTTCGTCGGATCTTCGAATTCGTTCTGCAACACTCCTTCGTAAGGGTATTTCACTAAGGAGAGGTAATGAAACCAGATCCAGTAGAGTGGGATCCGATCTCTGGAGATGAAGAATCCGGAGAAGAGGAGGAAGTAGGCTAAGATCGCTACAACGACTGTGAATCCGAGCATCACGTTGGATACTACGCCGGAGAGGAACGTTACGAATGAGCTTCCTGCCCAGAACGAAGCGAGGATTGTGAGGTAGAAGAAGAGGAAACCGCTAGAGCCACCGGCGAGTCCAACGGCCCAAAACGTTGTGGCGGCGAAGCTCGCGGAGAGGAAGATTAAAGCAGGGATTGAGATTATGGATTGAGAGAGGACGTATGATGATCTTCTGTATGCGTTGTAAGCTGTTTCTCTCATGAATATGTAACGTTCTTGTAAGAAGACTGGGATTGCTTCAGCACATGTGTAGAATGTTGTGGACATTGCGAATGCGAAGAACCCTAGACGTTCTTGGACTCCTTTTGGGGAGTTGTCTAGATTAGTGAACATTGTCGCTAAGATGATTCCTGTGACCATTACTGCTCCTAGTCTCATTGCCAAGAGCTCTGGTTGTCTTCTTGAGTTTAGTATAGCACGTTTCCCTATGACGATCATTTCGATCCAGAAAGGGTTGGCGAAAGTTTGGAATGAGGTTGTTAGGTTTGATGTGTTGTTTGTTGCCCCTGAGACAAGTTTCCCTCTAGAGATACTTGCGGTTATAGCTTCTTTGAGGGTTACGTTGTTGTTTCTGTTGTTGTTATAGCTTGGTGCTTGCTTTGCTCGCCATTGCTTGTGGAACTCGACGAGTGTTTTGGTTCCTTCTGCTGAGTTTTCTAGCTCACGGATGAGATCTAGGGCGAACTCTGTTTTGTTCTCGTTTTCAGGAATCGGGTGCTCGAACTCTGAGAAGAACTGAGGGAGATGTGTTGGTGAGCCGCTGTAAACCGTGTTGCCTCTGGAGAGGAAGATTAACTTATCTAGCAAACCCATGATTCTGTAACTTGGCTGATGGATGGACATGATAACTATGCTACCACTTTGTGCGATTCTTTGAAGCACTTTGATAACCATGTAAGCACTTGTAGAGTCAAGTCCCGAGGTTGGCTCGTCGAGAAAGAGGATAATAGGGTCATGGATTATGTCGATTCCAATTGAAACTCTTCTCCTTTCTCCTCCAGACACACCTCTGTGGCCTTCATCACCAATCACTGTTTTTGCAGCGTTTCTTAAGCCTAGTTGGTCAATCAGAGCTTGAACTCTTGCTTTCTTCTTTTTCTTGGAGAGTGAACGAGGGAGTCTGAACTCTGCAGAGAACATTAGAGTTTCCTCCACTGTAAGCATCGGGAAGAGAAGGTCGTCTTGCATCACGTAAGCTGATATGACTTTTTGTAGGCGGGATTCAAGAACTTCTCCGTTTAAGGTGATAGAGCCTTTAAGGCTGTCTTTTGCTATACGGTTGGCTAATGCATCGATCAGTGTTGATTTACCAGATCCACTAGCTCCAAGAACCGCCATCATCTCTCCTTCATGAGCTTCACCTGAAATACTATTCAGTAGTATCTTAGTGTTCACCGAGGAACCATTTCGTGACTTCCCGTAGCAAGCAAGGGGATTAAATCTCTTCTGGTTCTTCACGCTATAGGTCAAGTCCTTGAAAGAAAGAACAAACGGGGAAGATGATAACGAAGAAGCTGGAGCGGAGGTCCATGTATCGAAAGATGATGTAGAGGAAGTGATAGGTGAGGCCATTTCCAATGTCCGGCGAGTTGTACTTTGGTCATTCCTTGCATCCTCCACATTCATAAGAAGCTCGGCGAATGTGACAGAGACTCTAGGCGTGTCCCTTCTTTGAGGCTCCATGGACGTCTGGTTCACATAAAACAGAGGAAGATCATTGTTGCTAGTTACACGTTTGGCTGGAGATAATTTACCGAGCAAGCCAGACATTTTCTTTTTTTTCTTATACTTATCAGGTTAAATGGGTTTTACAACTCATACCCACAAAGAAGATATGAACAAGAATGATGAGAGAGACTATATAAGGCAAAAAGCTTTCGTTAGAAGAATGAAAAGAGATACGAAATGGTCAAAATAGTTGGTAATCTATCTCTAAGTATCTAACGATGTCTTTTTGGTTTTTGTATATATTTTTGATGTAATGTATTAACCTAAAAGTATTTGGGTTGGTGAGAAGTTGTACAAAAACCCCTTCTCTGTTTTTCGTCCCCTTTGTGTTTATGTCTATTAGCTTAAGCTACTTTGAAAATTCGCTATTTTTTAGTGTTTGTTTAATAACTTGGGTTTCGTTACACGGGTTTTATGCGGTTGGAAAGATAATAATTCTAATAATAGTACACATGGTGTTGATGGTTGAGACTTATGTACATCAAAAATTTCATTGCATGCTAGTTAGTAGATGTCCAAATCGTGTTAATTAAACCAGCAAACTTGTACCTATCTTATGATAATAACGATATAAAATTGTCGTTTTTTCTTCTATTAACATCTCACCACTTCTCGAAGACTGTCTTGTATTTTTTAGCTGACATTCCAAAACTAAAGAAAAAAAATGTTTTTGGTCTAGCAAACAAAAAGTCACCTTCCTTTTTCTCAATCAAAACACATTATAACATGTTATAAATAAATAAAAATTGTTGAGCTAATTGACCTATTTTATTTATAAAACATAAAATAATCTCCTAACTTATTATTTGTAGTTTAGTTTGTATTTGGTTATAACTAATAAGGTAACATTTATTGTGTTAAGTCTATGTATATTCATTACATGTTCAGAATCAATCACATGCATGCGTGGCAAGATATTTTATTTTAAAAACTGCAAAAAGACTAGACCTTCAACATGTTCAAAATAAAAGACAGGAAAAAACTGATTTAAAAGAAACAGAATTTACAATTCAAAATCGGATCAACCAAATATGAATCACTCCTCTCATTAGTCAGTACTTCTCAAAAAAACATAAGCTTTAAAAGTCTAACATTATTACAGTAGGTGTCATGTGCAACATGGCCATATTAGTGGTAAGCATATAATATATATCCCACCCCCCCCAAAATGCGTAATATAAGCCTAACGTGGAGAAGTAGGCATATAAAGGTTTGGTATGGCTGTTATATCTGTTTTTGAAGACTTTATACTATACGCTTCACAAATAGGACCTAAAATGACGAGTACATTCCATTTACCTATTCTTACAAGAAATCTCATAACCTTCAGAAAAAGAATTGTCTTACATATTAATTGTTGAATCAATGAGTTCTCTTATTAACAAAAGTTTCACATGAGAGTCAATGCGTTCTGGTAGGCTCTATTGGTCGAACTGTAATGTTATTAGAAAGTTTGATGTTGATACTATACAAACTTTATGATTTATATATTAACTGTAAATATCTGTTTTGTGATAATCACCTTCATTATCTATCGCTTATTATCAAATAATTAGCTCAAGGTAAGAAAAAGTTCAAATCGTTAATGTCATGAAAAAGATGAAGGTAAAGTTCAGATTGATAAAGATTTTGATGCTAGTTGACAATATAAAAGATATATGATCTGCCTCGTCATGCGAATACTACCTTTTTAAATCCAAAAATCTTTTTTTGAGTATAGATTGCTAAAATAGGATGTATAAAAAGTCAATGCTAAAGTTGAAATCACAATTGCCGAAAAAAGCAAAACATCTAGCAAACATTTTATAACTTACTCACATAGAGCGCTTGCAAGCTACCATTCTAAGCCAAGTGTTTGTCATTTCGACGTGCGAGGGATAGAATAGTTATAGAACTATATCAACCATCAAAACAAAACACCTTCAACCAAACATTTTTCTAGTTTTTGTTATATACAAAAAAAAAAAAAAAAAAAAAAAAAAATAATAATAATAATAATAATAATAATAATAATAATAATAAAGCAAACACTTTCTAAATCTTTTAATTTGAATGGTCTGGTCTTCTCACGGCCCAAATTATAATTTTCAAGTGGTAACTACAAATTAAGTAAAAAAAAGCATTAGTCAGAACTCAGAAACATCAAGCATCTAATCTGTCTCACTTGCTACCAAAACCACAATTTCATGCACTACAGACTACAGTTATTTTAAAAGCGTTGCTATAAGACAAGACCAAGACGATTAGTAACTAGTACTCGAAATACATGCATTAATAGATTCTTGTCCAAGTTGCATCCACCGATTTTTGTGTGTATAAAGTTATATATATATATATATATATATATATACACAAATAATCATAGTACTCGAAATTAAGTTAAGACGAAATTAGCCTGAATTGTGTACGTAATAAGCCTGATACGACTACAACGTAACAGACCAACATTTTTCTTAGCCTCCAACATCAATCTATATGACATACTGTATAAATTATAATCTGTAGACTATAATTTTGACCAGACTTCCGATACGTGTTATGATTAACGCAGACGTATAGAACATATATAGTATATATTAATCCTGCGCTATATATATGACTACGACAAGCTTGCTTGATTCTTCTTTGATTTAGGTTGACTTTTATGTAATTTTTCATGACTATGACATATCGATACAATAAAAGTACAATACGTTTCTCTCCGATGCTTACACATCAACATTTTGGTGGAATATGAAGCTCACACATCAACTTATTTGTTTACCAATAAAAACATTTCATTAATACAGCTCATATCTCTCAGCCAATAATAATTATTTTTTTTTGTTCCAAATCAGTTTTCCAGAATTTTAGAAACTAGCACATCATTTAAATTGTGTAATCAATTAAATTATAAAAAATAATAAACATCATCAATAATTTTTAATAAAAAATGTTTAAATTTATAGCCTAAATTTAAACTAAATTAATAAATTATTTACAACTTTCAAAAATATAATAATATCAAACAAATATATTAATTATTGTATGTCATAGCAATATTTTTCAAAAACAAAGGTTTAAAATTATAGCTTAAATTTAAAATAAATTAAGAAATCATTTACAACTTTTAAAAATATACTAATGTTAACCAAGTATAATAATAAAAGCAATCAATTCATATTAGTAAAATATAAATATAATACAAAAAATATAATACAAATAGAATATAAATTAAGAATAACCACAAATAACACAAAACCAAACTAAGTATGTGTATATTGACTTACAAGGAATTATTATCAAACAAAACATAACAAAACATAACAAAACAATTAGATTCTTAAAAAGGAACAAAAAGAAAGAAATAAATAACTTCTCTAAGAACCAAAGAAACTATATAAAAATTATGTGATTAAATTTGTATAAACTACAAAAATAATACACCATAAAATCAAGCTACACTAATATATCTCCTACAACAAGTAAATAAAATAAAATTTGAGATTAGTGTTGATAGTGATTTTATATATAAGAACACCAACTAATGATAAATTGAACAATATATAAGTTCCAAAATTGAAGGTTTTATATTATAGTTTAAAATCAGTGACTAAAAAATTACTTTGACAATTAACCTAATCGCTCTGCTAATAATATGAGAAATTGTTAGTAATATATATACCATTTTTCAAAAATAGCATTTTTTGGTCAGTTTCATTTTTGTCCTTTTTTGCATAATTACAATGTGTTAAATTGATTTGTATAATTTTCTTTTTAGGTTTGGATTCTCTGTTTTACTTTAGGATATAGTTTTAAAGGGTAGGATTTAATATTTGGAGTTTAGAGTTTAGAATTTAGTCATTTTGTATATTGAAAGAATATATTATTAAAAATGGACAACAAGAGTTATTTTTGCAAAAAGGTAATGAAAAATTGGTATTTTTGTAAATGTCCTTAATAATATTAAATAATACACAAAACGAGACTAAAGTAAAAATATGTCTATGTACTTTTACAAATAATAAGTTTTATAACAATAAAAATACTATATAACAATTATGTTGTTAAATTTGTATAAAATACAAAAACAAACACCAGAAATTCAAACTACACTAATATATCTCTCACCAAAGGTAAAGAAAAGAATAAAAGAACATACATTAGGGTTAGTTAGACTATTTATATAATTAAGTCTACCCGATTTAAAAGTAAACATTTATATATCATCCTAAATTTGAGATTTCTTTATTTTTTATTTTATTAGTACATTTTTATATTTTACTGTATCGATAAACCATAGTTTTACAATTAATCCAATTCCAAAAAAATATATATTTTTTAATAATTCAAGTATCCCGCAGCGTAGCGCGGATTTAACCTAGTTTACTTAAAAACTCTATGACTATATAATATATGTGATCATTCGTGAATTAACATACACAAAGTTGGCCACAAAACTATCTTTAACCATGCATGATGATGACAAACAAAAGCCGGCCACTGTATAAATTTCTGGCCATTTTAACAAACAAGTTATAATATAATCATGAGTTTGTTTTGTTGTAAGTAATAATAATTGAAAACTTTTTTTTTTTGGGAAAAGAAAACTAAAGTTTATTTGAATAAGCAAATCTGTGATGGGTAATCTTTTTCTTTTCTTTTTAGCTTTTTTATAAATGTATTATTTAATATATTTTTTTAAAAAAGATTACAACAATTTTCTTTTTTGTTGAAAGATGATATTCTTGAAACATTTTTTTTTTTAATTAAATGATTTTGGTACTGGAAGTCTGGAATACGTAATTATCAAATTAATCCAAATTGAATACCTACAAATTAAAATAAATAATAAAGACACCTAAGAAAATGTTGAAAAAAGAACACGTCTGACTTGTTCTCCAAATCTCTCCTCCATTTGCATTGCACTCTGTTTTTTTTTCTTCCATATGCGATCTTATTTTTTCTCGTTTTAGAAACACCAGAACGAGACCCTAATTTTAGACAAATTTCAAAATCCGATCATCTAAAGCTTGTAAAATTCTTCGGGAAGAAGAACAAATAAGAATCTCTCGGCGATGTCGTGGTTGAGATCGGCGGTAAACAAAGCAGTAGAAGTCGGCGGGAAGAACAACATCACACGAACCGTTCGCAATGTCGCCGATTCCGTCGTCCTTACCGCCGGCAATGCCGTTTCCGAAGGCGCTAAACTGATCCAGGATCGCATCGTACGTTTCATTTTTTTCCCTGATCTCGTTTTTAAATTTCGTCTTTCCGATTCTAATTTCACCGATGATGATGTGTGTTTTGTTTTTGGATTTGAAAACGTAGGGATCGAGGAATGTGAAGAGCTTTAGTCTCGCGGTGAAGAGGTTAGAAGAGGTTTCGGTTTCTTCGAGAGGTATCGAGAGAGTGCAGTTATTGAGAAGATGGCTTGTTGCTCTCAGAGAGATCGAGAGATTGTCTTATTCGTGTTTTGAGCATAGCGAACGTAACAATCACAAAGCTGATCATGAACCTAATTTTTCTGATGAAACCTCTAAGGATTCTCCTAAAAATTTCAGCACAGTGAGTAATGCAACCCACAATGTCTTTGATCATCATATATCGTTATTATAATCATTGTATTGCTTATCATTGTGTAACTGGATAGGTTTATTACGTTGATCCTGGTCTTGGTGAGCCAATGACTTTTCGTGATGTGTTTCTTCATAGTGAGGCACTTGAAGGGATGGTATTATCTATGGTAAGCATTGTACTGCTTCTCCTGTTGTGCGCATTGTAATAGTGAGTTTAACGGTAGGTTAACTCTTTTGTGTGAATCAGATTTTGGAAGCGCCGAATGAGGAAGAAGTGCAGCTGCTTCTTGAACTGTTTGGGTGATGTTTTTTCCCTTACCGTTGAACCTTTATTTTATCAGTTTATTTTAGACTGAACGTTAAACCTTGAATCTGGACTCAAATGTTTATGATTTGTACATACAGGCTCTGTTTATCAGGAGAGAAGGAAGCTCACGAAGCAGTGATTCAAAATGTTCAGGACTTAGCAACGGTGTTTTCGAAATACAAGGATGAAGTTCTGGTAAGGATGTGCTGGATATTGCAAAACAAAATGTTCTGTTTCCTAGACTCTGTTCCTTGGAACAGAGTTCTTGTCTCGTCTTGCTAGATGATAAACTGTTGGAGGTCTTGCACCTTGTAATGCTTTTTTTCTGTCTTTTTTAGGCGAAGCGTGAGGAACTGCTTCAATATGTTCAAGGTGCTATTGGAGGGCTAAAAATCAGTGCTGATCTTGCAAGGTATTCTTGAATCAGAACCTTTTTATAAGCTTTGTGTGGCAGTTTAAGAATGTTCAGTCATAAAATTTTACTTCTGTTGGTTTGGTTCTCGTTTGTAACTGAATCAGAATAGATACTGAAGCCCATACTCTGATGGAGAAACTCGATAAGACGAAGCTCAAGGTTCTCGAGCAGGCTTCAAATGAAGATGCTTCAAAAACCGCTGGAAACACTGCTGCATCAACAGAGGTAATAAGACATTCTCTCCTACTTTTCACTGCCACATTGTTCACTCTAAAGCTTTGGTCACATTAGATTTGGTCTCATATTTCCAACTATTATATCATTTACTTATCTTGTATGGAAGAGTTCTTAAACTGTAATACATAGCTTAGTTTTGTTAAACAACTATATATATAATATCCTTGGATCAATCCCCTGTGAGATGTACTGAAAGGCTTGGGTCGCTGCAGGCTCTCCGAGAAATTCTTGAGCAAGTTCGCACTTTTTCGAAGCTAGAAGCACTCTTGCTTAGGAAAAAATCATTAGGCAATGTTGATTCTCTTCAACGCCACAATGAGAAGGTGAGAATCTGCAGACGATCTAGAACATTCACCTTTTTTGTTGGTTTGTTCTTAATTGTTTCATAGAGAAGATTATTAGCTTCCTAGTTTCTCGAAATATTTGAAATACAGAGATCTATTTCGAAAAAATTACGTTATTCAAATACTTGCAGGTCGATAAACTTAAAGTTTTGTCAGAATCTTTACTCAATTCTACCTCGAAAGCCGAAAAGCGAATCGTGGATCATAGGTGAGAAGATGTAACATGCAAACTTCAAATTTTATCTTTCATGTTTACTACCATATTTTAAGACTTATCTTTTTCCACATGACAAAGTAGAAGCCAAAAGGAAGAAGCTCTTAGCTACCGGGTTTCAAAAACTAATGAAGTTAGTCAGCTGGAAAAGGTTTGCATCCCCTTATCTCTTTGGCTGCATTAATGAGATACTAGATCAGTACTTTGGACTTCTGTTTTCATGTATCTTATCATGAGCTAAGTACAAATGTGATTTCCAGGATGTAGCCGCAGAGTTAAAGAAACTTGAGATTCTGAAGGATGATCTTGAAGCTGAGCTGAAAAGGGTAACTTTCACAACAAGTTTCATTCCAAAAAATTTAGTGAACTGGTTAGAGATTTAGATTTGTGGGTCATATTACAGATTTTACATTTATTTTTGAAGGTCAACACCTCAATAACTTCTGCCCGGGCTCGCCTTCGCAATGCCCAAGAAGAAAGAGAGCAGTTTGATAATGCAAGTAATGAAATTCTTATGCACCTGAAGTCAAAGGTACTTACTACTTCTCGTTCGCCCCTTGCATTAGCTAAGATGGAACGTAGGCAGGGCCATAGTAAACAAACTAGCCCATAAGAATAGTTTGTGATGTTTGGCTGGCATACGTTGTAGGAAGAAGAGCTGACTCGTTCGATAACTTCATGCCGAGTAGAAGCAGATGTCGTAAATAAATGGATCAAGTTTTTGGAAGATACTTGGATTCTCCAGTCTAAATTTTCTCAACAAAAAGAAAACCAAGTGAGGTATGTCTTATCTCCCCACTATGCAAATATCTCAGCAATTATGTTGCTTCCCTAATTACTTTGCATTTGATCCATCTGTTGCCACCTTCCGTCATGGTTCAATACTCAAGTGGTCAGATGGAGAGATATAGTGACCATTTCATCGATCTGATTGTTCAACTCCTCTCTTTCTACAAGGTAATTCAAAATTGTTATTTCAAAATTAGTGCCAATTTTCTTATGATACAGTAAACTACAAAGAAACTGCCTACAATTTTTTGAAAATATAAAGAAACTGATTTCCAAATTCTATCATGACTATAAAATATCTCATATTCATATTCTTAACATCAAATCAGGAACAATTGGATCCTTCTATACCCAAGATCCGAGGAGTCGTGGAAAGTTTGGAACCAAGTAATGGGTAATATATACACGATTACTTTCTCTGTTCTTGTAAATTTTATTTAGCTGTACTAAGTTAGGCTGATAGCTCTTATGTGCATATGGGAAAATATTAGGTTAGAAGCAGATAAAATCACAGACAGTAAGGATACCAAGCCAATCGATTCTAGAAAACAGCTTGAGAAGGAGTATCTGGACCTCGAAGCTAAGGTAAATGGCTTTAAAAAATAGAGACATCTAGACAACTTTTCTGAACGTCCATTACAAAATAGAACATTCCTAAGCTTGATTCCAAGTGCAGAGCCAGAAACTTGTGTGGCACAAGTTTCTACTCTGCCTGTCCTTTTTTCCATAACATCTCTTCTGATTATTTATTAGCTTTAGCAGTTTGTAACAACATTAAGTGTGGTGGATGCGATGAAAAAGCCATTCTATTCACAGACAGAAGGTATCTCCAGGTAAAAGTTACAAAAAACATGTCCGTTCTCATTTAGAAGTTGAAGTTTGAGATTATAAATGCACTTTTATTATGAGTAACAAAACATTACTCTGCCTTGTTTGGTGTTGTTTTGGATTCAGGAAAGACGATAAAAGAGTGAAGGAACTATTTGAGGCATTGGACAAAACAAAAGAAGAGTTTGAGGCTATTGAACGTCCGCTTCTGGATATTGAGTCTCCTTCTAGAACCTCTGCTTCACGCTCACCGTCCCTGAAAGTGACGCACGAGACTCCACTTTCGGATACAGTCCTGAAACTATCCGCTGATGATGATTCGCCAGACAGTAAAAAAGGATCCCCAGAGAAGGAAGAAGACCCGGCAAAGAAACAACTCGAGCTGGAACTAGACGACGGAGAAGAGTTCTTGGCAGATGAAATCAATGATTGGGAATTCGACGCTCTTGATGACACTCTGACCACAAAAACCAGTAGCTAACCCAAATTTTGCAAAGGTAAGCAACATGAGCTTATACTTAGCTACAAGAAGCTTGCATTATTCACATGCTTTTAGGCAAATATGTCAGAACGATTGATCTCGGGTATAATGTCAAGTTAATAAAAAAATTTGTTATGTTGTTTGTGTAGGAACTGATGGAGGAAGAGAATGAGTATATCTTATTTACTACTATCTAACAAAAATGTGTCCGAGTTCCAAAGTATACCATAAAAGGATATTGTAAGTTAATTTTCTTTCTTCTTTTTGAATTTCTAATATGAAATATGATCAAGTGTAGATAATTTTACAGCCACCCAATAAGTTTTGTAAATACTCTTTCCCGGCAACATTTTTTTTTGTTTTTCTTCGCCGGAGATTAGATATTACTTAATATTATATATTTATTTTATTTGTCTATTAGTGTTCCTATGTGATTGATAACTATGTTTTTTAAGTAGAGGATACCATCAATGCATGATGACTGTGATTCATGTTTTGCCTTGAAATATTTTCCTAGACAAAAAAAATTATGAGTGCAATTGTTCTTGGGCATATTATATTAGTTCAAAATTTGAATGGAAATGCATTCACTGTGTCAGTACGTTCAATATAGATATAAATGCATTTGTTACCTCACTCAGAAGACAGAACAATGTGTTTATTGCTTCTTATTGAACGCACTAAGAAAAAAGTTTGAAGCACTTTTTTTTTTGTCGTGCCAATGCCAATGCCAATGCGAACGGCCACCACGTAGAAAGTATATGTATAATATACTCATACAATTTGATCTATGATTGTATTTGAAGTTAAAATGTCGATTTGCCGTTTTCGTCAAATATAAACTTCGCTATGATTAAACTAACAAATTTGTCATTCAATATTATAAGAGGGACTATATTTCTTCTTTGTACTGACACACAGCTTGTTTGCTTCAACTACTGAATCACAGATCCTTGAAATTGTATTTTATGAAAAAGTCAGACAACTCAAGAGACCCGATTTGAGTTGATTGACATTTTTTTGGTGGAAGCTATACAAATTACAAAAGCTGACGAATGGTTTTTGTTGTTATCATTTGGTGTCTTGGCTTAGTCCTCCTACCTCATGAATAGTTCATTTCCCCTTATATTTTAACAATATTTCAAGAGGTTCAAATTCGAATTACGTGGTAGCTACGGATATGAATGCACACAACAATTTCAAGTCCACTTGTTGAAAGGAGAAGTAAAATATAGAACTATAAGAAAAAATAAAAACAGGTAGGTCCACATTATTATGAAGTGTGGTGGTCTTATGGTGTGCAAATGTTTTGACTGAGAGAGAGGCTTCCCACTACACACTCCATTAACTCATAATTAGTGGGATCTAACTTAATTAATGATTTGCTTACAACTTAATCTAAATCTTATTCCCACTTTGATTCTCTGTTTTATCTATCCTAATTTTCCTTTCTTTACTTATTCAAATCATATATAAGTTAGAGAAACTTTGGATTTTGGATTACGTCATTGGCATTATTATTATTAGGTCATTCACAGTGTGGGATATGTAAGGAAAAAAAGTTGAAAGTGTAGTTGTTCTCATCATTCCACATCTTTACCACACTATGTATATATATCAGAAGGAGTGCTAAAATTTTAAATTCTTGCTGGAAAAGAAGTTAGAAATTAATTTACAAAAACAATTTGGGAAAAGGGAAATAGGAAATGGTAGGCATATTTACTTTGTGAGGTGTTTGTCAATGATTGAAACAGAGAAGAACTAACTCACTCTGCCTTTTTAGGTACTTCGCTGTGTACGACAGAGTTCCCACTCCAATTCTCTCCATTACCAACCAACTAAGACATGATTTGTACGGAATTACCAACTAAATAGTACAAATTAACTAAACCTTCCTTTCTATATATTACCATGATTTATATTTTGTATCATCTTTCATTAGTAGACTAGTAGGTAAGATGGTGGTTTTGTATTCCTTAAAATATATATGTTAGATTCAACTACCAATGTTGCAAATTTAACGAATTTTTTTTTTTTTTACCGTTTTTTGTAGTCATATGACTCATATTAAGATTTTCTAGTTCATATTCTTTTTTTATTGTTAATCTAAAAACAATTTTGGCCAATTTGTCATTTCGTGCATGTCGACATTTATTCATGGTCATGGACCATGCTAATCTCGAATATCTATCGTTATAGTTTTATCAGAGGATGTATAATAAAATCATTTGAACGATCTGATTCCTAAATTCGTGACTCGGTAAAAAAAGAAAAGGAAAGCATATAATGTTGTTTTCATGTGATTATATTATGAATAAAGAAAGTAGAAAGCGAAAAGACTTGAAAAAATATATAGTATTGGAGTGTGGGGATGATAGTCACAATCCACTTACCCACAACCTGCAACAATTATTACCCTTTTTGGATTAAAAAGATAAACTTTTCTGATATATATGTGGAAACAAGAATGCTGCATTTAAATTTGTAATAATAAAAAAAAAAAACAATAGTCAAGTAAATAATGTAAGAAAAGATTGTGACTTTTGTCATCTACCGTTTGTGCTCTTTTACCACTTCACGTGACCGTTGTTATTGTGGCCAATGAGACACGAGGGTAAGGATAAAATAACGATTTTATTTCTTCTAAGATTTAAACATTTTTATCATCTTTTTAGTAGATTTTTATTCAGTCTGATCATGCTGAATCTTATTGCTGATCAAACCAGAAACAAACAAAACCAGAAATAAAACCGTTAAGAAGCAGGACTTAACTCAGGCGATCATGATATCTCGTGTGTGGTGTTGTGATGACTGCTGAGCGATGCTGGTTTTATAAAACTTTTACATTTATTCACGGGACTATTGTCATTCACATGTTAATTAGTATGTATATTTCCCTATACAAATTACTAAATTAGTAGTGTTCAAGTTTGTTCGTGGTTGTGGAATTTAGGTTTAGAGTGAAATATCAACAAACAAAAAAAAACATTGAAATTAGTGAAGTTAGTATAATTAATCCTTTTGTATATATAAGATCTTTTAGTAATTTAGATCTATGTCTCTATGTATCTTGGAAGTAATTGTAATATTTTTAGGTTTAGTAATCTTGGATCACGGTGGACAAATTCAAGTCGAAATTAGTGAAGTTACTAGCAAAATGGGTATTTTATCGAGAACTAATAAAATCGAAAAAACAGTTCAAAGGTTTCGAAGGGCAAACATGAGTACGAGGAATGGGAACATAATCTATATATTGGAGACTTCAAAATAGATCCACAAACTCATTAGTTGATTTAATTATTTTAAATGAAATATAAAATAAAATATTTGTTTATAAGTTTATATCAAGTCATTCGTTGATCATTTAAATTTGTATATAAATAAGAGCATACACCTCCATTAATATTTTACTGGCTTACTGGTTCCTCTCTATTATAATAGGCCATCAAATCAATCATGCATGTAGTGAAAAGAAATAACCAATGCAACTTCACACGCTCCAACGGTAAACTTGGGGGGGATCATACATCGTAGTATCAAAAATAAGGGAACCCCCTAGACAAATTGGTGACCCTAGACAAATCTTTTAAAAGGAAAATAAATAAATTACATAATTTGGATTTATAATAGTACAAATCTTTTTCTTGTCTACAAATTAAAATCAACTATTATAAAATTGAAAGGAAAAAGGTGTAGTAGTAGCCACCTAGGCATTTATTTATTTTTTTAATAAAAGAAAATAAAATGAAAGAAAAAGATCACTTTAAAAGATGCTCTTTCCCTCTTCTCATCAGTTCTCTCATCAGTCCCTAGAAGTAAGTAAAGAAGTAAACCACAGAGAGAAATATATATATACACACACAGACAGATACATACACAATCTTTAACATAATTAAAGAAAGACATGGATTTGCATGAATCAGAATCAAGAACACATGTTATGTCTAACGATGGTGATGATGATGGTTACATTGACTTGGAGGTCAATCTCTCTTCTTCTTCTTCTTCTTGTCCGTCTTCCTCAAGCTTCTTCACCTTCAACGTAACCTCCTCGCCGCCGCCGCAAAGCCGAGAGTTCGAGTTTCAAATGTGCTCAACCGCCGTAGCTTCCGGTGAATCAACAACATCTCCAGCCGACGAGCTTTTCTACAAAGGTCAACTCCTTCCTCTTCATCTCCCTCCTCGTCTCAAAATGGTACAAAAGCTTCTTCTCGCTTCCTCCTCCGCCGCAGTAGCAACAGATACTCCAATCTCTCCACGCGCCGCCGCAGCTGTATCTTCCTCGCCAAGGAGGTTTAGTAGCAGCGAGATCGGAACAGACGAGCAATGCTACTTCGAGATTTCGACAGAGCTCAAGAGATTCATAGAGAACAACGAGAACAATCTCGGAAACAGTTGGAGCAAAAAGATCAAACAGTCATCGATAACGCAAAAGCTCAAAGCCTCACGCGCTTACCTAAGAGCTCTGTTCTCGAAACCAGGGTGCTCAGATTCATCAGAGATCAACCCAAGATTCAAAACAGAACCTTGTAAAACCTCAAGAAAGAAGAAGAACCCATTTGTGAACAGTGATCAGAATCCTCAGTTGATTCATAGGAGATCGTTCTCAGGTGTGATACAGAGACATTCTCAAGCCAAGTGTTCAACATCTTCTTCTTCCTCTTCCTCTGCTTCGTCGTTGTCGTCTTCGTTCAGTTTTGGATCAAACGGGTCGTTGGATCTGCAGACTCTGATGAGAAGCAGCAACGCTAGTGATAACTCCATCGAAGGAGCGATTGAGCATTGTAAGCAATCATTTACTACTAGAAAGAGCAATGTGGCTGAATCTGAGCTCTGTTCTTCAAGAACCTCTGTTTCTACTTGTGGTGAACTTGATAGAGATTGAGATTCATCAGATCCGTGACAAACGCTCTCTCTGATTCTCTCATTCCAAAAAAAAAAGGACATAAAAAAAAGTTCGAAAAAGATAACTTTTTTCTTCTACTCTGATTTTTTTTTTTTTTTTTACTTTTTGTAATTTTTAGATTCTTTTGTGTGCCTTTTTTGTTTTAGAAGTTTGCTGAATTCGAGGTTTCTTTATGTGTTATAATGTTAATGCTACAAAAATTACTAATTTCAAGGTTCTTAAAAAAAAAAAAAAAAGGGTCAAAACAAAATTTATATTAATTGATTGTCTAGCTACAAAATATTTACAGACTTCTTGTTGACCGATAGTTAAAAGGGATACGTTTGACAGCCGATTTTAGAAATTGGTGAAAGCCAACATAGTAGTAGTAAACTAGTATCTAGTTTTTGTAGTTTGATAAATTTAAGTAAAGTATCAAGTATCGCAAATCATAAAAAGAAATACTGATAGGCATTAGTAATGTTATTTAAAATTAACGTTCGATTCAACGTTAATCGTGTTTGACTTTGAACCATTATTTTTTGCATTTATTGTTATCAAGGTTCTTGGGTTTATTTTGTGAACAGAGCACTTGTTCTTTTTTCAATAGGTAATGACTAAAAAAAAAAAAAAAAAAAGAAGTCAAAACAAAATTTATATTAATTGATTGTCTAGCTACAAAATATTTACAGACTTCTTGTTGACCGATAGTTAAAACGGGATACTTTTGACCGCCGATTTTAGAAAGTAAACTAGTAATAATAGTACTATCTAGTTTTTGTAGTTTGATTATTTAAATAAGTATTAATCATGACAAATCATAAAAAGAAAGACTGATAGTCATTAGTCACCATAACTAAGATTTGAAATAACGTTCGATTCAACGTTAATCGTGTTTGACTTTGAACCTTATTTTTTTGCGTTTAATGTTATCAGTAGATGTAGATTTTGTTCCGTCAATATGCTTTTATGACACATGACATGACGCAGTTGAAGATTTTAGTACACATCAAAGTGTTGTACACTTGTACTGGTTGAACGAATTTTCAATTCACTGGATCCATTTAGGTTTTACAATGCTCTCATTTTCGTATGCATATATACATATTCGTGCATACGAGTTTGTGTTGTTATGCTAACAATAGTAATCTCGTGTTGTTCTCAATGGTACTAAACTCCTAAGACCTTTTGCATTTATGCAGCTCATCAGCTAGTAGAGCCTAGAGGAGATGATCACATGTCACTAGTTTGTGGCATTTACTACGATTTTTTATTTTATTTTTATAAGCTGTTAATAAAATTAAGAATTTATATATACCTTGCACAAAAACTTACGGTATAATGGTTTGTGTAAATATCATTATTATATTTAGATCTAGTATGATGCATGTTATTGACAAATCAACAAGTAACACCAGCAAAATATAATGACTGGGTTGTTTTTTTTTTTTGTCAAGGATGACTGGGTTGTTAAGAAATAGATAAAATAGGAAAAAATGTCAATCAAATAGTAAAATCAGTTATAAAATCATATCAAAAGAAATTGAGGTAGTAAAGTAAGAGGATACAACTTGGATATATTAATTTATTTTGGTTTTAGTGGAATGACTTTGGGTTTTAGTATTAAACCCATAATTCTAACTTTAATACGATTTTCTTGGATTTAATATTAAGGCTTAAAGTATGTAAAGCAGATTTCACTTGTGGAAACAATGAACAACTAACAAATTATTAGACTGAAGTGTCTCCAATACAGTATTTGAGTGAAACTGAATAATAGAAAAGTTAAACATTTATAGCGTTGGCAACACCGTATTATACAAACTCGAATTTCACAAAGAATACAGTTCCAATCTATTTACGTAGTACGTAGCAATTTTTTTCCACTTCACATAACTTCTTATGTTTCATTAAAATTTAGGTTTCTCCACTAATTTCAAATTATTACGTACTTCTTAACATACACAAAGTTAAAACTTTGGTGAAACTATGAGTTACAATATCTCTTTTAAGCCATTAAAAATAATAAAAAAATTTGAGTAGACCCAAAAGAAAAAGGACGAAGCAAACTGAATAAAAGGGACTTTACAGCAATAGTGAGGATCCTCTCTATCTCTCTCTCTCTCTCACTGAGGTGCCTTTTTATATGTATTAAAACTACAGGTTTGTATATTACGTCAAACCTAAAAAGAATTATATTTTCCCAACAAATTTGTAATCATAGGGATACCATGCAAAATAACTATTGGTCAATATGGTATTTCGTATATTTAAATTGTATAGTAAGTAAAGATAGAAGAAGAAAAGTGAATTTAGGCCCATTTTTTTGGGGTCCAACTTTTACATTCATATAAATCTCATATGTAGTAACCCCACAAACAAAAAAGGGAATAACTCAAAGTATCTTTTCATAAAAATATTTCAAAAACGAATTTTCAATGATTATGAGCTTCTTGAAGTTTATCACTACAAGAGATATATGGTCCCATTATGATTTATTCGATTTATTCAAAGCCATACATTAGATAGTGTAAGATTTTGGATGATAAATATTTGAGCAGTGAATGCAAGCACATAAATATAGTATTTGTTTATGGATGAATAAAGGGTCTTCTTTTTGTTGCATTTTGTTTTGGAATCTACAGTGACAATAACAATACATCTATTCATTTTGGTTTTAATGTTGAAACTTCTATTATATATTAGTATAATTTTACTGTATCTACTTACACATAGTTTATTTTAAAAAATTTAAAGATTTAAAATAGAGATGGGAATACATGAGGAATATCAAGTGGTTGTAAATATAGCTTTGTAATGTTGGATAATGGATAAAGTCGAAATTGAGTATGGAGGTGGACAAATTTAGTTTATGAGTTACAAAAAAACTTACAGCAGCTACACAAATCTCAACAACAATCTGCGTTCAGAACATAAAGCTCTGATGAAAAATAAAATAAAAAGTACCTACACAGAAATCTTGTAAAATACTAATTTGAATGCTTAATAAACTAATAAAAAAAAGGATAACAAAATACATACCCTAGCAGTCTATACACTTTTAGCAAAGAAAAACACATTTAA
This sequence comes from Camelina sativa, assembly GCF_030686135.1. Classification (NCBI taxonomy): domain Eukaryota; kingdom Viridiplantae; phylum Streptophyta; class Magnoliopsida; order Brassicales; family Brassicaceae; genus Camelina; species Camelina sativa. Next base: position 5,941,213 of record NC_141884.1, on the reverse strand, counting down.
AAAAAAAAATCATATAGTACTGTTTCGATTAGTTAAATAGACTAATATAAATCCGCGTGGAGGGAAAAAATCTCTGTTGAAAATCTTTTAAGAGTCCATGGGAAGCATGATGAGTGTCAGCTGCATGAAAGTGTGTAGCTTTCGTTTTCCATGCATCAAAAAAGTTAAGCTTATAAATATGTCATTGATTTGTTTAATTAATTTACATAAAAGTAATGATTTAAAGCAGCTTGTAATTATTGAAAACATAAACTTAAAATTGTTTTCTAAATGCGACTAATCTCAAAACAATAAAAATAAATACGTAGAAACTAGAAAATAAACTCCTCAATTTTACACGTACGACACTAAGAAAATACTTTCACTTAGTTTTTTATTTTCTTCTTTTTTAAATTTTTTTCTTTCACTTAGTTTTCTCTTTTTCTGTAATTAAAAACCCACATATTTGTTCTATAGAACAAAAAAAAGTTATTTTTGTTTTATCTTTTTCTATAATTAAAACCCACTCTATTCCAAGAAGGATCGAGGTAATTTTCTTTCTACCTATAGCTATGCACATTTTTTTTGCAACTTATTGTTTTGGCTGAGCTTAATTAGTGTTAATTACAAATTTTTCCAATCCTTGTACGTTTTGCTTCTGACTGAATCTTGTGGCTCTTAAAATGTGTTTTCCCTTAATCTTGGTTTTTAAACAACCTATGATCCAATCCACTCGAATGGGTTTTAAAACAACATATGATTCATTCCACTGGAGACTTCGAATTTAGTCATGCTAGTTAGGCGACATTGACATATGAGCATGCCAGTCAACTCAAGTCGGTGAGAATAGTAGATTACTAGTGCATTTTCTAAGTTACATGTATTATTAACAAAGACTTTTTGTATATTTTTTGTTTGTTTGATAAAAGCAAATTAAAAAAAATATGAAAAGTGTTTTGTTACATTTTTGTTAGATTAATATAATATTGTAAGTTAATAAATGATACAAAATTTCAAAGTTTGTTTAGAATATATATCCAATAAAATTTATTTTCTGTATATAATCAAATCGAAAACTCTTTATTTTGTTTTAGAAGAAAGAAAAAACTTCTTATTGATTTATTTTTGTAAAAAATGCCACCTAAATTTGACTACCAACCTAGTGATTATGTGCTACTACTACTAGTAGTAGTTCTATGTCCTCAAGATCGATTAGTCTTAAAATCTAAATCGAAAACCGTAAAAGTTAAGCATAAAATTATACCATGGTCATATCATTACACGTTTATCAAAAATATTTCGAAATTGTATGTTGGCAAAAATAAAACAAAACTAAAGCTAAGAACAATATATGCATCGTTTCTTATCAAAAAAACAAATATGCATCGTATTTGTACCATTCTAACATTATCAACTTCATATATATTATAGTAAAGTCTTATTCGTGCCCCTGCATATCAGTAAACTGTTCCCCTCGTAGTAAAGTCCAAAAATCCACATGATCTAGAACAGGAATCAGAAGATGAACTGAGCTTTTCCACAGTTTCGTTGACCCATCGACGACTAAATCTTGTCAGTCTATTGGTTCAATTAAAAAAAAATTACAAGATTCAAACATGTGACACAGACTCATTGAAACTACAATGATAAATTAATATATTATTTTAGGGTACATTTCAGAAAAGCTAAGACTCAAAAAGAGTTATCCTGTGTCTCCAACTAAAATGGAAATAAAGGAAGAAGATCAATCATGTCTGCAACGTGGAACCCACGTAACTGGTTTTAACTGTTTATACACTTCTCAACTCTCTAAACAGTAAACTCTAACTACTAAAATCCATGTCACTTCTAGAAAATTTCTTATTATGTTTCTGGTTCTCAATCATCCATTCTCATAACCTTTAGATCAAATACGAGCCACATTTCTCGCGTGATGAATTATTATGTGAGATATTAATATGTGATGTGCAATGAGACCACAAGTTAACGGGACCTCGTCAAAAATACTGGAAGCAAATAGACGAAGACAGAGAGACAGTGACAAAAAGAGAGAGGGCATTTCGTAATGAGAAGCAAGGTATGAGTACTTTTCGGACCACCAACTTGTCTGTGGATAGCTTGTCTTCTTCCCTAATCCGGAAAGCTTTTTCCACTCTAATGGATTGCTCCGCCTGTTACTGTAGCTTTTGTCTAGAGTCCCGACCCAACACACCTAACCAAAGAAAAAACATTGAATATGGATTACAATCATAAGATGTCCATTTCTTTGTTATCCTCCAAGCTGGATTGTAAACACTGAATATGCCCATTAGATGAATTCTAATGTTGACATCTCTTAGTTAGTCAAATTCCTGTAGAAAAGAGTTGGACAAGATCAAATTTATACAGTTGCAATGAACATATGTAGTGGGGGCTACTTTGTTTAACTTACTTATAATAACGTAATTTAGCGTAAGAAAGGACACCTCTTTCTAATTCTATCATTTGGTCTTTAATAATGCATGTTGAAACATTCCTCAAGAAGGGATGTGATGGGGACAAAAGCAGAAACCAATGTCTACAGAACTGGTGCCATTTCGGAGAAAAATTTGGTAAACATCATCCAAATGATCAGCTTACTTTTGTATGTTTTGGGAAGGACAGAGAGACGACATAGATGAAAAGTAACACGATGTCTAATGTCACATCAGTTTGCCGAAAATATTATCTTGAATCAATAAGGCATCCAAAAGAAGAGAACCAACAACGTGCATGAATATAGATAGTAGTGTGATTGAAATGTTTACCAAACAAGTCTGTACGTTACAATCACAAGTAAAGCAAACCTGTTACCTGCTTCTTTGTGAGCTGTTTGCAAATAGGTGAGACATTACAGTTAGTATCTTCCTAACTTACTACATTAACAAAAGTTACAAATTATTATGCAAAATTGACCAGATTTGCCTCGAGATCATCATTATAATACACTTAACTTTCAAACTCTGATCATAGGTTGAAGCAGCATGCATGCATAACGTACGTACGATATCAAATTTGGCTCTCAAGTCAATATACAGTATTATCGGAACTTTAATTAATCCAACGTATAGCTCTCTAATGAAAGGCGTAAACGATCGAGCTGCTCAATGCAGAAATGCAACGACGCATGTATTCATAATCATAAAATAAAAATAACAAATTTCGAAACCACGACGCAACCAATATTAGCGATCAGTCTCTTTTTTCTTCGAGGCTCTCTTCGGCTGAAACATTAGAACCTGAAAGCCACAATCGCCCAATGGGCTTAATAAGTGCTTAACCCAAATTGTGAATAACCCTCGTATCTAACAAATTAATAAAGCCCACCATACTCAGCAAAGCCTTAAGGGATATGTATTTTCTTTTTACACATCAGGGGATTTAACAATGATAGTTTAGTATCAAACTATCAATATATGACTCAATTTAAGATAAAACTAGAAAATATATTAGGGATAGTTGAGAAAAAATCAAATTAATGAAATAAAACATACTCTTTACTCTTTAGGTTTGAGTCTTTTAGAGTTCAGGTGTGTTTAAGGTTCAGATTTAGACTTTTAGCTTTTAATGTTTGAGGTATATTGAACTTAAGTTTAGATTTTAGACTGTTTTGTTGATTTTAAAAATCTAAAATATTTGATATATAATTGTTACTACAATGTAATTCTTTCAAAGTAATCTACTAGATGTTGACAAAAAAAAAGTATATAAAATATGCCCTGTCTACACGTTATGCGCGACAGTGAGTATTTTAGTATCACGTAGGAGGTTTTGAACTGAGTTAAACTTTAATATAGTGAGAAATTAAAGGTTAAAAGCCTGGATACACCCTCACTTGATTTGTACCTCCAACACAGAATATTCCTCGTGTCAATTGCGTCAGATCTCAATAAACAATCCAAATTACTTAATCAGTGAAAATTTGAGAAGAAGATAGACAAATTATGGTAATCGTCAAAATATCTCTGACCGGCTCTAACATTTAAGCATCACGTTGTCCATTTATAATGAAAGCTCCATTAATACTCTTTTCTCAACATTATATATATGTTTTCTTTTTCGACCGTTACCCTCTCTGACACAGTTAACAGTGTTTCATTTGGAATAAAAAAACTAAAAGATTAGTAAAGAAGATAAGTGTGTAAATAGAAAACAAAATCCTCGTGAAGGATGATGCCCCACACGGTCCACGCCCAACATCTTCATCCAGTGACAGTGACCCAGTGAGCATGCAATTTATTTACAACTAATGAAAAAACACTTTAGGAGAAAACGTATTTTTTTAAAGTATTCTGTTAATACATAACGTTTTTTCTCAGATTGTATAAGGTTTTTCCTTAATGATATTGATTTTGTTATTTTATTTTGTTGGGGGAAAAACAAAAGGTACACATTCTAAACTCCCACGTGAAAAGTAATTTACTCTCTCCAAGTTGTGGTTCGGAGTAAAGATCATATCATCATGACATGAAATGAAACTAGCTAGCTAACCTTCGAGTACTATATATGTAGCATATTAAGTATAAAATAATTATGAAGTTGAAGATGCACTTGCATGTTTATAACATCGTAATAGTTGTTAAAGACGAATGATACAACTACAAAATAATTCTAGCTAGGAACACTTTTAATTAACTTTGAGAGAATGGATGCTTTGGTTATAAAACTATGTTCTCGAGAGAATGTACAACTATGTTCCAAAACGTATTTGTACTTTTGATATCAAGGGATCCAATGATATGGTCAAGACTTGAAAGTGTATAGCTAGCAAGTGTGATCCGTGATTGGTATCCGTCCAAAAATCCAATTATATACTATATATCAAAGTTAAATAGTCTTATTTTTTTATTGTTTCTTTCATATTTGTAAGTTTGTAACCATGTCTTGTCTCTTAGACTTTATGCATAAAATTCCAAAAAAATAAATAAATGGTAATGTAAATACCATACGAAAAGAGAAATAGTTTTAGTAAACTTTTGCTTATAAATAAATAAATGGTAATATTGAGAGTCGCTGGAATCGACGAACTTATAAAATCATTAATTCAAGAAATATAAACACAACAACATTGATTATTATTTTTGTTTACATAAGGTCGATGAATGTAATTTTGGTTAAATATAATTGCATAGATATTTTAAAAAGACAAAATGTAAGAGTAAATTACAAACGCCACCTTGACAACTTATTACATATATGGACAAAGAACTCTTTATCATATGAGCGTTACACTCCTTAACTTTTCTTTGTCTCTATTCCAAACCACTTCTCTCTCTCTATATACGAGTAACATAACATCTTCAGTCATATACATATTACCATTCTCATCATCAAGATTTAGTCACATACTGTCACTTCTTGAGCTCTCTTTAATTCTCCATATAATGAAGGGACGTATGTTTTGTGCTTCGCAAGCATCGACAGCCATATGTTCAAGCATGGACCACGTTGATCACAAACAAACCACCACCGTCGACGATGAAAGAACAAGCGGCCGAGCTATAGACCGCCACAATCCTATCATTAAAGATCCCCGGAGATCATTCGCCGACGACTTCATCAAACTACCTCCTTCCGGCGCCGAAGACGGAGAGATCAGTAACAAAAAGCTAGAGATCTATAAAGGCAGGAGGAGCTTCACTGGACGGAGAAGTACCGGCAGTGGTGGTGGAGGCGGAGCAGCTGCGTTGCTGAAGCTCATTACCAGTGATATCAGCCTAGCGAGGAAGAGTTTCAGCTGTGTTGCGAGACCCGCATGTGACTTTATCAACACCCCTGTGGGTTCTACGAGGTTTCTTTTGGGATCCGACTCGGAATCTAAATCCGGAGGGTCTGCGGGTCAGGATCCGGCTAAGACAGTAGAAGCTGTAGCAGTAGCTCCTGCTGGCGAAGATATAACTTTGACGGAGGAGAAGAAGACTACTTGTGATATTGGTGGTTCAGACCAGGTAAGTTGTTTTGTTGTTCGGAATGATATGAGTGGCATAAATGCAAATAAATGGTGACAAGAGTGTGATGATGATTAGAGTTGCAATATTGTGAAGCAGCAGGTCGTTGTTCTCAAAGTGTCTCTCCACTGCAGAGGCTGTGAAGGCAAAGTAAGGAAACACTTGGCCAGAATGCAAGGTGATTAAATGCCATTCTTATATCCCTCTTTTGGCTTAAGTATCGGTTAAGTTTCAAAAAGTTCCGGTTCAGAAAATATATGAACAACAAACAAAATATATTATTGGCTCGGATTTGGAGTATGAAAATTACTCTTTTGGCTCATTTTGATTTGGTTATATATTGTCCATATCAGAGCTGGTCTGGTCTATTAATTTAAATATCGGTTTTGGTCTAAAGATGGTTTTATAACTAATGAATTTGATATCTTTGTAGGTGTAACATCCTTCAACATAGATTTTGCTGCAAAGAAAGTGACTGTGACCGGAGATATCACACCCTTGGAAATATTGGATAGCATCTCAAAGGTTAAAAATGCCCAATTTTGGACAACTCCTACAATCCCAAAGCCAAACGTGAACATTCAAAATCCCTAATTTACTTTTACTCTTTTTTTTTTTTTTTAAATGCGACAATTTACTTCTACCGAGCATGTTTGTAAAATAAATGGTAAAGTTTCAAAACCTTACTGCCATAAGAGCCCCCCCTTGGTAGGTTTCATTTTGATACTATATCCGATCCAATCACCTCGTCCTAAGATTCTTAAACTTGTCATTGTTACATTTGCGTTTTCCACAAATGCTTTAGACTTCATATAACTTGTAGAATAGTATGTAACTTTCTAAAACAAACAGACTTTTCGTTTAATATTAAATCTGATATAGTGCTATGAGTTCATCTGTCAAAATTTATTTATTTCTTCAATCTCCTTGCTTACCTATCACTTCATCAATATCATCTTTTCAAGTTCGGCTACTGCCTTTGTACCTCTACTTGGTTTTACGTATCTTATGTTAACTTGAAAAATAACCTCTGTATCCATGGATTTTTCCTGTCTATCTTATGCCTCGGGTAAGATTTTATTAATCAGAGCAAACATGTACAAATCAAGAGATTTTTTACCCCCAAAAAATAGAAAAGATACAAATCAAGAGCTTAAAAAGCTCCTATTCAAACACACCTGAGCTTTAATTTTTGAACCTATAACTATCTCAGTACACTACTATGTGAAAAAAACAAAATGAGTCCAATGAGCTCCAGAAAGATTACACACCAATAGAAAGTCAAAAGTTCTTATCAGCCTATGTTTTTTTTTGTTCACAACTGACGAGACAGCTTCTCTTAAACACCCTTCTTAACCTCCTACAAAATGGACAATTAATAATTCATCATTAATCACATTAGTATAAAATAAAAAAGCAATAAATGACACAAAGAGAACAATTCTACTCAGTAGTACTCACAGTGGTTTGACGACGTCGTTCATAAGATTGTTTCATTGTATTATCATATGCAACTAGTTCATCTTGAGAGAGCCTGCTTTTTATAAAAGTGTCTAATATACTTCCAACAGCCAAGCACCGGACAAGTTAATCTCACTTCACCATCAACTACTTCACAATTGATGTATACTTGAAAAAAAAAAAATAATAATCCTACTCGGTTAACTGAGAAGTACATCTATAAAAATAACTTTAAAAGTGTAAAAATTACATTAAAATGCCATTAGAACTAGTAAAAAAAAGATCATTAAGGATAATGAAGACAATTTAACTAGTATAGATAAAAAAATAGTATATTAAATATAAGATATTTAGAAATATTCATTCTAAACAACTAAGATTTCTATAGATATTATCTGATTTTATACAATTTTTTTGGATAATTTAATTGTAAGTAGCCTAGATGAATGGCTAAGATTAGATTTTTAACATGTCTTGATATTTTGACAAGCCCATTTGAATGGATCGTCACAACTGAGAGTGTAATAGAAAAGTGAACCAAGATTGAACATCAATTTTCGAGCTGCTTGCCAATTCTTGGGTTTTGAGCTGTTCAAGAGCTCTCCAACCATTGGTTTTTTCTTTATCAAAGAGATTTAAGAGGGAATAATAACTTTATATGTTTTATTTGCACTAGTAAATTTGAAACTATTTTACACCCTTTAATATATAACTCAGTTATGAAAATTTCAACATAAAATTGTGGTTCAATAATACTAAAATAAAATTAAATAATGAATAAAATAAATTAAGAAGACAAATTACATTGATTTTGCGTTTATCCCGCTAAATAAAAAATTGGGGAATATAATCATGTTTTTGACGAGAGTTAGGTTAGGATCGACTAATTCTAGTAAGAAGATGAGACTTAATGTTCTCCAAGTATTTTTGATTGTATATGTTTTTTACTTACGTTGAGAATTTGGTTATACTAGTGTCTTTATATTCAATAATGGTACAATCTTTCTTAGTATAATTAGCTTTGGCTATAAAAAAAAGTTGATTTTAAATCATGAAATATGACGCTATGTTTGGTCTCTTCTAATTTTCAGAGGAGATTAATTAAGTCACTATAAGAAAGTTTAAAAGTTTTGGCTTTTGACTCTAATTTTTATATATAGAGTTTGAGAGACTAAAGTGGGAAACGATAGTCCTTGCTAATTTTCAGGTTTTGAGTCAATGGGGACAACCATCAGATTTTTTGTGGTGTAGATATGTGGTTTCGATGTACAAGACACTCAGACATAAAGACTATAGTCGGTTAATTGTTGATTAGGTGGAGAAGGAAATCTATGTATATACGGCCGATGGAAATAATCTATGTATATATATTATATATGCACACAGGCTACAACGAGGAGGTTTGCAGGAATTTATCCCTTTTTGAAGGCTGTGGTGCACAAGAAAGCGTGGCAATGAAGCAATTCATTAAAAAGATATATCACTTTTTCCTTGAGATTAGCTGGAGAAGGAAATCTTGTTTTAGAAGATGATCTCTATAAGAAGAACCTAAAAGCTGTTGTTGCTCTTCTTAAAAAGCCTATAGACAAATGGAAGGATCATTCCCTCAAACAATTATACCACGTAGTGAAATTCTCACTCTCACTCTCACTCTCAGTCGAGCTCTGAAGAGCTTCTGGCTAAAGGTCCTGCCTCTTTACTCTTCTGTGGACATATAATTTTAGTCATATAGAAGAAATCCGACCTTGTTTGGTGTGCTTACTAATACTCCCGTTCACATTCCCCATAAGGACAAGAAATTCAATTCAGCACATGAACAAGAACTAATTCTTGAATTTACAACAGAGATAGTTGAGAGTTCAATGTCTTGGAAGCGACTCAGACATCGAGCGAGGGATTTTGGAATCGTTGAGTCAACTCATAATATTCACCTCGGGTAAACACCAAGTCCTTTTGTCTCTGAACGCTTGGTGTAGAAGGAGGTAGCTAGTCAGGGAAGGAGCCGCTTGAGTTCCTCTTGTTTTGTAGTCTTGGAGACCAGTGAAAATCATGTGAGTTGCTTCAACTGGCCATAATAAAACTGACCATTCATAGAAGATCACAAGCTGATGAGCTCTTTTTTTTCCCCTACGAATTCAAACCTCATGGTAGGAAATGATGAAGATAAGCAAAGTTTCTAAGCAATTCTCACAGGAATATTGTCCACTTTACACTCGTGATGTGTGCATTACACATCTCAATTCTCAACAACAACAACAACAACAAAAAAAACTGCAGGAGATTCAAGATTCCAATATTGAGTATTCAACAGATGCTACAACAACACACGATCTTGATTATCAAATCCATTCTCAAACTACCTACTACAAAACCATCTAATAAAACCATAAGCAGCAGAACAAAACCAACAAAAACCACATTACCTATTTGTGTAAGACAACAATCATCAGAGTTCCAAATTTTCTTAACTCTTTGATCCAGCCATCTCACTTTTTGCCTTCTCAGCATAGAGCTTAGTAGCACCAACATTATCCATAAAATACTGTCTGTAAGGATGATTCTTAGGAACAAGTCTCCTAAACTTCTCAAACTTCTTCTCAGCCTCATCTTCCTTCTTCAACACCGTATATATAATCCCTTGACATAGATACGGCCTAAAGTCTCTCGGCTCTTCCTTCACTAACTCCTCATACAGCTTCAACGCCTCGTTATGCTTCCCTTCAACAACTCTAATCTGCGCTACAAGTAACTTAAAATCCCTCAAGTCCTTAAGATTCTTCTCTTTCTTACACCTCACCATTGCTTCCTCAATTCTCTTCTCCACAGAACTCAACTCATCACCAGAATCTGAATAAGCCATAACTAAGCCGTGGTAAGCCTCGACACGAAGCGGTTCCTTAGCTATAATCTCTTCGAATCCATTTTTAGCAGAGTCAAAATCACCACTGTGAATAAAGATGTTAGCTTTAAGAATCGGCCACTCTTTCTCCTCTGGTTCAAGTTCAAGCAACCTATCGATCAACTCTATTGCTTCTGTTAGCTTCTGAGATTTGATCTTTATCTCTACCAAACCTCGTAGACATTGCACGTCTTCAGGGTGAGAAACGAGATGCTCTTCGATCGATCTCTCTATGTCTTGGTAAGTGTAATGCTCTCCGTTACTCTGTTTGTGAGATTCTACAGACGGCGTCGGTGTGACGGGAGCTGCAATCGCCGGGGAAGGTTTGAGGTGGAGATTCGCAAGGAAGAGCGCTGCTGCGGTGGTGACGGTGACGCAGGTGGATTTGAGGAATGAGAGATTAGGGTTTTGAGATTTGGATGAGGAAGCTTTGATGGAAGCGTATTTGAAGGATGGAGTTGATTTGGGTAAGGATCTGAAAGAGATGGAGGATATGTTTTTTGGGAAAGGTGAAGAGAAGTGAGTGACAGAGAGGTGATTTGGTTGTTGATGAAGCTGTAACTTTCCTAGAGACTCCATGATTGCAGAGAGAGAGTAATAAGTTTAACCCCTAAAAACCCTACAGTGAGATTTGAGGAAGACGAAGATCAAAGCAGCCTTCGAGTTCGAGAGTATGCTGTAAGATACGACGACGTTTATGGCCAATAATTTGGGCCTTTATAGGGCCGGAGCTAGAAGATTAAACGTATTTTTCACAAATTAAATGCTAATTAATCTCTTCCACGTTGGTATCAGTGAACCAGTATCGCTGAGGATATATATGATTGTAGTTTAGAATCGTTCATCTTCTTTTCAATTTGAAGATTCTGCAAACCACTTGCCAGTAACTTGCTTGGTCTACATAATTGCAGTGTTTTGAGTTGTTGGATAGAGAACACTTCTAAATGACTCTACGATGTGATGACTCTTAAAACTTGGACAAAGGGATTCCATTGAAGCTCTCAAGGGATTCATGTTCACTACTCAAAACACATTCCCACCAGGGAATCTAAAACTACATTATTTAAGAACCAACAATATCTGTGGCATGGTTTCACAACGATAAATATTCCTAGATTGAGTACATAAACTCATTAAAACATAACCATTAGCGAAAGGATAGAGGACATAGTATGCTGATTCTTCCATGAACAAGAAGAATTCAGCAGAGCACGAGGACAGACAAAAAAACGATAAAACGGAACTGATTGTTGAGGCAGCAGGCAAACCATTGGATGACAGAGAGATGTCCACAAGCTTACTTGTACTCAAATGATGGCACTGGAGGAGCATCAAAACTCTCTAACACCTCTGTTTTACTTCCGCTGCCTGGTTGCACCTCCTCATTTTTCTTACCAAAAAGACCTCCAAACCATGATGATGATGATGATGACGAAGCTGTATTCTGGTTTTGACTCTCTGACATCATCTGTGCTTGATTCTGCATCTGCCCCATTTGCATTCCAGCCCTTCCTTGCATTCCAGGCATTCCTTGCATTCCTTGCATTCCAGGCACTCCTTGCATTCCGGGCATACCAGGAGGCATGCCAGGGACAGGCTCCTCCATCATCATATGCTGAGGCTGAGAGAGTAGCTTGTTCAACATGATACCAGCTCCTTCAATCAAAGCAAGCAAAACACCTCCAAAAACAGCTGATCTAGAAGCAGCGCCCAACCCTTGTCGCATGGACAGAAACCCTCCAGTTGCAGCACCAGCAATGATGGAGTTCCAAGGATCCTCCTTCTGCCTTAAGTAGACCATGGAGCAATCAAATGTGGAGAACAAACCTCCCCAAACAGCAAAACTGCCTCCAGTACGAGGAGCATTCATGCTCACTGATTGTGTTCCTCCAACAAAGCGACTACCTTTGGGAGAGTTGTAAGACCCTTTAATGAAATGAAAAGCAGATCCTCCAACAGCTCCCATACCAAAAGCACCACCGATATCATCAAGGATACGGTCAGGGCATGGCTCTCGAGATGTCTCTGGTGTTCCCATTAATTTATCCCCACCAATAGATTCCTCAGGCTATGATCCTATCGAACCTGCAAGTAAGAGAATCAAAATGAAGACTGATAAGAAATTTCATCATTTCATCAAGAAATTAGGGTTACTCTTAAGTCACTGTGATCAAGCAATTAGATCCCTAAATAATTCCGATTAGATAAATACTGAAGTATCTATCTAAAATTGAACGAAGACGATTAGGGTTTATCAAAGCTCGGTACTTTACGATTGACACGAACCCCTTTGGGGAAAAAGGTGGAGACTTTATGATTAGAAATGAAACTATCGGAAACGAGAAAGCACTGATGTTGATATAAGAGTGAAGATCGAAGAAGCGTACCTGAGAGAGAGACTACGAGGAATCAATCGGCGGATGAGCGACGAGTAGTTTTGAGAGGAGAGGAGAGAAATGAGAAAATGAAGGAGGCGCGACGAAGTGAGAGGAAGAGAAAGAAGCCACGGCGCGTGAAGGTTTTTTTTATTAGGGTTGTTTGGTTTGGTAGAAAACAAAAATAATTTTGTTGCTTAGTAAAATCTGACAGTAACATATACATACGAATTTAAATCTACATACATTGTGATGCTCAGTTATGTACCAATTTAGAGAGTAAAAGGATCATATAGAATTATGCTTATACGTATTAGTAAAGTATTGATCGATTCTAATATAATAATAATAAATTTCATATAATAATGCTAAATTTCATAAATTCAGTATAATTGTTAAATATTGTCATGATATTTTTTTTGATTTTTCTTTAATATCTTGATACGAAATTTACTTTACAACAAATGTTTGAGTTTTAAGTTGGATAAATATAGCCACAAAACTTATTCCAACAATATCTTCAAAACATAGAGAGATAGAGAGAGTGGTTAACCCATTAGCAAATCTTGTACTAAAATTAATATTTTTTAAAATTTGTTTTATTTTGTTGTGTAAGTTTTCAAAATGTAAAAAATCAATATCTTAATCTATTATAAAAACGATTTAAAAAAAATAGAAATGAATACACATAACATCTTTGTTATTCACGAGTTGTTCATTGGCTTTGAATTCTTGTTCCAACCTACAACTATTAATAGAATTCTGATAACAATACATCCCACCACTTTTCGATAATATCTTATCATTCGAAATATATATATATATATATATAAGACACTAATATCTTACCTTTTGAAATATACATAAAAATACATATCAGTAAAAATGTTATCGATAATAATTCATAGAAATTAACCGCTTTTTGGAATCACAATTAACTTTTTAAATTTTTATTATTCAAAAAGAAAACAACATAGTAATATTTTAACTTTTAAAATATAATATACATATCAATAAAATGTTATCAATAATAAAGATTTAATTCAAGCCTTTGATTTTTGACGCCACAATCGAATTTCACAATGGTGAGGAGACGATAATATCTCTCAGGTATGAGCGGTTATTTGGATACTGTAGGTGGTGCTACAGTTTTTGTCACGACGTCTCCCGCTGTCCACTCTTTGGTGAGAAGGGGAAGCAGCGGGTGGAGGAGGGTTTTGAGCCTCGGCCAGAGGATAAGCTCCAGAGCTACAAGGGAGCAACGGTGAACGGTATGCCTGCTGGGAGTGGTTCGGGTTTGAGTGGTGGTAGTTCAGGGGGGGACAAATCAAGGCTCTGTTAATGGGAATGGGCGTGGTGTGGGTTCTCAGGCTGTTAATCATCGATCTGGTCAGGGTTTCAGTGGTAAGTGGAGGAAGACAAAAAGGGGTGCCCCTGCGGATGAGCGGTATGTGAAGAAGGTGGTCCCTGTCGTCCCTGTTTCTGCTTCAACTTCTCAGGCTCCTGTCTTGGGGAAGGATGAAGTTCAACATACTACAAGTAATGGTGGGCTTACCTTTACTGCAGAGGAACAGAAGATGCTTGATGATTTTCTGAGTCCTAATGTTGAGGAGGTTGTTGTTATGAGTGAATCTTCGGTGGATTCTTTGTCAGCTCTTGCACAAGGTGCTGACAAGAGGGTGTGTAAGGCTCTGTTTCCTGTTTCGGGTGATGCGAGTGTAACGGAGCCAGGGTCCATGGCCTTGGCGCAGCAGGAGGAACTTTTTTCTGATGATCTCAGTGCCTTGTTAGGTCCGGAATTTCCTATCAAGGATGCTCACACCTTGGGATTTATGGATACCATCATGGAGGAGCAAGGTGCAGTGTCAGAGGGGCTTTCCCAAGAGGATATCTTATCGGAGGACCAGGTTGTGGAGGAGAGCTCTGCTGCGGTGGATCTCTCTGATCAAGCGGCAAGTGACACGGTAACTGACAAGGCTAGTGCGGCGGTGGACGAGGTTTCTGGGGATAAGTCTCGCAGTGATGAAGCGGAGGGATTAGTGCCTCCCCTACGGGTCAAACAGGTTAAACAAAAGGGGGTTCTCCCAGGGGCTAGTACTAAGAAACGGAACTTGTGCTCCTTGACATCTCCGCGCAAGAAGGTTGTTACAAAGGGTGCTGGACTGACTGGGAAACTTGGTTCTCACCAAGGAGGAAAGCCTCCAACCCCATCGGTTGATTAATGTGGTCAGTACGTCAAGGCCTGCAAGCGTTTGAGGATTCTGGTCTCCTCTCTGGGTCTTTCTCTCTGAAGAAAGTTTTGTTTTTTCTAGTTAATTGGTTTTCTCCTATGTTTGTTTTATGGAATAAGTTGTTAAAGGGAACTCTGCTTGGTTGTGCTTGTTCTCTGTTTTCTTTAAGCTTTTTGTTTTTGGTTTGTACTGTTCAGGGTTGTACCCGATATCTCTCTTTTCCCCGAGTAATAATATTTCCTTGCTGGCCTTCTTCTCGTTGTAGTTTTGCTTCTAAATGCTTGATCGCTTTTTGGGATTTTCATACTTGTGTTCAGTTCTCGGTTATGGAATGTATGTGGGATTTCAGTCTTGGGCTTTTATTGGGCCTGCTGTGTTTTCCACAGCGGTTAATGGTTCTTTATAATTTTCGCATGGCCCAATTTTTAATAACTTGGAGTTTCGTTTGTCGGATGTCCTATTCGGGGATGGACTATTTTGCCTTTTTGGGCCTTGGCCATCTACGGGTTTTTTTGAGGCCTGTTTTAATGTTTTTCCCTTTGGTTATATAACATATATGCCTTACGTTTTTTTCGGTTATATTAAAATTTATGTAGGAGGCCTTATAAGCGTGGGCCTTGTGGAAACGGTTAGTGTGTGGTTTCTTTTTACTATTTCTTCAAGGGCAGGGGGAGATGTATTTGGAGTTTTTAACTCTTTTTTTTTTCATTTTAATTTATGAATATTGTGAGTTGGAATTGTCAAGGCCTAGGTAATAAGGCCACAAGTGGTAATCTTCGGGATTTATGGTCTAAACATCGACCGGATTTTTTGTTCCTCATGGAAACTAAACAACCATCACCTATTCTAGAAAAGTTTGTTGGTCATTTTGGGTATAAGAATTTAAAAACAATAGATCCTATTGGCTGTAGTGGTGGTATGGCTCTGTTCTATAATCAGGATGATTTTCAGGTCTCGGTTTTATTTGAGTCAAACAGGTTAATCGATATTGAAGCGGTTTTCAAAGGGCGGATAATTCATTTAACTTTCGTTTATGGAGATCCTGTCCCCAACAAACGGGATCTGGTGTGGGAACGTATTTTAAGAATAAGTACTAACCGGTCCACCCCTTGGTTTTTGGTTGGGGATTTTAACGAGCTGACAGGAAACCATGAAAAAAGGGGGGGGGGGGGAAGTTACGTCATCCTTCCTCTTTTCTCGCTTTTAACGGGATGATTCGGGATTGTGGTTTTTTGGATTTTCCTTTTATTGGTGATTGTTTGTCTTGGAGGGGTTGGCGGGATAAAAAACCTATTCGATGTCGGCTGGACAGGGCTTTAGGGAATGAGGATTGGCATGATTTGTTTCCAGACATGGTGACGGAGTACTTACCAATGATAGCCTCTGATCATAAGCCTCTAGTGGTTAAAATTGGGGCTAAAAGGCCTCGGGGGAACAGGAGTTTCATGTTTGACCGCCGCTGGATTGGTAAGACGGGGCTGATGGATGCGATCGCATCAGGGTGGGACGGGGGTTTGGATCAGGTTTCAGATACTTTCACCTATAAAATTGTGAATTGTCGAAAGACAATTTCTCAGTGGCGTAAATCACAAGTCCCATACGGTCGGGAAACCATTGACGATTTAAAGAGACAGTTGGAGGTGGCTCTAGCGGATGATTCAATTCCTCCTGCTACAATTTCGGATTTACAGAGTCGTTTACGTCAGGCTTATGGGGATGAAGAGATTTACTGGTATCAAAAAAGTCGGAGTAAATGGATGCGATTGGGGGATAAAAATTCAAAGTATTTTCATGCTTTAACAAAGCAGAGACGGGCTCGTAATCGGATTAATGGTTTGTTTAATAAGGATGACATCTGGTCAACTGAGGATGTGGGTATTTGTAATACGGCGGTATCATATTTTGAGGATTTGTTTACTTCAACAAACCCGACCAATTTTGAGGAGGTCCTACGGGAGGTCCAGACGGTGATTACAGCTGAGGATAATGAGCGGTTGACAAGACCCGCAACGGAGGTTGAGGTCAAGTCTGCCTTATTTATGATGCATCCGGATAAAGCACCTGGCTCAGATGGAATGACAGCTCTATTTTTTCAAAAAGCATGGGGTATAGTTAAGACGGATCTTGTAGATTTGGTTAATAGATTTCTGGTGGAAGGAGTTTTTGACAAGGGTCTAAATCGAACTCATATTTGTCTTATCCCGAAGGTGGCCAAGCCAACTCGAATGGCAGAATTACGTCCGATTAGTCTGTGTAATGTTGGCTATAAGATCATATCTAAGGTTTTATGCCAGCGACTAAAAGGGGTTTTACCTGGCCTTATATCTGAGACTCAATCGGCTTTCGTCCCAGGTCGGCTGATTTCCGATAATATCCTTATTGCTCAAGAGATGTTTCACGACTTACGCACAAACCCGTCTTGTAAAGGGAAATTTATGGCCATCAAAACAGACATGAGTAAGGCATATGATAGGGTTGAGTGGGATTTTGTGGCAGCTTTGCTACAGAAGATGGGTTTTGCAGAGTCATGGGTTTCATGGATAATGGTTTGTATCACTTCGGTAGAGTACCGGGTTCTTATTAATGGCCAGCCAAATGGTTTGATAGTTCCAGAGAGAGGGTTGCGCCAGGGGGATCCTCTCTCCCCTTATTTGTTTATCTTATGCACAGAAGTTTTAATTGCTAATATACGGAAAGCAGAGAGGGATAAACTTATTACAAGGATAAAAGTGGCGAACAAATGCCCGCCCATTACGCATTTGTTATTTGCCGATGATAGTCTTTTCTTCTGTAAGACGGACAGAGGACAATGTCGGGTTATTTTAGATATTCTGAAAAAGTATGTGTCGGTTTCGGGTCAACAAATTAATTTTTCAAAATCTTCTGTCCAATTTGGACACAAGATTGATGATCAGACAAAAACCGAGCTCCAGGGTGTCCTCGGGATCACGACTTTGGGTGGCATGGGGTCATACCTAGGGTTACCCGAAAGTTTGGGTGGGGCAAAGACAAAGGTTTTCTCTTTTGTTTGGGAACGGATTCAGAGTCGGACAAATGGTTGGACGGCAAATTTGCTCTCCAAAGGGGGAAGGGAAGTGATGATAAAATCTGTTGCTACTGCGGTTCCAACGTTTGTGATGTCGTGTTTTCGTTTACCAAAAACAATTACATCCAAGCTTACCAGTGCGGTGGCAAACTTTTAGTGGAGTACTAATGGTCAGTCAGGGGGAATGCATTGGCTTGCCTGGGAGAAATTATGTGTAAGCAAACAGTTGGGTGGTCTGGGTTTCAGGAATGTGGATGACTTTAATTCGGCATTACTGGCTAAGCAGTTATGGCGTCTCATAGACGCTCCAGAATCGCTGTTTGCCAGGGTTTTTAAAAGTAGGTATTATCGGAATACGAATCCTTTGGATCCGATAAGGTCATACTCTCCCTCCTATGGATGGAGGAGTATATGTTCTGCTCGCTCTCTGGTAAATAAAGGGCTTATTAAACGGGTTGGCTCTGGGGACACTATTTCTATATGGTCTGATCCTTGGGTACCAGCTCAATTCCCTAGACCAGCTGTCAGTAAGGGTCCGTTAAAGGATCATTATCTTCAAATGAATCATTTAATTGATCGACAAACTAATACTTGGCGTATGGATATGCTTAATGAGCATTTTGATCCACTTGATGTTGCATTGATAAGGGCTATACCATTGGGTGGTAACCAAAATGATGATCCTTTCGGTTGGCATTTCACAAAAACAGGAAAGTACACAGTCAAATCAGGCTATCACACTGCACGTCATGATGTGGTTCGGACTTTTGCAGCCACTGGTTCAGGCCCGGACATTACCCCTCTACTCGCTAGTGTGGAGGGCCCGTTGCCCACCCAAGATTCAACATTTTATGTGGCAGGTTTTATCTGGTTGTATTTCGGTTTCGGCAAATTTGGGACGACGAGGTATTGCTTGTGATTTACGGTGTGTACGATGTGGTGCGGACATGGAGACTATTAATCATGCCATCTTTGTGTGTCCTCCGGCCCGCTAGGTTTGGGCCCTAGCACATGTACCGGTGGGACCAATTTCCTTCCCGACAGAATCTGTTTATGCGAATGTAGATCATTTTTTAGGGAAACAGAACCCTGGGGCTCATGTTGCGGCTTTCCCATGGCTTATGTGGTTTATTTGGAAAGCAAGGAATGCACGTGTTTTTGACAATATTGTCGATCGGCCGGAGGATATTGTAAAGGTAGCAGAGGGAGAAGCTGCAGCGTGGCAGCAGGCTCAGGAAGAGGATGCTCCACTGACAACTATTCCAGTAGTTTCGGGGATACCAGTTAGGGTGGCTACTGCTTCCCTCCCTTTGGTTTTTTCGGGATACCGCTACTTCACTGATGGATCTTGGAAAGCAGGGGATTTGTATACAGGTGCTGGATGGTGTTGTACCTCGGCCCAGACAGCGTTGCCGTTCTTGGGAGCAAAGAATTTCCGGCAGAGTCTATCTCCATTACATGCTGAAGTTGAAGCGTTCCTTTGGGCGATGCGCTGCATGATCGGGCATGACTTTAGAGACGTGGCTTTCTATACCGACTGCTCAGACTTGGTGAAGATGGTGTCTTCCCCTTCCGACTGGCCAGCGTTCTCGGCGTATCTTGACGACATCAAGACCGATAGGGAAGAATTTTCTTCTTTCTCTTTATCTTTAATATCTAGAAATGCTAATGTAAGGGCGGATTCCTTGGCACGCCAAGCGCGTACATCTCCGCACCAAGTTTTGTTTGTAAACGATTTTCCTACCAATTGGCTCGTTTGAGCTGATCTTTTGTTGACAAAAAAAAAAAAAAAAAAGATTTAATATCTTTATAGAAGCTAACCGCTTTTCTGAATCACAATTAACAACATGTCCAAATCTTTATTTTTTTTGTTATCTAAACTAACCGCTATTACTCAGTCCACTCTTAATCTATTGTTGCTGATGTATTTACTTTATCATTCTCTTAAGAAATGTTAACTATTGAAATATACATAAAATCAGAAAAATTAATCTCTTAAAACAATAAGTTATGAAATTCACAAATATGATAAATTTGAATTTGCATCAAAAATGTAATGATAGTAATATCTTAAATGTAATAAATATAGAATATAATATGAACATATTGGTTTCACAAAAATATTGATTAAAAATGAGATATAATGCACATTTCAATTTACAAACAAATGTTCAACTCTATAGTAAAGGCCTACAGCTTGGGAAACTTATTTTTGACATGTGCCATGAATATGATTGGAAACTAAGAGAGATCACATGAAACTTAATTTTTTTCTTATCTGTCAATAATGTTTTTAGTAATTTGTTCAAACAAAATTTCTTTCTGCTTTTGGTATGAACATTATGTTTGTCTTCAAATCATATATGAGGTTTAGGAGATTTTGTACCTATTTAATTCTTTTTTTTTTTTTTTTTTGTTAAAGGATTTTCTTGAATTATATATAAAGAGTTTACAAAGGAGCCCAGATGAGCACTCATCTAATAGAATTTTGTACCTATTTAATTCTATTGCATTCTCTTAAATTCCATCCTATCTTATTATAATCTAGATATAATAATGGCATCCCTATAATAATACAACTATTGTAAAAAAAAAAAAAATACAACTATTAGAATCGTTATTGATTTTTGTTTTGACACCACAAATATTAGAATTAAATTATGGAAAAACCCTTTTTATCAATCTCCCATTCTCCAATAATGTTGATTTCCAAATTCTTTCCAAAGCAAAAAGTATAAATAAAACTGAGACCAAAAAAAAAAAAACTTTAAAACGACTTTTGATATTTGCTACTTTTGAAATTCGAATTTAGAACCTCCTCCCCCACACTTCTTCTCTTTTCTCACTACGCTCCGATCCCCGAGGTCGTCGTCACACACACACTCCCAACGGTTACTTTACCCTAACTTTTTTTTCTTTCTTTCTTTCAAATTTCTCATTTCAATCTCGAAGATCCCTACGTCTATTTCGGATTCTGTAAGTTGAATTTTAATTTAGTATTCGAATCTCTGAGATTCCAAATCAAATTGATCATTGAACATCGCTTTTGATCTCATTCAATTTGAATTTTACAGAAGTTGATTTTGGAAATCGAAAGATCAATTCAGTTGAGGAAGGATGTCGTTTACGCCAGAGGCTACAAGGAAAAGTGGAGTAGGAGGAGTGATCCCATCACCGGCACCGTTTCTAACTCCTCGTCTTGAGAGAAGACGACCTGATTCTTTCTCTACCCGTCTCGACAGAGATAACAACAACAAAGAGGTTAACGTCCAGGTGATTCTTAGATGTAGACCATTGAGTGAAGATGAGCAGAGATCTAATGCTCCTAGAGTCATCTCTTGTAACGAGATTAGAAGAGAAGTCAATGTTCTTCACACTGTTGCTAATAAACAAGTCGACCGTCTTTTCAATTTCGACAAGGTTCGGATTCTTCATTTCTACTTTTGATAGTTTGGTATTGAAGATTGGTTCGTTTTGGTCTCTCTGATGGTGTTGAATGTTTATAGGTCTTTGGTCCTAAATCACAACAAAGGTCTATATATGATCAAGCTATTGCACCTATTGTTCATGAAGTCTTGGAAGGTTTTAGCTGTACTGTGTTTGCTTATGGGCAAACAGGAACTGGAAAGACTTACACTATGGAAGGTGGGATGAGGAAAAAGGTATGTATAGAGATAGGGTGGTTCCTCTCTTGTAAATTTGTTTTCTGGTTGTTTGTTTTATGATTCGTGTTTTTGTTTTTGTTAAGGGAGGGGATTTACCTGTGGAGGCAGGGGTGATTCCAAGAGCTATTCGTCATATTTTCGATACTCTAGAGGCACAAAACGCTGATTACAGTATGAAAGTAACATTCTTGGAGCTTTACAATGAGGAAGTTACTGACTTGTTAGCTCAAGATGAGTCGTCAAAATCTTCTGAGGATAAGCAGAAGAAGCCCATTTCTTTGATGGAGGATGGGAAAGGTTCTGTGGTTTTAAGGGGTCTTGAAGAAGAAGTTGTGTATAGTGCTAATGATATATATGCTCTTCTTGAACGAGGCTCATCTAAAAGGCGCACTGCTGATACTTTGTTGAATAAACGAAGCAGTCGGTCTCATTCAGTTTTTACTATCACTGTTCACATTAAGGAAGATTCTATGGGAGAAGAAGAGCTGATCAAATGTGGCAAGCTTAACCTTGTGGATCTAGCGGGATCTGAGAATATTTTAAGATCAGGATCTCGGGATGGTCGTGCGAGAGAAGCTGGTGAGATTAACAAGAGTTTGCTCACTCTAGGTCGTGTGATTAATGCCCTTGTGGAACGTTCTTCCCATATACCTTACAGGTAGGTACTTACCCTGTTCGACAACTATTTATGAGTCTTTTGTGATAATGTTTGTGTGTCTTGAAACATGGTTATGGATCTTCATCTTTGCAGGGATAGTAAGCTGACGAGGCTTTTACGGGACTCTCTTGGAGGAAAGACGAAAACTTGTATCATTGCTACAATCTCTCCATCTGCTCATTCCTTAGAAGAAACCTTAAGTACGTTGGACTACGCCTATCGTGCCAAGAACATCAAGAACAAACCCGAGGTTTTATTTACGCTACCATATCTCATCTTTATTTATCACTTTATCCCTTTTTTTTTTATGCTTCTAACCAAACGTGTCTCTGCAGGCAAACCAGAAAGTATCCAAGGCTGTGCTGCTTAAAGACCTCTACTTGGAAATTGAGAGAATGAAAGAAGGTTTTCACACATAATATTATGTCAACAGTCTCCAGTTTCTGTTTTCTATATTGTCAAGTGAGGTACTGGATTAGTGTATAATTGTTGTACAATCGATGCAGATGTAAGAGCGGCAAGGGATAAAAATGGTGTTTACATTGCACATGAAAGATATACACAAGAAGAAGCTGAAAAGAAGGTATGTTCAAATGACGACACTTCAAGTTTATATTTATTTTATCATCAGCTTAATGATTCTTTTGTTGCAGGCAAGAATGGAGAGAATAGAACAGTTGGAGAATGAATTGAATCTCAGCGAAAGTGTATGTTTGCTTTACCTTTTCTCTTCTAACTGTTAGAAACTAAACTAATCTTCTCCTGTTGGAACTTAAATGGCTTCTCTTATGCAGGAAGCTTCCAAGTTCTGTGACCTTTACGAGACTGAGAAAGAGAAGTTACTGGACGTAGAAAGTGACCTTAAGGACTGCAAGGTGAGAAAAACTCCAGTAATTGACTCTCTAGATTATGCATGCTTTGAATGAGAGTTTTCTTGACTTTTAAATTATTCATGATCCAGAGAGACCTGCATAATAGTAACAAAGAGTTGCTTGATCTCAAAGAGAATTATCTCCAAGTTATCTCAAAGTTAAAAGAAAGAGAAGTCATCATCTCAAGGATGAAAGCTTCAGGTATATTCTAGCTCATAATGAAATTTAAGTCCTTCATCTTTCTTGTGTTAGTTTTATTGAAATTTTCTTGGACAGAGACTTCTTTGATCGACCGCGCAAAGGGGTTGCGTTCTGACTTGCTACATGCATCAGACGATATAAGTTCGTTGTTCACGAGATTAGGTACTTCTTATTTCCTATGTCTAGGGCTGAAAACAAGATCTGTCAAGTGCTGATTTTACTTGTTTCTGCAGACCAAAAGGATCAGCTGGAATCTGAAAACCAGAGCATGCTTCTGAAATTTGGTTCACAGCTTGATCAAAACCTTAAGGATCTGCATAGAACAGTTCTTGGATCAGTCTCTCAGCAACAGCAACAATTAAGAACTATGGAGGAACATACCCACGCATTTCTTGCACATAAAAACGATGTAAGAAAAGACCATACCATAATACCATGTCAGTTCACTTTTTGCTTAGGACCATTTGATAACACTAGTGATTGATTTACACACACAGGCAACACGCGATCTGGAATCAAGAATTGGGAAAACAGCAGACACATATACTTCAGGAATAGCAGCCTTGAAGGAACTATCTGAAATGCTACAAAAGAAGGCCTGCTCTGATTTGGAAAAGACGAACTCCTCTATAGTATCACAAATAGAGGCGGTTGAGAAAGTATGAACAAGATCTAGCTATGAAATATTATCACCTCTTGCTGTGAATTTCTATTTCTCAGCATTTGTTTTGGTAATAATTCAAGTGCCCTTCTGTTCTCAGTTTCTCACTACATCAGCAACAGAGGCTTCTGCAGTCGCTCAGGAAATACACAATACACTTAATGATCAGAAGAAGCTCTTAGCACTTGCCGCAAGACAACACGAGCAGGTGCTGTAAAAATTATTTGCTGGTATCTTGTTAGTTTAATTATTTTTTTCTGAAAATTTAACTGTGTTTTCAACTTATCCAGGGCTTGATCAGAAGCATGAGATCTGCACAAGAAATTTCCAGTTCGACTTCAACCATTTTCAGTAACATCTACAACCAAGCCCACAACGTGGTGGAAACCCTTAGAGCAAGCCAAGCAGAGAAATCAAGACAGCTTAGTGCTTTTGAAATGAAGTTTAAGGTGAGCTAAAAACTCTTAAAGACTTCAATTGGATATGTTCTGAGAGTTTCACACTCACAGACAACTCATCATCTTTACCAAAAACAGGAAGAGGCTGAAAGAGAGGAGAAGCAAGCCTTAAATGATATCAGTCTGATATTATCAAAGTTAACTTCAAAGAAAACTACAATGGTGAGTCTTTAACCATTAATAGCTCCACTAGGCTTTAATTTGTTCATTTGTTGAATCAAACCTTAAAGACTGATGCTCTACGTGTTTCTAGATCTCTGATGCATCAAGCAATATCCGGGAACACGACATACAGGAAGAGAAGAGATTGTATGAACAAATGTCTGGTATGCAGCAAGTCTCGGTTGGCGCAAAAGAGGAATTGTGTGACTATCTAAAGAAAGAGAAAATCCACTTCACAGAAAACACAATAGCTTCAGCTGAGTCTATCACAGTCATGGATAGTTACCTTGAAGATTGGTACAAATTCCATCTCCCCACTGCTTTCGGTTCAAACGTCTCACTTAGTTTACATTCTATCTTCTCACACAAACATTGTATTTACTGCAGCTTGGGAAGGGCCAATGATTCTAAAAAGTTGTGGGAGACCACTGAAACAGGCATAAAGAGCCTTAACACGAAGTATCAACAAGAACTTAATGTCACAATGGAGTAAGTTTTTTCCTTCTGTATCCATGCTTAATCTCTGTTTCAACATCATAACACTGAATTAAATCTCTACGTATAGGAACATGGCAAAAGAAAATGAGAGGGGGCAAGATGATTTAGCATCCACGTTTTCCTCAATGGATGTTAACTTTGTTACTAGGACTAATGAACTTCACGCAGCTGTTAATGGTAACCTTCCCTACTCGAAAACCGCTTTTGGCCTCTGGAAGAAAACCTTCTAATCCTTGGTTTTACTCTTTACAGACTCGTTGATACAAGACCGTGAAAACAAAGAAACAACGGATGCCATAGTTCAGACTTGCATGAACCAGGTCACATTATTGCAAGAGAGTCATGGACAAGCCGTATCAAACATCAGAAACAAAGCAGAACAGTCTCTCATAAAAGACTATCAGGTATTGAAGCAATCATAACAACATAAACTTGGAAAACACTAAAAGCTCTATATGTGTATATATATTAACAGCAAAGCTTTTGATACAATGACCAGGTTGATCAGCACAAGAACGAAACACCAAAGAAACAGTCCATAACTGTGCCAAGCCTGGCTTCAATTGAGGAGATGAGGACTTTGTTTTCGCAGATTACTCTCAGCGAAGATCACACAAGTTTGGAGAAAAGATCAACAAAACAGGGACAGGACGAAGCTAACAACAGAACTCCATTCTTGGAAGTAAACATATGAGTGAAAAAAAGATTAAGCTTCGAGCTCTGGCAGTTAAGTTCATTAACTAGATGAGTTTAGAAGAACGAGAGTGTGTAAAGTACGCAAACTTATCTTTTACATAAAACCCGGTATGCATATTAATTGCTGAAATCTCAGATTTTGGAATGACGTCACCGGTTATGGTTGATTTGGCTAATTTTCTCATTTGAGTCAACCAAATATGAAAATGAAAAGTAAAGAGAGAACAAAAAGAAACCAAGACTTCGCATTGCTTCTACAAGAAAAAACATAATAAAGTCAAGAAAATAAGCACATATTTCTAATTTATCACTTTTTAAAATACAATTGCTGTCATCAAGAATCCGTCACTGATGACGATCTCAATTCAATCTGACTGCCTTTGAGCTCTTAACCATCTAGGTGGAGAATATTTTATATACATTGTATTAAAAAAGGATTTAGGTTGGTCTCTAGTGCATTTGTTTGACCAAATTGAATTTTTCTCAACGAACATGGCGATGATTTGTATTAGAACTTGGATCTGAAGATTAGTTTTGTAATATTTTTGCTTTGCACAAGTTTGAAGGTTTAGTAGTGTTTTCTTGACTATACATTAAAATATGAAAAAACAGTTTACCAAAAAAACAAATTTTATATCACTTATTTTTCCAATCATTGATTTAAGAAAATATGATTAGGATACAGTTTAAACTAAATATATATGGATGGGTTAGGTGTTTGATATTAATCATTTAAGTAATGACTGTGTGGCAAGCAAGTCCATGAGAAACCAAGTTGCTAGATTTATTCTGTGTTGTGTACATTTGTTGACTCTACTACTTTTTGTCATATTCACACCTCAGAAGTTTCTAAGAAGTGAGAACAATGTGATGATGCATTACTCGAAAAGACGATATTACCCTTGTTATTCAACCCTCGTGGTATTCATTGTGCCGGCGGTCGAAGGGTGATAACTGAAAACGTCAAACAAAAGCCGCACTACTTACTTGTTTGTTGTTAGAATATTAGTTTAGACGACTTCTTGTGGTCAAACTACTAGAAAGTCCTACTTTTAGTTTTAGGTATTGACGTTATATTATAAATACATTACTTCTGAGTTCTCAACCTTCATTACAAAATTCTCTCAGTTCAGGTTTCTTTTTTCACAAGCAAAATCTCAAACGTCTACTTCTTTTGTTTGTTTTTTTTTGTAACACCTCTCAAATCGTAATTTACTTTGCTTTCTTAGTTCTCAAAATCTTACCAAACCAAGAAAAAAAATAAGTATGAAGAGAGAAAGATCTGATTTCGAAGAATCCATCAAGAATCTAGACATTGCAAAATGTCTGATGATATTAGCACAAACTTCCATGGTTAAACAGATCGGTTTGAACCAGAACCAACATACAGATAGCCATATGAGCAACCGATTCGAATGCAAAACGTGTAATAGGAGATTTTCTTCGTTTCAAGCCCTTGGTGGTCACCGGGCAAGCCATAAGAAGCCAAAGCTCACTACCGTTGAGCAGAAAGATGTGAAACATCTTAGCAACAATTATAGAGGAAATAATCATTTGCACGAGTGTTCGATATGCGGTCAAAGTTTTGGGACCGGACAGGCTTTAGGTGGTCACATGAGACGGCATAGGTCAAGCATGAAAGTCCAGCCATCGTTCATATGTCCCGTGGTTCCTACCATGCCTGTTTTGAAACGATGCAGTAGTAGCAAGAGGGTTTTGAGTTTGGATTTGAATCTGACTCCGTTAGAGAATGATCTTGAATATATTTTTGGGAAGACATTTCTCCCAAAAATAGATATGAAGTTTGTTCTTTAGATTTTTTCTTTTCTCATTCATTTGTATTGTAATTCCCATTCTTTTAATTCTTCAAACGTTAATGTCAAAAAAACTTCATGGTATATATGTTCGTTCTTGGTTATCATGTACTGTTAAAAAAAAATTAAACTAAATTATAAATTTCCATTCCTGGAAGGCTGGAACAAGTACAACGTATTCATTAACGGGCCAAAATTTGGGCCCATCTATGCCTGATTAGGAATTGTAAAACGTATTATTTCTTGGCTTAGGCGTATAGTACATAATACATATACGCTATGCAAAAAAATATAGATGATAAAATTTAAGACTTTATCATTTTACAGATTTGCTTATATTTATAGTAGTAATGAAAATATAGTACGCATAATTTAGGACTACTAATTTTATTTCCTGTAAAAGATAACACATTAGTCTTTCTTCCCAACCTATTAATTAAGCGGATGTTATATGTCTTAGACTATCCTCATTGGTAGTCCTTAGATGTTTCTTAGGAAATTTCTTAGGTATAGATATTAATTATTAATAAAAAAAAGTTAAGGATTGTAAGAAATATTTCTAATTTTAGAACCAAAAAAAACGTTTCTTAGTGGACAGATGGCGCGATATAAATGGTGAAATGAGATTAATGGGGTAAATTTTTTTTGGCATTTCTCTTTCATTTTCGTGTGTTCTCTCTTCATGTTGTGTGTTATGTTTTTATTTTTTAATGTTTTGTGTTTTAATTTTAAATGTTGTATATTATTTTATGTTTTTATTATTAAAATATGTTTCTATGAAATATAAAATAATTTTGAATATTTTAAGTTATTAATTATTATTTTACTATATTTATTACTAAGAAACACCTTAACTTGGTGCTACCAATAATCAACAAATTTTTCCTTTTTTCTTAACAAAGTTTCTTCTTCCCTTTTTATTATTAAAAATTATCTTAAAAAACAACTAAGAAACACACTAATAAGGATAGTCTTAGTTTTCTTAATAATATAATATCTTATATTTATTTAATTTATAGTACGTTTAGAAAATTTGTATAAGCGTTCAAGAAAACATATTAACAAAAAATTTCAACAAAGTCAATCAAATCATTATAAAGGTAATAGTCTAGTAGATACACATAGACATAGACACATAAATTAATGAGAGAACCATTGTTTTGTCTCTAGTAATTCTAATTTGTGACTCCAGCGAGCCTGGTAATTGTATAGCAATTAATATTTTGTAATTTCAAATCAAGTTAAATGATAATGGTGTACAATTGTCCTTTGCACTTTAACTTATTATGGCTAAACGGGAAGTTAGTATTTAATCAAAAGAAAAAGGAAAACGACAAGTACTCTTGACACTATAGAGTACAAATTAGAACGGTTTAATAAATCTGGACTGAATACTGAAATAGTATCGAGTTCGTCATTAATTGACAGTTAAAAGAATTTGGTGGCTGCGTGAGATGATGATATGGGGTTGTAGTACAACAATTCTAATTAAGACGGTTTAAATTTAATTAAGCCATTGATTAACATAACGAAAGTTAAGAGTTCAAATATAAAGATGGTGTAGTTAGGGTTACATACTTGTCTCTTATGAGATACTAGGAGAGTTACCCGCACACCTGTGTGGGCAAGAGTTAAATAAAATAAAAATGTCAAAAAAAAACTATTTCCAAATTAGTTTTGTGTTCTTTTTAATTATGTTCAAATTATAATTAATTTTATATTTTAAACTTTTAATCTGACATTTCTAAATGGACTTTCAATATATACTATCTTGTTTAAAAAAATTTTAAGCCCATTTGGAAAATGAGAAAAATCCATTGAGCGTGATCCATATTATGTGGTTAATTTAAATAATGTAGAAGTTGGGTCAGAATAATTTAATATTTCGTTTAAACCATCAAGAAAATTTGGAAAGCAACCCTTAAAAGGGTTTATAGTACTTGATCATACAAACCTTCAAAATAATTATAAAGTTAGCATATACAAAAAGATTGTTAACAAATATGCCTTCAGCTTAAACTTCTCCAGATTACCCTTCATGCTGCATTATGTGCTTAATGTAATAACGTCCAGCAAATTCCGAGCTAAAAAAATAGAAAACACATCCATAAGTTAGACCCTAACATGATACACCACTTGATATTTTTGAACATTACAAACTTACATAGCCTTGTGATTCTCAAGTCCTACAAACTCCGGTTTTAAATAGATTTTGGAGGAGGCCAATGTGTTTACAATACACGGTTCACCTAGGGATGTTTTAAGTGTTTAAAAGATTATTAGATGAGTATACAACCTACTCTTAAGAATTTATTCAATCTAGCAAGTTCTATTAATAGTACATACCTTCGTACTCTCCAACCCTCCAGAAACGCAGTACACAAAACACCGGTTCAGTTTGATATGTGAGATGGCATCCAGTTGACACCCATGAAGACATGAAAAGGTTAGCATAGTAATCCATTGCACGACACTTTACAGTTTCATTCCTACAAATGAATATACTTGTTACACTCTCCAAAATAAAGTCAGACTTATAAATCTTAATATGAGTAAAGATGCAATAAATGTGACTTACCTGCCATTTAATAGTGTCAATACAACTTCATAGACACCATTTCCATGATTTCTTCTGTCATCAACAGCTACTATACATCCGCAAACATCTATTTTTGGAAAAAGTCAAAAATATTTTTTACAATGTTTGTATCCAAAGCTTTTTGACATTCACATGAAACTATTTTGGTAAAAGTTCAATTTGTACTTTTCTATTGAGGTACCAATACACAAAGTTCCAAAATTCTTTTAGAGTTTCTAGATAACTCAACACAAATCTAAAAACAATACATTCCAATATGTTATACTATGATAAAATAATTTGATTACAATTAAATTTAGAAAAACGTACCGAAAGATATGTGATGATTGATCCTTCCACGATATATATCATCCAAATCTTCGAATCGGAAGTAATTTTTGGAGTTGATTGATTCGAGCAGGAACATGGTAGACTCATCGGTAAACTTGATCTGAAAAGGATGATGAGTATTTCTCTCCCTGAGGGTTGGATTGATGATTTGGAAATTCCGAATTTGATACCTTTCGCCCTCGTAAATATACTTCCGGAGCTTTTTAGGTATAGTTGGGACAAAGGCAACCTCAATCGTGTCACCCTTCAAAGTTTGTTAAAAATTGTGTAAGTAATCTAGTATATAAACACTACTAAATTAAAATTTATGTAAATCGATTTTCGATTAACTGCTCTAACCTTCGTATCCACGAGAAGAAGAACACGTTTTGTGAAGAACTCGGTGACATGCCAAGAATTCAGGACTTTAGCGTGAATACACCAATTTGTTCTTCCTCGATGAAGATCAGAAATGTAATCGATTCTCATGATCTTACCAAATTAGGGTTTCTTACTCTTCCTTCACTGTTTTCGAAGACGAAATGGGAATTCGGATTTGTAAGAATGTAAACAGTCACGATTAAACGTAGCGTTGCGTCTTAATCGTTTGAGTGTCTTTTTTTTTTCTTTTTTTAATATTTTAAATTTTAATAGGTATAATTATGATTATAATTACAGATTAGTAGTATTTACAATGGTCTAAGCGTTTTAATAATTCCAAAATACATTTTATGATACAACAAAAATATTCAACTGCAAAAAAAAATTATGTACCTAATTTATCTTATCAATTTCGTCATTTTTCTAACAGTCATCATTGTAGTTTATAAATACACATTATGATACAGTTAACAATTAATTAATTTCATATAACATAATCGGATGAATTTTTTCAATATGAATTTATATATTTTAATTTCATTGAAATCTTATGATTTGTGATATGTTACATGCAACAAAAAATAATGATGAGGATAATGACCAAAATGCAATGTTAAATCTACTTTTTTGATTTATTTTGAAAATGAATACATTTAAGATCTTTAATTTTTTATAGTAGCTAACATGCTAAGACATTGTTAATATAATAAGAAACTACGACTATTATGTAATTATAATTAAATAATTATATTACATAATATTTATTTACCGCATATATTAACTGATATCTTTCGTCAATATTCGTATACCATCTTGGGAAATTTTATCTTGATGTAATGATTTTGGTAAGGAAAACAAAAAATATAAACTATGGGTATCGAACTTACTATTTTTAAAATGTTATGTTTTTGGTATTAGAATTTTAGTCAATTTTTTTTAATTTTATTTTTAAATAGCATGCATCTGTCATTCATGAAAGATACTCTGTCAAAAGTATCTTTAAAATTTGATATTATGCATAAATTGTTTAAAATATATATTTGAACATAAATTTAATTTCCGAAAAGAGTTTTTGGCATAAAACACGAAAATATAGGTTCAAGATTAAAACAACAAACAGCTGAAGTTTCTCGAATAATAACAAATTTTAACATTACATAGAATCATTAGAATCACTCTCATCTTCTTCCGAGCCGTTGTAATCTTCATCGTCTGATGTATCATGAAAACAAAGTCTGCAGAAAATAAAGGAACATAAGAGCTAAAACATCTTATAGTAATGACTCCAAATTAATATTCTGTCATAGTATATGGAAATTATGAACTTACAGTGCCGGATCTGTAGTGAACGCTCTTGCTTCATTTCCAAGAAGAAATTTAGAACATCTTATTTGAGACATTAGACAACGCCGACCTTTTATTAAAAAAAAGTAAGTTCCAAATCTTAAATTTGATATATTGGCTTATCTAAAACAAATGCTTATATATTTCTTAATACCTTCAAAGACAGAGATTCTCCAAAATGTAAGCAGACATAATACTGGTTCACTTGCATAAGAAGGACTTGAAACATGTTCTTCCCATTTTTCACGAAATTCCGAACCTATATCACCCACGGCAATACATTCAATCTGTTCGTTACTTTGCAGTTAAAAATCAAAAATTGACAACTTCAGTCTTAATAATTATGTATTATTTTCATTGGCATAAATAAACCAAAATGAGGTAGTACTTCTTTTAAAATTTTAAAAACTATTTACTTACTTGATGTCAATTACAGTAAAGGGGAGAACAACTTTCAGACCATTGAATCCAACTTCATTTTCTAAAAAAACAATCTGACGATCTTGCCTTACTCTTACCACCATTCCACAAAAATCTGAAATTGATCGAAAAGAAGAAATAAATCAAAAAACTAAGAATCTAAGGAAATAATGATTTATTTAAACTGTAAGTTAAACAGTATATTTAAATTTAGTTACCAACACAACAATTTCTCTCATCTTCTACAGCATTTTCAACTGTGAGTGCATCTATTAGATGGAAAAAATTGTCTGAACATCTAGGAGGTATTGAAGTAATGCGAGTTTGGACAGTGATCAATATTTCGTTAGAATTGTTACAATTCCTGTAAATATTCTGATTTTCAATAACCCGGAACTTGTAAATAAGAAACCATCGTCCTTCTTGCAACACGTCTGTGTACTCAGCAAAGTAAAGCTGACTTCTGAGTTTAGCTTGAATTCATTTTCCCTAAAATTTAAGAAAAAAATAATTTCAGATTTAAAATTAAGGTGATGATGGATATAAATTGATTGTTACCTTTTCATCAACCAAGATCAAACAAATGTAGTTAGGCTGCATTATAACGATTTCGGGTATCCACAGCCTCAGAACTTTTACAGCAACACTTAACCTATCTGTTGATGGATTCAAATCCTCTATGTATGCAACCATCTTTTTGTTTGGAACTTGGTTAATTTTTAGAAAGAAGAAAGAGGATGAAAGGTGAGAGGTTAGAATAATTTATCTTGGATATATCTTCAAAAGAGGAATATGAAGAGTAATTGGAAGTTACGTAAAAAATTTATGACAGTTTCGTATTGTCAGTTCGAAATTGATTTAATCAATGCGAAGACTTTGAAAATAACATTTTTTTTTTGTTTTTGTACTTGCATCCATACATGCATCGGTTAATTTTGATAATATAATAAAATTATTTAATCGAAATTATAATACATTTCAAGCTGACAGTTTAAGCCGACAGATTGTTTCAAGCTGACAGCTTAAGCCGACAAATTCTTCTTTTTTGATGATGTACTCTTTCAACATATCAATAATCGCAGTGTAATGTTTCGTCGTTTCCTTTAGAACCACGTCTCTCGATTTGCGGAAGGCTTGTTTAACTATGTCGATTGCTCCATCTTCCCAGCCGAAATCTGAAATAGGCTCTTTCCGTTTCCTAGAAATTTCACCTTCCATCTATGATTTTGAAAAAAAAAATATAAAGATCTTTAAACTTTCAAACAAAGAACTGCTGGTACGAAAAATTTAATGAATATCGTTTCGGATCTTACCACAAGTTTATGGATGATAATAAGCTTTTATTTTTATCTTTCTTTCTTGACAGGGGTAAACAAAAAGTCACGATAATAATATTAATATAAAGACTTAGAATGCTTAAATATTAGTTCTAATAGTCGCGAAGGTTTTCTAATCGGCATCTATTAAGGCCAGGCCCATATAATTTAACCAAGAAAAACATTTGATCCTCTCTGACAAATTTTATTAGATTTTAAATTAATTAAATTCACGTGAGACTACTTGTGAAGATAATTGTTATTTAAGAAAATACTTAATAAAAATTAAACAAAAATTCAGAAACATTTTTAAATAAATTAAATAATTATTCATGCCCAAAGTTTCAACAAACTATAGATTGATGATCGTATGACGAAATTATTCATCATCATCATCTTCATCATCTTCATTTTATATCAAAGCAAGAATTTTTAAAAATCCAACTACTAACTAAATATAAAATAATTAAAATCCCATAAAATCCCTAGAACGCCATAAAAAATTCATGGAAGCCATTCTTCTATCCGCGAGTCCTCTTCCTCGATCTCCTATAATTCAATTAAGTAGAACGTGAAAAAGTTTATGAACGAATTTCGTTTTCATCTATTTTATAGGATGAACAAAGATGTTATTCTTACAATTCCATCATTTTCGCAACCTCAGAATTGCGAGGATTGAGTGTCATTCGCGTACAAACTGTAGAAGATATACTTCTTTTTCCTACAAAGTTATAACAACATTTATTCCTTTAAATACACGATCATCATAAATATGCAATAACTATTACTAAATTAATTGTATACCTTGGAAATATTCAATAACACCCCAACGAATAACACAAATTAAACGTTCACCCTGGAATGTTTTAAAAGCATCGTAGAATTCCGCAGCCGTTTTTTCGAATAATTCACACCTTAGCAGGGTTCCACTAAAATTAAAGAATTAAAATTTGTGTGATTTAAAATAATGGATTTAAAGTATGATTATGTATAATATATAAATATATATGAGTTTTAAAATTTACCTGAAATCACGAAGATCAAATGAGATTTTGTGGTTAATTGAGATATCCTCTCCTTTTTCTTTAATTTTAAGATTATCTTCAGTACTTTCCAGCTCATCATCTTTTTCATCTTCTTCAAAATCTTGGACATAATCTTCCTCATCTTGATCATTGTTACCACTGTTATCTGATTGGTATTCGCTATCATCATCAGTTTCTTCCTCAGTATCATCCTCTTCTTCATCTTCTTTGTAATCATCATCGTCTTGATCTCCAACATCAATGTCATCATCAGAGTCTTCAAAGATCGTGCAATCTGTTTCATATTGATCATGAAAAGTAATGTTTTTCTTTTGATCTGAACCATATCGAGTACAGTACTTAAATAACATACGGATATTATCACTTTGTGTGACATCCTCATGTTTTCCATTATTTTCCACCCCTTTGATTTCCTCTTTTTGTTGTAATTCTCTGAAATTACATTTGAATTCACCAACATGTACAACCTCACCAATAATGTCTGTATAAAATTTAATTTAGTTCAAATATAATGAATCTCAAATAGTATTTGAAATTTCTTTTTAAAAAACTGAATTATTCCCTTACCGATTAAGTAATCTTCACATTGGGTACCATCATGGATGAGTTTGAAATCGACGAAATCATAGAAATCTTCCCCTCCAACAATTGTCCGAGAACATAGATTTAAGATCACGACCATGTACCAACTCACCTGAAACATGAGAATTAGTATAATCGTTTTTACAAAACATTTAATAAATCAAGAAACCTATACAATATAATATAAGAAGTATTAATGAAACCATACTCAAAGTTTTGGTAATGCTCGAACCTGCGTTCCAAACAAATACTACAGAAAGAGGACATGAATCATTAAAACACGAACACGAATACAAAGAACTATATAAGGGATCATCAAAACTATAATACATATATAATTTGAAGAACATGAGAGAAATTAGGGTTTTCTCTATTTTAAAGATTTCGGATTATGGAGAATGATTAGGGTTATACCTATATATATATATATATGTTTACAACCTATAATTTTAGGGTTTCAAATAGGTGGGTATATTTTGGTTGGGTTTTTTTGAAAGCCCATTATTTTAGGTTTTAGCGTTTTAAAATTTATTAAATCACGTTTTGACGATTATATAGATTAGATATTTAATTATTTAAACTTTTTATAATTTTCTAAATTAATTTGAAGGGTAAAAACGTCCAGATTGGAATCTCATTAATGGCAAATTAGTAATCTTAAGTCTGAGGATGAATGTGTGCGTTTTAACAACTTAAATAGAGAGAAAAAGCTTGTCCGAAATATTTTTAGGGGTAATTTTCATTAAGGGCAAAGAAGGTCAAATTTTGTGAGAGTGGCTCTCAGCCCTCTCGACTTCTCCTATAAAATATGTAAAAGTACAATATGATAGTATACTAATATAAAAGTCGAAAAAACAAAAAGAATATGATTATTACATGCACATGCCCGTTGTTGTTGTTGTTGTTTTTCCTTCTTTTTTATTGTTATTTGGATATCTGGATTGGAGTAATGTGTCTCAGCCGTGCCATTGACAAATAACCAAACTGCGTACACGTTTCTTTTTTTTTCCGTCGGTCAAAGATCAGAACAACTTGCTTTCCAAAAGGAAACGTTGGAAGATTGGATTTTTAGTCTGTGGAACACTTCACTATTATACTTATCATGATAGTAGACCTTATATATATGTATATATTGTAAAGGTCCAAATATAATGTTACACTTATATAGAAAATTTGTCTGACATCATATATTATTAAATTTTGAAAAGAAGAAAAGGTTTGATTTTTAAATAATAGAATTGTGTGTGGTTTTATACAAAAAGTACATGTTATTAAGTTAATTATGTAAAATAATAGTTCCAGCGTAGCCTTTATATTCATACTGATATGAAGCTTATGAATGATTCTAGCTATTTGGATTATCAAAATTAAAATAAAATAATCTACATAGATATATGGGGTGTATTACATTGAAAAACACAGTAGTAATTATGTACTAAAAATTGCTCATTTTGAAGTGCTCTCACATTATTTTGCAAAGTTGTTCTGCTTTCTTAGTGTATAATAACACAGTCATTGCTTTATAACCAACTATATAAAAAATAGTAACATGTTAGAAAGAAAGAAATTCGTTTTTGTTCGAAAATAAGTTTTACTTGTCAAAAAGGTCACAACAAAAAAATTCTGTCAAAAGTCACACTCAAAATGTCCAGCTCAATATTTTTCGTTATTCTTACCTTCTTTTATTTGATAGTTTAATATTCTTTTGGTCAAACTTTGAATTGCATATATATTTAACAGAAGAATTGAGCTAAAAAAATGAAAGGGAAAAGAAAACTAAAGGACTTAAATGATAATTCTCGATAGCATGTGTTTTCTTTTCTTTTGGGTCGTTTTGTCTGTCAGCTAGGGTTGATGTGGCTTTCGTACGAGATATATATTGCCATCATTTTGGGATGAACAGACAATTCTGACAACAGAGAGAGAGAGAGAAAGAGAGGTTTGTTTTATCGAAAAGAACACCATCACATCCTACATGCCACACAAGAAGCCACAGAGATATGATTTGCTTTTTGTTTTTATCTTCATACTATATTAAATATTAAATAGGTACATGTATATCATCAACTCTATGAAAACTTTGAGCAAAATAGTTGTTGGATATGACATACGAGGAAGGAAGCGAAGAAGAAGAAACTTCATTTTCTAATTCCTATAAATAAAGAATGTTTTGTGAAAAAAAGTTCGAGTTGGATGGCAACTTAATTCATATGATATGTACATCTTTAATTTCTAGCTCGAGTTAGCTAGCTAGTGACTGTAGTAGACAAAACTAGGTAATGTGAGCCTTGATTATAATATCACGTTAATATAGTATTTGACATATGATTTAATTATTGTTAGTGGTCTTTTTTGTCAGTAGCTTTTAATTGTATTATGTTTAGATGTTGAGCTTTGTTTAGTATAATAAACTGGTTTACTCTCTGGTTACTTAAATATTACTCTGTCGTCAGTCATCACATCACTATCTTCTGCTAACTCAGCGTCAAACCATTTTTTCAGTTTAGTCTCCTTCACTTCAATTTTTGACAAATGAAAAAGATTATGACCGTTCGAATCAAAGGGAAAAGTACGTACGACTTTAAATAGAAAACAGCAAAGATTAAGCAACATAGATCAACAAATAAAAGATTATTAGATCGATAAATAAAATATGTTTTTAATCAAGTGAATGTGAATGTAGGTAAGGTATTATACTATTATCGATCTTGTGGGGTCTTGTTTTCGCCAAACATTCTTCGTGGGATGAATATTACTATTACCTTGGTCCCAATACACATACAATAAGCACATCAGATAATCATTGTTGGTTACACACAATATTATTTTATTTGCCAACAAAAGGAGTGCTGTTTGATTAAATATGAGTTTGTATAGTATCCCAATTATAGGATGTGTGATCATGTATATATATTTAAAAACAAAACACAGGAGTAGTTATAGTATTGCTAGTTAATAATATTAGTACCGTTTAACATTCTAAAATATTAGTACTTTTTTGTAACAGATAAAAAAATATATATATACTACGATACTATTAGAGTATTAGTTGTTTACTAATTGAAGCACCACCAAAGATAACAAGCACTAGTTTTACTTGGCGGTGTGATCTGCTGTGACGCGCTTTTCAAATTTTCCATTTCCCTCCCCAAATTTCGTATTTATTTTTTGTGATTTTATCTGTTACTCTCTTTTAATCTACCGAAAGCAGTATAAAATTTCGTTACAGTATAAAATTAATTGATTCATGGCCCTGATGGTTACACGTGAAAGGGTTTGTACCAAAACAAATACAGTAAGTAAAAAGATACTCGTAACCGTGTTTGTTGTATTCTAATAATAACATCTTCTTAAGTTTTCTTACCATAATTTTATCCGACATTTCTTAAATGAACTACAAAAACCATGCAAACATCCTCGTGATTAAATTATTTTAACATGCAAATGATTGGTGTTTGAAACAATTCCAAATTAAGTTTAGCCAATTTAATATTCAGATATGCTAATTTACACAACCATATTACATATACTATATTTTCTAAAAAAACAAACAAAAACAAAATATGAATATTTTATCTTTACTTGTAACATAGTTACAAATAAAATTCCAATCAAAACTAGTGTAAAGAAATTCAAAAGTGGATGAAATTGAACATGTGAGATACTAAAACAAATAAAGAAAGAAAGAAAAAAATGAAAAAAGGGGACACAAAGTATAATATTATAACTCACTCTGCACAAATCAACATCACACAGGGGAAGAACGACCGCAAAAGCTTTGGGAAAAGCTCTTTTTGTAGCTGCTGATGATGACGATGATGACACGGTGCAATTTTATTTTTTTTCTTATGTATATTAGTGCAAAATCAAAAGTTAATAATTCCTAATTTCTAATACTATAAAATTTTTAACTATTTTATTCTATATTTATACAGGTACCTTCTGAACTTCCGAAGGTATAATACTTTATTTTTATTTTTTTCGGTATCGTTCACTTACATTTAGTTTTTTTTTTTTGGACATATTTATTGTTAACTCTTTGGATTGTTTCTAATTTCAGGATTTTCCTGAAGGTTTCTCTTACAAGTTTTGTTGGAACGATGTCCAAAAAAATAAAAGGGTGGTTTTGCTGGAAATCGTAATGCAAGGTTCCAAGGGTGAGTCTTTTCTTACTTTATATTTTATAAAAGAGTTAAGAATATATCATAATTATATCAGATCTTCATGAAAACTAAAAATTCATATATTAAGATAATTATAGTTTACTACTTTTAAAAAAACTAAAAATAATAAGTGAGGTAATCTTATTACTAGGTTATTGTTGGACGATCTCGATCAACA
This sequence comes from Camelina sativa, assembly GCF_030686135.1. Lineage (NCBI taxonomy): Eukaryota > Viridiplantae > Streptophyta > Magnoliopsida > Brassicales > Brassicaceae > Camelina > Camelina sativa. Next base: position 5,901,233 of record NC_141884.1, on the reverse strand, counting down.
GGATGATAGGGGCTCATCTCTTTATCCATGGTAAAGTGAGACACCTTTTGCGATTGTCTCATAAACATCTATATGCTCATATAGAAGAAAAATTCTCAAATGGATTTTCAAACAACTACAAGTGTGAAGATGCACTGTAAATGCACTGTGGGAAAAGAGAAAGGATGTGATAGTACAGTTGCATGCGACAAAGTAAAGGTTAGTACTAACTATAAGTATATTATTTCATTATTTGTTAAGTTAAATTAATATTAGGATAAATTTTCTAAATCATTTATAGTTTACTTTTTCCAGAGGTTAGAAAATGAGATTTTCTAAGTTTCATCATACTTTAGCTTACGTTAGCACATCTCATAATTAATTTGTCTATTCTCCACTTGCATGTTTTTTTTTCTTTTCGATTTGGTTGGTTTTTGAATGTGGGAAATGTTGTTTAGTTTTGAGGGTATCAGTTGATGCGTTTTTCTTTTTATTATGTACTCCCAAAAATTTGTCTATGTTGTTCCAAAAATAGATATGTAGTTTGTTCTTTAGTTTTTTTTTTGTTTTGTTTTCTCATTCATTTGTATTGTAATTCTCATTCTTTTAATTCTTAAACGTTAATGTCAAAAAACTTCATGGTATATATGTTCATTCTTGGTTATCATGTATATTGTTAAAAAAAAGATAAACTAAATTATAGATTTCCATTCCTAGAAAGCTGGAACAAGTACAACGTATTCATTAACGGCCAAATTTTGGGCCCATCTGTGCCTGATTAGAAATTGTAAAACGTATTATTTCTTGGTTTAGGCGTATAGTACATAATACATATACGCTATGCAAAAAAAATTAGATGATAAAATTTAAGACGTTGTCATTTTACAGATTTGCTTATATTTATAGTAGTAATGAAAATATAGTACGCATAATTTAGGACTACTAACTTTATTTCCTGTAAAAGATAACACATTAGTCTTTCTTCCCACCCTATTAATTGAGCGGATGTTATATGTCTTAGTTTTCCTGATAATATAATATCTTATATTTATTTAATTTATAGTACGTTTAGAAAATTTGTATAAGCGTTCAAGAAAACATATTAACAAAAAATTTCAACAAGCTCAATCAAATCATTATAAAGGTAATAGTCTAGTAGATACACATAGACATAGACACATAAATTAACGAGAGAACCATTGTTTTGTCTCTAGTAATTCTAATTTGTGACTCGAGCGAGCCTGGTAATTGTATATCAGTTAATATTTTGTAATTTCAAATCAAGTTAAATGTTAATGGTGTACAGTTGTCCTTTGCACTTTAACTTATTATGGCTAAACGGGAAGTTAGTATTTAATCAAAAGAAAAAGGAAAACGACAAGTACTCTTGACACTATAGAGTACAAATTAGGACGGTTTAATAAATCAGGACTGAATACTAAAATAGTCTCGAGTCCGTCATAAATTAACAGTTAAAAGAATTTGGTGACTGCGTGAGATGATGATATGGGGTTGTAATACAACAATTCTAATTAAGACGGTTCAAATTTAATTAAACCATTGATTAACATAACGAAAGTTAAGAGTTCAAATATAAAGATGGTGTAGTTAGGGTTACATACTTGATGCTTCCCAGCTAATCTTGTCTCTTATTGTGAGATAAATGTAAAAGTACAATATGATAGTATACTCTATACTGATATAAAAGTCGAAAAAACAACGAATAAAACAAAAAAAAAATATGATTATTACATACATAAGCCCGTTGTTTTTGTTGTTGTTTTTTCTTCTTGTTTATTGTTATCTGTATATCTGGATTGGAGTAATGTGTCTCAGCCGTCCAATTCACAATTAACCAAACTACGTGCACGTTTCTTTTTTTTCCGTCGGTCAAAGATCAGACCAACTTGCTTTCCAATAGGAAATGTTGGAATATTCGACATTTCCCCTTAGACCACTTCTATTGTGAATTTTTAAAATAGGAAATTTTAAGAAATTTGATAGTAAGTGTGATTGTTTTCCATTATCATTAGTATATATATATATATATATATATATACACGTAGGACACAGTGCGATGTGACTTTATCATTTTCCATTTTTTTAGTTAAGTGTTGACATTCTTCTTTTGAGTTGACGTGTATCAAACATCATGACCTAAAAAGATTCGAAGAATTAATTACATAGGTTGAAGTCCGCTGGAAGTCAGAGATTTGAAGTCTGCTGGAAATCAGAGGTTTGAAGTCCGCTGGGCAGTCCTAACAAGTCTTTACTCTTATCTGCTAATTGTATATCAGTTAATATTTTATAATTTCTAATCAAGTTAATTGTGTACAGTTATCCTTTGCACTTTAAAACTTATTATGGCTAAACGGAAAGTTAGTATTTAATCAAAACAAATAGGAAAACGACAAGTACTCTTGACACTATACAGTAGTAAAAAGTAGGACGGTTCAATAAATCAGGACTGAATAATGAAATAAATAGATTAATAGTTAAAGAATTTGGTATCTGCGTGAGATGATATATTGTAGTTCAACAATTCTAATTAGGCCAGTTCAAATTTAATTAACCACTGAATTAACATAACAAAAGTTATGAGTTCGAATATAAAGATGGTGTAACTAGGGTTCCATACTTGTCTCTAATTGTGAGATAAATGTAAAAATACAGTATGATAGTATACTCTATACTAATATAAAAGTCGAAAAAACAACAAAAAAAAAAACAAAAAGAATATGATTATTACATACACAAACCCGTTGTTGATGTTGTTTTTTCTTCTCTTTTATTGTTTGTGTGATATAAGTATTAGTAATGTGTCTCAGCCGTCCGATTGACAATTTACCAAAAACTACGTACCTTTTTTTTTTTTTTCCATCGGTCAAAGATGAGAGCAACCTGCTTTCCAATAGGAAACGTTGGAAGATTGATTTTTTAGTCTGTGGAACACTGCACTAATAAATAAAACATAGTATACACTAATCAGTTATCATGATAGTAGACCCATATATATGTATATATTGTAGAGGTCCAACTATAATGTTATACTTATATAGAAAGTTTGTCTGACGTCAGTATTATTAAATTTTGGAAAAGAAGAAAATATTTGATTTTTAAATATGTGTGTGGTTTATACAAAATACAACGTATTAAAGTTAACTATGGAAAATAATTAGCCTGTAGTAAATAGTGAGTATTTCACAAAAGGTCAAGGAATTCGAAAATGAAGTTTCTTCTCCCTTCCTTCCTCGTAGGTCGTATCAAACAACAATTTTGCTCAAAGCTTTCATAGAATTGATGATATACATGTACCTATTTAATATTTATTGTAGCATAAAAACAAAAAGCAAATCAAATCTGTGGCTTCTTGTGTGGCATGTAGGATGTGATGGTGTTCTTTTCGATAAAACAACCCTCTTTCTCTCTCTCTCTCTCTCTCTCTCTTGTCAGAATTGTCTGTTCATTCCAAAACCATGGCAATATATATCTCTTCCTATATCTCCCACGTTAACCCTACTAGGTGACAGACAAGACCAAACAAAAGAAAAGAAAATTATCATTTAAGTCCTTTAGTTTTCTTTCCCCTTTCATTTTTTTAGCTCAATTCTTTTATTGTTACGTTATTTTAAATCTATATTCTTTTGTTAAATATGTGATTCAAAGTTTGACTACAAAAATATTAAACAATCAAATAAAAACATTTTGAGTGTGACTTGGCAGTTTATTTGTGACCTTCTAACAAGTAAAACTTCTTTTCGAACGATTTTTTTTCTTCTAATAATTGGCTGTAAAGCAATGACAGTGTGTCATTATGACACTAAGAAAGCAGAACATCTCTCACATAGTACTTCAACCAACGATAAATTTTGAGTAAATAATTACTACTGTGTCTTTCTATGTAATACACTCATACACCATTATATATATATGTAGATTATTTTATTTAAATTTTAAAAATCCAGATAGCTAGAATCATTTATAAGTTTCAGACCAGTATGAATAACCTCCTTAAATTGTTAATTATTCGAGTATGAAAAAATTAGTATAAAAATTTCAGTTGGATGGTAATCTAATTCATATAACATGTATGGTTTTAGCTTCTAGCTAGAGTTAGCTAGCTAGTGACTGTAGTAGACGAAGCTATACTATCACGTTAATATAATACTTGACATATGATTTGATTATTACCAGTCTTTTTTTCTTTTTTTTTGTCAGTGACTTTTAACTATATTGTGTTTATATGTTAAGGCTTGTTTAGTATAATAAAATGGTTTCTTCTCTGGTTACTTAAATATTACTAACTTTCGTCAGTCATCACATCATTATCGTCTGCAAAGTCATCGTCAAACTATTTTCATCAATTTAGTCTCCTCCATTTCAATTTTTGACAAAAGAAAAAGAATATGAACGATCGAATCAAAGGGAAAAGTACGACTTTAAATAGGAAACAACAAAGATTAAGCATCATAGATCAACAAATAAAAGATTAGTAGATCAATAAATAAAATTTGTTTCTCCTCAAGTTGAGAATGTGAATGTAGGTAATGTATAGTACTATTATCAATCTTGTGGGGTCTTGTTTTCACCAAACATTCTTCCTGGGATGAATATTACTATTTCTATTACCTTGGTCCCAATGCACATACAATAAGCACATCAGATAATCATAGTTGGTTTGGTTACACACAATATTATTTTATTTGCCAACAAAAGGAGTATTGTTTTATTAAATGTGACTTTGTATATAGTATCCCAATTATATAGGCTGTGTGATCATGTATATATTTTTGAAAAAGAAACACGTAGTTATAGTATAGTGTTTAACATTCTAAATAATATTAGTAATTTTTGTAACAATTTTTTAAAAATACTATACTATTAGTTGTTTATTAATTGAGCACCAAAAGATAACAAGTAGTAGTTTTTATGTGGCGGTGTGATTTGGTGTGGCGCGCTCCTTATATTTTCCATTTCCCTCTCCAAATTTCGTATTTTTTATTATTATTTTTGAAAAGCATTCTTATGATCTTATCTTTACTCTATTTTAATTTACCAAAAATATCGTTACAGTATAAAATTAATTGATTCATGGCTGTGATGGTTACACGTCCAGGGGTTTGTAAATTGTACCAAAACAAATACAGTAAGTGAAAAGATACTCGTAATCATGTTGTATTTTAATAACATCTTCTTAAGTTCTTACCATAATTTTATCCGATATTTCTTAAATTATCAACAAAAAAAACCCATGCAAACATTCTCGTGATTTTAATAATTTTAACATGCAAATGATTGGTGTTTGAAATGATCCAAATTAGGTTTTCTCGTTTAATAATATTCAGATATAATAATTTACACAATCATATTACATATATTTACAAAAAAAAAAAGGAATCTTTTCTTTTTTTACTTGTTAAAATAGTAACAAATAAAATTCAAAAAAAAAAAACGTAAACAAATTCAAAAATGGATGAAATTATGTGAGATATAACTAAATACGTATTGATACTGAAACAAATAAAAAAAATGAAAAGAGAAGGGGCCACACAGGATGCAGCACCGCCATTATAAACTATTATAATCTCACCACAAAGATCAACATCCCACAAACAAACAAACAAACAAACAAAAACCCTCGGATCCTTTCTCAAAACCCTAATTGTTCCTTCATCTAAGCTCTCTTCATTTCTCCTTCTCTTTTCTTCATTCTTACAGATCTGTAGAGATGAGAAGAACCACACCCAAATCAAGAGGAAAAGCTCATGTAACTGACATGGTAAACTTTCGTTTTCTTCTTTTTTTTCTCGTTGATATTAACGATCTACATATATATATATAAAGTCTAAGAACTATTGTTAATATAATTTTTTTTTCATATATACAGACTCCTTCTGAACGTCCCAAGGTATAAGATTTTTCCCCCATTTCTACTGTATATTTTGGTGTTAATTTATTTTCAATGTGAGTGTTACAAGTTTTGTTTGTTTAAAATTTCAGGATTTACCTGAAAATTTCCCTATAGAATTTTCCTGGGAACTACCCCAAAAGAATAAAATGGTTTTGCTGGAAATCATTCATCAAGGTTCTATGGGTAAGTCTTATTATAAATCTATAAAATTATTTTTTCTTAGAGGCAAATATATAACAGATCTTTGCTTCATTCTTCATAGATCTAATCGTTTTCTTCACTTCAAATAATATGTATATAGTTTTCACGTTTTTATACCAATAGGAAAGGAAAATATACATTTTTAAAACGAAAACCCAAGTGAGTTTTAGGCTTAGGTTTTTAAAAATATTTGTGTTAGGTGTAGCTTAATCAATTACAGATCTATTTTTGTTTTGGTTACTTTTTGAATAAAATTTAATGGGTCTCGTTTGTAGGATATTGTTGGACTATCAGCTACAATAGAATGATAGGTGCTCACTTATACATTCATGGTAAAGTGAGGGTACTTTTGAGACTATCGGCCAAGCATTTATATGCACATATAAAGGAAAAGTTCTCCAATGGGTTTTTAAAAAACTACAATGGTCTAAAGATTTTTCTCAAAGATGATGGTTTAATAAGAGAGGAAGACTGTAAGTGCGTTTTGGTAAATCGTGAAGGAGAATATAGCAGTTTGGCATGTGACAAAGTGAAGGTTAGTACGCTCTATTGGTTTTTTTTTTTTTTTGTTAAGTTGACTAGTTAATATTTCAAGTAATTTTTTGTAGATCTAAAATCAGTTACAACAATTTCAGGGTAGAAAGACCTTCAAAATTCTGGAATTCAAGGTTGTGGAAGGAAAAAATATTGATGAAACAGAAATCATTCGTTTGTTGAAGACCATTGGACTGATAGCTGTCGAGATTGAAGTCACTCAAGCCTATTCAACCGATTATGTGAGTCAATATTAATAATTCTTTTAAATATTTATTTGGCATATTTTAGATTTGATTTCTGATTATTATTATTATTATTTTTTTTTTTGATGAATAGGTGGATATGTATTATGGGGCACCCAAAAACTCGCTCAAATACAACCACATCGTGTTACTAACTAAATATGCAACCGACTCGAATGGAATTTCATACTTTTAAGTATCAAAACACATGGGGACGTAAATGGGGAGAAGATGGTTATGGGAAATTCGCAAGGAGAATTAGCCTGCCTCCGGGGAGTCCATCCCTCATTAAGTCATATATGTACCCTGTGGTATGTAAACTGTCTTCTATCTAACTTATTATCATATTGCTATTTCTTATTATTATACATATAACAAATCTCTTATTAAATGATGCAGCTTCTTGACGAAGTCATCGATGTGTAAGAGTGAGAAGTGAGAACCGCTAGTAAGTATGTAGTTTTGTCCCAAAAATTATTTATTTAATTTACTAGATTGGTATTGTATGATATGAGTACTAGCGAAAACATTAATAGGTTGCAAGAATGAATTTATATATATGAGATTGATTAAATGTATGCGATGGGTCATTAAATGTATGCGAAAACATTATGTATGCGATGGGTCATTAATTGGCACAAACAAAACAATAAGGCCAAACGCAAATAGTTAAAAACCTAGAGGGACTGCAGTCCAATTTATAAAGGGGAGTAGCTGAATGCCTGAATCTTATCTTTTGGTTTGATATCCCTCTCCATTCACTTGCCGAAAAAAATTATAGGGCTAGGGTTCTTGTATTTTTGTTCATAAAACACGCAAAGCTCCTTAGTTCGATGGCGGATGATTTTCCAGGTACGAAACCAGATCTGTAATTTTTTTTTTTTCTTTTAATCTGGAAGGAAGGACATACATATATTGGATGAAATCCCTAAAAGTAGTTAGTCGGTACGGTGTCAGATTGGAGAACGATGGTGCATCCTGTATATTTGCTATACAGGGAAGGTGAGTTTTCTCGGGAAATCTATTATCCTTCTATAAGACGCTGTGCGGATGAAGACAAGGTATCGGCGGAGGAAGAGTATCGCATCTTAAGGGAACAAGTCCATGAGTCCGAGGTTTTTTCATCTTTCTTTTATTTTCTTTTTGTGTATGTTTGATTCTTTCTTTCTTGCTTGCTATTATAAAATCTACTACTCCCTCCGTTTCAAAATATAGGATATTTTAGAGAAGTTTGTTATTTCATAATATAGGATGTTTTCAAATTTCAATGCAACTTTTAGATTAATTTAGTAGTTTATATTATGCAGTATTGTTTCTGATTGGTTGAACTTATTAAAAGTAAAGTCTTTCTTAATCTGCGTGCTTTGCTTAAAACATCTTATATTTTGAAACGGAGGGAGTAGTGTTTAAAAAAGTCAGTTTAATTTCTTGGAAAATGATATTGATTCATCATCATCTTGGTGTGTGTATTGTTTTAAATAATAATCATTAGGGGTTTGACATAGATTTCACCAAGTTCCGCTGCGCTTTCAATTACCTACCTGTTGATCTCGATGGAGACGACGTGTTTGGTGGTCCAGGAACCAACCGAGACTTTATGGACAGGCTGTCTCTGGGTTCCCTAGAGAGTTTCAATGATCTTCACAGTACAAATTATGAATTTGTCAAGGTTATCAAAGTCAATCATCACTTATCTGCTGGCATGATGTTTTACATTACCTTTCAAGCTAAGCTGCCCTCCGATGATGTCTCTAAAGAGTTCCAAGCCAGGCTCTGCTATTGCAGTCGTACCCCCGATTATATCTCATGCCAACTCAAACCTGAGAAAAGAGGTTACTCGACATGACTGGGTCTATCTTTGTTTTCTTGTCTGTTGTTGAGAAATCATTTTGAAACTGCTTATAATATTGTTTTTGGCAGTCCACTCCATTGAGGCTGCAGATAAAGAAGATCCCAAGAAACCAAGGTATATATCTATCTATCTTGTCTTTTTAATTTACTTTGATGAGTCTTTCCCTTTCTGTTCTCTCCTATGTTACTAGTGGTTCTTTTACACTCTGCTGAAAGTTGTTTTCTTGTTGTATTTATATCCTCAGATTGACTTGAGTGGAGCCATCTAATGTCTAATACTGGATCAGACGCAAGCACTCTTGTGATAAATTGACCGAGTCTATGGTTATGTAATGACACTTGCTACTACTACCCTTTTGCTATTTCCCCTGTTCGTTTCTTGTCTTTAGAATCCCAAGTTCTCATCAGACGCTTATCTTATCTTATTATATTTTAATCAATGTATTGACGGAGTCTATGATATGTAATGATGACACTTGCTACTACTACCCTTACTATTTCCCCTGTTCGTTTCTTGTCTTTAGAGTCCCAAGTTCTCATCAGACGCTTATCTTATCTTTTTATACTTTAATCTATGTATTGACGGTGTGTTTTAATTTAATTAGTCCAACAGCGAATTCAAAGTTTGTTAATCCCTTAATTATGATTGAGAGCAACGGTTCTCTCAGTCCAATTTTTCTTAAATTGTCTTCAAATCCCATTTTTGAGCCGTCCTTATAGAACTGGATACTTTCGGTCCAGTTGGATTGGATGTTTAAAATGCTCTTGATAATTTTTTTTTTTTTTTTTTTTTTTTTTTTTCATCCAAAATTCATTATATTAAACTATGATCAAGCAACTCTCCTCTAGGGAAAGCCTTACAAACATCATACAACTTATATGGGTAACAATAAAACAAAATACAAAATACAAAAGTAATATGGGTTCACGGGAATTTAGAACCCGGACCAAAATACAACAAACTAAATGGCTAAAACAATGCCAAAGATAGGGGATCTAAATGGCTAAATGCTCTGAATTTTGATAAAAGATTTTTAAAAAGGTCCAAATGACATTATTACTTTTGCTTTCTAATATTGTACTCTTACAGTCTTTTTTGTCTTCTCATTCTCCTTTCTCTTTCTTTTCAAGTTTCACTCGTTCATCTCTTGTCTATAAATTAATCATTTAGCAAACAAACCGAATCCCTTAAACCAATTGTTGAGCCAACTAAGTCAGGCCTAATGGATTTAGCTTCTTGTAATAATACTACACTAGGATTTAACCCGCGGGACAGTAGATAACAAGCACTAGTTTTACTTGGCGGTGTGATCTGCTGTGGCGCGCTCCTCAAATTTTCCATTTCCCTCCCCAAATTTCGTATTTATTTTTTGTGATCTTATCTGTTACTCTGTCTTAATCTACCGAAACAATTAAAAAAAACATTCGTTACAGTATAAAATTAATTGATTCATGGCCATGATGGTTACACGTGGAAGGGTTTGTACCAAAACAAATACAGTAAGTAAAAAGATACTCGTAACCGTGTTTGTTGTATTCTAAGAATAGCATCTTCTTAAGTTTTCTTACCATAATTTTATCCGACATTTCTTAAATGAACTACAAAACCCATGCAAACATCCTCATGATTAAATTATTTTAACATGCAAATGATTGGTGTTTGAAACAATTCCAAATTAAGTTTAGTCAATTTAATATTCAGATATGCTAATTTACACAACCATATTACATATACTGTATTTACACAAAAAAAAACAAAAAACAAAATAGGAATTTTTTAATCTTTACTTGTAACAAATAAAATTCCACTAAAAACTAGTGTAAAGAAATACAAAAGTTAATGAAATTGAATGTGAGATACTAAAACAAAAACAAAGAAAGAAAAAATGAAAACAAAAGGAAGGGGCTAGAAAGGATAATTAATGTATCACTTTTGAAAAATCTATTTAAAATAAAAATTTACATCATTTAGATAATTAATGTATTTATTCATATTTGGTATAAAATTATTTTTTAAAATGATATAAAATTTACATCATTTAAAAATGATGTTAAATAAATATATCAATATCATTTAAAAATTACATATATATATATTTTAAAAAGAATAAATTTAATTAGAAGATAAATATTGAAAAAGTTGATCGATCAAAAATTATGCGAGATCATCAGCTAAAAAAACAAACCTAGCTGTATCTTTATTTTCTTTTGCCCAAAAAAATAAAAATGCTGTATCTTCATTTTTGTTGGATTATTAAGGATCCTTATTCATCATCATCAAGTAAGTTGTAGGATGAATTGATCATTGATTTTGATATTATCCATTTTGGTAATCAAAGAGAGAATTAATAAACTAAAATGTAGTTACTTATTTTTATATGTTGCTGATAATTGTTTATATTTAATAATATATTTTTTTCCTTTGTAAACTAGATGTTCTAGTATCCAACATCGAGACTTCTTAAGCTTTGATGAGACAATATCTTTACTAAATACCAAATTAGTTTACTTATTTCTAAGTTAACTGGTTCCATAGGGTTTATTGGTTCTATGATTTTAATGGATTTGGAAATCCAGACAAAAGTCATATGTTATTCAATCATTGATTTTAAAATACTTATCAAAATGAAGTGTTATTGGTTCTATGATTTACAAATACTTGTTAAAATACCATGTTATTCATTTAATGATTTGTTTTTGGATTTCAAAATCCACATTATGTTTTAAATGGATTTGAATGGATTTGAAAGTGTAAAATAGAAAGATTCAAATCCAAGGATAAAACATGTTATTTCAAAATCCATGTGTTTTGATTTCTAGAATTTACAATTCCATATGGATTTAGAAATCAACTCTCCAATAACAGCCCAAATCAAGTAATTAATTAAGTTTGTTATTATCAAGTTAATTTATTTGAAAGATTCTAGTTAGGAATATACTAAAAAACGATTGAAAGTTATAAATAATTAAATATTACTCAGAAAAAATATTTTTCATATTATTTATTATAATGTTGAATTTTACATCAATTTTTCAAATGATATAAATATTTTACATTAGTTTTGAGAAATGATTCAAATATTTATATCAATTTAGTAAAAATGATGTAAGACTTATATCAGTTTTTGTAATTGATGTAAAAGAACATCAATTTTATTAATTGAAGCAAATATTTATCTCAATTGATACAAATTATTTGCATCAACAAAATGTAAATCATTTATTAAAGTGATGTAAATTATTTTTGCATCATTTAAAAATGATACAATATATAAAATAAATGATGTAAATCAATCATATTTTTGTAGTGAACTCACTCTGCACAAATCAACATCACACACACACACACACACCAAACAAACAAACAAAAAAAGCTCAAAAACCCTCCCTTTCTCAAAACCCTAAATCCTGCTTCAACACTTCATCTTAGTCGCCGTCTATCCAAAAACCAAGATTTCTTTTTCTTTGTTTTACGAGGAAAAACCAAGGTTTCTATTCTCTCATTTTATATGCTCCCTAGCTAGACTCTAGCTCTCGCTCCCATTTTTTTGTTTAGCTAAACCAACGTTCTTATGTTCTTTCTCTCTTTAACCTCTGTGTTTTTGAAAAAACCATCAGTTCTTCACACCTATTACTTTCTGGGGTTTTCGATACAACAATTAATAGATCGGTCGATGATATAGGTTTGTTTGTGTTCATTTTAAATTATTTTTTTTCACTGCACTACAGATCTGATGGCAAACAGGAGAAGAACGACCGCAAAAGCTTTGGGAAAAGCTCTTTTTGTAGCTGTTGATGATGACACGGTAAAACTTTATTTTTCTTCTTATGTATATTAGTGCAAAATAAAAAATTATTAATTCCTAATTACTAATACTATAAAATTTTAACTATTTTTTTTCTATATTTATACAGGTACCTTATGAACTCACGAAGGTATAATACTTTATTTTTATTTTTCTCTCAGTATCGTCCATTTACATTTAGCTTTTTTTTTTGGTGAATATTCATTGTTAACTCTTTGAATTGTTTCTAATTTCAGGATTTGCCTGAAGGTTTCCCTTACAAGTTTTGTTGGAACGATGTCCAAATAAATAAAAGAGTTGTTTTGCTGGAAGTCGTAATGCAAGGTTCCAAGGGTGAGTCTTTTTTTACTTTGCATCTTATAAAAGAGTTAAAATTATATAATAATTATATCAGATTTTCATCAAAACTAAAAAGTTAGTTTATCTTAAATGCCTTCAAACGTTAAAATTTGGCCTCGAGAATGATCCAATGGAAGGAAGACCCATTGCCTTGCCATAAGCTCCCTTGGGACTTTTCAAAAAGGTAGTATGGGTTGCGTGGTTCCTCACGCTGTGAAAGTTACGACGTTCTGTATGTATTACAGTCTCGCGGAACAAACCAAAAGAAAAATAAAAAAAAGAGAGAGGGAGGGATGCAACACGAGGACTTCCCGAGAGGTCACCCATCCTAGTACTACTCTTACCTAAACACGCTTAACTGATGAGTTCTGATGGGATCCGGTGCATTAGTGCTGGTAAGATACTAAGATGTAACGCCACTAGCAGAAAAAAACAAATTAATGTATACTATTATTTATAACTCTGCACAAATCAACATCACACACACACACACCAAACAAACAAACTAAAAAAGCTCAAAAACCCTCCCTTTCTCAAAACCCAAAATCCTGCTTCAACATTTCATCTTCGTCGCCGTCTATCCAAAAACCAAGGTTTTTTTTTCTTTGTTGCAAAAACTAAGGTTTCTATTCTCCTATTTTATATGCTCCCTATCTAGATTCTAGCTCTCGCTCCCATTTTTTTTTTATAACAAAACCAACATTTTATGTTCTTTCTCTCTTTAACCTCTGTGTTTTTGAAAAAAACCATCAGTTATTCATACCTATTAATTTCTGGGGTTTTCGATACATCAATTAATAGATCGATCGACGATATGGGTTTGTTTGTGTTCATTTTAAATTCTTTTATTTTTACTGTACTATAGATCTGATGGCAAACAGGAGAAGAACGACCGCAAAAGCTTTGGGAAAAGCTCTTCTTGTAGCTGCTGATGATGACACGGTAAAACTTTATTTTTCTTCTTATGTATATTAGAGCAAAATCAAAAATTATTAATTCCTAATTTCTAATACTATAAAATTTTAACTATTTTTTTCTATATTTATACATGTACCTTCTGAACTCCCGAAGGTATAATACTTTATTTTTATTTTTTTCTCGGTATCGTCCATTTACATTTAGCTTTTTTTTTGTGTATATTTATTGTTAACTCTTTGGATTGTTTCTAATTTCAGGATTTGCCTGATTTCCTTACAAGTTTTGTTGGAACGATGTCCAAAAAAATAAAAGGGTTGTTTTGCTGGAAGTCATAATGCAAGGTTCCAAGGGTGAGTCTTTTTTACTTTGCATCTTATAAAAGAGTTAAGAATATATAAAAATTATATCAGATCTTCATCAAAACTAAAAAGTCAGTTTATCTTAAATGCCTTCAAACGTCAAAATTCGGCCTCGAGAATGGTCTAATGGAAGGAAGACCCATTGTCTTGCCATAAGCTCTCTTGAGGCTTTTCAAAAAGGTATATTGGGTTGCATGGTTCCTCACGGTATGAAAGTTACGACATTCTGTATGTACTATAGTCTCGCGGAACATACCAAAAGAAAAAAAAAAGAGAGAGGGAGGGATGCAACACGAGGACTTCCCGAGAGGTCACCCATCCTAGTACTATTCTCACCCAAGCACGCTTAACTGCTAAATTCTGATAGGATCCGGTGCATTAGTGCTGGTAGGATGCAACACCGCTAGCAGAAAAAAACAAATTAATGTATACTATTATTTATAACTCTGCACAAATCAACATCACACACACACACACACACCAAACAAACAAAAAAACAAAAGCTCAAAAACCCTCCTTTCTCAAAACCCTAAATCCTGCTTCAACACTTCATATTCGTCTCCATCTATCCAAAACCAAGGTTTATTTTTCTTTGTTTTCTGAGCAAAAACGAAGGTTTCTATTCTCCCATTTTATATGCTCCCTAAGTAGACTCTAGCGCTCGCTCCCATTTTTTTTAGCTAAACCAACGTTTTAATGTTCTTTCTCTCTTTAACCTATGTGTTTTTGAAAAAACCATCAGTTATTCATACCTATTACTTTCTGGGGTTTTCGATACAACAATTAATAGATCGGTCGACGATATGGGTTTGTTTGTGTTCATTTTAATTTTTTTTCCACTGTACTATAGATCTGATGGCAAACAGGGGAAGAACGACCGCAAAAGCTTTGGGATATCAGTATATTAAAGCAAAATCAAAAAATATCAGTATATTAAAGCAAAATCAAAAAATATTTATTCCTAATTTCTAATAGGAAAAAAGATGGCTGCTACATGAAGTATAGGAAAATGTATGGTCACACATGCCAAGTATAATATTGTATCCTTAACTACACGAAGTATATGTATTGCATGATCACATGCATGAACTATATAACGTTATGTGGTCAACACCATAGACATACAATCCGGTACACTGGCGAATAATTCCGGCGAAGACCAATGTTAACTCCGGCGTTGACCAACATTGACCAAAAAAATTATATTTTAATTATTTCTATTAAATAACAAAATAATAAATTATTATATTATTATTTATGATTTTTCATGATTAGAAAACATTCTATTCAATATCTAAATATCTTAGGTATCTCTAATGTATTTATTCTTATAATTAATTAATTTTTATTTTTAAAGCTAAAATAATAGTTAAATAAAAATAATTAATAATTATTTTCAAGATGTATATAAATTTTATCTTGATTTTAGGATATTTTTGCAAAAGGATATAGAATAAGAGGATTTTTGCAATTGCCCTTATATTATATATTGAAAATAATTATGTATCTTTATATTTTATCTGTTAAAAGTAATTAGTGTTAATATTTTTGTTATTGTTTACATGTTATTAGGAGTATGTAAATTTTTTATACCAAAGAGTATCTAAAATTTTGTATACTCTTTATCATGCAAATTTTAAAGTAAAGAGTCATATACTCAAATCTTTTGCATATTATTTTCTAATGAAAGTAGTTGAATTTGATTTTATTGATTCTTGTAGTATTTAAAATTTTAAATAAGATGATGATCAGAGATTTACATATATAAAATCATTAATAATTACATATGTTATATATATATATATATTTCTTGAAAATAATTATTAATGATTTTATTTAACTATTAGTTTAGCTTTAAAAATAAAAAGTAACTAATTATAAAAATGAATACATTAGAGATATATAAATAATTAGATATTGAATAGAATATGTTTTCTAATCATGAAAAACCTTAAATAATTTATTATTTTGTTATTTAATTATAATTTTTTGGTCAATGTTGGTCAACACTGGAGTCAATATCAGTTTTCGCCGGAATCATTCGACCGGGGTACCGGATTGTATGTCTATGGTGTTGACCACATAACGTCATATAATTCATGCATGTGGCCATGCAATAGATATATTTCGTGTAGTTGAGGATACAATATTATACTTGGCATGTGTGACCATGCATTCTTCTATACTTCATGTAGCTAGCCATCTTTTTTCCTTTCTAATACTATAAAATTTTAAATTTTTTTTCTATATTTATACAGGTACCTTCTGAACTCCCTAAGGTATAATACTTTATTTTTATTTTTTTTCTCAATATTGTCCATTTACGTTTAGCTTTTTTTTTTGTGCATATTCATTGTTAACTCTTTGGATTGTTTCTAATTTCAGGATTTGCCTGAAAGTTTCCCTTACAAGTTTTTTTGGAACGATGTCCAAAAAAAGAAAAGGGTTGTTTTTCTGGAAGTCGTAATGCAAGGTTCCAAAGGTGAGTTTTTTCTTACTTTGCATCTTATAAAAGAGTTAAGAATATATAATAATTATATCAGATCTTCATCAAAACTAAAAAGTAAGGTTATCTTAAATGCCTTCAAACGTAATTTTATTTTGAATATATAATAAAATTTGAATTTTGAAAATCGAATATAAATCAGGCATTCAAACTTTAAAAACTTTTTTTTTATTATTTTGGTTCTTTATAATAAAGATTTTTAAAAGGTTAAAATATGAAAAATATTTTAAAATTTTAAAAAGTTAAATATGAAAAATATTATACCGTAGATACACAATAAATATTAAAAAATTAAGATGATATAGTGTGAGTTGAAATATCTCGGGACGAGATTACATAGGAGAACATGTTTTATCGATATTTATATAAATTAAAAATATCATTAATTCGGTGTTACATGGGTAAAATATCATTTCATTATTTTGTTAACACTGGTATCAGAGAATAGACATATCTAATTAACTGATTAAGTAAATATTATATAAAAAATAAATTATATTACAGAATTATATAGTTTATTTAATAATTATTATATAATTATAACATATTTAACCAACAAATACAACTTATAATTTAAATATTTTAGTTACAAATAATTTTGTCCCGCGGTGTACCGCGGGTTCTAATCTAGTGGTTCAATAAATAGAATAGAAAAGCAAGGGATCAAAATTCTACATCAAATATAAAATAAGTGGTAGTCTAAGTATATATTATTAACAAGATAAAATTGAAAAGTATGGACATTTTTACTTATAACTATATTCAGAGGGGTAGTAATGCAACAAAGAAAACTATAAGACCAAATGCGAAGAGAACAAAACCTAGAGGGACTGCAGAAGTAATAATAAAGCTACTGATTTATAGAAACTTAGATCATGATTATTGAGAGTTCTCTTAGAGATTCTCTTAACTAAAAGCTTAAAAGTAATAATAAAGAAAGAAAAAACTGAGGAACGTTGCTTTCTAAAGAAACAAAGAAACGTTACTTAAGACACAGGTGGCAACATCTAATTAGTTAATTTTTTATTTTTAGATTTGTTATTTAAATATATAATCTATATATAATAGCAAACCCATTTTTTTGTGTCAATTTTTAATCTAACGGATAAGATTAGTTCCACTTTTAATCCAACGGTTTAAATTTATTAATCGTGTCTTTCTGTCGCACCCTCATCTTTCAAAGATCACACCTCTTAATTTTTGCATCTCTTTGTTGTACCTTATGATTTCAAAAATCACATCCATTAATTTTTACACCTTTTTATTTAACACCTCTATGTATTACACCTCTTTGTTGTACCTCCATGTTTCACATCTATTAATTTTTACACCTTTACAATTCACACCTCTATGTCTTACACCTCTTTATTTATTATATATTTTTAATCTAACGGATGAGATTAGTTCCACTTTTAATCTAACGGATGAGATTAGTTCCACTTTTAATCCAACGGTTTAAAATTCTTAATCGTGTCTTTTCGTCGCACCCCCATCTTTTAAAAATCACACCTCTTAATTTTTGCATCTCTTTGTTGTACCTTTTGGTTTCAAAAATCACATCCATTAATTTTTACACATTTTTATTTAACACCTCTATGTATTACACCTCTTTGTTGTACCTCCATGTTTCACATCTACGTATTACACCTCTTTATTTATTATATGTAAACTTTTCTTGACTATATATTATATAATCTATATATAATAGCAAACCCACTTTTTTGTGTCAATTTTTAATCCAACGGATAAGATTAGTTCTACTTTTAATCCAACGGTTTAAAATTATTAATCGTGTCTTTCCATCGCACCCCCATCTTTCAAAAATCACAACTCTTAATTTTTGCATCACTTTGTTGTACCTTATGGTTTCAAAAATCACATCCATTAATTTTTACACCTTTTTATTTAACACCTCTATATATTACACCTCTTTGTTTTACCTCCATGTTTCACATCTATTAATTTTTACACGTTTACAATTCACACCTCTATGTCTTACACCTCTTTATTTATTATATACTTTTAATCTAACGGATGAGATTAGTTCTACTTTTAATCCAACGGTTTAAAATTATTAATCGTGTCTTTTCATCGCACCCCCATCTTTCAAAAATCACACCTCTTAATCTTTGCATCTCTTTGTTGTACCTTTTGGTTTCAAAAATCACATCCATTAATTTTTACACATTTTTATTTAACACCTCTATGTATTACACCTCTTTGTTGTACCTCCATGTTTCACATCTATGTATTACACCTCTTTATTTATTATATATAAACTTTTCTTGACTAAATATTATAGCAAACCACTTTTTGTGTCAACTTTTAATTCAACGGATGAGATTAGTTCCACTTTTAATCCAACGGTTTAAAATTATTAATTGTGTTTTTCCATCGCACCCCCATCTTTTAAAAATCACACCTCTTAATTTTTGCATCACTTTGTTGTACCTTATGGTTTCAAAAATCACATCCATTAATTTTTACACCTTTTTATTTAACACCTCTATATATAACACCTCTTTGTTTTACCTCCATGTTTCACATCTATTAATTTTTACACCTTTACAATTCAAACCTCTATGTCTTACACCTCTTTATTTATTATATACTTTTAATCTAACGGATGAGATTAGTTCTACTTTTAATCCAACGGTTTAAAATTATTAATCGTGTCTTTTCATTGCACCCCCATCTTTCAAAAATCACACCTCTTAATTTTTGCATCTCTTTGTTGTACCTTTTGGTTTCAAAAATCACATCCATTAATTTTTACACTTTTTTATTTAACACCTCTATGTATTACACCTCTTTGTTGTACCTCCATGTTTCACATCTATTAATTTTTACACCTTTACAATTCACACCTCTATGTCTTACACCTCTTTATTTATTATATATTTTTAATCTAACGGATGAGATTAGTTCCACTTTTAATCTAACGGATGAGATTAGTTCCACTTTTAATCCAACGGTTTAAAATTCTTTATCGTGTCTTTCCGTCGCACCCCTATCTTTTAAAAATTACACCTCTTAATTTTTGCATATCTTTGTTGTACCTTTTGGTTTCAAAAATCACATCCATTAATTTTTACACATTTTTATTTAACACCTCTATGTATTACACCTCTTTGTTGTACCTCTATGTTTCACATCTATGTATTACACCTCTTTATTTATTATATATAAACTTTTCTTGACTATATATTATAGCAAACCACTTTTTTGTGTCAACTTTTAATCCAACGGATGAGATTAGTTCCACTTTTAATCCAACGGTTTAAAATTATTAATCGTGTCTTTCTATCGCACCCCCATCTTTCAAAAATCACACCTCTTAATTTTTGCATCACTTTGTTGTACCTTATGGTTTCAAAAATCACATCCATTAATTTTTACACATTTTTATTTAACAGCTCTATATATTACACACCTCTTTGTTTTACTTCCATGTTTAACATCTATTAATTTTTACACCTTTACAATTCACACCTCTATGTCTTACACCTCTTTATTTTTTATATACTTTTAAACTAACGGATGAGATTAGTTCTACTTTTAATCCAACGGTTTAAAATTATTAATCGTGTCTTTTCATCGCATCCCCATCTTTCAAAAATCACACCTCTTAATTTTTGCATCTCTTTGTTGTACCTTTTGGTTTCAAAAATCACATCCATTAATTTTTACACCTTTTTATTTAACACCTCTATGTATTACACCTCTTTGTTGTACCTCCATGTTTCACATCTATTATTTTTTACACCTTTACATTTCACACATCTATATCTTACACCTCTTTATTTATTATATATAAACTTTTCTTGACTATATAAACAAGTTTAGAAAAATTGTTTTCTGGGTACTAAATAAAACTAAAGAATTGTTATATTGAAGTGTTTTTTAACTAACAAACATCAATATCTAATTCAAGGTAATTTTATATCTTTTCACTGCAAATGACCTATTAATGTTTCTTATATATGAGTGTACATGGCTTTTTAATATTTTCGCTATCGACCGTTAGTGTTTCTTCGGTTAGATTATTATTATTGTTAGTCGACACTACTAAGTTCATACATTAATCTTGGTTTTGTAAACTTGTAGTCTCTTATAAAATTTTAACCTTTTCTGGTTTTCCTAAGCGTACCATATTTTTTGCATGGCTAATGTTTTTAATTCTCAGTGTAAAGAATTATCATAAAGTTTTCACTCGAAATGTGAAATTAACAATGTTAGTCATTCCAAATGTTTTTAACAATGTTAGTCATTCCAAGTAACAATGTTAGTCATTCCTCGGAGCCATTCAAATGCCACTGATGAGGACGCTAGAGAAGCATTGCCATAAGCCATCTCGCCAACACTATATGAATCCATGACCACTCTTAATTATAGCCATCCAAAAGCTTTGGTTTTGAAATGACTGCAGCATAGATTGAAAAAGCTTATTATTACTAATCTTTTAATCCAAATTTGCAAACAATTACCAGATTCAAACTAACAAAGTCAATCAAAATTAGCTCAATTTCCATGATCTTTTACGAATTAACCTAAAAACATTCATTTAGTATAATCATTATACATTTATATATCTGAGGGTATTTACGGACATACAAAATTATAAGACCAGAATGCGAAGAGAATTAGACCTAGAGTGTTAGGGTTCTTGTTATGTTCATAAAACGCAAAGGGGGTCTGACTTACCAGGTATGATTCCAACTCTGTAAATTATTTTGAAGGCTCTATATATATCCCTAAGTTGTATAATTTTCCGGTCTCAGATTGGAGAACTATGGTTACACCTGTAGAATTGCGATACAAGGATGACGGTGATGTTCCTGGCAAACATTATCCGCATATAAGAAGCCCTAAGGATGAAGATTCTACGATCTCAGCGAAGGATGAGTATCTCCTCATGAAGAAACAAGTCCAAGATTCCAAGGTTTTTCGATTTATATGTTGATTCTTAGTAAATTTCTTTTATCTGCTTCGAGAATAATATTGGTTCATCATCTTGGCGTGTGTTTTTTTTTTTTTTTTTTTTTTTAAATATCTCTAGGGGTTTGACATCGATTTCACCAAGTTCCGCTGCATTTTCAATTACAAACCCGTTAATCTCGATGTCAATATTAAGCTTCCTTTGAAACTAGTACCAACCAGAGACATCATGGACAGCTTATCTCGGGAATCACTAGAGAGATTCAATGAAATAAATAGTACAAAATATGAGTTAGTCAAGGTTATCAAAGCCAATTTTCACGTCTCTCATGGCATCATGTTTTACATTACCTTTCAAGGGAAACTACTTAATGGTTATGACTCCAAAGTGTTCCAAGCTAAGGTCAGCTATGGTGGTATCCCTGAGTTTATCTCATGCTAACTCAGACCTGAGAAACTATGTAATTCGTGATACTTGGTCTATCTTTGTTTTCTTGTCTATTGAGCTGAATTAGAAAACTGGTAATAATATTGTATTTGGATTTGTTTTTGTCTTTTTAATTAGTTTGATGAGTCTTTTCCTTTGTGCTCTCTCTCTCTCTCTCTCTCTCTCTTAGGGTAGGCGGTTTTGACACTCTGTTGAATATTTTTTGTTACATTGATATTCTCAGATTGACACATGAGCCATCCAATGTCTCAGACACAATCTAGTACTTATATAATACAAGACCCATGCCCAAGCATGGAATTCTCATCAGCCAATATCTAGTACGTATCCTCAGAGTTTTTGCGTTTGTAGATGATTAAAACTATCAAAATCCTTCACCTGGCTAACTTTCACTTTTCTGGTTCCAAATAACAATCGCCGTACGTAGCTCAATACATATGATCATTATACAAAAATTCGAAAAGCTCTGACAAATTGATACGCATGTAATTCGAAAAGCTCTGATAAATTGATACGCATGTAAATTGATCTTTGGGATCGAAATCCCTAAGTTTAAATAATTTACGGTCTCAGATTGGAGAACTACAGTACATCCTGTATACTTGCTATACAAGGATTATGATGGTTCTCGGCAAGGTCTTATCCTAATATAAGACGCTCTAAGGATGAAGAGCCTAAGATCTCGGCGGAAACAATTAGAAGAATCCAAGGTTTTCATCTTATATATGTTTCATTTTCATGTTTGACCTCTTGGTAAATCTAGAGTTAAGAAAGCCACTTTTTTTTTATCTTTAGGGGTTTAACATAGATTTCACCAAGTTCCGCTGCGTTTTCAATTACCAACCTACATCTTGATCTTGATGACGACGACGTGTTTGGTGAACCAGAAACCACCAGAGAGTTTATAGACATGATGTCTCGTAAATCCCTAGAGGGGTTCAATGAAATAAGTAGTACAAACTATGAATTTGACAAGGTTATCAAAGTCAATCATCACTTCTCTGCTGGCATCATGTTTTACACTACCTTTCAAGAGAAGATACTTTCCGATGATGTCTTAAAAGAGTTCCAAGCCAAGGTCTGCTATTGCAATGATATCCCCGATTTTATCTCATGCCAACTTAAACGTGAGAAACAAGGTAAGTAGTGATGATTGTTTTCTTGTCTGTCATGATCAATTTGAAAGTTGAAGTTCAGACTCCATGTTTTCACAAAACATTTAATTTATTGACTGACTGTGACATGTATTTTAAAAGTTGAAATGCGAATTTGAGTTCGTTATATGTCCGTCCGTCGTCACTTGTAACGAGATTAAGCTCCAATTGTGATAGAGCAATGATTCTCAGTCTATTTCTTTTGCAAAGAAACAAGGGTTGTACTAGACCTGGACATAAAAATCAGACTCGAAAACCCGACCCGAACTGATTCGAAAAAAACTAATAATAGTTCACTGGACCCAAAAAGGTAAAAAAGTCTAGATGAAACAGTTGGTAAACTCTGTAATGCCGATTTGTTACTCGTAGGTCTTAAACTAGTCTTGTAAATCATGGTCGTTTTCTATTCGAACTAGGAAACTGTCACTAATTCATTGATCGTTATGTTTGAAGACAACTGATGCTAGAGAAGAGTGTATCTATTTGCTCATAACATTGTAACTAATCAAGATCACAAGCTAATTTTAAGTAAACAGCAGCACAACGGGTATCCATTATCCGTCTTGAAAAGAAAGAAAAAACTCGTTTCTTTACAAGTACCAAAAATTTAGCAATTACAATATTGAAATCTAGGTCATATAGTTGACAAAAAAAATTAACACTGTAATAAAGTTGACTTCAATCAAAAGTTTAACTTTGCGTGTTGAAGAAAGTCAAAGGTCCTCTGTTTTGAAGCATGCAATTAATTACCACTTTTAGCGACCAATTTAAAAGAGTTTTAATTACTAAACATGTGATAGCCACCAATATTTCTCATCGACCACTATGACCATTCACCACATGGTCCACATCTATAGTTTTATTAAATATATATTCATGCGAACAAATACAGATATATAGAGACAAACATGTAACATATGCATGCGCGGCTTCAAACATGATGAATCATTTTATAATATTGTAGAATGTATAGTTCGATGTATCGAATTTTGGTTCTGAAAATTTGGTGACTTTATTGAAGGTTTATGTATTAAAGGACCTACTGGTTCAGCATATGTGCATGTAGATGTCGATCCATGCATGCCTTTATTTGAGAAGTCTCACTTTTTCATCAAATTTGGATGAGTTTTGGAATCGCTAGCTACGGGGACAATCGTATATTCGTATAACCATATATAACAGTATAACACATAGGACATATATAGCCAAACATGGATTCATCATCATGTGTGCAAATATATATGAGATATTTCTCACTTCTCAGCATGGTATATTCGTATATATGCTATGCATAATGCATACTCCCCACTCGCTAATCTGTCAAATGCTCGTTTTTGCTCAATTCTATTGGTTAGTAATGGGCCAGAATTGTGTGTGACCACCACTAAAACTGCACAATCATAAACAATGCATAAATAAATTGAGGAATTTCTTTTTTGGATGCATGAAAATATGAAATGCTCAACTCTTTTGATGCATGAATCACGTATATCACACTAACTTCTATATATCTATACTTACTAGCTAGAATGCATAGCCCCTACTAATTAATACGCGGAATATCCCAATTATTTCAGCAAATCATTGGTTAATATTTAATTACGTCACAATATACTAATACTAGATGAAGACCCGTGCTAGAGCACGGGTTGAATTTTATTTTATTTATATTATAAATTTTTTATAAAATATAATTTATGTGATTGTTTTTAAAAGTTTTTTTGGATAAAACATTATGCAATAAAATCATATGCTAAATATAAAGACTTGAAAAAGACACATATTTTGTAAGTTTTATATTGTTAATGGTTCTAGATAAGTTTCGTGCTATAATACTGGTTAAATTTTATTTATTAATCTATCTTGTAACCCACTATTTAACTTGTAACCAATCAATCTATCAATTTTGTAATCTATCTTTTGTTAACGTTATGGTCTATTGATAAAATCTAGGGATAATATAAATTTGTAATATTGTGTTTAAAGATCTTTGGAAACAATGTCTGGTTATATAGAACTAAAATCTTCCAAAAATACAGTTTAGAATATCCATGATTTTATTTGTTACTATTAATATATCAATTATCCATTTGGAATATCCCTAATATTTATGTGTAACCAATTAATATTAATATTAATATATGGATTAATCTATAACTTATCTATAACATATTTGCAACCATTTGTAACCATTTATTAAAAATATAAAGTTTACAAAAATTATGTTGTGTACTTCCCTTTTTTATTAAAAAGGGGATTTAAGTAATACTTACATACTTATTTATCTATATATGGTTTAGGTCGGTGGTAGTGCTTTCCAAAATTTTAGGACTCTAGTAAAGATGGAAATCAATCCCAACGAACCCGATGGTCCAAATTCGATTAATTGTCTGCATTATAGATCGTAAAAGCATTATTTATTGGTCTAAGTGGGTTGTTTAGTCATCAAAATAACTAAACTAATGATATTAATGTTATGTTCTTATATTAACTATACACAGTATATAATATAATTAATTAATATCAGCATAATGCTTGATTAGGCGAATCATAAGAGAGTTTAAATCACACTCTGCTTGGCATGAAGTGCATTTCATGTGATTCTCGTGAATGGGAAAAAGCGGGGGATCATTCACGTCATTGCTTAGCTAGCTAGTTACTATTAACCGAGTGTACATGTCAATTAAAAGCTCAATGGAACTCCTAATTCAGTATAATAATTATTACTGGCCATGGATCACGCATATATATTTTGATAATCATATATATATATATATATATGATCATATAAATGTTATAACGGTAAATTAAAGCACGGCTCTGCTCGGGTGCTAAGTAAAGTTATATCATCTTCACGTGTAGTCTATATATGCATACGTACTTGGAATGTCTCATAACACATACTGTTGTATTAGTTAAACTAACTTCGAGCCTTCGAGACTACCCAACCCAAGGCTCAGCAGTTACTTGCGGTTGCTTCCAACTTCCAACCATAACCACACTCATAGCAATGGAGGTCCTACCACAATCACTCCATTTAGTTAATTAGTATGAAATTTATGACAACTAAAAATAACAATAATCTTCAATCATATATTACTTAGAGCAGCTCTATCGGTTTGATACCGTATAAGTATGCTAAATATAATACTTTAATCATCTTATAATATCTAAATTTTTAAATTTTAATTTTAATTAATTCAAAAAAAGAGTAACCAATCATATCAAGCCAAATATGAGAAACTTATTGTCAATAGTTTCCCATTGTTTCTCGCAGTTTTTCTCATTATTTCTCCTGCGAGAAACGTTTCTGACCTTCTCTCCTCTTCTCTCTTCCTTTTTTTTAAAAAAAAATTTCTAATGGTGAAATTTTTTGGCGTTTTAGCATTTCTGGCATTGTAAATGTTTTATGAAGTTTTTAACGTTTTTGCCATTCTAAATGTTTTATGAAATTTTTTTTCCCTTAAATTAGTAATCTTATAGATTATGTACAGCCTTGTAGTAGTTTATATTATGTTTGTTCAATTATTTACAATAGCATAAATTTATTATTCCTTTCTAACTTAGTACAGTAGTAGTTTCTTATTTTTATCATTAAAAGAGTTATTTCAAATTTTGGCTAAAACGAAATATTTTTTTTTAATCTATAATCATTAAATATTTGCAATCCAATACAAGTTTCACTATATAAGTTGATTATTTTTATATTACATATATTTTGCAATTTAAATTTCGTAGTTTTTTATTCACAAATTTATCCCATAGTGCGCTTCAAGGCTAAATGATTTTTCCAAGTAGAAACTTCAAGGGGAAGAAAAAAGTGTAGAGTCTTAAAATATGATGTTTTACCTAAAACACACAGATTAAGAAGTCTTTACTTTTAACAAGTTTAACCAATCAGAAACAATACTGCATAATATAAATACTAAATTAATCTAAAAACTGCATAGAAACTTGAAAACATCTTATATTATGAAACAAAAAACTTCTCTAAAACATCTTATATTTTGAAACGGAAGGAGTATTGAAAAACGGCCATATAGTTTCCATCTGGAAACTTCTAAGAATAACGTGGATTAGAATGATATCATACTCTTTGATCAAAAAAAAAAAAAAAAGAATGATATCATACTCAATTAGAATGAGAGCTATATATATATATATTAATCACGATTCACGCAGATTAAAAGGGGCTAACTAAGAAATGTGGGTCACTCACTTGCCTGCCAAAGCTGGCCATATGAGAGCACTTTCTAGGAGAGTAGTGGTACCAACTTCCCTCTCTATACAATATTTCGATCCAAATCATTGGTTTCTCAACTCTATCATCAAAAGAAACATTCATTATTTAGGTTTTTTTTATATAAATTTATTAAGCTATTGTAAAAAAATAATAAGCTTTACAACAGAGCCGTAAATTTGTAATGAGCATTTAAAAGTATTGGACTTATAACACTTTTTAAAGTACGATAGACTAAAAGAAATGCAAATCTTTTTCGAATGGTCATGTATCGATAGCAATCGTTTGCTAGTTATTTTTTTTTTGGAGTATTAATTAATATATATTTCGCTAAATATATTTATTTTTTACAAACATTTTATGTGTGGTTTATAATATATTTTCAATATCTGATTTCTAAGTTAAACATGTATCAACGTACGTTAACACATGTATATGGTGTTGGTTGAAATGGACTCATCATATGAATTGGACGCAAACGTGAATTTATCATATATAAGATAATCAAGGACATGCATAAGTTTGGTTGTTATGATTTTAGCGCTTGTTTTTACATGGTTGCGTGATATTAAGATTCTGGATTCGATATTTCACATCCACCTTGTACAGTTTTAATTCTGAATTTTCTTCTGCAAAATATGATCATGCATGGCATGGCATTTTTACATGCTTCTCATCATAGGCATTCGATCATTATTGTTTTCCAGTCTCTCTTTATAAAATATAGATCGGACATGTGCATCTATTTGGGAACTTAACTTTTAGCAAGTGAGTTTAATTATTAGAACACTTGATTGTAGTCACTAATCACTAATCATATCGTTACAACTCTAATAATTGGACAAAACTTTCGTTGTATAGCCTTTTTGTGATTTTTATTCTCCTTTTGTAGATTAACTAACCAACCCCACTTTTCTTTGTTCCACTCCATCTTAAAACGCTCGTTGGCTTTTTCGATATTTAATCAAGTAACATATTCTTCCAACCATATTTTATTATTGTCAGGATTTTGTTGCTATAATAAAATATAAACATATATATTTGGTAGTGATCTTAAAAAAAAACTTCAGCGCTCGTAATTAGAAGTTGAATGATCAGTAGTCAAATTTGCAAAAGACAATTCTTGATTAATGTATACTAGCAGAGAATTCGTTGTTGTCATTGGTCATGTATTCTCGGTTTATTAGTCGATAACCATTCAAACTTCGTTCAAGAGTTCTGAAACCCATTTTCTTCCTTCTCACCCAAGATGTTACAATATCATGTCAACTACGATGGACTAAGATCTACTGGTTTAAGTTTGAACATGCATGTGGTTCTTTTCTAACCTGAGCATAATTAAGTTATTACATCTTTTAACATAATCATACAGAAAAAAAAATACTCTCTAATTTCAATGCTTAGATTCTGGTTCTTGCTAATTGTTCCAGTCTGTTATAACTTAAATTTCTTGTTGTTGGCAAAAACAACACTTACTTTCTTGTTGTTACTCGGATCTAAATATTTTCGTTAGTTAAGATTAGACGACACCTGTAATTATCTGCCTTCAATTGTAGCTTGAGTAACCGCCAACTAAACTTATAGAATTTGTCTTATAATGAACTTCACTTGTTTTAGCCCCTTTTCTTTTTTGTGTCGACCACCTTGGTTTATTACTTAATGGCTGAAAATATGACTTTAATGACACATGCATGTTATCAAGAATTTAACTTTTATTACTAAGATTATATAATATTGGAAACATTTTTGTTCTTAAATTTCATGTCTGTACGTTGAGGACAGCTAAATTGTTCCCATGGGATAGTTTTATATGCATAATGTCAACACTAGATCACGTCAATATAATCTACCTCAAGAAGAGAATATATATATTTTCATCAATACATATAAATATAGATGTCTTAATCCTTTACCTCCTCTAGTAAAAATTAAACTAATCCCCCTTTTTAGGTGGTGATCATCATAGTCATATCTAATTCTTTATTTATTTTGACACATGGAGGCACTGTGTTATTGAAGCCTCGTATAAAAAACAAATTTACTATGTATTGATGACACTTTTTTTTTTTTTTTGTCATCTGGTTTTATATTATAACTGAACAGATTACATCTGTTGAATACAAAAAAGTGAAAACAAAGAAATCACTTAAACACTAAACCCAAACAAGGGAAGCTAAGCTGGCAAGTAACACACTTCCAGAAACATAAGCCGGCAAGATACAAACTTCCGGAAACCAAGATACAAAGACTAAACAACCTAGAAAAACAGGTCACTAAGGAATAAACAAAAACCAAAGTACTAAAACTGCCCATCTGAATCAGAAAGAAACTCACAAACTTTCCCAAAGAACCTGTAAACGCCGGAGAGTACCGAAAAGACCGGAAGTGCCATAAACCATGATAGCACACCGTCGACAAACCATCATCAGCACCGGCAAGAACGAAAGCAAGTTCGAACGACATCAGAGAAACAGAAGCCACAACCATTCAGTCGCACAAATCCAATCAAGAGAAGGCGAGCCAAACTAGGGACAAAGAAGAACCTTGAGATTCGACCTGAGACAAGCCAAAGAGGACTAACAGCTCTTACACGCGGACCCTCGTCGACCCAGCTTTAACCATCTACAGAATCAAAACTGGTGACCTCCTCGCAAGAGAACAGCTGAAAGACGATTCCACTACTATGCCTAAAACCCAAAACCACAACTCAACAGAGCCGCTGAAATGAGCTAGTAGATGGCTAGCAACAAAATACCATCCGGTTGACAAGCAAAGAACGAAACCTAGCCTAGAGCGCAAACACTGACTAGCAGGAGACCTAATAGAGCAGAAGAACTAAGGATTGAGTTCCAACCAACAGAGAAGGCAAGTTTGAGAGAGGACACAAACCAGCAAACTTCTCTTTGCAACTTGAAACCATCGGTTGAAGCCATACTAACACCAACAACACAGCCTAATTGCAAAACCCGCAGTCCAAAGAAGAGAGAATCGAAAGAGATACCATACCAGACCATGAAACGAGCGTTCGTCTCTTTCAAACCACCAGCCGCAAGAGAACCACCAGAACCAAGCCACGACCAAGACTGAACCGTTAAAACACGGATCCGTCTCTACCACAACCAGATCTCGCCGCTGATGGCTTCCTCTTCTTCAAACAATCTTCTCTTCAAAGGTGATTTTGACAACAGCTACAACACCTAAAACAACAGAACTAAACCATATAGAACAAAGACTAGGCAGCAAGACGAAGAACTACACCCTCCCACAGCTCCGGCATGGAGCCCGGCAGCCGGAGAGGGCAGATCGAAGAAAAATTTTTTTTCCGCGGCGGCTGGGCTTTGGGAGAGAAATTAGGGCGACTAATGAAATCCTAAGCTAGGAGAGGTATTGATGACACTTAGACTGACTCTAATTAGAGAAATAATGTACTGTTTAATGAATTGATAAATAGTGGTGACGTGACCAGGTTAAACGTTTAGAGTGTATATTTATAATTAAATAATACCTTTTCTACTATATTCTTATTTAATAATCCTATATATATTACCACAACTATTTTAAACTAAAATTTGCAGATTTGATAATTTTGAAATTATTTTTTTCTAGAAATTTCATAACCTTCGTTATATTTTTAAAACTAATTAATCTTTTGAATAAAATGAAATAATGTAGTCAATGATTTCAAATGTTCAAAAGTTTATTTCATTCGTCATATTCACTGTTCTAGGAAGATAGAACGTATATAAGGTTTCAATTTTTCTTTTTATTCTAAGTTTGTTGAAATTCGTTTTTTATATATCTACTATAAATTATTAATTTTTAGTGTCTTTTGATAGAGTGCTGCATTTCACTGCCAATTGAACTTTAAGTTAACCTAAGTTTCTACTACAACCACAATGTTGTAAAGTGCAATATATATAACACAGAGAAAATCTTTAATTGTCTTTCTGAATGTTAAGTTCAGCGATTTAACTACGAAAACTTAATTTAAACTATATGCATTTTAAATTTTCTTGTGTGAATTACAAGTATGTATATGTTTATTTCTTATAAAAAAGTGTATATGTATGTATAATTATACTATATATTGAGTATTGACTTATATACGATAACCAAATTCTCGGATACAAAATATGGATAATATGACGTACAGAATATCAAGAGATTGAAGACGATAATGAAAGATTACTTGTCGTTTGTGAGTCTAAAATCCGACGAGCATGTTAGATTGTTAGGTCGCCCGCATTATTTCAATCAATCTACACATACCCGTAAAAATAAGCCACAGTTTGCAAAATGTTAAAAACTTTGTATAGTTTAATCCAAAGGGGGAAATATATAAGCGATAAAAACTAAAAAGTATGCACATTGGAAGCTTCTTCGACTAGTCAAACATCTAAAACTCCGAAAGAGCAATTAACTTAATAAGTTAATTAGCTTTGGAAGAGAGATTAATAATTGTTAATGCATCGGGGGACATGGATCTTCATCACTCCTTGTAAATGGATCGATAAGATCATATCCGTGATGAAAGAGACAGGAGATCAATAAATGCGAGAATTTAACCTACCTGATCTATATATGTTGCGTTAATATTCGGACCGTAGGATAAATCAGGACGTGTCGTCTGAGATTATGTGATTAGTTGGTTACTAATTATATTTAAATGCATGTTTGTGGAATTCTGATTTGCAACGAGACTATAATAATAAAAGCAGTTGGAACACATGTCCGAGTGTGGAGCACGATGACGATTCGTAGGTTTTTTTGTGGGTTAGTCAAAAGAAGCCCTTCCAAAGTTCAATTTTTACGAGGTTTCTTTTTTCACTACACACACATATAGGCGTCGGTATATATGGGCCGATGGCTCTAATAAAATATATTATTAGTAATAATAAAGAGGAGCAATAAAATGTTTAAAACGTTCAAGGAAATCAGTATTAGGTTTTTTTTAATCACTGCATGCAGAAGTATATCTATTAACTTAACATTCATAAAAAAAAAAAAAAAAAAGAGTCCAATAACTTCGTCTATTTTTTTTTGGGTGTAGACTGTAAAGATAAAATAATTGGCTGTAAACATATATAGTTTCGTAAGATTGCCGCCCTTTTACATGTTAGTTGGGTACTATAAAACTCGATACTTTCAAATATTTGCTATCCTTCCAAGTTTTAAAATGTCCCAATGGAACAATTTACTACACTCTTAACAGTTAGTCATTTAGTGATTGTATTTTTATATTTTCATGGCAGGAAATATGTTAATGACATAGGATTGGTAAGTTAAAAAGAGAAATTGTGTAACAAAAGTGGGTAAATTTGAATATTCTTATGGGAAAATAGCAAGTTTGAGGTAAAAGCAAAATAGTACACGTTTTCAAAAGAACTTAACTGATTTGACCAAGACATTTTAGTACGGTATGTGTCAACTCTGCCAATTGCAGTTTGGTTTGCAGTATTTTCCACGTCAGAAAACTTTTTTTTGTTGCTTTAAGGGAAAATAAAAAAAAAAACTAAAAATTGAATATCATAACCAAATTTATAGAAAGGGTATCACAAGGATTCAAATAAAGATTCTAGTATTTAGAACTCCAAATTTGGTAAAACTCAAAATGTTACATGTATAATACTGTGCTAAAAATGTTATTGTGTGCATTCTTATATACATATGAGGAAATATCAGTGCATCACATTTCATTTGTCTCTATAGGAGAGGACGACTGAATAATGTGTAAATTGTGAAATTAAATCCTACTTTTTTCTTAAATCCTACTTGTTTTAATTATATTCATAATTTCAAGGCTGAGACAAAACCGTGGGCTCAATGTGAAACTTGTCTCATGAAGTCAACCATACAACTACAAGAGGATTCATCTGAGAGATGCGAAGGAGTTGCCGTAATTTTAAAATCGTTGGAAAATGCAATTTATGTACTCCAGAAATAAATTTATGTTAATGTGATTTTGAAGCGAGTCCATATCATGAATTGTTCATTTTTCAATTTCTAGTCGATTACTACGGACCTTTCACTTTAACTTATAATTTTTAAAATCGTATTATTTTAATAAAGAAATTATTATTTAATTTAAGTATATAATATATTTTAAATAGGTAAGTTAAAACTTTGAGTTTATTTTGTGAAAACTTAATAAATAAAAGGTACAATAGTAGACCCAAAAAAGTCTACAAGCTTTAACAAAATAATGAAAAACCAAAACCAAAAACACTTTTGATATAATAAGACCTTTTTTTTTTTGTCGAAAATAAGACCTCTTCCTGATCCACAAACCTTTCCTACTTCTAGATCTCCCCACAGGACATAGCCAAAGATATAGTAAATTTCCAAAATTACTAATTTTATGATCACGATTACCATAAAATTTCTTGCTAACCTTCCACCTCAGTACACCTTTGCATAGGTAATGTAAAGTATCATTAAATATTAAAAAAATATCACACATAAAATAAGGAATGTATTGGTCCAATCAGTCCACCTCTACACATAACACAACTTTTATAAATTCCATTTACAGCCGTATAAGCGCACAACGTTCCTCTTGATCCTTCGCAACTTTTCTCTCTCTCTCTCTCTGGGTCTCCCTCACACAAGTCTCTCCTCCTCAAAATTTAAACTGGCCCTTCTCCATTTTCGTTCACAAAACATTGTTTTGTATAACTTATACTCATGTAAGTCTATAGCTTCCCCTACAAATCTTACAATTATTACAGCTAATAAATCTGTAATTTACTTAAGTCGTTTTCGGACAAGACTATCTATTGTTTGAAACTCACAAATGTCTTCCCTTGAATTTTCCTCACCCTTTCGTCTTCTTTTACTTGCTCTGTTTTTTTCTCTCTTCATGATAGCTCTGTTTCCTTATTTCCCCTTTAACACTAACCATAGGAAAAAATGGTTTTGTTATCCTTCCTCTCATCGATCTCGTTATTGCACCTCCCTAGTTCAAAGATGGTTACGCTTCTATTTTCGGGTAATTAGTTTTTTATTTCTAAAACAAGAAACAAAGTTTCAGTTCTCGTTTACAAAACCTTATTCTCTGTTTTTTTCTCATGGCTTCATACGCATCATGGGCATGGCATGTGTTAATTAAATTTTTACAACATGCTTTTTAATACTATAATTCTCCCTTATTTAAGACTCTAGAACTGTTTATTTTTTTATAAGTAGTTAAGTTTTTAAAATATCTGTCTCCGATTCTCCTGCAACTAGGTTTTTTTCTATTTTCCCGTTGAATATCTTAGCTACTAGTATTATTTTTGGTTCAATTTGTTTGTCTGCGTTTTCTTTATTTTACATTATAATTTCTGTCTTTCTTGATCTTTGATTGGACCCAAATTGCTCAATAAATATTATTCATATAGTTATTAGTCATTATTTTTTCATTAATTTCGTTTTCTCTTACGCGTACTAATATCTTGCTTACCTCTTAATTTCCAGATCCTCATCCTTTATAAATCCTCGGATTCGTGGTTCTTGACTTTTGTACAAACAACAACGGTGGCGGAAAAAACAGCAGAGCGTTCTATTACAGAAATATGGGGAAGATCTTGAAATCTAAGGTACCCTTCTTTAAAACCACACATGTAGTTTTAGTTCTCTCTTTTTTTTTTGGTTAATAGTTTTTAGTTCTTTAAAATCATATTTTTGCTATAACCGGCTGCGTTTTGCTTTATAGGCTTCTTGGCCAAGGACCGTCGTGAGGAAGTGGCTAAACCTACGTAACGGCGCTTGCGAATTTCACTCAGATTACCCAGTCAAAGGTAGAGATATTGACTCGTACCGTTTTGGATATTTTTCTACGAACTACGTGCCGTTTTTAATATTTTCGTCGACTAACCGGATGTTTTTTTTGTTTCCACTAGTGAATATGGAGCCAAGGCGAAAAAGCTGCTCGGACATGATCGTGCCGGAAAATTTTCCAGGTAAAAATATATTTAAAAAAGCTCATGAATTTTACTATATTGTTATTGTGCATCGAAACGGCGTCGTATCTATGGTCCGTAAACCGTACTAGAACTGAGACAGTTCTCCGTACAATATAAAGCGTTTGGGTCCATCTTTAGTAGTAGGATTAGACATATGTGTCAAAGACTCAAAAACGACGGCATAATGGGATATTAAGGAACCTAGATTTTATTTTATCTATGAAAATCGTGTTTTGAGTTTTGACAAGTGATAAAATGAGATTAATTAGTTGTTAAGAAAAAAACAAAGAACACAATAGATTAGTTGTAATATCGGTCTCCACGTGAAGGGTGAGAGATGAGGACTTAGGCTATAAGTTAAAAAAAAAGTCGCAAGTTTTAGGTGTACTTGCTATTCAGAATTCACCAGTTTTTGTTTTATACATATCTTTGGCCGTTTATAATTTTTTATAATAATAATTAAGTACGTAATTAATTAAATTTTGTTTTTGTTTTGCGGTTGTAATAGGGTGGTTGGGCCAAGGAAATGGGGATTTAAAACAATCAACCGGTGAACAACATCTGACACGTGTTGATGACAAACTTGATCTCAAGTAATATATGGCTATGCTTTCATGATTAACCTATAAATTATCTTATTTTAAGTTACAATTAGCAATGGTTACTAACTTTGTAAGTTGTTTAATTGTTGATGATTAGAATGTTCGTGGGGACATGGAACGTGGGAGGGAAGTCGCCACATGAAGGATTAGACTTAAAAGATTGGCTTGAATCTCCCGTAGATGCCGACATTTACGTGCTAGGGTATGCTTATAATAACCATATTAACGAATTTTCTCCTACTTTTAATATATGGTTTGGACTAATTAATAATATCATATCATAATTTTGTTTTGTTTAGGTTTCAAGAAATCGTGCCATTAAATGCCGGTAATGTTCTTGGAGCCGAGGACAGTGGTCCAGCGGCTAAGTGGTTGTCTCTTATCCGAGAAGCCTTGAACAACAACAACAACAACAACGACCTTGAAGTTGTTAAAAATCACAGAACCTCCTTTGAACTTACGAAATCATCACAACAGCCCCGCTTCAGCTTCTCAGGTCTCTCGGATGATAACCCAATTCCATGCAATTCGACCCCTCTTCACGGATATAGCCTCGCGGCGAGTAAACAAATGGTGGGGATATTTTTGTGCGTATGGGTTAGAGATGATCTCCGGAAACGTATAACCAACCTCAAGGTTTCATGCGTTGGCCGTGGCATCATGGGATATCTTGGAAACAAGGTTAGTCCAAGATATGCATGCATATACGTTTCAATAGAGCTGATTCTAAGATATTTTGATATATGTTTATGCTTGGTAGCTAATTAGCGATGCAATCTTGTATAGGGCTCCGTATCCATCAGCATGTCGTTGCATGAGACAAGTCTATGCTTCGTTTGTACGCATCTTACGTCAGGAGAAAAAGAAGGCGACGAGGTCAGAAGAAACTTAGATGTGGCTGAAATATTTAAGAGGACAAGATTCTCACGTTCTTCTAAAGATTCTCGACCCGAGACAATAATGGACCATGAGTAAGTCTATGAAATATATATAATAACAGTTTGTTTATAAAAAATTTACGTTTCATTTAATTTATTAATCGTTTTGTTATGTGGTTATGTTACAGTAAAGTAATATGGCTCGGAGATTTGAATTATCGGCTAAGGGCGAGCAGTGACGTACATGAAAAACTTATAAACCATGATTGGGAAGCACTTCTAGAGAAAGATCAGGTACACAATTTTTTTTATGTAAACTTATTGGTTGTGTATATAAACTATTTATTTAAGAGTACCTAAACTAATAAAGCATGTTCTCTTTGCAGCTAAAGATAGAACGAAGTGCTGGTAGAGTTTTTAGGGGATGGGAAGAAGGCAAAATTTATTTCGCACCAACGTATAAATATCAAATAAACTCTGATAATTACGTTGTCCAGACCGGAAAATCAAAAGAAAAACGAAGAACTCCGGCTTGGTAAGATAATGAACATGCACTATATATTTTACAATAATGATGATTTTAAACTTTGTTTTTTTCTAACAATGTTTTCAAATTTTATTTTTCAGGTGTGATCGGATATTGTGGAAAGGTGACGGGATGAAGCAACTTTGGTACGTGAGGGGAGAGTCAAGATTCTCGGACCACAGACCGGTTCAATCTTTATTTTCGGTACATATTGACTTGACTCATAATCAATCGAACCGGAAAACTAAACCGGTTAACCAAAACCATCGTCCAAACCCGGTATTGCCTTATACGTGCCACGGGAAAGTCCAAGCTGAAGAGATCTTGTTGCTCACGCGTGCACAAAGTTGTATAGATACACAACCTAGACTTATATCGTCTGCTTCCTAATTTACTTTTGTTTTTTTGTTTCTATTTCTTTTTGGATGTTTTCATGTTGACACAAAGAAGAGATGAACACATGGATTCCTAGGATTGGACAGTGGAGCTTTCGAATTTGGCAAAAGCAAGATTGTTTAAATTATGTTAATATTGGGTTAACCTTTTTTTGTTTCTTCTTTCCCTCTATTAGCTAAGTTTTGGATTAGATCGAGATTAGATGTTGATTTTTAAAGTAAGTGGAACATATAAGCTTTTGTTTATTAAAGTAAGAATTGAAAAAATATATTTTCCGGCACACACTTAGTAGACCCAAACATGAAAAGCCCAAATCACTGGAGCCGAGCCTCTCGGCTCTCCTCGTATAAATTTTCTCACCTGTTTGCACTTCATTCTTCGCAGTGCTTACTATTTACAGAATTGTCCTCTAAATAGTTAATTTGTCAGAAACACCCAATAACAGAGTATAAACTTTTAAAATTGATCAATTAAACCCAAAATTTAATTTCCAACTTTTAGATGTCACAAACATAAAACTATACTTCCTCCGTTTTAATTTAATTTGTCGTTGTAGAACTTAATTTTTTTTTCATAATAGTTGTGCTTTTAGATTTTCAATGCAGATGTTTGGTGAATATTCTAGTTTTATCCTTGTTGTTTTAAGATTTTGACCAACAAAAAAGTTATAAAATATATTAATAATGAGCAAAACAGAAAATTTAATAGTTTTCTTAATTTTTGTGCAAAAATCTTTAACAACAAGTAAAAATATCTAGAGAGAGTAATAATTAGCATAATGATTTTTATTGGAAAAATTATTGCCAGCTACGTCAAGTATAGGCCAACACATCGCCACACATACAAACAATATAAATGTTTTGTTAGCTACATGAACTATTGTCATTATATAAGGACATGCATAAACAAACATGAGTTATGTGTACAACACCATAACCATCTAATTCCGATGATTTGTTTGCCGGAATCCGGCGTTGACCAATATTGACCGGCGTTGACCAATTTTTTTTTTTCATAAACAATAAAAATCAACAAAATAATTACATAACTTTACTAAAAGATTATATAATAAAATTTTACTACAAAATAGTATAACATATATACATTTTCCTTTTGTAAATTCAAAAGTTAGTTTTAAATTTTATACCATATTATATTTATTATATACAAAAGGGAAATGTATATTTGTCATGTACCATATTATATTTGTTATATACAAAAGAAAAATGTATATTTGTTATAATACTTTGTAGTAAAATTTTGTTATATACAAAAATTTCCTTTTATATATTACAAATATAATATGATATATAACAAATGATGAGACATATAATTTTTTCTTAAAATATTTTGGCTTAAAAATGTTCATAGACTTTTTATAATTGAGTCTAATTTGTTTTTTTTTATTAAAGTATATTGTACCTTGCTATATAACCTTTGATTTACCATTATTTTTATATACTTGTTATATAAAAATATTTAATAGCATGCTACATAATAAAATATAATAGGGTATACAAATGATATGGTATAAAATTAAAAACCAAATTTTGAATTTATAAAAGGAAAATGTATATTTGTTGTATTATTTTGTAGTAAAAATTTATTATATAATTTTTAGTAAAGTTATGTAATTTTTTTAAACTTTTGTTTTTTTTAAACTTTTGTTTTTTGTAAAAAATAAATAAAATTTTTAATTTTTTGATCAATACCGGTCAACATTGGTCAATGCCGGTCAATACCGGTCAACACCGGATTCCGGCAAACAAATCATCGGAATTAGATGGTTATGATGTTGTACACATAAATCATGTTTGTTTATGCATGTCCTTATGTAATGACAATAGTTCATGTAGCTAACAAAACATTTATATTGTTTGTATGTGTGGCTATGTGTTGGCCAATACTTGGCGTAGCTGGCAAACATTTTTCCATTTTTATTCAATTTCTTCGCTTGTATAGGTAGTATAAGAAAATACACAACATATGGTGTGCATCACATGCCTCAAAGATTATGCTCTGTTCTGCTCATAATTAAGTTATCGTATGTCTACAATCTAAATCCTAAATCCCTAATTATCCCTAATTATATCAGTGATTATTTCACTATATATTCTTCCCGGGGATAGGCATGATTAGGTACAATTTCCAGGTCTACGTTTCCCATCCATACAAAGTATCGACAGTTCTCCATTCCTCTGAGGTAAGCTACATGAATTATGCATATCACTAAAACGACTCTGCCTCTAACAGATTTTTTTGTTTTGTTAATTAGTTAATATGAGTTAGTTATATTCATCAAATTTATGATGAATTTTTAATAATATTCAGAAATCAGAACTCAAAAGTTATTTTTAAGGGCTCTCATTGAGAATGCTAAAATCTACTCTTCGCTTCTTACTTTGTTCACTATGTTTCTACTTCTTGTAGAGATTACCGCTCTTTGTAATGAAGGTAACCGGGACGTTGTAGGGTTTTACTAGTCATGAGTCATGAACTCTGGTTTAGACACTATTAGGAAAACTCTTAGCTCCAATGCAATCTTTTTTTTTTCTTTTTCCTTAGACCATGGTAAGTCTGTATGAGCGTGTCTTATGGTAGAATTTTGCCATTACAATTTTTTTCAATGATATTTTGAAGCACAAAGGTGGTTAAATAAGGTCACCTTTGAGAGAATTGCAACTTCACTGTCAATAAATTTTCTCCTGTACTGGTAATTCATTTACCATATTTCATTGTATATATACGGCATGAATAACATAGTTTTATCATATAAATTTTGCACTTCCTCTTGGACAGTTTTTTTGTTCTCTCCATGGTAGTTAGCAATTTTTTTTTCTACAGTTTCTCTGATACATAATTGGAAACTAGTAGAAAATCTCTAGTACGTTCTGACTCCTCCATGAAAAACATTTTTGTCGACATACTTGTTGAGTTAGACTGAATCTACAATTGTTGTTCTCTGTTCTCCTTGCTTGCTGATTGTAATGACTTCATGATCAATATTATTCTTCCCAATTCCGCTTAGTTCTAGCTTTGGTTGTGTTGATGGATCAATTGTTAGCGGCGTGGATTGATATTTGTAATCTTTGCCTTTGCCCCATATCACAAGGTATAACCCTCCACATATAACCACCGCACCAAGAACCCTGCCAAAGAAACAAAATATTTTCACTACAATCATTCTGATTTTGATAGTTAAAGCTCATGTTTGATGTTTGGTGATTTCCTTACCTTCCAAGATACATCTGCTCTGCAAAGATGATGGTTGACATAATCGCTACTATGATCATACATAGAGGACTAAAAGCTGTTACAAACACAGGACCTCTAGTTTTCATCACCACTCCTCCAACATAGTAAGCCAATGCTGAGCATACTATCCCCTGCACACATTTTAGATCCAACAATTTATTTTATTAAATATAATTAATGATGAATAATCCACTGGCTTATTGGGATATGTATGAATGAATCTTACACTATAGGTGGATGTAAGAAGTTTAGTATCCCAACCAATGGCCCAAGCACTAGGATTTCCTTTTTCCATCACTAATGCCACGACCGTTCCTTCTATTGTCCCCATTAGGCATATCCATGCTGTGAGAGAAAGCTCAGCCGGGTATGTTCTCAGTGTAACTGCCTGATGAAAACATTGATTCATTTGTCAAAATCAACCCATAGCTGTATTATTTTGTAAGTAGAGAGAATTTAGCTTACTTGAAGAATCATGAAACATGCATAGCTAAAACAACCAATTGTGACCAATACTGCTCCTTTGATGGCGCTGTGAATATCAGTCCCATCTGTGTTTTTTGAAGATATTCCTTTGGTCCAAAAGAGATCAAGAACCGGGCCTTTAACAAGTGTCATGATCATGGCTCCTCCAACTGTAGCCAACGTCCCAATCACCTTCCCCGCGCTCCTGATGCATCGTAGCTTCACTCTTTCGAGTCCGAATATATAGGCAAGCACAAAAGTGATTGCGGGTAGGACATTGTACATGGCCGTTGCAAATGTAGCGGTAGTGTATTTCATCCCTAGATAGTATAAGTTCTGATCGATCACTGGCCTATATTATTACAAAATTGTTTATTAGATCAAGTTAAGAAAAGGAAAAAAAATATAATGAAATGAAGAACAAAAAATTATTACTCGAGTAAACCAAGGAGTGATATCTTGAAGAATATCATCAGTGTCATCTTCGGTCTCACCTTCCTGTTTTTATTTAAAATCGAATTTGATCAGAAAACTGAAAATTGATTAGAACATGAACTATGCATAAGCTTAGAATCATTTCAATTTGGTTCCTAGACTGACAAGAAATTACTAGATTACAAGTTCACAGTTACTAAAGCATACACACTTTTAGATTAAGCACTTAATGTTGAATTAGTATATCTTTTTTTTTTGCAAAAAGAAACACTAAAATAATTGTAAGGACTCACATTCAATGCATGATAATGACAGAAGCCACAGAAAAGCAAATATAAAACGGTTGCAAGTATTTTGTCTTTTAACATATGAGTGACCACTTCTTATCATCATATATTACGTCAAAAGCCTCATTCTTTCTTTTTGCTATAATTTCATTCATCCTTCCAACACACCAAACGTCCATGCAAGCACCACCCACATTTTTTTGACATAAACAACTCAACAATAAATATGTATACACATGATTTAACCTAAAATTTCTTTAGTGGAATATGACCACCAGAGTTTCTTTGCGTTTGTGTTTGCATTTCTATTCTATCATGATCATAGATATACCATCACATAGAAACACAAAGGTAGCCTAAAAGATTTTTGTATTGCAAACTCTGTTCCTAATATTGATCAGACTTGATATATATATCCTGCTATCCTGCTATCATGGTCCTGAAACTACTCAATATAATTTGGTATCAACTATAATTCCCAACAATTCTACCTTTTTTTTTATTTCTTCAAAATAAACACAAACGTAAAAAGAATGAAATCTTCGTGTAGATGATAATTTGATGTAGTGGTTCAAACAAAACATTGAACTATGTTGATCTAAATAGAAGGGAAGATAGAGAATAGTACGTACTTGTCGAAGTAGAAGGCGAAGGGAGCCATAACGATGGTAGCAACAGCATGACGGTAAACAACAAGGACGTAATTGCTCATGCCTTTGTTTAGAACAGCCTTTGACAGAATATCCATTCCCGCTAGTCCTACTTGCAATACTACCATTGAAATGAATGGCCTTGCCTTCTCCATGCAATCCCTCTTCTTTACTTCCTCCATCCTAATAACTTAGGATCAAGAATTTAGTTTGATTATATTTTAAAGTAGTAGCAATATAGATATATGAAGATATTTCTTTTCAATTGAATGAGTTGTTATGTTTTGTCTTGGTTATCTCTCTTTATATAGAGCCAAAAGATAAAGGATGTGATGTGAACATTCATTTCTCTACGGAAACTTATACGTCTATAATTTGTTTTAGTGTAAATATTTTATTATAAAAGTATATCCGTAATTTTTCTTTTTGTAAATTTTCAGACAAGTTGTCCAATTCCTTACTCTTAAATCATGGGACGTATTTCTCTGCCTTATCGACTAAAACCATACAAAGATACAAAATTTTGTAACTTGTAAAATATAATTCTTTGGGTTCGCATATTTGATCGAATTTGATTGCACGTTAGCTGTAATCAAATATATATTCTCTAATTAGATTCATTTTCTTCATGATAATATTCTAGTGTGCGAAGTATACAGTTAGGTTTTAACTATATGTTATATTGATAATTATGTCAACTACCATAATGTAAATCCACAGAAAAGATGCATTTATCAATGTTCTCGACCAAAAAATTCGCTGAAACAATGTCATGCATATTCGTTTA
Organism: Camelina sativa; assembly: GCF_030686135.1. Classification (NCBI taxonomy): domain Eukaryota; kingdom Viridiplantae; phylum Streptophyta; class Magnoliopsida; order Brassicales; family Brassicaceae; genus Camelina; species Camelina sativa. The sequence goes on along the minus strand of NC_141884.1, from coordinate 5,857,580 downwards.
CTAATACATTATTTTCCTCGGTTGTACAAAATAAAACATAGAAATGTCCTAAGCAGATTTTTTTTAATGTTCCCATATATCATTTGATGAATGGTCGCCTAACTCTAGCAGGAGAGGTGTTGATGCATCGAGCTCTTTCTAGTATAAAGTATAAACTAAGTAAATGATTAATGAGTCACAGTATACCGACACTGTTGGGTAGAGTGATCATTGGTTACATTTTGTTTTTTTTTTTTGCTTTTTTCCTTTTTATTAAGTTATTTTCTAATTTATTTTAGTTCATGGAATATTTATTGATGTAAGTGGGTATAATCGCCAATATTTTGGGTCATTTGCACTGTTCCCAGTTTGCCACTTAGTTTCTGGTGGAAACACTTTCATTATTTTCTTACATGTAATTTTATTTTATTTTTGTAAAGAAGGATCGGTTCGGTTGCGTTTTTGATTCATTATTCTGCACTTGGCAGGTATATATGAACTATTCACGATATAAGACATATATCAAATTTAAAGTTGGTTGACAACTAGGTTGTATGAAACGGAAACATATACGCGAAAGCAAAACGTTTTAGAAACACATATATATATTTACATATATATATGATATATAATAAAAAATTATATTAAAAGAAATATTTGAAACAACAAAAATTCAAAACAGAAATATTAAATTGTTATTTTAAAACACTACTAATATTATATTTATATGTATAATAAATTTTTATATTTTCAAATTATCTATTTATCAAGTTTTTAAACAAAAAAAGTTTCTATCGTGTTTCAAAATTGGGAATGAAGTTTTCATCGTATTTCCAAATAAAAAATTTTCAGTAATTGTGTTTCTGTGTTTTATTTCCGTGTTTTCACGAGTTTGTGTTTCTGAAACGTTTCAAAAACTAGAAAGAGACTTCAAAAATAATTTTCATGCAACAAAAGTTGACAAAAAGCTGAGAAGCTGCAGTTGGCTAATGAATAAAGATATATTATAATCTTTTAGATTTTATATAATACGTACGTGCTATTATGTGAGTTGCAGTGAGCTCAATTTATGTGATATTGATTGATCTAATATAAATTAAAATTTTGATGATGAAATTTTAGATGACGCATGTACTAATTTTAGATTTGTAGATATTAAATGTTATTAAACAATTTAAAGTGTCACATGCTTTTTTTTTTTTTTTTTTTTTTTTGGACAAAAAATTTAAAGTGTCACATGCATGTAGTAATTTTGACTGATAGGCGATTTGTAGATTTTTTTCGTAACACTATTTTCTTTTCATTTTTTGGTGTTGTTATACATATAAATGTGGTGGAGCTCTAGTACTATCCAATATCCAATACAAATTACATGATTATTTGATAAATATATGTTCATATACATTATACAAGTAGAGAAATAACAAGAAGATACAAAAAAAGATTAAGTTTAATTACAATACATCCTAAGGCTATACATGTGTCTCTAGAGACATATGTAATTATTATTTTTATCAAAATAAAATTTTGAACCAAAAGGAAACATGAAAAGAAAAAACTGTCAAGAAACGATATTACTTATCTTCGCTTGGTTTAAAGTTGAGTCAAAGTCACAGATACATGCATAAACCTTTTATATATGTCGTGTGTATATGAAAAAAAAAAAAAATCTTATACATACACATAAGATTGTAATTTTACCAAATCCTTAAACGTTGACGTTTACGTACTTTGTAAGAACCAATAAGAGACGTGCAAAATAACACTGGGATTCTAAATATACATCTTCTTTCCCTTTTGAGCTAACAAAAAGTAAGATTCCGTGTGGTGCACCGATCTTAAAAAAAAAAAAAAAAAAGATAAGAGATTGGGAATGAATAAATTGCAATGATTTAAAAGAAATTTTTTTCTTGATTGAAGGTAAGGTATGATTTTTGATTAACGTCTCTCCTTTCTAACCATTTGATACTATATTTTCATATATAAACTCACTTTGTGCTATATATTTTGGCACTTTTATTATACAATTATGAAGGCTGAAACGTTCATAGAGAAGTTTTATAAGAAGACTATTGCATATCACTGTACTATACATAGGGTTATTGTATATTGGTTTTATATGAGATCGTGAGAACACAAGATACATTATGGATTTAACCTCCGACTAATAATAAAACCAATAGGTGATGTTTACACCAAAGAAAACTTTAATGATATCTGCATAAATTTTTAGATAAAACGTCTTAACTTAGGATTGTATATATATACGAGTCTATACAATGTCGTTTTTTCTTGCGGGCCAACCTTTGGATGACCTATAATATCCTCTCCTAGTCCTAGATATATATGTGGGCAAACGATACGAAACCGCATATATAAGGCTGTTTTTGAAAGCTCCAAATTGAAGATGTAAACATCGAAAGTAAAGGGTGAAAGAATGGGATCTCAATTAATTTATTTATATGGTCAAAGATACAACAACGAAAAGAAAGATAATGGTCGTCTTCTTCTGATCAAGTTTTTTTCCAATTGCTCCTTTTTCTCTTTTTTAACTTGTTATGTAATGCTTTCTCTCGCATTATTGCCTAGTAATGCTTTTCCCCGCATTATTGTGTATGCTAATGCTTTGGGCGGTCCTCATTTTAATACATATGGGCATTAATTGTCTTTCCTTTTAATACTTTCTTTTCATCAGAAGTTATATAACAATTACGAGACTTAATGTGCTTTCGTTTATGAACATCGATGTATCTAGTGGATTAATATTATTATTCGTTTTCTTAAAAATCATTAGAAAAATTGAAGATGGATTTGCTCGTAGATCTCCGATCTTTCTTTCTTTTTTTTTTTTTCTTTTTTTTTTTTTTGTCAACATCTCCGATCTTTCTTAAGATACGTAATTATAGTTCTCTTACTCCCAACATTAATGGATACATCATATAACTAAGCAACATTATTTCGATGGTTCTCCAGTTCGATCCTCTCACTGTTAAATATCTACATAATTTAATATGATATACAAATACAAGTGCCTAATGTAATACTATAATCGTAAAGGAATAATATATATGAATTGAGAATAATTTTGAGTATGATTGTTTATGGGGGGATGCTTTAGTGTGACTATCTATATGGTGTTATAAGAAAGTAATATAAGATAATATCTCTAATTGTGGTCACGAGTGCGATTGTAACGATTAGCCTTAACTTTTTCATTAACCTGTTTTTTTTTAATTAGCCTTTTCTTTAGGTAGGAATTTTTTTAGTGTTACCAATCGACAATAATTCATCCGACTCTGCTTAGTTTAGTTGAAATTTAAAACATAACCAGGGGGATTTATAAAATAAACTACTTTTTCTTATTTTTCATTACACTTGCATAGTGTAAACTAATAAACATTGTGTCGTTGGTCCTCAAAATATTAGGAATCTCACATATGATACCAAAGATACTTTAACTTAAGTTATATATATGTATATAAATATATAATTCAGATACACAATTGAGCCGAATTAAAATTGTAATAATTGTTTAACAGGTTTCCTCTAATCAGAAGCAAAGTGTATTAAAATTCAAATATATGAACAATCAGTACAATTCGATTTGAAGAAAGAATTTGATCTCTAACACCAAACCTAAGTTTGAGCTTGATTAAGCTTATGCACACTGCAGAGTCACGCAATCCAATGTCAAAAAAAAGCTAAGTCTTAGAGTTTAAATGTCTTTGCATTACGGGTTAGACTATTTAGATAAGAGTTGGTACTTAGTGAGTGTTAATACCTAAAAGAAGAAAATGAAGTTACTAATCTAAAAGATGTAGGTAGAAAAGAACAATAATTACTAATTAAGAAAAAAAAGATGAGCAAAAAAAGAAGACGAAGGTATGTGTAAAGATTATGGAGAACAGATCTAAGTGAAGTAGTTGGTGATTGGTGGGAACATAATTACTTTGTTAGTGTGTCTGTCTCAAATGTTTAAAATGGTGTAAGTCGACTCAGACATCAAGTCTTATCACCCACTTGCAGCTTTATTTCTTCGGTGCGTTCTTCATCAGATTTAACTTCGCCTTGACCTATCTCTAATCTCAACCCCATAATTCCCATTTTCATAGTAGATAATTACTAGCTATAGTTTTCATTATGACACAATAGATTCTTCATATAGATTATGTTGTGACACCCAATCATGAGAGAAGCTCATCCATATGAATCATATCTCATTAAACTTTTTTTTTTTTTGAAAATATAGATTCCATTTCGTGTTGAATGTTGAATTGATAAAACAGAATAAAAAATGGATATTGTTTGATAGCAAATTATGATCATCTGGATTTGGCTTGCTTTTACTAATATCTACAAAAATAAAGGAGAATTAGGAGTGAAAGTTACACTATAAGATCCAAATCAGTCTTGATCTGATGAGAACTAGAAAGCAGACAATAGGCATCTCCATTGTGGCAAAAAAAAAGCAAAAGCGAACCCTTTACATATCTAAAGACTTGCAAATAATTTCCAATCACATACCGAAAGAAGTTTCAACAATCCTAACTTGTGTTTTTTTCTTCTCTTTTTGATTGTCTTTGAATCATTAGGTACGGTTTACAAAATATTGTATGTAGATGATATGTCACTCCATAAACATTATGGACGAAGGCTAAAGAAGGAAATAAAGAAGACTATATCATAGATAACAAAAAAAGAAATGGTGGTGCATGCCTTTGTTTCTTCTCCTTACCTTACGTTTAACACGTTTTAAGAACCGCAACATGCTGATTTTCGCGTAGCTTGGGTAACACTACTATAAAGAGTAATTACTCTCCAGAAGCCTGATCATTTCGAGTAGCTTGGAGAAATTTCAAGCCAGAAGATAGGTCGTGTTAGGATCAAAACAATCATCATGCACGACAAATAGATTGTCTGATCGATGTTGGAGTCTACAATGAATTAGGATTAGGGTAATGCATGGACTAATCTTTGCTCAGATGGTCAACTAACCCTTGGAAACAGAGTATTTTACCTTTCTGTACCTTGGATATGTTATTTTACTACATTCAACATACACATATATATATATATAAGTCGCTAACGGAAAACAATGTTCATGTTTGTGTTCCTTCACATTCAAACTAGTCGTGGCACTTTGTAAGTCCATAAATCATCAGCCAATGAAAAAAAATCAACGTTAGTGTATATCTTGAAAACAATAACAATAGCCAGAGCCATGACATAGGGTCTAAAAAGAACTTGATTCCATATTCATCAGTAAGAACTTGGCCCTTGGAAAATTTGGCACATCATGGAAATAAAAAATGAAGTGACGGCTTTAAAAAACGAAATACAAAATCACGTGAAAAATAAGGAGGAGAAAATTAAAATACTAGACCATGCATGGAAGGAGAAGGTAGAGATACTCTTATGCTTGTAATCCAAAACCAGCTTTGTTCCCCACTAGAATCTTGTTGACATGGTCTTTGCTCAAACGTTATGTTAGGGGATCTGATTCCTGATGTCTAATCATAGTTAATAAGTATAGATTTATAACAGAAATCGAACTTAAAAAAAACGTGATCTACTAAGAGTAAAGATAATATTTACTACTGAAAAGATGATTTAATCTGTAAAATGCCCCCATGGCTGATGGCTCTCCCCATAAGTATGTTGCAATAAGATTAAACCACTTAAGCGATATTTCTATATTCCCACCATAAATAAAGAAGGAGAATACATTCACACATTACATCAGAAAAATAATAAACAAGCAAAAGGGGGACAAGATGATTCTTTCAGAGAATATCTCAGAAACAAACCCCTGTTTGTGAATTATCCCAAATTTGCAGCTTCATTCTCTTGTCATCCATCACCAGCTCAGTGTTCCATATCTTGATATTAATACTGTCAAACCCCAATTTCGACTGAGTGAGACAATAGACATAGACCGGGTTAACAAAAGGAACTCATACAACGTATCCCATAGACAAAGTTTCAAACTAATCTTCAACCATTAGGATTGATCTAGACCGTTGGATCTTGTTCGTGATAGCTTGATTTAAGGTTACCTGTATAGTGTAGCTTTCCATACTACAAACTAGGGCTGGGCACGGGACTGGTACTCTTGAATTTTCTCATATTTTTACCCGATCCGATCCTAACGGGTAATAGAAAAAAATTACTCGTACTCGAACCTTAAATAATGGGTACCCGATAAAAAAATAATTGACCTTTTAAATATCCGACCCTTTACTTTTATCCAGAAAAACGAGTACCCGATAAAAAAATTGTCAATAATCGCAATAATAATTTCATATTCCAAACTCCAAAAAATGAAAAATTCATAAATGTATGCAACATATAGTTCCAAAAATTATAAAATTACAAACTTAAAAAAAATAATAATATATTAATTCAATTGGGCGTCGTATATATCATTTCAGTTTGACTAAGTTGAACTTAGGCTTTAACTTTAACACTATAATAGATTTATAAATTAATAATAAATAATAATACAAAATATTAAAGGGTATTTACGGGTCTAATGGGTAAAGGGACAAATAACATGACAGATATTGAAAACTAAACTATTATTCTATACTCGTTGTAATATAAATATAATACCTTTCACTCGATCATGAAAGTGTGGATTACTCTTTTTCGGAACGAGTATAAATCAAGTAACGGATCGAATACGGATAACGGGTATTAGTGGCCAGGCCAACTAGTGCAAACGACGACTGGTTGTTGTTAACACCCAACTAGTACTGGGCCTTAGGCTTGACTCATTTAGCTAACCTGGAAACGGTAAAAGCAAACGATTGGGCCTTAAGTAAACTTTCAGATCCGACCCAATAAGAGAAGCGATGCCCTCAGATGGAAAGAGAACCTATGTAATCTCAACCGTTTATTTTTCAATGCCACGTCATCAATCCTAGTAAAAACACAGAAACCAATTACAAGCAACCACTACTCTCTATATAATAAACAACAAATCTGATTTCTCCTTCTCAGATCATTCATCATCATCAACGCCGTCTCTCAAAATCCTCTGAAAAACAAAACACATCGATTTCATCAACATCTGTGATGGCACCGAAAGGAGCGGAGAAGAAACCAGCCGGGAAAGCACCGGCGGCGGAGAAACTACCAAAGGCGGAGAAGAAGATCAGCAAAGAAGTAGGAGGAGGAGGAGGAAGCGAGAAGAAGAAGAAGAAAGCGAAGAAGAGCGTGGAGACATACAAGATCTACATCTTCAAGGTACTGAAACAAGTCCATCCAGATATCGGGATCTCTGGGAAAGCTATGGGGATTATGAACAGTTTCATCAACGACATCTTCGAGAAACTCGCTCAGGAATCGTCTAAGCTCGCTAGGTATAACAAGAAGCCGACGATTACGTCTAGGGAGATTCAAACCGCCGTGAGACTTGTCTTGCCTGGTGAACTCTCTAAGCATGCTGTTTCTGAAGGCACCAAGGCGGTTACCAAATTCACCAGTTAATTAGGGTTTTCTGTATATTTCCGGTTTAATTGTTTGGTTTAGACTCGATTTCGTTGGATCTTTTTCCGGAATTTGATGGATTATTTGGTTATTCATCCTCTCAATAATTGATATTTACTTATTTAGTCCCCAATGAGGCAATGACGATAGACTATAGTGATTTTGCTATAGGATATCAAAGTAACATATCTTACCGTAGATATGAAATCTTTGAGGTATTAGGGTCGTTACAAACTCAACCACCATGACCATGTTGCTTGGTTTGAAATCATACTCTCAGACTGCATCATAGAACCAAAACTGCAGGGTGTGTTTTTGAAGGGAAATATACATACGACTACATTGCTTTAGACCATATGAAGAAACAAATTTGTTACTCCGCTTTGATCTTACGACGGAGAGATTATATTTAGACGTTTGTGCCTTCCAAGATCTAAATGTTTATGCCTTGTGCCAATTCTGAATTCTGGTAAGATGGTTCTATCCGTTGTTAGTGATGATTGAATAAACTCTCAGTGTTAATATCAGAACTTTCAAACATTGGAAATAGAGATGTGGATGACAAATAAAACTGATGCTGAGACAGCTATGTTATGGAAATGGAGCCATGGAGGGAATCTGTTACAAACTTACAATAGATTATATATGTTCCAGTCGTTATATATGTTTCAGTTCGCAATTCTTTGATGATACATGAGGAGAAGAGAGTGGCCGCATGTATAGATCTTCTAAGCGGGACGGTAACCAAACCATAATTGGAGACTGAGCACGATGAATATCAAAAATATTGTCATAAAACTAAAACGCTACTATTTCACTACACAATGTTCGCAAAAACTAAACGTTATATATTTTTTCATAAGTTACGGATAAATAAGACCTTAGTTTTGAACTTTTGATTCGTTTATCAAATTCTTTTTCTCTTTCAATTCATATCAAACTTGTTACATATCGTCATTTATACCAACAGGTCGTTGAGTCATGACGTGTGAGACGCTATATTGTTAAAGAGTTAAGACCGACCTAATAATAATTAGGTAGATTTTGTTCGGTGTAATTTATTTCCTTAAATAGCAGTTTATTAGCCCGTTTTAGACCCAATCAAGGCCCAATAAAGAAAAGTCTTAAAAAGATAAGAGGAACACGTGTACGGTCATGAATCTATCTGTAGGGTAGGCCGCCACATCTATCACCGTCGATTTATTTTTGTTTAAAAACGTCATCAATCATTTCTTCGTCTTCTTCTTCTTCTTCTTCTTCCTTGTTGTTCGTCTTCTTCTTCTCAAATTAGCTTTTTTTTTTCCTTATTATTATCTTCCTCCTCACGCGTGAGATTCGTTGTGGATATAATTAATTCTTCTCCTTAATTCTCTGGTTTTACTTTCTCTCCATGATCCGATTTTAAGGTTTTTTTTTGGGTATATCTATTCTCTTTTTTGTTCTATCTGCATCAAAAGTTTTCTGAGATCTCTCTGAAGATTTTTCATTGGATTTCGAAATTGGAGAACTAGGGTTTTTTTGCGGTGCTAGGGTTTCGAAGAGCATAAGATAAAGAATGCCTTCGGTGCCCTCTAAGCTTCTTCTTCTCCTTTCTTTGACACCTTCGTTGACTCCTTATCATTCTGGTTTGAGTTCTTCTAATCGTTCTAAACCTTTTGAAAAGTGTGATTGGCGTGGTAATCTTAGTTAACATTTCTGATTCCCTTCTTCCCCCTCTCTCCTCTCTTCTTTTTACCCTTTTCTCTCTCTCTCTCGTCTTCGTCTCGTTCTTGAGATTTTCCTAGCTCGGTCGGATAAAAAATCTTTGATCCATCTCTGGTGTTTTCATTTTTGGCGGTGCTCCATTTGCAACCCAAAAAGGTGATTTTTTTTGCCTCAAGCTTTATTTTTTTTTTCAATTTGGAGTTGTTGTTTCATAGATTAGGTTTCAAATTCATGCAAGTAGAGTGAATGGGATTTAAGAATGACTCTTTGTTTCATATGTGTGAGCATTTGGTTTATAATAACTTTAAATTTGTTTGTGCTGTGACTAATCTTATGCTTTTGAATTTGTTTGTGTGACTATCTTCAGCTTTTAGTTGGATATGAGCTCTGTTTGTGGTAAGTTGGATTTCAAAGATGCAAGCTTTGAGATCTCGGCTTCGAGTTCCACACAATGTTGTTCTAAAGGCTCCAAGCATACCTCGTTTACTGGATCTGAAGATTCTCAGGAGTCTGATGGAGGAGATGAAACTGGTTATATACACCAAACTGTGAATGAAGAAACTACTGATGATGATAAGGATTTCATCAAATCCACTTTAAGTCCCAACTCTTCTGATGATGATGAAGACAAGGATGATAACCTTACAACTGTAAGTCAGCCTGTGTTACTCAGCATTCATTCTGGTTAACTATCTATTTGTATTCTTTGATTTGGCTGTTTCTGGTCTATTTACCAGAGTACAAGTTGGGTGCCAGTTTTTTAGTTACTTGTTTTGCCTAGGCTATCGTGGGTCATTGATATTTCCTATGTGTGGTTGCTTGGTTTTCCTGTACCAGTCCAGCAAGTTTTTGAAAGAATCAAAGAGTATCGATATATAGTCCAAGCATGGAAAAAAATTGAGTCAAGAAATTAGTGTTCTGGAGTTCCGTAGTTTGTACTTTAGTAAGAGTTTTAGAGTCCTCGCAAATTGGCTGTTGTCGGTCAGATTGGTTTCCTAGTGAGATCCTTTCTCATATCTCTCAATCCAAGGCTGTGTATTCCCTGCTCTATGCTGATTGTTTCTCACCTGCCTGTTTCTTGAATTGCAACAGACACCACCAGTTGTTCTCATACCAGCCATAAAAGGCAGTCGAGAGAAGCATGGCTTGTCACTGAAGAAGACGAGTGTTTCATGGGCTGCTGATGTGTATGATCCTCCTCCCTCGATAGCCTCCCACACAAGAATCAAGAAACAGCAGCAGAAACCCAAGAGCAAAGACAACCACAAGAAGACCGGAAAGAAAGGACAGAAGGGCAAAGACAACTCTTCCTCGCGTGGTGGCAGCAGCAGCAAAGACAAGAAGAAAGCTTCTCGCAAACACAGCTGCGAGAAATTTGATTGGGTAACTCAGATGCCTTTAGTTGCAGCATCTTCTTGAATGGCATTGGCTACTAATCAACTTTCATCACATCTATGAGCTTGGCCACCTCTTCTCTAATAATCAAATCTCTGTGTCTGTTTCTTGTTGAATTTCACAACTTTTCTTATGTGTAATTAGACTATTGTAATCGTTTGTTGCTTCTACTTTATTCGTAAGTTTCCTTCTGAGTTTCACACCTTTCTTATGTGTAATAGATGATCGATCATCCCTAACACTATTCTGATAGCTTTGTTGCTTCTTTTTCCTTTTTGAGATTCAACAGTTTCAAACGTGTCAAACGGAGTATCAGAATATATAAACCGGTTTATATCTTCTGATAAAGAGGTTGACAACACTATAAAGAAGTTGTATAAGTTTTGATGTCTTTCCAAAAATAAACTTCACCTATAGTCTTTCCTGTTTGCATGCGAGACTCATCAATGCTTTTTTAATAGAGCCTAAAAATCTCGAAAGCTCAGCAGTATGGCCGGGATGCCTATTCGATGTAGGAGTATTGTCGGCAAATATGTAAGCCCCCATCCTAGTGTGCAGGAGCGGATGAAGGAACTTGAGGTTAAATCTGATTCTGAGGACTTGCTTCTGCCGTACGTGTGCAGAAGAGCAGAGCTGATACTGATTATGATATATGCGCCATAACCTTGTATTCAATTTCATTCTCGATCATGCATTATCTCTTACAAATATTGTGAAAATTTTGTTAACATTATTGTGAAAAATTTGTTGAAGTTTAACTTTTTGTGAAGAACTCAAAGGAACTTTGTTTATTGAATCGTTGCTGTCTTATTTGAAGCAAAATCAGTTTATAAATTGAGATCATAACACAACAACAGTACATGAAACACTGTCTCTTGGTATCAGTCCTATGAGGTGTACTCAGCATTGATCTTGACATAATCATAGCTAAGATCGCAACCCCAAGCCTTTCCGATGGCTGCACCTTCACCTGTTCACCGGACAAAACCGCACTCAGGTCCACAATACATGGTTTATTTAATAAAGCTAGTCAAAACACTCTCTTACCTACGGATATGTCGATCGTAACTGTTCCGTGAACCTCACCCTTTTTCTTGAGGTAGTTACTGGCTCCATCCCTGTTATATGCATTTGTGTAAGAACATGATTTAACTACATTTTCCTATTGAGAGACAAATCTATAGTAAGATAAACCTGTCAAACGGAAGAGGTTGGCCACTCTCCATGAGTGAGAACTCGCCCAGAGATATCTTCAGCTTATCCATCTGGAACGAAACCCCGGCATAGCCAGCAGCTGCAGCTATCCGTCCCCAGTTTGGATCTCTTCCATAAACAGCTGCCTGTCACACAAGTAACAATAGATGTTTACTATTAATTTAGAAGCAAGAAATGCTCACTTTGATTATTCATGTACGTGTATTTCTGATCACATACTTTAACCAGTGAAGAGGAAGCCACCGAGCGTGCAATTTTCCCTGCCTCTGCTTCAGTTTCTGTTCCTTTTACAGTAACCTGGTGATTTTTTGTGTTGCTTGTTAAGGTTTGTGTTAAATCAGAGGTTTGGGAGAAGAAGTTTGTTTTATGAACCTCGATGAGACATGTTGCGCCTTCACCATCCCAAGCTATTGATTTAGCGAGCCCTTGCATCACCTGAAAAAGATACATTTTAAGGGTTCCATCATCCGTGTTAAGTCCAGCTCATGAACCACTGTTACGGAGATGGCAAAAAAACAAACATACCGCATCAAGGCATGCCTGAAGCTGTGCAGCTTCGTTAGAATTCAAAGAAGATATAGAAGGTGATCCAGATAGTCCACTCGCTAAGGCAATGACTGTGTCGTTAGTACTCGTGTCGCCATCTACCTATAAGACCATGAGTTCAATTTAATCAGAACTTGGAAATGAAAGTGTAATCCAATAACAACAATGTGGTGAAATTGTGTAAACCTACAGTGATCTGGTTGAAGCTTCGATTTACTGCAACCTTTACCATCTTTCTCCAGGTATCACTTTCAACTAGCGCGTCCGTTGTGATGACCTGAGGAAGATAAATATCGATTTGGCATTGTTTAAAACAATGTATGTTCAAACAGATACACGCCTACCAAAGAAAGTAATAAAGGACATACACCTAACATAGTTGCCATATTTGGATGGATCATCCCGGAGCCTTTTGCCATACCCCCAACTCTAATTGTGGTTCCACCGACCTGAGCAATTTCAAAGCTTTTGTAAGATATATGAAATGTCAAAAATAGAGTACAAAGGTGTTTGTTGAACCTTCCTACCTGTGATTCAACTGCCACGCTCTTGCTTACAAGATCCGTTGTTGTGATTGCTACAGCAGCAGAATCTGCACTGTATATCAGATTCAAATGGTTATGTCCAATGGCTACTAAAGAAATTGAAGATTGTGCCATCTACATACTCAGGGAGAGATTGAGAAAAGAGGATTATACTCTTCAACAGAGTCTGATATGGAGTTGACTAGGGTTGGAAGTGATTGGATAAGCTCTTTCTGCAAAAGAAAAAGAATGAGAAATATGTTGGAGAAACTCTTCCTGCACGGGGAAATTAACTTAATCGGAGCACTTGCATGTAAAAGGAATGAGAAAGAAGCTATACCTTTTTAATCCTCTGACCAATTACCCCAGTTGACTCGATTAACACTTCCTCTGGATTCACTTTAAGTAGCTGCAGCAATAAAGAAACAAACGGTAACAATGTTGAACAATATGAGGTTTGCACAAGACTCGGGAATGAAAGAAACCAAGGGCATACCGTCGCAAGAGAACCAACACAATCTAGCATATCTTGGTAACCAGCATCACCCTGAAAAAATGAATGATCTTAATGAGTGATGCATAGCTAACAACCATATAGAGCTCAGGCTACTTCACAAATCATATTAATGAACTCCTAAACACATAACTCGAGATCTAAACATAACTGAAAGCACATGACTACATCTAAGTACATCTTACCGTAGCTGCATTGGCCTGACCGGCATTGATCAACACTGCACGCGCCTGAAAAGTTTCAAAACTTACTGATTTCATAGCTCAAAATCACAAAATGCTTTGGTTCGAGATCTTAAGGTAGAGAGGATTACCGTTTTGGAAGTCTCAAGAACCTTTTTGCAGTAAACTACAGGAGCAGCAGCAACCACATTCAAAGTAAACACCCCTAAAAATATTCCCAAAAAAAGAGTCAGAAACATTTTGCCTCTGGATACACACACACACACACACACACACACATTAGTAAGGACAAAACAAGCTATAGCATTGGAACCTGCAGCTACAGCATCTACATCACAAGTTACAAGAGCGAGATCAGGTTTCTTCCCAGCAGCTCGTAAACCAGCATACATACCAGCAGCTTTAAACCCTTTAGCAGCTGTAACTCCACCAGCTATCTAAACCAACAACAAGATTTCTCAATTTTACAAAACTTTTGAAGCAACTCCTCGAAGAAAAATAAAGATTACTAATTTATTGGAGCAAAACCTGTTTCCATGAGCCTTCAGGTAAAGAGATTGGAGCTGCTTGTATGTTACTAGACGCCTCCTCCACGCTGGTTGCTACTGCGAACACTCTAAAATCTCTCCGTGAAGACGCCATAAAACTCTGAACCAAAGTTATAAACTTTTTCTTCTTAATTGGCGAAAAAAGCACACACACACATACAAAATAGATAAAGAATGAGAGAAGAGACCTTAGGCGCAAAGAAATGAGGAAGCTTGAAGGATGCGAAGTGAGTATGAGAACAATGCATTGTTTTAAAACAATCACCAAATCAGGAAGCTGCAGATTGATTAAGTATGAGACCGGAGAAGATAAAGATAAGTCCCAAACTATAAATTATATGTGAATTCGAAGTAAGGGGAATACTCAAGTCTCAAGACTAGAAGAAGAAGATCAAAGGGGAGAGAGATCACCTTGAAGAGAGCTTGGGTTCGTGGAGTCTCAAACGAGAATGATTATTTTTGTTTTGAATTAGCTTCGGCTGCAGGGCGTGTGCATAATGTAGAGTGTCCCCCTCTCTCTCAATCAAACACAACCCTCAATGATTAAGCCGGTTAATAAAAGCTAAACATTGAACCGGGATCAATTGTAAATTAAACCAAAACCAAATTGCATAAAAGATAGACAAATGATCAAAGGATCGAGAGAATCTCTTGTCACATTGTACTTTTGTCTGAAAATCAAAACCTTTGAACCCTATAAGAAAGTCACAGTCACAGACTCACAGTTCTTGTTTTTTTTATGACAACAAAAAAAAGAAAGATCACAGTGACAACGAAGGAGAGAGAGACCGTGGCAGAGAAAGGGACGGAGGGAGGCTATGAATGTGATAACATAAAACGCTGCGTCTTTGACTTTCTACTTGGATTTTTTTTTGGTCGGTCATTGTCCTTTTCAATCTTGATTTTGTATAAACATCTTTTGTTTGGTCTGATCCAGCTTTTTTAGTTATTCTTATTACTTAATCTGCCCAAAACGGAAAAGTTAATGTTCCAAAGGATATGACTTTTGTATCCAAAATAGATGAATGGCTCAAAGAATCTGATTTTATTTCATACATAAAGTAGTCAGTTGGGTTTTTTGTTCATTTACACCAGCCGATGGTTTTGTTGGTAGTGAAACCAGATCCAGAATAAGACTGAGGAGGCTCCTGCTGCAAAGGCCGTCTTGGTTCTCTAGGTTTTGCAGGATCCACAAAGATCACCCAACCGTCCAAGAACTTTGCATTCATTTCTTTCTTGGCCTTCTCTGCATCTTCTATTGTTGCATATGTCACAAATCCGAAACCCTTTGATCTCCCTGTTTCTCTGTCTGTGATCACTCTCGCTGCAACAACCAAACATAATCTGTCAGTCGAGGCTTCATTTGCTCTATATGTTGGATAAAAGGAGAGCGAGTATCATTACCATCCACAAGCTCCCCAAAAGAAGCAAATGCATCCTGAAGCTTTTCATTTGTTGTGAGTCTAGATAGACCTATTCACCAAAGATACAAGAGTACAAGTAATGAGAACATTTTTTGATCTTCAGGCCTAGAGGAGTCTAATAAAGCAAACAAAATTAAAAGCAATCCATAACTCAGAACATATATATGAGCTCCACATCAAAGAAGATTAGCACACTCATAATAGTGCCTCACTAACCACTAAATTCAATTATCAGAAAAATTGAAAATTGGCCCGTAGATCTCAACTTTCATGTTGATTCCAGACACAAGATGAAACTGAATGATAAGATCAAAGATCCTAATTCTCTCCCTAAGCAAAAAAGGCTCTCACTTTACGAAATGGTCTAAGACCCTTTCACACTAATTCCACCCTTCCTAGTTATACTTATCACTAAAGTAACATTGAAGAAGTAGTAGGGGAGAATGATCATTTCTCAAAAATGGTCCACGCGATAAACAAATACTTATCATCTGTAAGATAACATGACTAGAATCATCCAAGCTCGACATCATCTATAGCACAACTCCAGAAAAGCTGGAAATTCATCTTTGATTAAAATTGAAAGACAATTCAAGAAAGAAATTTACCACTAACGAAGAGCTTGGGGGACGTAAGAGTTGAGCAGTAGCGAACGCATGAGGATGGCGAAGACAAGAGGCTGTTGTTGGATCCGGCAATGAGACGGCGAAAGCTGGAAGAGAACGCCATTGTAGCAACTGAGACGATTTGGGGATCAAAAGGTTTTTAACTAAAACCACACATATTTTATTTATTATTCAAAACGTCGTCGTTTCCTCTGTTTCACATACGTAAACATTAAACAAAGATGAAACAATGACAAGTCCAAAGATTGTTTCAAAGTTCAAACATATAGTATCCAAATCTTTCATAAGCATTGCCAAAAACTTGTACAAAACAAAAAAAGATACTGTTAAATAAGACTGAAAATTATTTTATTTTTCTGGTTAGTCTAATACTCCCACGAACATGTTGTTTATATTTGTTTCTATGTATCTGTTTATTCTTCTCTTTGGTCTCTATACAAAACATGGAACTGTTCTGGGACTCATCCTTTGTAAAACCTACAAATCTATATTCAAAAAAACGAACCAAATATTACAAAAAAATAGACAAAAAAAAAAAAACTGCTCCATCTTCCAGAAAACAAAAAACAAAGAAGAGGATAGATCCCAACACCAAAAAAATCCTAGAAGAATCTTTTATCAGATCAGATGAGAGTTGTTGATTCTGATAAACACGCCTTAGGTACTTTCTTCTCCAGCATTGACGTTCCTTTGAAGATTGTAAGCTGCACTTCCTTTTGGTACTCCAGCAACTGCAAAAAAATACCATGTTATTGCTTCTTGCTGCTTTTACCAAAGTGGATTCCAACACTTACTAACCAAAGCTATATTTCATAGAAGACTCACAATTTCATAGCAAATCATAACGTAATACACTTACTTGCTGTTCAGCCATCCTTGTAAAGCCAAACTTCTTTGTCCATATAGACTCAGCTTCTTCAGCTGCCGGAAGGACCAGGTTCTCAACATTTAAAGAAGAAAGAAGATTCTCTACACAAGCATATAGTCCTTGGAAGTATCCCTAGAGACCAAATCACATCATAAAAGTAAATTTAATCCATAAGCAAAAGAAGAAAAAAACCCTGAGATGTTATGAAATATATGACATGTACAGAAGCTTTTACCCTTCCTTGGTACTCTCGGCTAGTAGCTACAATAGGAAGTTCAGCAACTTGCTGACCAAATATTCTCAGCAGCGCTGCAGAAACAACAAGAGAACTAAACGAAAATCATGAAAAAAAGCAATTAGCATAGAAGACAAAGAAGTTGTAAGAGAAAAGGGAGAGTAATAAACAGAAAGAGAACATACTTTACAATCAGGACCAAACAGTACATTCCTCCAAACTCCTGGCCAGATATGTTCCTCCTGCAAATACATCATTAGAATTACAAGGACAATCAACCACTGCCAAAACATGGCTATTATATTAGAGCTTGTGACGTCATTGCTTACCCATACACCATGACAGGAATGAGATCACGGCCAGACTTCGCAACAATGGGATCAAAGCACTCCTAGAAGATTAAACAGGAAAGAATTAGGGTCCATCTTTGTTATACATATTTTAAGAAGGTCAAATTATACGCGAGAAAGTGGCTCAACATATATACAGCCCCCGGCACATCTGAAGTCAAGACATACCCTGAAGATAACAGCCGCTCGTGAAAGCAAGGGCAGATGCTCTGGGTATCGACTCTTTCCACTAAGTATCCTCCATTCGACTGTATCCCCATGATCGGTATATATTCCTTTTTCTCTGTCTTTTCTACGTATCATGTCTAACAGAGGTGTAGGAATAGTTTGCGGCCCACAAGAAACAGAACTCTGAACTGCCGCGTGAATCCTGCTGCAGTCACTACAACAGAACCATTTGTCCTGCGGAATTTCCTACAGCAATCAAGGAAGAAGTTGAGAAAAGACGAATGACCTCGTGATCACAAAGCAGAAGGAGCCAGCCTAACACAACTTACTTTCAAATCACAGAGCCCATTCGCTCTGAGGCAACCAACATGGTACTCTTTCTCACACTTCAAAAGAAAAGTAGAAGAGGATTATCAGAAAAGACTGAACTACTAATAGGACGAGTTGAATTTAAAGAATCTGGAATCAAGGGAGTACCTGGTCACAGAGAATAACAGTCCTATCATCAAATTTTCCAATGCTAAAATCATGGGACCTATCAAATAAGACCACATGTAGATTCCACATCATGCACAGTAATCAAAGGTGCCTATTGCAGTGGCTTGCACATGTATTTAAGATTAAACAACTGTTATATTCTATACGAGAAAACTAAATATAGTTATGCAACCAACCTGCAAAACACACAGCCACCAATTTCGCTTTCTGGCGCTTTAACGACTCTTGTCAGCCTTATAACTATAGGCTTCAAGTTGCTAGAAGGATCAGTTGCAGTTGCCTTTTTACAAGACACAGGTCCATCATTGCAGCTCGAACAGTACCAAGTACCTTCAGGCATAGACTGAAATTTCAAACAAGCTGCATATAAAAGAGACAAGAAGGATCAGAACCAGAGAAAAAATACCGGGAGTTGATATCTAACTATGCAACACTTATTAAATTAAAATTTAGAGAAAATGGTTATAGAAAGTTAATTAAAAGTTCCACATGTATTACGATTGAGGAAACCATTTAAGAAATCAGTGCTTCAGCTACTTTCAGTTTGAAACCTAGAAGCATTTTTAATATATTAGAGTACACGAGCAAGAGTACTATACTCCAGCACCTACCTGTATGAAAGGCTTGAGGACATCCAGCACAAAGTAGCAAATCTCCACCATCCCCACAAATTGAACACATGTCATCACTATCACCAGTTGTAATGACATGTCCATTCGCCAATGACATGGCTATATCGTGCAATGACAATCCGGAAGAGATATAGATATGACGATAACTACAAAAGATACAAAAAAACTTTAGAAACACATTCCAACATAACAAGTTTACTTTAAAGTTATCCATATCTCACGGTAAAATAGCATATTATTGGATAACTCACGGTTGTCGTCTAGCAGCCATTCCAGCATGCGATTCGAATTGCGAAGGACTAATCTGTTGTAATAAATACAAAACAAAATAAGTAAAACCACATCTGAAATTCAAACTGATTCTGATGGGGAATCAACATAGCCATTGCATCCACCATTTACCTCTCTGCTGCAACAGCTACATAATATACCACTTCCTTGCTTGTAACCCTGTAGTAGTTTCTGTAGGGGAGAAACATGTTAACAAAACTAAAGTTCTATTCAAATTTCAGGGAAGATAAGCAGAAGAAGTTGTTTGTCTGCAAATAACAAACCTGTGTTTTCACATAGTAAGCCAATTCTGTCCCGTCCGGAAGCCCATTAGGCATAAACAGCAACCGATGTAAATCATTGTCCCTAGAAACAGAAGATTGTGTCTTTTTCAGCAATGTTGGATAGCAATTAGAGATTCAAATGCTAATAGAAGAACACAAACCTCTTTCTATTGCTTCCTTCAGAAACTTTCTTATGACAACCCATACCAGATACATGAGAAGCAAGCCTACAGGATTAGCGACCAAATAAATTTCCATAGCTCCATAGATAATAGTCCTAAGGACCATAAGTAATACCTAACAGTAGTTAATTTGTAATGTGAAAATATCAAAGATGCATACTTCTTTGCTATCCGCTTCGGCTCATACAATGTGTCCTTTGCATATGTTTTCTCTGGATAATAATAGTTCTCCACAGAGCATGGAGTAAGACTCTGACTCTCATCAAGACCAGGACCAGGACCAAGATAACTGCAGCTTTCACAGGAATCACTTTCAGTAACACATAATTGCAACTTAGATTGCATTAACCAAAAGCTATATGAAACCAAAAGTATCACTGACTATCATCACAAATAAACTCCCCAATTACAGATCAAGTAGTAAACCACAAGTAGGAGGTGATATTACCTGACAACAGAATGTTCCGTGTAATGGTTCCGGTCAGACATGCTATCACTCTGTTGGAAACTTGCTGCAGTAAATAAAGGCATGTCAGGCTCTGAACTAGTAATCAAAAAACAAATGATTGCAAAAGAAAATCAATGGAGAGCGCATAGATGCACCAACAATCTAGACACCTGGCAATCACCTTTCCAAGCTTGAAAGCCCTCCTCATTCAGAGCGGAACCAGCTACATTCCTTATCACTTCCTCGAGAACATCACGAGGAGCAGTCTTAACTTCTTGAAGTATGTTATAAACCGACCTTCCATTCTCCAAAAATATGTGATTATTAGGATGTCTAGTTTTTGCACCAGCATGCAGCTCAAACTCATACGCACTTAATACCTTTTTGCAAAACAAAATATGACATCGTTAAAACACACAGACCAAATAATCATAGAAACAACATAACGATCGCAAAGAAACTCACTTTTGAGAAATTGCAGCTCGCACAGCCACACAAATACCCAACCGAATGGATTATCCCCTGAAGCTCTCTCTGAAAGGCCATAAAAAGTGATATAACGAGTGTATAAGACATCAAAACTCTGCTCGATAAGAAACAAAAAGATTCAGACTTTACCACAAGTGGGGTTGAAATATACTTCACTGGAGCGCCTTCGAGAATACCCGTTTCCAAAAGCTTCTTCACGGTAGATGGGTAGCTAATAGAAACAATCTTCTTCGGCATCTTCACAACACCACCATCCCAAGTATGATCCTTTACCACGGGCAACTCATCAAATTCCTTCTTAGGTTTACTCAACTTAAACGTGATCTTCGTGATCCCAGTCGAGCTAAGATGCTTAGGAATCTCCAACACAAAACGAGATGGTAACAACACATCACTCGAATCCTCTGTTACGCCACCACGTTCTCCATCACTTATAGTCTCCTCAGAACCAAAATCACTCCCGGAACACTCTACAGGATCACCTAAACCGGATTTAACCGGCTGGCTAGAAACATCGCGGAAAAGAGATGTGCTTTCAACAGGAGAAGCGACGGGATTCGAAATCTCCGATGTAATGTCATCGTTAGAAGCTTCTTTTGCTTGTTTCTTATTAGGAAAGTGATCACCTTTGACACCAACTTCATCATCAGTAGTAGTATCAAGACGCTCTCTTTTCAACTGACCCATTGATGATGATGATGATGACATCTTCTCTTCCGCCATGATCTCTTCCATTGGCATCTCTAAACAAACTGTTCCTTCTTCTCCCATCGCAACGTGGCATCCAATTTACAGAACAACACTAACTACTAACTAGAGTTTAGATCTAAAGCCTTGGGATTTGAAATCACGTAATCGTTGAACAGTTTTAGTATACCAATCTGTAAACTTTGTATTATCTGATTCCTAAGAGAAAGAGTAATCTAATTCAATCCCGGAAATTTACAGAAGGAATTAAAAAAAAAAAAAAAAATCAATTCATAAGAATCAAACGAGGAAGAGAAACGCTAAAAAGTTATGTGGGGGTAGAAGAATGAATCAAGAGTAGAGAATTACGGATCTAAAAGATCTGAAGATAAGGCTTTGGAAGATTTCGAATTGGGTAGGGAGATAAAAGAGAGGACGGCGAAGAGAATTAGGGTTAGGGTAAAAGAGGGGAAGGAGATAAGATGAGGGAGAGAGAGAAGGAGGAGGAAGAAGAAGAAGGAACGTGCAAGGCGGCAACGAACCAGAAAACGAAAAGCTTTGTTCTCGCGGTCCAGATTACTTTTCAAAGCAAAGCAGAGAGAGAAGAAGAAAAAAAAAACCAGAAAATAATAATAGTAAATTAGTAATCAAGTAAATCCAAATTAAAAGAAAACACAAAACAGTCCTTAATTGTTTTAAATGTTAACTTTTGGACCGATATTTGCAATAAAGTGTACTTTAAAACAAAAAAAATGTTGGATTGAGTAATTTTCTGTTTCTTTATTTTTTTATTTAGTGATAATTTTATGTATATAATTTTAACATATATTAAATTATC
Source organism: Camelina sativa (assembly GCF_030686135.1). Classification (NCBI taxonomy): domain Eukaryota; kingdom Viridiplantae; phylum Streptophyta; class Magnoliopsida; order Brassicales; family Brassicaceae; genus Camelina; species Camelina sativa. The sequence goes on along the minus strand of NC_141884.1, from coordinate 5,835,483 downwards.
AGTTTTTTTGAGGTTTGGTTGTTTTTGATTCGAGGGGGTATATGTGAGATTTAAAAAAGTATGGAGAGTATTATAAAATTCAAGTGAAACTTGTGGGGGTGACTTGTAAAATGGAAAGAAAAAAAAAGAGGGAAGCAAATCGTGGCAGTTGCTGATGACATCTTGGAAAGAAGGTACGAGAAGAGACCAAATCATTTACTTCAGTTGCTCTTTTTTTCTTTGTTTAAAACTTGGTGAATATCCACGTGTACATATGTGGGCTCGTTTTCTTCAATAAGAGATCGTGTTTTTGTTATAGTTTTAATTAAAAAATTTTAAAACAATAACTAAAAATACCACAAATATATTCATAAATTAAAATTAAAAACAATATATAACCAATAGGTTTACGAAAAAATTGAGTAAGGTTAAATAAATTCATTTAAGACTATTTCCTACACATTTAACAACTTTTAATAAACTCGGTGTTTTTTTCTTATAGTAATTTTAGAAAATAAGTATGATAATTTTAGAGTTTTTAATTAAAAATCTACACAGTATTTAACTATTTATTAAATAAAAAAGTATTACTATTTTTGTTTGAATGAAGTTTGATGGGTTTAAAAATGTAAAGATTTGAAATTTAAGATATATTTGAAAGAATTTGTTCTGATTCGCTAAGGCAAGTAACGTTGTCACCCATACCAATAAAACTTTGACAAATGGGTATTCTTGACAAAATAAGGCATACAAATATTAATCATACATTTTCAAAGATGGATAATGGATTGATGTAAATTTTTATTTTAAACCTTCAAATCTATAAGTCTATATAACCCTACAAAATCATTTTAAAATTTTCTAATAATCCAAATTTTTATCTTCAGTTTTAGCTTTCTTAATATAAACCCCTAGCAAAACCTCGGATCAACCGGCATATAAAAAGTGGTAAGATCATTGAACCAATGGAACTCTTACTAATTTATGCCATTACGTATGACATAATTTGACTTGTTTTGTAAATTTCACCTCTATTTGGTGTACGTCAAATATAAAATATCTAAACTCGAGACTCCGACAACTAATTTTTGTCCTAAACGTGCGTCTCTAGCTCCCAAAAGTATGCAAAGTTGCGAATCTGACTACGTCTTAATTCACACAATATGATCTAAGACACCAAAACGGCGATAAGTTTGGTCGTTTCAAAGTTTGTCCTCAAATTCGTCGTTAGAGCAGGTGAGATTAGGTTATCTTCTCTTCTCTACTTATCTCCTTCATCGAATCGAAGCTACTCCATCTTCTATATGGTGCCATGGTGGAAATAATATTTATGACCGGTTTGGAAACTATAAACCCTTAAGAGAGAAACGAAAAAAACTTTAAACCAAGAAATGATTCGCAATCTTTTCTCATCTCTGACTCACCGATTCGCTTGGCGGGTTCCGCTTTTCGTCTACGGCGTGACGTGGACGTTATTTCTGACGATCACGGTGGCGATCATCTCGCTGGCACCGGAATTCGCATTCGTCTCGGCGATTTACCCGTCTTCTTCTTCTTCTTCGGCGGGGTTCTCGCGGCGGTGCGGTTCCGACGCAGCCGTTTTGGTTCCGTTAGATCTTCCCACGGAGATGTTCTGTTTGCCGGCGAATCTTTTCAGGATGTCGAAGATGGACCTCGTTGTTCCGCCGGTTTTTGCAGCGATTGTTGTGGCTCTTTCCGCCGTCGTCGTACGAACTATGGGCCTTTGGGAGGCTGAAGAAGAAACCCATTAATTTAGGCCCATTAATACACTATTGACATCGCATAGACCACTAAATATTCTCATGTATCTAGTTATTTATATGTGCATCTTTTTTTTTTATAACCTTGTAATATATATACTTCTCTTAATATAATTTGGAGAAATTATAGTTTACTAGACGAAAATGTTACTTTATTAGACTAATTTTTGTATTTTTACTTCATTCGATTCTCACACAATCGATAACGTTTTCTGATTATTGTATCCGATAAAAAAAAATGTGGTGATATATAATAAAGATATGTCAATGTAACAACATTATCAAGAAATATAAATTTTTGAGTTGTTGGTACATAGTGAGAGAGAGAGAATCGATGAGTTTGACACTGAAATCCCAAAGTTTATCGGCCAAAGAATTGTCGGTAGCGAATTTGCTCGGAGTGATGACGTTAGAGTCGCCGAAATACTTCCCGGTGACGCCTTTGAGATCAGATCAGGATGAAGTGCGACGTAGCATGTCCTTGCTTCTCCCTAATTAACAATACCCCCAACAAAAAAATAACAAACATATAAGAAAAATAATATAACTAAATCTCATAAGAAAAACAAAAATGACAAAGGGTTTTTTAAGTTCACCTGAGGTATATTTTTCCACAAGAGGTACGTCATAGCCTTGAAGAGGCTCTGTACATACGTTAATTAAAATGACGAATTTAGGAGAAATTAATCAAAATTTAAGTGTACGATAAAAATGAAGAATAGAGAACCGGTATGTACTCATGCCTAAACCAATGTAGTAACAAGTCTAGGATGTACCAAATTTATTAAAATGACAATAGCATGACAATATAATTTTGTTATACAATTTCATATTTATATTTCTCAATTAATATAGTAGAATGTGTTAAAACACCAAAACGGCTATAAATTTGGTCGTTTTAAAGTGTAAGATATTAGGTTATCTTCTCTTCTCTACTTATCTCCTTCATTGAAGCTACTCCCTCTTCTATACGGCCAGGCCCGGTGATGGGAAGATGCAAAGGGGTGCTTTGCACTAGGTCACATTACTTTTGAAATTTTTTTTACAAAATTTTTAGGTATATCTGATATTTTGACAAAAGAAACTCAAATATGTAAAATCTACAAATAATAAAAAACAGGAAAAAAATTTGGTACAAAGTCCAAGGAAAGCCAGCTCTGTATACGGTGGAAGTAATATTTACGACCGGTTTAGAAACTATAAACCCATAGAGACAGAAAAGAGATAAAATTCGAAACCCTTAAAGAAAAAAAACTTCAAACCAAGAATGATTCGCAATCTTTTCTCATCCCTAACTCACCGATTCGCCTGGCGGATTCCGATTTTCATACAGGGCGTGACGTTGACGTTGTTTCTGTTGATCACGGTCGCGGTCATCTTTTTCGCACCGGAATTCGCATTCACCTCGGCTATTTACCCGTCTTCTTCTTCCGTGGGTAGAAAGTTTTCCTCGCGGCGGTGCGGTTCCGACGCAGCAGTTTTGGTTCCGTTGGATCTTCCTACGGAGATTATCTGTTTGCCGGCGAATCTTTTCCGGAGGTCGAAGATGGACTTAGTTGTGTCGATGATTTTTGCAGCGATGGTTGTGGCTCTTTCCGCCGTCTTTGTACGAATTATGGGCCTTTGGGAGGCTGAAGAAACCAATATACACTATTGACACCGCATAGAACCACTTAATATTCCTATAAATATAGTGGGATCTATACAATAATATGTGCATCCTTTTTTTTTTTTATGTAATATACTTTTTCTCAATTTCTTTTGGAGAATTGATAGATTATTATACTAGAGGAAGATGTTACTAGTTTCTCACACAAGATTTTGTGTGCTTATACTTCATTCGATTCGCACACAGTCGATAACGTTTTCTAATTATTGCATACCATAAAAACTATGTGGTGACATATAAAAAGATCGATATGTCAATGTGACAACATTATCAAGAAATATAAATTTTGAGTTGTTGGTACATTTTTAGTGAGAGAGAGAATCGATGAGTTTGACACTGAAATCCCAAAGTTTATCGGCCAAAGAATGGTCGGTAGCGAATTTGCTTGGAGTGAGGATGTTACAGTCGCCGAAATACTTCCCGGTGACGCCTTTGAGATCAGGATGAGTTGCGACGTAGCATGTCGTTGCTGCTCCCTAATTAACAATACCCCATAGATTAAAAAATTTAACAACCATATACCTAAAATTAAAAAATTAAGTCATGATAAGAAAATTTCGGAATGAGAAAGGGTCTGAAATTCACCTGAGGTATATTTTTCCACAAGAGGAAAGTCATAGCCTTGAAGACCTCTGAACATACGTTAATTAAAATGTCGAGTTAGGAAAAAAAATGATCAAAAATTGAAGTGTACGATAGGAATGAAGAATAGAGAACCGGTACGTACTCATTCCGAAACCGGAGTGACGGAAGAGATTGGTGGTGACAAGTCCAGGGTGTACCGAATTTACTGTGATGTTCACACCTTCTTCCTACATG